>NC_040904.2:137900479-138500479 GCF_004126475.2 Phyllostomus discolor | reverse complement strand
TCTTTGTATGGGCTCTGCATGTGTGTGCACATTGTCTTTACCTGCAAACATGTAAGGACCCTTGCATATCTGCCACTGTTTGCTGTTTTCATCCTGAACGAACTGACCATCAGAGTATGTTACTGAGTTACAATACTGCTTCTTTGGCTTCTGGGAAAGTTTGAAGCCAGTTTGATGTTTTCTCTTTTTTGTGTGTGATTTTTAAATTTTTTGTCTTGATGATTTTAGGAGTTTTAAAATTCGTACACTTTAAAGAAGAACTAGGATATGGCCAGACTCAGGTCCTTCTTTATTACTCTTGCCTGGGACTGCATATTACCTGGTCCTGTCCTTCAGTTTTTTACCAGATTGAGAAAGTTTCTTCCCAACAAATGTTTGATATTTTCACCCTTTTCATTTTTTTGTTCCTTGTAAGATGAACTATAGATTTATATCTGTTCTTTCTACTATACACCCAGCTTTTCTTTCTTCTTTATCTGAGTTTTCTTTGTCTTTTTTTTTGAAGGGAGGGATGAAGAAAGTTTGTTTTCTACTTGTTGATCCTACTGCTTATTTCTTCTTGTTAGGATTTAAATTCTGCTATTGAATTTGCATTTTCGGTAAAGAAACCCAGCTACCTTTAAATACTGCTCCTTCCTCAGTTGTTCCTTCCTTGTTCTTCACAAAAAAAAAAAAAACCCTCACCTGTTCTCAGGTAACTTGTTTCACAGAGGCCACATTTTCTCAAGTTCTGAGAATAAAATGGTGAGTTTAATAATTTCTCAAGAATAAGCTTTTCTTCATATTATTGTGTGTTTTTAAATTGCTTCATGTGTAGTTTTTTTTCCTACGTCAGCTTTGCAGGTGAAGAGGGCTATTCAGAACTGGAGTTTGCCTGCCTGTCTTGCAGGACTACGCAGAGAGTTCTCACAGAACTTTTGCTAGGGTGCTAGTTGATAAAAATCAACTGTACAGGTCAGGTCATGGCAGGATTCTAGAAGTTAAAGAGGGAAGCAAAGAGGAAGTTGGAACTCTACAAAGCCCAGCAGAAGCCTTTTGTGTCTGCTGTCCTTCCCTCTGCCATTCAATGTACCTGTTGTGCCAGAATTCACACTTAATGTCAGCATTTTTGCTTTGAACTCAGTGCCAGGTTTTTGCTATGGCTATATCTAACCCCCTTTCTGGTGCTTCAGCTTTTTATGGAAGGAAGAGGCCCCAGCACACTTGTTTTTTGTGTGTTGAGGCTGTGTGGGCCTTCTAGCACAGCTGCTCTGAATTACGCTGAATAGTGTGCGCCTGGTCTCCCATGGCCTGTCCACACTTCTAGCCCCACACCCTGCACATTAACATGCGCTGGTGGAACTCTGCCAAACACGTCTTGTTTACTGCCTAAAATACTGTATAATTTTCTGGTAAGGTGGCCAGTTTTTTAGAGCCTTAATGTCTTTTTAATTAGGTTACATGTGTAGTATATCCAGGAAATTCCTTAGTTTCTGGCATCTTGATAGGTGTGCTTCCTTAGTTTGTGGTGTTGATGCAGGGCTTTCTATGGTTGTGTATTTATTGGTTGTTACGGTGGAGGTTCTGGGAGCTATAGTTTTTATGTGTGTGTATCTAGGATCAGAACCAGGTGAGAAAGCGAGTACAGCAATCAGATGGAAATAACTCTCTCCTCAGTTACTGATAAAGCTGGTTTGAATGTGGCATAGATTGTGATGATTGGGAATGCTAATACTTATGCCTGATAAGACTTACACACCTAGCCACAAGCAGCATGCACAATCAGACCTTCTCTTCCAAGGGCAGAATTGACCTAGCTGCTGAGACCTAGAGAACATAACAAAATATATAATCTCTGTAAGCGGGTCGATCCCAGAGTGCCAGGGAGGGCCTGCAACAGCCCTGCCCAGCTAAGCCCCCAGGCCACCATCCCGAGGGTCTCTCTTTTTCTCTCAGGAGGATCAGTTGAGGGGCTCTGAGGGTCTGGCAGGATTACTCAGAGCAATGTGACATGTAGAGGTTAAGTACAACTGCTGAACAATTAAGATGAGGACCTGTAAGTTGCATATATGTTCAAGTCATCATCTATCTTTCCTATATGTTTCTGGAACATGAATGTGAGAAGTGATATAAGAAACACTGATTTTTCATGGTTATCTGAGTTCATTTTCTTTTAATGTAGTTCTCCCAAAATTTGGAAACCAAGATGCCTATAGTTTGACTTATTGAAAAATATATGTTACCCTAAGTATAAAATTCTACTACTAGAATTTCATTTTGTGTGTGGATGTGAATCCCATTAGAATTTAAGTATCCTTGAGTAATTTATTATTATACTCTTAATAAAATGCCTAACTGCAAGTCAAATTATGACTTTTACTTGAGTTTGCCTAGGAAATAATAAGCTTTCCAATATGGAATTTAGTATCCCACTTAATGTAACTGTGGTAAATGATTTAGGCAATGAAATTTCTTAAACATATGCATTTGATGAATTAATT
Organism: Phyllostomus discolor; assembly: GCF_004126475.2. Taxonomy (NCBI): domain Eukaryota; kingdom Metazoa; phylum Chordata; class Mammalia; order Chiroptera; family Phyllostomidae; genus Phyllostomus; species Phyllostomus discolor. The sequence continues at coordinate 138,497,999 of NC_040904.2, read as the reverse complement.
TGCTCCTAGTGCCTCTTGGCTAATGGTTTATAAGGATATCTGAGAGATGCAGCGTTTCAGATTTTCAGATACATCTTACTTTATTACAGAATGTTGGAAGAGCTGTGCTGTCCAGTTTAGTTCAGCAAAACTTTTCTGTGTGAGGATTCAGCGATGTTCTTTCATACAGTCTAGCCTACAAAGAGGATGTGTTGATCCTCAAAGCAAGGTAAATATGGTGAATACAACCATTTAGCTCTAAAATAGCCACCCCTGAGTCTTCTTCCACTGAGGTCATTTTTTTCATTTGTGTAAGAAAAACCAAGGTTGATACTGATTTGCCCCTAAGCACGTAATCTAAATGAGCCCTTCTGTCTTTACTCACTCTGCTTACTTTAGGTGCAACCATAACGGTTATCTAAAATAACCTTACTAATTTAATTTTTCCCATTACCTGTCAACTCTGCCAACGTATAGCTTGTTCCAGACAAGGGACTTAAATGTCTGCTCACCAGAGTAGTCCTAGCTGGGTGTATAGTAAAGGATGGTGGAATGCAAGAAATGCCTGGAGCTCTTGTTCTTTAGGGCGGAGATCAGAAATCCTTCTGTGGTATATTGCCAGAAGACATCTGCTTGATACATTCCACCATATCTTTTGTTTTCCTTTTAATGGACTAAGTTAAACATTTATATAAATTGGGTTTCAAATAAAAACCTGAATTTCTGACTTCCACTGAAAACTTGAAAGAGCTGGCAAGCATGGCCCCATGCCACTGTGTTGTATCAGCAGCAGGGACTGAGTCGTGGTTGCCATACATTAGATAGGACGCCTGTATTGGTTGATTGATTTGATTGATTGATTCTAAAACTGCTGGATTACTGAGAGCTTTTGAGTTTGTGTGCTTGTTTTCAAATTTAATCTTATTATAAAATGAGAAAAAGTAATGGTACAGCTTAAATGCAATGCTTTTCTTTGACAACAATATGAATTATATTGACATATGGGTAAGACAAAGGGAAATAATTGAGCAGGACAGAGATGTTAGGCATAAATAAAAAGGAACAATAATAGGAAGTGGTAAGTACGATTTTAGTGGAATTTCAACATACCTGCCATTTAATTTACATGAATTGAAATATGTAGGATGGTTGCAAAAGATAGAGAGGATGGCTGGAAAAGGAAGTAGGTAGTTAAGGGAGAAAGTTCGGTAAGTTGGGAAAGGGGGAAGAGTACAGGAGGAAAGAGACAGGTGCTGTTGTGTGTGTTCTGCCTATTCAGCCTCCAGGTTTTCATCAGAATCAGTGTGATAGGGTTGTAATCGAATCTTCTGTTCCTGCTGTTGGTCTCATTTATCTTGTGCCACTCCTACTGTTGTCTATTACACATTTAGATATCAATTTTCCTTACATCATGGTCAAATCTACTACTGCCTTTGGTGTTTAAGTGAATAAATAGGAATTTGTTTCCAACTTGAGAGAAAAGTTGACTAGACTCAACTTAGAAATTACTGATCTTCTTTATAAGATAATATTGACTAATTTTGATTGAACTATATTTTTATCTGATATGTTTGACCTAACCCCATGCCACTTTTTTTTGTATAGTTAAATTGCTGTGGCATACCAGACAGAGAAAAGAAGTCTGACTTCTAGACTGTAAGATCTGGAAATGTTTCATAGAGGAGATTGCATTTGTGTGGAGACTAAAGATGGTGGAAGTGGAGTACCATCTGGGCCTGTGTTGTCCAATATGATAGCTTCTAGCCACATGTGACAATTAAAATTAACTTAGTTAAAATAGAATAAGGAATCCAGCCCTCACTTGCACTAGCCACATTTCCAGAGCTTGTAAACTGTGTTGACTAGTGTTTATCGAGTACAGGACATTTCTGTCATTGCCAAATGTCCTCATGTCCATTGATGGTAGACACAGGAAGGAAGCAGTTTGCGTCACTGCAGGAGGTAGAAAAGTTGTGACTTCTCCTAAGGTACACAGTGAATAGTTAACTTAGAGTAATTTCTGTCTTTCTTCCAAACACCCAGTACACTTAACTCACCCCATCCCTGCCCATATCAAAAGCTAAGCCAAGATAATGCTAATTTCTGAAGACATTCTGGAATTTTACAACTATTCAGATTCTATCCTGGTTCCTTGTTTTCATTAATGATCTGTGGAATTATTCAGCTATTGATATAAACCGGAAGCCAGTGTTGGGTTAGGCAGGGATATCCCTTTCCTAGGTGTAGGAAGATAGAGGCAGGATAATTACCTATTTCTTTAGAAATTGTTCTTGTATTTTTTTTTTACTGACAAAGATTAGAAAGAAGCTGTTTTTTGTTTGTTTTTAATTGTGGTTTGCTATTTCAATGTATATGTAGTTTATATTTTATTTTTTCTTCATGTAATTTGTATGCTGCCATCATTTTGTTTTGTTTTATGGGAAAATGGAGCTCAAGTGAAAGTGTTATATATTGCCTTGCTGCATCTAAACTTTCTCCCACCTCACTTCTCTTCACAGTTACTTCTGGGTTAGTTATATTGGTTGTCACCAGGGACTACCAGCTTCTATGTCTTTTTGGCAGTTTTAGAGTCTTGTTTCAAATTATATACAGTCATGAGCTTGACAGTGATTTGTTACTGCCCAACTAATGTTCTTTTGATTGTATTGCAGTTTATGATGAAATATCTGTTGATTTGTGATAAATAATTAATATTGTTTGGACTGTTGGAGTTTCCTAGGTAGTGGTTTATGTCCTGAAGACTAAAGAAAATTTGTCTAGCATGTAATTTATCTACAGCAAAATGAGGAGGGATATTTCTTTAACCAGGATATGAATGCTTGAGTCCTAAAGAAGCCCCTGGAGACCTTCCCCCCTGCCATTTTCTTAAAGCAGATGTTACCTTTTTTTCCTGGTGGTTTTAGAGATTAGCATTTTAAGGAAGATTTTTCTGTGCCAGAATGAAAAGAGTAATCCATCGTTGCATTGTAAGCTATGTAAATTTATTTTTTAAAATGAAAGAATTGCCATGCCTGTGGTTAGGAAGAATACCTCTTTCATCCAGGATATGTTTAACTTTTTCCTGTTCTTATTTTATTTAAGAAATCAAGACCAATAAAAAGAAACAAAGGGAAGAGATAGATTTATTCATCAATTTATATGCTTATGCTATTAAAAACATCCCAAAATAACAATGGCCTGAATATAATAGAAGTTTATTTGTCTTTCACATAAAAATTCCTGTCTAGGGCAGATGGAGCTTCTTAAAGAGTGGGGTTTCCTCAAAAATCTCCAAGTCTGAGCCGTCATCTCATGTCTCAGATGGCTGCCATGCCCCCCAGCATTCTGCCTTGACTCCGGGAGGTGCCAGGAAGGTGGAAGTGAGTGACACCCATGTTACTTCAAGGGCAGGCCCTGGAAGTTGTCCTGTCAATTCTACTGGGTTCTGTTTGCTGGAATTTCATCGTCTGGCCACAGGTAGCTAGCAGGAAGGCTGAGGAACAGTCTTTGAGTATTTGTGTCCTCTGCCCACACTGAGTGTTCCATTCTGTTTGAATGAGAGGAAAAGTAGACGGGGGAGGAAGTTGCTCTGCCACAAACCAACTACTTGATTTCCATGCAAGTTTCAAATAAATTGTGACTCTTGACATTGGTAAGAGTGACACCAAAATGCCATTAGTAAACAGGATTTTATCTTTTAGGGTTTATCTTGCTACTAATAAAAAAATCTTAAATTAATCACAAGGAAAAAAAACTAAAGCAGGTGCTGTCTATTTTGTAGGGCCCACACTAAATGAACAGGTGGAAGTGGGATTCCCACGCTCAGGAGGCATGGGGAGGGCCTATGAGAGTCTGCTCTGTGAGGGCGCAGAGGAAAGGAAAGTGAGGAGAGGATGTGTGAGGTAATGCTAGCTGACTTTCAGCCTTCTGAAGTACATGGCATTCGAGGTAACTAATACTGGTCACTGAATTTTTTTCCCAATCTCAAAAAGAAAAATATTTTTACTAGAGAATAAAAATGTCCAGCTTGAGGCCAGCCTTCATCTCTAGCAGCAATAAAAGCCTGTGATATATAATGATGCTCATATTTCTTCCTTCCTCAATAGCACTGTGGTAGGCAATGTAAATGTACCAAGTCATATCTAGTGGAAGGAGACAAAATTCAGCTCGTTTTCCTTGTAGGCTTGGTTTGATTTTTCTCTGACACATTTATAGCCTTTCAATTTCTGTAGTCTCTAGTTGAAGGCTTGGCATATTTTCATTTTTTGAGAGGATTGTGTTTTTTCCTTTGAAGAGGAAACATAATGAAGGAAAACCTAGAAATGGGATGTCTGTGTGTGTGTATACATAAAACCAAATTTCTGGTTTTTACCAAGAGAATCAAGCATGTATATGTATAGAGTATCCCACTGAACTGAAGCAACTTTTATTGAATCTCCAGTGATATATAAATATCAGTATTAGCTAATGTACATTAGGGATATCTTGGCTTATTCATGTTAGCGTTTCCAATAGTGCCTTTATATTTAGATCTTAAACACACACACGCACATGCACACACATATGCTAAACATAAGATGGCGTGGAGCAAAGAGAGAAAAATACCAGTGAGGGAGGGCCTTTCCTGATGGTTCTGGGCATTGCCAAATGGTGAGGCGTGTGGCTGGTCCCCAGGGAGCGGTGGCCCAGCATCCTGTTTCCACTCTGGGTGTGTGCTGGGTTGGGAATCACCTGCACATTTACGTTTTGTTCATTTCCTGCTGGGGATTTAATTTGGACACAAAAATCTGCTGGACAAATGTGTGTCATGTTAAATAAGCTTTAAAAAGTATGCCTTAAACTTCCTTGAGAGTAAGAGCCGGCCAACATGCTTTGATCTCCATGGTCCTCTGTTCCTCTGTGTAGCACGGGGAAGGGGCACCATGGCGGACTGGTTCAGCGTGCATGCTTCCCCTCGGGGCTGTGTGACGGGATGGTTCTGATAACAGAACGTGCTGTGTTCACTGTAGTGTGTTAGAGCTGGAATGACTTTATCATTTATTGTCCAATCTAGAGTATTTGTGGGAGTGAAAGGGGACATAATTAATAACTATACCAGAGCAACACACATGAACTTGTATTTTCCTGAGAAAGGGGCACATGGGGCTCTCTTACTTGTAGCAAACAATATACCAGCTGGTTGGTTATTGACTTAGGTGAAATACATTTTTCTGTTTAAAACATTTTTTTTTACAGCAAGGCAGTGAAACAAAAGAATCAAAGTGAAATATACTAAGAATGATTTCCGCTTTCCATACTGTGTGTTTTCTAAGAGAAATCTTTAGAGAATGCATTTATTTTTTGTTTTGTGGCCATCTTTACAAAGGATTCAAAATGTTCCACTCTTGTGTGTCCAAGTCCAAGTTTCTTCAGCTGCTAAACTGTTAATCTTATATTGAATCCTACTGAGGATTTTCCAATAAAATGTTCTGGAAAGTATTATTTAAAATGTCTTTCTTAAGTTCTTTGATGTTTCCTTGCTCACACACTGCCAGTTGCAAATTTTTATATACTATCTCTTTCCAAATGCCTTTTCTTGGATTTGCATCTCTTCATAAATTGCATCCATTTCCCACTCCCCAGCTGAATGTTTTGCTCCTGCATATCCATCTTTTTCTCAGTCTCTTGAATTGCTGATGTTCGTACTGTTTCCATTGTTTTTCAATGGAAACAGCTGTTTTCTCCCTTTCTCCCTATCCAGACCCTTTCCATTCTTCAAAACTTATGTCAAGGCTGCTTTCTCCATGGGAATTGTACCATCTAAGAGAAAGTGCAGTGATAATGAGTTTACAGTGGACTCCCAGATCCATCATTGGGAAGAATTGCATGACCTGGGATGGGACTCAACTTAATTTTCAATAAATTGAGCATAATATAAGTCACTTCTTCACCCAAAACAAGGATTAAACTTGGTACTAGATGGAAATTGCTTTATAAATTGTAAAATAATATATAAATCTTCATTATTATTCCAGTTTCTTGCTTGTGGTTAGATTTTGTTTGTGTCTTCTACTTATTTTCTGTATAGTAGCCTTACCACCCAACACTATTTTACATGGCTTAAGAGCACAAATGATATCTTAAAATGTTTCATTATCCCCCAGCCATTCCTAGAGAGCTATGGTGGGCACATTGTTAAATACTGAGCCTTCTAGATCTATCCAAAATATTTTCTCTTCTTTAGCTTTATCCTTCTGAAGAAGTTTGAAATAAGACTTGGTAAGTATTAAACTGGAGAGTTCCTTTTGTTGTGGTTGTCAGTCATTTAGGAATTCTTGCACAGCCTGACACTTCAAGGCTGAGTAGCTCTCTTAGCAAACAGTGTGGCTGCGAAGGACGTTCCAGACAGAGAGCATACAAGAGTAAGGCAAAGAATCCTTACATCATGGCACAGTAGAAAGGGTGAGGAAGTTTGGAATGGTTACAGAGCTGGGGGTGAAGTTGGTAGTAAGAGCTGCCAAGGTGGAAAAGATTGGCAAAGGCCAGACACTGATGGGCTTATTGGAACCTTGCCAATGGGAAAATACTGAAGGATTTTAGCCTGAAATGTTAAGTATCAAATAGGACCTATTAAATACATTAGTCTAATGCAGTCACTCAAGAACACAGCAAATAAGAATGTTTCATATGATAATCCTTTCACATGTAACTCACATTTGTTGTAGTTTAGAAACTTGATATTCAGGGCACAGCTGTGTGTTGTAAAAACTACCAGGATAAGCTTATGATTAATATCTCTGTTATTCAGAAAGTATATACTAGCAGGTATAGGTTATACTGTGATCAGGAAAGTAAGGATGTGATCATAGATGAGATATTGTAGCAATTTCATTTAGCAGAGCAATTGAACAAAACAGCCATGTTATGATGTTATGTGTCATAATTCTAACACTAATGGAGTCCTGTTCGTTAGATTTTTACTTCCACAGTAGGGGTTGTTCCTTTAAAGATGGATATTTTGTAGGTTATTTTCTGTACCATTTATTTGTAAATATTTGTTTACAGTAAGGATTATTTTTAGTAATCATCTGCTCAGATCTTTCTCTTTGTCTCTTAGCACATCCTTACCCACTGAAAGATTGTTACTCAGTGGAGCAAAGCACAGTGCAGCTGACCCTTGAACATGCAGTCGGGGCCCCTGGCAATTGAAAATCTGCTTATAACTTTTGACTCCTGAAACCTTTAACCAATGGCCTGTTGTCATAGGAAGCCGTGTTGGTAGCATAAACAGTTAATTAACACGTTTTGTATGTACATATATTATATACTGCATTCTTATAATAAAGTAAGCTAGAGAAAAGAAAATGTTATTAAAAACCTCATAAGGAAGAGAAAATACATTTCCAGTATTTATTGAAAAACAGAAGAACACATATAAGTGGACCCATACGGTTCAAACCTGTGTTGTTCAAGGGTCAACTGTATAAACGCTTTGCCAGTATCTGCTTTTTAAGCCTTTATATTAAGTATTTAATGTAAAACTGCTACTTATGTGTGTGCCTTGATAATCTTACTGTGAATGAGACTATCTTGCTCATTTTCATTAATGAGTATAACTGACCATTCTAACACCTATGAAAAATAATTTTTCTGGGTTAAAAGAGCAGTAAAATACTTCATTTCTTTTTTCTCTTTTGTGAGAAATATGGGGTAGATGTCTTTGAGAGAATTTCCCTAAAATATCAGACTTAGTGCTGCTTTATGACAGCTATCACCAGCTCTTGAATGTTTGTATTATGCAGATATTATTGAATACATGACATAAATTCTAAGTATGTACTGATACCTTGCAATATAAATACATAAAAACCTAAGTAGCATCATATAAAAGAAGCTTGCAAACTCAGTTTTCACACGGCTTACCTCTCAAATGGAATGACTGAGAATGGTTGGGAAAGTCGCTTTGAAAAAGCCTCTTAGAAATACAAACAACAATGTATTCTTTGTTCCAAGATAAATTTGAACTAACATTTTCAGGTTTGTGATCACGTATTTGTGTTCTCAGAGGTAAATCTTAAAGAATGCATGGGATATAAAATGTACTTACATATTTAAATGTTCTGTTTTTCTTCCTTTTAAAATATTGATTTCTCATCATGTAATAAGGTTGGCTTTAAAAGAAATTTGTTTTAAGTAGGCCTAATGGGCTTTGTGGCTGCAAACACTTGTTTTTAAGTTGCTGTCCAGTTGGAGGAAGAGTTCCTTAATAGAGTTATGTCTGTCCTCTGTTTTTGTAACAAAGACAACTTTCTGTTTTAGAAAGTAGGGCTCAAGTAATAAATGTTAGATTTTATTTTGAGTTGTCTGAACTGTGATTTCTTTTTAAATCACCTTGGAAAAAAATTGCCTTTGGGATAATAAATATTTTCTGACTTTATTATTTTTTCCTATTTATTTATTTATTTACTTATTTTTAAAATTGTTGTTCAAGTACAGTTTTCTGACTTTAAATAACTTGATTGCTGATACAAAGTCTCCTGTTATTCAGAGTAGCTGAAAAATTTTCCCAGATTGGATAGGAACAAAAGCAGGGTTAAAAAAACAAAACACCCAAATCAAAACAGGGCAGTGGATTATGGTTGATGGTCAGATAAAAGGTAAATAGGGTTCCAAATGCTGAACGTTTCTCTCTTCAACTTTTCCAAATCAAATTTCTGCAGTTATCTTGCAGTAACCTGAAGAGGGAAGGGTTTTTATGTCTGGAATGGAAAAACCTACAGTCCTATAGTACATTGTGATAAAGGGGTTCTTTGTCACACTTGAATAGTATGTGTGTGTGTGTGTGTGTGTGTGGAATTTGTTCCTTATTATTTTTTTCAACAGAAGAAAAATCAAATCAGCAGTTGGTAGTACAAGATTTCCTCTTTGTGGTGGGAACACTGGGATGTTGGGGGAGAAAACCACTGCCCATCTGAACACAGACGCTAATTGTATTTCGTAATTCTTCTTGGTTGCCGTTGCTATATTCTTAGCTGCCTTTTATTTGTTGTTTCTCCAGGACAGAGAGATTACTAATTAGGAATCACATTGCACTGAAGAAGGAGGCCATTTGGATTCCTTTTCTTTTGTTCTGTATTTTTTTTAGGAGAGGAATGTGAAAGGAGGGCTGGAGGTCTTGGTGCCTCTGCTCATCCCCTACATGCCTGGGCTGCTTCCCTAATTTGCATGGGTATCTTGGGCATTGTCCTGTGGGACTGGGTAGCTGGACCTCTTCTTTAGTTTAGTGACCCTTGTCATCTTGCTGTTCACTCTGGGGCCTGTTTAATGCTAATTAGGACTTCAACCAGTTGCTGTTTACAATTGTGTGCTTAGAAAGCAGCGCCCTCTCCACAGACCACACTGGTGGTCTTGAACAACTAGTATGAGACCCCTATTCCCAGAGAAAAGCCTCTTAACATTTCTATTTACCTAGAAATATGTAGCAATCACATCATTAACATAAATAAGCAGTGAAGAACTGAATTTTTGACCTGAATGCTTCAGTGTTTCTTAATGATGGCTGGATGTTCCGTAGGACCTGAAAGTACTTTAGTCCTTAACTCTGAGGTCCTAAAAGTAGATGATCTCCCTGCCCACATTAACACTGTGAACTGCAAACATTGTATAAAGGAATGGTAAGAGTCCTGAAAAAGAGAGGGCAGGTTAAACCACCTCTAAGTTTAAGAAATATTTACAATACTGTTATCTACTGTTTGATGAAACTAATTCAACACTAAGAAAAAATGTTGTGGATCTCATGCATACTGTGTGTTTGACCTTGGTAAATATAGCTCCCAGAACATATTACGGGCTTTATTTGATAGACATTGCATCTGCATGTCAGCTGAGCGTTCTGTGGGCCCACTTGGTGCTCGGCTAAGGGAAGGATCAGGAGTGCTTTACAGACAGACCGCTTTGACCAACGACGGTGCCCTTGGCCATTCTTACCTTATGGGAGTATTAACTGAAGTCCTTGCACGTCCAAGACCCCACCAGTGACACTTTGGAGAGCTGGTTACAAGGCCACTTTTTGAAACAGAACCTCTGAGATCCGTGTTTGGCATGCTCACTAAACCACTCTTTGAAAAGAGGACAATGGAAGGAAATCTTTGTCCTGTGGACATTGATATTCTCTATCCTTTCAGGACTAAGTACAATGTGGATGACTGCTTAAAGCATTAGGACTCAGGGCTTATGTGATGTACGACAACTCTGAGTTATTTCTAAGTAGCCTCTTTATTCTTAATTTTGATAGTTTGACATATTTATTGCAATGAAATTAACAAAAAATATTGTATGTTCGCTTTTGTACAGAAAGAATATGTGGTGGTTATGGGGGGAAATGCTTTCATTTAGTCTTTCATGGGCATAATAAATCTCATGTTGAGAACCTGCTTGGTTTGATAAACTTGTTTATGTGGTTTTGTTTACAATGAGAATAGAGCACACCAGAATTTTTTATTAGAAATGCAGTTAAGGGCAAATGAACTTGGATGTTAAATGGATTTGAATAACTTCCTGAATCTGGGAGGAAATTGATAGGTACTAAAAAAGAAGCAAGGCAGGTCTTTTAAATAGAAGTCCTTAACACAATTCATGCATTAAAAGATAAACCAATTTTCTTGTTGTTGAGGTTTTCAGCTTTTAAGTAATTTTTGGTAGCTTTTTCTACAGAAAGTTGTATGTGTGTGTCTCACATACACAGACATACTCTGAGTGGTCCTAAGGTCAGCTTCAAGATTCTTCCTTGCCTCTTGTCCCTCAGCTCTGCCTTCCTTTGAAATACAAGCAAGAAGGAGATGAATGGAGACAGACCTTCTTTCATTGGTATTGACCTGACACTAGGATATTTGTAGGCAGTGAGTAGAAATGTGTCCCACCTGTGGCATTCTGAGTGTGCATTTTTCTTTAGTAGGTCATTGATTTTTCCCTCTACCTAAGTTGTCATTCTTCCAGGTGAGCGACTGACCCAATTTTTAATGTGGGTGGACAAATGGTTATATTGTGAAAGTCTGTGAGGAACGGGCTCATTACCAAATTGTCATTTCATGAAGGGTATATCTTGTTTTTTCCCACCACTTGAAGGATCCTCACTGGGGGGAGGTATGACTTTTTTATCTCGAGGAAACAGACCTCCTGCAGCAGACGCAGTAGAGCAGGGAGGGGCAGCCTGGAAAAGAGGGCCGAAGCAGCGATCGGTGAGCACCAGACGTTTCTTTCCAATTCTTGGTTATCTTAGCTGTGAAAAAACTGGGATTGCACCCCATCTATCTGCTATTGCATAGGGTTGTGATAAGTCAAAATGCAATTTTGACTGTTTATAACAGTGTGGTGCAGGGTTTAGCATGGAATGCACAAGGATGATGAGAATTCTGTTTATGACCATATTTGACATTAACTACCCTCAGCAGAAACTAATATGTAGAGTAGGCCTGCCTGTATGGTGGAATAATTATTCTTCCCTTTTTTTTAAACCAGTTTTCCCTGTCATTCCAAAAACTTGGGAACACCTATACACTATAAATATTTTAAATATATATTACATACATATTACACTGTAGTAACATATTTTGTGTATTATAAGTCTAAAAAATGGAAATGAAATAAAAGATACAGATGGAAGCTTCAGCATTTCTCTTATATCCCACTTGATTACCTCGTAGCATATCTCCTCCTGCAGAGTATGAGAACCCCCTTGAATGGCATTGCCTAGGGGATTGTATCCTAGAGAAGATGGGCTGTGTTGTAGGAGCACCTGTATATTTAGAAGGTGGAAATGGTATGTGAAGTTGACACAGCATGTTATTGGTAAGAGTATGCCCTAGCTGGAGTTGAGCGTTAGGCATGACGTTTTTGCTGTGCTCCTAGGGTTTGATAAAATTGGTGTTTCCTCTACGCTGTCAGAAATTAATAGAGGGCCACAATTTGATCCTGTGCTATATCTTACGTGTTATGACCATTGTGTGGCTGAAGTTGTGGACATCAATAGGAAGCGACACACTGTAGCCTTTCTCTTTCTCAAGCATTGTGAGGTCACCCCACTTCTCCCTGCAGCTGTAGGCGAAGGCTGCTTTCCTTTGAACTTTCACCTGGAAGTTCAAAAATGGTTTGGAAATGTGGGATTAGCATTTTGCCAGGGTATTCCCATGTGTTATTGTTGAGTTTTTGCTTCTTAATTTTCCTGGCAGATATTCAGCTGGAGTTAATAGCATGTTAATTTCCTTTGTGGAGAACTTTGGCTTTATTATAGAATTCTGTCCTGGAGCTTTCTGAGCATCATTGATTTTATATGTGTGTGTGTATTTTGTACCATCACTATAGATTTTTCTGCAAATAGCCTAAATTATAATTTTTATTTTGTTTATTTCAGTTTTTTCATTTGGGAATGATAAGAGTGAATAATGGAAGGCTATTTATTACCTGTCACAAAAAGGAAGAGATTTGCCCTATTTTCCTTGTGGTTTTTGTTTTTCTGAAGGATACCGTGATGTAGGATTCATCAAGATTCAGGTCAGTGGAAAGGACTCAGTTTTATTTTGCAGGCTTTCCTTGAGGCCTGAAGCTACTGGGGAATATTTTTGAGCACCAGAACACTGAGGGAAGATGTTAAGGGACAATTCCATTTTGCTTTGATTTTTGTCAGAATCGGGAAGTGCTACTCAGGACCTTGTCCATCTTGTGCTTAATCATGAGTAGCACCTCTTATCTTGTCTCTCCATAGCAGCTATTTTAATATTTACTCTAAAACCAAACACCAAACAAAGCAGACCCTGCTCTTTCTACACTGAGCTGTGAGCATTTAACCGTTTCTTGTCATGTTAATATAATTTGGTTTACCAAATCACTGGCAGTAAAGCTCACTGTTTACAAACAGGAGAACACATTTTGTAATAAAAGACTATTTGGCTTAGAGTTTTCTTCCCCTCTGCCCCCCATGATTGATTTTTATGAAAAAATGTTGTGAATAGAAGGAATATTTTTAATATCTTGAAATGTTACTACTTATATTTTATTAATCTCTCTTTTAAAATGTATTGAGTTTGTTCTCATCAATATCATTTCCTACATGGTTGGTCCATTGATGGACTTTATAAAACAAATTCTTAATTTTGCCAATAAATTAAAAACCATAGAAACATGTTTTTGATATGTGTAGGATTGCCATAGAGTTGTACCCTCTCTGAATCTTCCTCACCCCTTCACTGTTTTTAGATAGTTGGTTCTGAGATACAGAATTTAGATTTTATGAGACATATTTGTAGTTGTTTATCATATACATTCACATGTATATATTTATACATTGTATTGAATTTTTATATGTTTGTGTGTATGTGTGTGTACATACACACATACATAAATCTATGTCTAGCTATTTATTGCTGGACAACATACTTTAAGCAGACTTCACAAGATAGGACAGCGACAAAAGGAACATTTTCATTTTTTAGTTTTTTTATTGATGTTCAACTACAGTTGTTAAAGGAATGTTTATTACAACATTTATTTTAATATCCCAGGATAGTGGCAAGATACCCTAAAGAAAATAGTGACACTGAAGAATATAAATGACAGTCTCTCACCATCAAACCTGACTCGTGGGCCTGAAGCTTGGCTCTTCGTGTTACCTTAGGGTTCTCTAATCTTCATGATTCTAGAGACCAGGACTCAGCCCACACCTGATCATTGGCAGATATGGTTCATTTCTGCAGGTATTTGTTAAATAACTGCTAGATGGAAGACCCTGGGTAGGAGTTTATTTCTGTGTTTTAATTTAAGATTTGCATAAACATAGTTATCCCACAGTATCCTTGAGGATTGGTGCAGGGCCCCCTGATACCAAAATCTAGGGATATTCAAGTCCCTTATATAAAATGTTCTATTTGCTTTCATATAATCTGCACACATCCTTCTATATACATCAGATCACCTCTAGAATACTTATAACACCTAATTCAATGTAAAAGATATACAGATACTCATTATACTCTGTTATTTAGGGAATAACAATGAGGAAAAAAGTCTGTGCATGCTCAGAACAGATGCAGCCAGCAATTATGCAGTATATACCTCAGCAACAACATAACTTTCTTTCTCCCTAAATATTTTCAATATAGGGTTAGTTGAATCCACAGATATGGAGAGGTTACTGCAGTAAAAGTTACAGGGGGCTTTGTATTGCATACTTTCTGATTTTTCAGTATCTTCCCAAGTTTTGGTCACTGCAGTGACTAATGTCTTTAAGGCATTTCTATGTATGTAATTATTTATTTATTTGTTTGTTTGTTTGTTTTTGCCTGTAGAATACAGAAAGCTAAGCTTCTCTGACTGTTGTTTTTCTTTTTCTTTTCCTGATCTCCATGTTCTGTTTACTGAGATCTTTCTCCCCCATTGTTAAACAGTAGACCAGATCATCCCATATGTGTCTATCTACATGTGTGGAATGTGTTAGAAAAAGTACAAAGAAACATTTGACTTTCAACCTTCTTCTTCAAGGAATTACACTCTGCTTTGTAAATCATGACATACACACCTGGAAAGGTCATTATCTCCCCACCCCAATTTAAATGACAGTGTAACCTATAATGCAGAGATGTCACAGGGTGTGGTTTATTACATGTTGCCCAGTAAATTGTAGTGGCTCTCACAGTTCAGAAGTGGGGATTATTTTATCTCTTTTTTTCCAATCATTTTATTCATGTTGACAAGAGAGATCAGTGGTACTAAATTAATTTCCTCCAGTTTGTACTTTGAAATTTATTTTTACCAGCTTAATTTTGTGTAGGAAACTAAATCTTTGGTTAAGTTTAGGGGGCAAAAAAAATGAACATTTGTCATTGTTTTGAAGTAGCTCTGGTGAGTTAGTGTTTAAATGTTGACTTTGCAGACTCACTTACTGGGAATTCTTTAATTAGAGTATTACCCTTGCTACATCTCTTCCAGCGGTGACCAGGCCTGACATGATTGAGTAAAATGTCTCAAACCCCATAGAGTTTTTACAGAGAAATTTCCCTCAGTCTCTGTGAATACCTTGGAAAGGGATTTTGTTGTAGATGGTTTTTCCCCCCCCAAGAATATTTTTACTCTTTAGTTATGCTGTAGTTGATTTATGTATATGGCATTTAAAAATGAATTCCCCATGCATACCTATTTTCCTATTACAAGCTGGAGAAAATGAAAAGCGCTTAATTGTTTTATTTGTCTTCATTGTGCTGTAGAAGCCTGTATTGCAATCCAGTTGGCATTGAGCCCTACAGTGTTTTGTTTGCGCGATGAGTGTCATCAGACTGTTTCTTTCTAGCACATCATATTTTGGTTGAGATGTGGGCTCGTATATTTTAATTATTATTCCCCATGGAGACTAGTAAAAGTCTTCCTTGTATTTATATGTTCTACTAGGCAAAGCAGGGTTTTTTTCATTTTTTTTATATTTCTGTGTTTTTTTCTCCCAAAATTAATTTTAGATGGTGTGAATTGAATGAAATGGCTAACAAGTAAAATGTATGAAATGTCACTAGACTTATTTTCTGAACTGAATTTCTACTTTAATTGGAAAGTCTTGTTTGCTATTGTAACTGTTTTTGGATTGGAAGAAGATACTATTAAGGAATTGTTTATACTGATATTTAGATTTGACTCTTAAAGGGTTTGAATAATACAGAAGCCATCTATATGTAAATGAATTTATATTTTTTCCTGTAGAGTTGCTATTTGTTAAACCTTCCCAGACTGTTGCTCAATAGATTGGCTTCTTGAAGTTTTTGTATCCTGGCCCTGTCTGGGTAGCTCAGCTGGTTGGAGCCTTGTCCTGATATGCCGAGGTTGCGGGTCCTGTCCCCTATCAGGCATGCACAAGCATCAACCAGTGAGTGCATAAATAAGTGGAGGAGCAAATTGATGTTTTTTTCCCTCTCTCTCTCAAATCAATAAACAAGAGAAGTCTTTGTAGCCTTCACAGTTATTTTTGGCCTAATTAATTTAATCATATTGGCACAGATTTGTGTTTATATTATTCTCTTAGCTGATTAAAAACCGATATCGAATGCTAAATATCCTTAGACTAACAGTGAGCCAAACTTTCTGTATTCCTCACTTCATCCTGATAAAGTGTCTTATTTTAAGGAAGTAATATTTGCTTTCCAAAAATGGCATTTTGGTGTGAGATAGGAATAGACTTTCCAGTGTCCTGATAGTGTTTTAATGATTTCTTTACAAAATGGCTGTCATGAGCTTCCTTAAAAAAATCCATATTTTAAATATGACCTGATTTTAAAAATTCTATTATTATATTACAGTATTATATAACATTTTGGAAACATCTTTTGGTTGTAAAGTGCTCATTATATTGGGCAGAGTTTATTATGTCAATATTATTCAAGTACAAAAATGACATAACAGTACTTCCTCTGACCCTTTATATATTGAATAGATATTTGGAATAAGTGAAATAAATATTTTTCTATAAATGCAATGGAAGTATTCAAAATTCTTACATCATTGCAGGTACCTGTAACTACTAGCAAAATTGAGATTAGGTGGCGCATATTTGTAGAGGATTCAGTTTACATGGTTATATGATTTCTTTTTTAATAGCAATGTTTGGTAGACTAGGAGCCAGCAGTGGAGCACATAGTGGGTTGCTTGGGTGGGGGATAGGCAATGCTGGGATTGTAAATGTGTCCCTTCTCCCCTTTGCAGTCCCTCACATTAGTTCTCCTTATTACGTGCTTCTTTGCATTTTGCATGTATCTCCACGTTTTTTAAATTTGTTCAGTTGCAGTCTTCTAAATGATGAGAAAAAACTTACTACCTTAGTTTGCTTCCCCTCCTCACCCTCATAGCCTACCCAGACACTTCACATGTTTGAGAACTAATAACCCCACCTTTTCTCACTGGTACCACAGCGTTTCTGGATAATGTATGCTATCATTATGTCCTTAACATGTCTTTGTACTCCCCATACATACTTAACTGCTCTTCAGTTCTCAGCCTATTCTGTGTCTCCTTTTTTTAGAGCTCTAAAGTTCTAATCCCCTGCAGCTTCTTTCTCTCCTCACTTTCAGAAGCAAGAATTTCTGAATTTTTAAGGGAAAGCCTGTTCCATATTTATGTCTGTCACCAGATGTTTTAACTCAATGAGGGATGCTCCTTTCAAATGATAAAGCATTTGTTGCTTCTTGCCAAATGGCTTCCTAAAGTCTCCAGATTCATTCCTTTGTCATTTCAAAACCAGCCACTGAAGCATGGGATAAACGAAGTGAAATGGGTTTTTTAATCCTGTAAATGGCAGGTGTAGGAAGTGGGGCTTTGGCGGCCTATCAGGGTCATCTAAAACAGCGTCAGGGAAAGAGAATTACAACCTGAGGGCTGTCTTTCTGTGTATGCTGAATTCCAGAAGTTGTTAGTAAAGAGGGAAGAATGAGTAGGTATAATATACTGTAATGATCAAGAAAGGTTTAAAATGAGAAATAGACACAGGGACGTGAACTCTATAAATAAATATTACTGTGATGAACATATGATGAGCAACGAACAGATTCATTAAACAAAGTTTGTCTTTCCATCTAGTGTGAGTAACACTGACTTGAAGTCAAATGCCAGGCCTGATTTAAAGTTGTGTAGAAAGAGTGGCCGGGTCAGGCTCTCTTCTGGAATATGGAAAGAGTTCTGGTTCTTGATCACCTCTGGAGAAACATTAGTGCTGAAAGAAGCTAGGGAGCTAAAGACATTTGTGCCATTAATACTACAGAAAAAAAAATCCTAATATGGGCGTTTGTTTCATATTGTGTAATCTTAAGTCCATTGTAAGATCATGATTGGAATGCATAGAATAAGAGTTTGCGATATATTATAGTTTCATTTGCTTTCTATGTTCTGTTGATTTGCCTTTCACATTTAACTTGTGGAATAGGCAAGGCATAATATTATTAATATTAGCCTTCATTTTTTACTGCCCAGAAAGGTGAGTAAACTGCCCAAGGTCATGCTGTTTTTGGGTCTAGAATCCTGTGCTTTTTGATACTGTGCACAATTTGAGGCTTTGTCAAAATTGCGGAGGCACGGGTTGGGCCTGGAGCAGTTGCTTTTCTCTCTGGCTGTGCTTTACTGTTCCTGTTTGAATGACTCAAGATTTGAAATTCCTTTAATACTAATATTTTGTTTTGCCTTGGTTTGGAAATGTCATTTGATAGCATTTTTTCCCTCTTGTGACTTCCCTTTAGAATGGGTATACTGACTTTGCTAGGGAGAATGAAATTGCTTGACCAGATTCAATGTGTTAGAAAAAAATGTATCTTCTTTTCCTTCCCTTCCCTGCCTTTTTCCTCCCTCCCTCCCCTCCCCCTTCTCCCCTCCCTTTATCCCTTCCTCCCTCCTTTCCTTCTTTAGTTCCTTCTTTCCATCCATCTTCTTATCTTTCTGTATCTGGAAAAATATGTAATAATTGCTGAAGTGCTATAGTCCACTCAGCCCCACTTAGGAGAGCTGGTTGAATGAACTCACCATCTACTAGGATGGTGTGGTGAGCGTAGGCATCACCTCTGGGCTTCTGTGTCTGAGATCAGATGCTCCTCTCTGCACTCTTAACACAGCCCAGTAAAGAAATCATCCTAGCTGTGCTTCATTCTGCCTCTGAGTCGGAAGCCACTCAAGAATACATATTTTGAACTTCAGTAATACAGTTCAAATCTTACCCAGATTTAGTGACATTCAGTGAAAGAAGCTGAAACCTTGATAGATTTTTCTGATTGCAAAGCCCTGTCAGGGGGAGCATCATCGGCCACTACTGTAGAGAGAAGCCACAGTCCTAGGAAAGTTGTCCTACAATGGAGTTGCTACATCCTTCCCTTTGAAGTTGATATTTATCAGGAAGAAATGCTTTTTTTACCACTTGTCTGATGGTAAGGAGTACAGTTCCCACTTGTGTTAGTAGTGTGTCCGATTTCTTCTTTTTGAGAGTACGTGTCTATCTTAACCATTAGCTCTGGGACACCTGCTTCATCTTTGACTGTTCTTTCTACACAACTTACCCTCTGATTAGTCACTTCCATGAAGTCTGTTTCCATAGTGTGTAAATGTGTAATTTCAGTTCTTGAGCTATGGAACTTTCCATGTTCTAGGGTATTTTATTTTTTGTTAGTACAGCTATAGATCGTGACTATCCTTACCTCGGAGCCATTTTGCTGTTATCCTAGTGCAAGTGTTTATTGTTTTTTACTTTGGATATTGTGATAATCTCTTGTCTAGTCTCTGCTACCAATCTTAAATTAAAAAAATATACATACATACATACAGATGATATAAAATCATGTTGCTCTCCTGCTTAAAAATCCTGATTATGCAGCCCAAATTTCCTGAATTATGGTCAGGACGAACATCCCTGGGAACTTGGTAGAAATGCAGATCCTCAGACCCCACCTGAGACCCCACCTCAGACTGAGTGAATCCGAAATCCATGTTTTGAGAAGCCTTCCGGTGACTGTGATGCATCCCACAGTCGGAGAGCTGCTGTTGCAGGTTGTGGGATGAGAAGTCCATGTGCTTCCCTAGGTCTGTAGGGCTTTTGACAGGCTTGTGTTTCAGTGTAATAGTCACTGCTCTAAGCTTTGTCTTCATCACCCACCTGCCCCACCTGTCACTGTTCTGGCCTTTTTATCATTTTCAGAATATGACATGTACCCTGTGCCTTCCTTAGTTGTTCTGACTTGATCAAGAGTGTAGTTTCTTCGCCCCCACCCCCCACCGTGCCATGCTTGGTGAATTCCCACAGACACAAGACTCAGTGAAAAGAGTATGAGAAAGCTTGATTTAAAATCTCTCTGCTGTCATTTACCAGATATGTGTCCACTTTTAGCCTGGCTTTTCTTATCTAAAAATAGGGATAATGATACGTTAGCATCGTTGTAAAGACTGAACGAGATGTTCTGTATAACCTGTTGTATTTTTAATCAGGAGTTAAGTACTACAGTCTGAAAGTGTTCAGTTCAGTGGCATCCAGCACACTCACGATGTTGAGCAGCCTCACCTCTATCAAGTTCTGAAACATTTCAGCACCCCCCTACCTTGCCAAGGGGGTCCTGCATCCATTAAGCAGCCAGTCCCTTGTCCCCCTCCTCCCCTCACTGCTACTTTTACATGTTCTTCTCACATGATAGACAGATTCGGACATCAATATTATCACATATGTACCTTTGATTTTTCTAAAGATTCAGAGTGCTTGACATGTCACATATGCACAATTCATGTTTTAATTATGGTAACTTAAAATATACCAAGTCTCTAATTGGACCATAAAACATAGCTTCTGCCAAAAATTAGTATATGCTGTGCAGTTGTTATAATTACTTTGTAATTTTCTGAAGTGTGCTGTATTTTTCTCTTTACTGTAGCAGGACACCCTTTGATAGAATGGGTACACACATAAATATACACACACACAACCATTTCAGTGTTTAATTACACAATAGTAGTATAGTTAATTATTCTGAATAGTTTCCAGCATGTCCTCATTACCTGGTTATTTACAGAGACCTAACTATGGGTGACATAAACTACAGAACATTATATTCCTTTTTAGAAACACCACTCTCTCACCTTCTAGGTCTTTAAATATTATTCTCAAAATACTATTCAAACTTTGTAAAGGACTTTGTATGTTTTGTCACTTTCATTTATATGTCTCATTTAATCTTTATTCCAGGATAATAAAATAATTAACTCTGTCTTTATTATTTCTTCAATTAAAGCACATTGTCAATTGTAAATTTAGGTACAGATTTACTTTGAAAATTATAACTTCTAAGAAGCATTATTTAATGTTGATTCAGTTTTCCAATAAAATGATATAAATCCAATTTATAATATTTTATGTACAGAGGAGCACGTGTGTTCATTCTAAGTGACTAAATTAGTGTTACTATCTCAAATGACACTTGATTGCACTTTAAAATTATTAATTGTAATAAGGAATTAGTAGCATGAGGAATTGAAAAATGTTTACATGCCTTCTTCCTGTACTAGTCAGAAATGACGTAGGAGTTAGTAATTCAGTGCAAGGGTGGAATGGGAGTTTTTCAGGTTGAAGCACTAGAGCTCATTAGCATCTTTCAAACCCTAACACTGTTTAGTTTTGGGTAGATTTATTACACTGTGTTTCTCACCAATTCACTGCAATGTGTGAAGGCTCAGTTGGAACAAACAAAAGAGATATATAACCCCTGAACCAATTAGCATAGCTTACAATGTTCTTAATAGGCTTATCTACTGTATATGAGACTTGGGAAAATGACTTAACTTTTATGCTTCCTTGATCTTCAGGGAAGCTTTTCAACGTCAGCTGCTTTGTACCCACAATGTAAACTTCACATATTTGATTTTCAGCTTCTGATAGAAAACCCTCTTTACAATTCGGTGGCTGCAGGGTGCCTTCGTCACTCACTTGCAGCTATTCACTTATTTGCACAGGGTCTGCTGATGCGTGAGAAGAGGGCACATGTGATGTGGTCCTGGGGCAATGCAGCGCCCTTGGCCGGCATGTGGGACAGGGCACAGGCCCGCAATTTGTTCAGCTAGTGCCGACTCCTGGGGCGTGAGCCTCCTTTCTAACTCCTCCCGTTAGCCTTTGTCCCCTCTCTTTTTACTGCTTGTCATTGAGCTTTGGTTCTTGTTTTGTTCTTGAAAGGTATAAATGATGCACATTTCCCCTCTTCCCCCCCATCTACCCCCTCACACACAAAAAGGGTTTCTGTTGGGAGAGATAAATTGAGGTGTATTGTTAGTGACATTTCAGAGAATGGGCCAAGTGCTGCTTTACCTAGAGAATGTGATCCCATGAACAAGTGGAGGACTGGACCTCTTGTGAATTTAGCTGTTACATGTTTTAAGTAAAAGCAACTTACAGTTTTATTTTGAATTAGGTCAAAAGAGTTATTTGTATTCCTGCTTTCTATACGGCTTCTATTATAAACGTATGAAAATAGTATGCCAATTACCGTAATGCATGGCATTAATGTATGGCATTCCAGTTTGAGAAGGTGAATTTAATCCTCCTCTTAACAGTAAATTGTTAAGAGATTGCAGTGGGAAGCCAGAGACTTGCCTTAGTTTTCACTGTTTGACTCCAGGCACATCACTTAGCTACTCTAGGTTTGTGTTTCTCCATCTGCAAAAACAGACAATAATCATAGGATCTTTGTGAATATTCATATAAAGCCAACAGGAACAGTCTCTGCCATGTGGTCAGCACTCAAGAAAAGGTAGCCGTGATGCCGAGAAACCTTTTAGGTAAATGCCCAAAAGGACCCTGGGATCCTAAGATGCGTGAGGCAACATGGAATCGTTCGTTAAGGAATTTCTTGAACCAGAGGGAATATTATACAGTAAGGTAGTTTGTTTATTCCATAAATTCTGTCTACCATCTCTAACCCACATCTTGATATCCTGGTGCTGTTTTTAGCTTCGTATTTGTATCTGAGGGGGTAGAGAGATAGGGTTGCCTTATGTGAATGTTGGTTTCTGCAGATTTACAGTAGGAGATCTTGATTAAATAATTTCCCCTCTTAGGCTGTAGATAAAGGTTTATGTGTGATCAGCGATGATTTTGGCCTTTCCGAAGTAACAAGATGTATTAGAACACCAGGCATGTTCTGCACACCAGAAACTTAAAACAGTGCCAACTACAAAGAAGACAGTGTGGGTATCCGAGATGAGTATGAGAGGCCTCCTGTGGGCCTTTTGAGTCAGTTGGATTTTAGTAAGATGGGGTGGCCTGGGGGGTGAAGTTGTCCTGGGAGGGGAGCGCGTTTGTAGTCAGGGTGACCTGGCCAGATTCTTTGCAGCCCGGCATTTCAGTGGAAGCGCTGAGCACTAGAGGGGAAAAAATAGAGCTGGTTACTAAGGTACCTTGAAACAAGGCTGAAGAATGATTCTATTTGCTGTAAAAAAAAATAAGTTTTATAATAGGCTGACACCAGCTGAAGGCTCTGGTGGTAAATTGAACCCTTTGGCTTCTGCTTTTACCAGTGAAAGGTTTTCAGGGAAAGCTAGTGGACTTGGCTTTAATACATGCAGGGCCAACTATTTTTGGTCCTTTACAGATATTTAACTCACTCAACAGCCTCCTTAATCTTTTGCTGAAAAGAATTGATAAAAATAATGTCAGCCTATTCCAGCAGGTTAATTTAAGTAGTTGGTCTAAGAATAACTTTGTTAGGATGGATATTTGAGGGGGAAAATGTGTTCTGCATAGTATATGCAGAAAGATTGTAATAAGTAAGAGACATGTTAAATTTAATGTGTCTTTTTGAAGTTAGACATAATCCTATATAGCCTAAAAATAGTATTTTAAGTGATATTTGTAATCTATGCAACCACTGGAGAGAAGACTTTTAAAATGTAGTTGACAAAGGATTTTACAAGAGTAGTGTACATTTAGTTGATAAGGCAAACTTAATTCTGTGAAGGAAAAGTGATAAATCTATTTGTATTTAATTTTGACTATATTAACCATATGATTTAACTTTCGTTTTTTTTTCATAGGACCATGTTAATGTGGTGTACTTGAATAATGCAGTATTATTTGAAAAAATACAGCCATTTCATGTCCTGGGTAGTCACGGTGCTTCCTTGGTATGGCATATGATATGATGGAGCCAGACAGGTCTGGGGTTAGATCCTGTGCTTCTTAGTAGCCAGGTGACCTTGATGAGCATGATTAACCTCTGAGAACCTCAATGTTCTTGTTCATTTACTGTCTATCATAGTACCCAGCACAAAGAGATCACTGGGGTGAGGTAGTTCCCTCTACTTCTTCTGTACTGAATTGTGTATTGAAAGCACTTTGCACAATATATAGCATCTAGCCTAATACATGCATGTTCAATTTTTTTAGTCTCTTACCTTTTCCTGTCATTACCTCCTCCCACCCTTAATATAGCTAAACACCTACTTATTTTAACCAAGACTATGCATTTCACTTGATTGTCAGAAATTTTGTTACCAGAAAGAGAAAAACAACTTCGAAGTGCCTGCAGGAATTCTGCTCTGTGGTCTTCAGCCTGGTGTGGGTTTGGGTTTCTCTGGCTGACTTCAGGAAGGGTCCTTGATGTTGAGGCTACATCAGGGGGTGCCCAGCTGCTCATAGCCTTGCTGAACTCAGAAGGGCCACCTGGGATCAGTTTCAACATTTCCTTCGGAGGCCTCATCTGAGGTTGTAAAGTACCATCCTCAGCAGTCTCTTTGGCTAAACCTTGGTTGAAGCTTCTGCCCAAGCCCTTTCTTACCAGGCCAGTTCTATTAAGAGGTGGCGTGGCCTGAAAGATCCAGAACAAGTTATCTTGGGAGTCTGGGGTATAAGTGCAGGTTTAGCAACTTGCCAGGCATCCTATGACCTTGGGCTGGTTGCTCAGACCCTCTAAGCCCCAGTTTCCTCTCCTGTAAACTGGGGATATGAAAGTTCCTGCCCCATATTTTGTGGAATGCTATGTAAATCATCATATGACCAGATATAATCACTTTGAAGCAAAAAGTTAGCTATAATAAAAATATGTAATACAAGTCTAAATCCATGCAGTACAAGTCTAAATGTTGGTTCCTGCTGTGATTTGTGTCAGTAGAGTATCTCAAGTAAGTTTTTAGTTGCCTTTCAAACTTAAACTCTTTGCACCATAGTGTTCATTCTTTCATATGTTCATCGTCTTCCCTACCTTGCTTTCTGTAACCCTGACTGCCATTTTTCATAAAATTATGGGTATTTTGCAAGTGACTTTTCTTACAACATTGGGAAATAATTAGATGAAATATTATCCATACAGCCTAGTCGCTACTGTGAGGTTATGTGTTGCTAATTATAGTTTCAAAAGAATGTTGAGGAGCTATCTTCTCATTCATAATTTTATTCATGAAGGCATTCCCTATACTTGGATAGTATAATGAATCAGACAATCATTCAACTGTACTTCTGAGAAAGAAGCCTCCTTGTTTTTAAAGTGAATTAATACTTAAAAAATAATGTGTCAAGTGGCTGAATTTCTCACAGAGATGGCTGTGTACTGTACTGATTTGTGGTGTCCTAGGAATCACTGTTTTCTTCAAGTGATTACTGTGTGAAATAAGGTCTAGGCAAACAAACAAAAAAGGTCAGGTCAAAAAACTACCTCAGAACCTCTGTTTTCCACATTGTGTTCATTGTACAGCAAATTAGTCCCTAAGATAATAGGCTGTAATTCATCAGCCAATTCTTAGGTACTATGACTGTCTCTAAAATTTTGTTTGCAGAACAGTTTTTTTTAGAGTAATTCTTTTCAATATAACTGATTCAGTTTTTATTATGAAAGATGTAAAGGCTTGCTTCCTAGAAAAGTTGTGACTATTGAACAACCAGAGGAATAGAAAGTATACATTTGAAACAAGTCCAAGCAATGATGATATTTGCAGGAAAAATTTTGCTTTCAAGAGCAGGGATGTCTACTTGCATGCAGAAAAACCCTTGTTGCTTTATAACTCCAGCAAAAAATAGATTTTCTCCCCTTTGCAACATAAGGTCACTCCCTTCTGCCAGCCTGTGCATCATTCTTACTGATAGTCTAGCTTATAAAATACTTTCATGGGAGAATTACTACCAGCGAATTATCTGTAGTAGCTATCTATAATTTTAAAACTTACCTAGAATTATTATACTCTTGATAACACTGATGAAAAATACACTCAGTGATGAAAAATATGCCTGGTCCTGCAAAGCAGAGCTCAGGTTGTTACGGATGGATGATGCAGAGGCTTGCCTTGATAGGCAATCACTTGGCTTTCTTGCTTCCAACCTGCCTATTGCAGTCAGAGAGCTTGTGCCCTGCTGTTTCCCAGAGGTGAGAAGGGAGCTTTGTATATATCCTGAGAGGCATTTCTGAGGAAATACATGCAGAGGTAGAATAAAAATATGCTACAGTGGCCACACATCTTTTCAATTTTTAGAGGAGAGGGGTGTATTAGTTTGGGCTGCTGTAACGAAGTATCACAAGCTGCATGATGTAAAAGACAAAGATTTATTGTCTTCCAGTTCTGGACCTGGATGTCCGAAAGCAAGATATGTGTAGGGTTGGTTTCTTCTCAGAGCTGCGAGGGAAGGATCTGTTCCAGGCCCCTCGCCTGGCTTCCGGTGATTTGCTGGCAATCTCTTGGGTTCCTTTGCTTGTAGAAGAGTCACCCTGGTCTCTGCCTTCATCTTTGCATGGCATTCTGTGTGCCTGTGTGTCTGTGTTCAAATTCTCCCCTTTTTATGGTGACATAAGTCATAGTGGGTTAGGGCCCACCCTAATGATCTGATTTGAATTCAGGTGACCTCTGCAGAGACCCCATCTTCAGATGAAGCTACATTCTGAGGTCGTAGGGATTAGAATTCAAATGCATCTTTCCTGGAGAACACAGTTGGACCCATAACCTTGTGCAGGAGAAGCCCTCAGTGTCACTTCCCAGGGCATTGCATCACCGAGGGCCGTGAACTGTCGCGATGAAACTTTACCCAGCGCACATGCCAGCAGTTAGGCTGCATGTCAGGAGTCCCAGGGCAAGTGAAGTTCTCCAGCCTTCTGTGAGACACACATGGGAACAACTAAAATAATAACGAGAAATAAAAAATTAAATAAACAAATAAAAACTAATATAATATAATATAATCTATGTTCATAGGTATGAATTTAACCTGTTTTTGAGCCCTTACATTTCTAGCTGTGTGACCTAAGGCAAGTTGCTTAAGCTCTCTAGCCTCAATTTCTTAATCTGTAAACTGAAGGTAATAATAGTATCTTTCTCACAGAGGACTGACGGTGGCTTAAATGAGATAATACTCTCAAAACTTCAGGCACAGTGCCTAGGCTTGTGATATGAGCACACTAAATGCTAGTTAATGAGAAGACAAGCAGAAAGGCCCACAGCCCAGTGGCTGTCAGGAAGCGGGCATTCCCCGGAGCTTGGGAAACACAGCGCTGCTCTCCCGGGTCTGCCTGAACCCCTTGCCTGCCCTGGTTTCTGCTCTTGGACCTTTGTGTGTGGGCACTTGATGTCAGCACTTGGTACCTAGCTGTACCTCAGGTTTCTTTCTTCTCTCTCAAGCTGTTTCATTTATTGTGTTTTCAGTGTAGGGCTCCTATTTTTTTTAAAGCAGATAGTTGGAGGAAAAGAGAAAAGTGTAAATGTCAGAATTTACCTATGTTCCTAAAGTGATAAATGCTAGCTAGGTAACAATCCCCTCTCCTATCCCTAATTTTAGTAGTTTTAGTGTTCTTATGTTTGTGAACTTGGAAATATATGATTAATTCTCCTTGATGAAATAATACTAATGTCACGTCCACACTTTTTGCAGGGCTAGGGAGAAAACAGGGTTTGTCCCTGTTGATTTTTAATGGGTAAAGTCAAATCCTACACAAACACATTTTTCCTGTTAACATTTACTTGGAAATATGGAATGTGTTTGTGTGTGGCTTAGAGCTGTCCCTGTTGGTTGTAGATCATTTTTGAACAACAAAGAGGGGGTTAAATCAGAAACACACGTCGGTATGCTTAGGAGGCATGGTAATGGAAGTGCAGGGTACCAGGCCATATTGTTGTAGCATGTATGCATTTTTTATTGACTGTGTTTATTTTTAAAACTTGTAAAGTGGAGGCAAGGGTTTTGACAACTCCCAAAATATCTATCATTTTTAGGAATCTTATGTGTAAGGGTGTATGCGGTGGGTGGGGATGACAAGACCTTCCAGTGTGTTAAAGGGCATAAGGCATTTGGCTGAAGGCATTTGAAAAAAAATCTGATTCCTAATTGGAAAATTCAAAGAAACTTTTTTAGTTTTTCCCTTAAAGGGTGAAACTGATTTTGACAAAGAAAATAGGTCGAAGGCAATTGCAAGTTAAAGGTATGGCATATACAAAAGTGAATTGCCTGGTTTGATAAACAAAGTTTAGAAGTGACGTTGGAAAGGCAGAACAAGAATTGATTGTAGAAGGTTAGCATTGGCAGCTATGTATGGAGTTTAGACCTCGTCGTTAGCAAACAAAGAACCATGGTAAGGGCAGGCTCTGCACTGGGAGGGCTAGTCTGACAGTGCAGGATACTTCGGAAAGATGGCCTGGTGCTGGGGAGAGTTTTTAAGGAGCTTCTGTAATGAGCACTGGAATGTTATTAATGAAAGCTGAATTGTGGACAGAATGACAAGATGCGTGAAATGCTGTTGAAAATATTAACGAAGGGACTTGATTCAGATTGGAGTGTGAGGAGGAATCAAAGATGGCCCCAGTGTTCTGATCCAGGGTTTCTGGGAAGGCTGAGTACCATTACCATTAACAAGTGTAAGGAATATGGGAAGTTTTTATATTTTAGGTATGTTAAATTTGAGTGACCAGTAGGAAGTGATAACATCTAGTTGGATACACCTAACAAGGCAATGGGGAATATAGGAGAGACATGGCTGGTAGAACAAATACTGGATTTATTCTCAATGACAAGATAAGGCAGTTGATTTCAGTGGGTGGATGCTATTTTGAAGAAAACAGTGGAGTTTAAAAGCTTTCTGATGTGGAGGAGGAAGTGTAAATACAAGAGTAAATGAATTTCTGAGAACAAAGAGGAATGCAGCCTCACAGAATAGTAGAGAAGAGAGTTTTAAGAAGCAATGCAGTAGTTGATTGTGTTAAATGTTTATGTGCGATTAAGGAGGTTGGCCATCTTTTAGAAAAAAGTGTTGGCCAGGAGGACAGGGTGGTCCCTGATCAAAGTACACAGAGTTGGAAAAGTGAAAACTGCTTGTAATGACTTTTCCTCTGATTTTTAAAAGCATTTCTTTAAAAATTCCTGATGGATTACTTTTGGTTTTTAGAACATAAGATTGTAAAAGACAAATCTTGAAGCTTACAGTTAAAGATGTTATTTCTTTGCCCCTGTGAACTTTATAAAACAGTGATGATTCAATTTTGGTTTTAATAACAAAAGGCAGGTTTTGCCTATGACATAATAGGTACTTAAATGAATATTCATTTAAATTCTTTTGTCCTGCCTTATCCTTTCATGAACATAATAGGGCTTTTTATAAAGTAAGGGCTCATTAGAATGCCCATTGATCAAATTATATCAATTTAAAATTTAAGACTTAATTTTTAGAAGGAATAACTTATTATGGTAACAGATAATGCAATAAGGCTGTTTTCGAGAATTTCTTTTTGTTTTGTTTTTTTTTTTTTAAGTGGAACTCAGTTTTTACGAGAAATCCTGCATTTGAAGATACTGGAAGCTGGAATTCTTCAGAATTATGGGCATATGACAGGTTAGGTTACTCTGTGACATGAGAGCAGCCCAGTGTATGCACAGCAGTTGTCCTTTAGTGTATGTACTTTTCCCTCTTTTTAAAAATTATCTTTAAGCTCTTGCCTTTTATTGCTGTCATGATGCTACATTTTTTTTTTAAGTTAGCTCACCAACCCTTCATTGAGATTCTACTTTGTGCAGAAGTAAACAGAGAGATTGCTATTCTACCACCCTAGGAAAAAACCAAAGTGCTGTGGAGCATGGGTGGGGGGACAAGGGGGAGCTAGGAGGACCCAAAGGAAGCTTTTCATTGTGTGCAGTTGAATTAAACACTATTGAATTGCAGCAACCTCAGTGGTTCACACAAGATAAAGATTCTGAATATTCTGTGTCCTTTACTGTATTTCTGTGCACTCTGACAGCATCGTTTCTTTAAAGAAGAAAAGAAATGACTCAATTGGTCACACGAGTACTGTAACACTTAAAATTACTTAAGTCAGGTAGTTATGAGTTACAGCTGATTTTCTATGGCAACTACAGTTAAATTCTTCTTCAACTTGCCCACAAGGGCCAAATAAATATTCAAATGATAATGTTTGGCATTTCTATTTATTTTATCCTTGGTATTTGGCATTTCTATTTATTTTGTTTCTCAGGGAGAGGAGAATATGTAATGTGAATATGTATACACCACTCTTATAAATACATGGACTATGCACATGTTTTTTCCTCTCTTAGGAAATCTACCCATGTCTTCAATGACACCTAACACAGAAAGCCATTCAGATCAAAGCAGGTGCTTAAAACATATGGATTTAGAGGTTTTTTGAAGCAAACAGCAATGGAAATGTAGTTGTCAAATTCTAAATAACAGAAATATTCAGAAGTATTATAGGGTACAAATATGCTGTCTCACTCAATATATGATTTTTAATTCTACAGAGTCGTCATATAGGAGGTGATTGTATTTATTACCCAATGATCTTTTTCTTTATTAAAGGGTATACCCAGTGTTCCTTTAATTAGGTAGTTTACCCAGTGCAGTTAAGTGTTTTGTTTCCAAACCAATAACTACCTTGGCTGAAGACCGGAGGGGCAGAGGAGCTTAAGTCAGAGTGTTAGAAATAAGCCTCTCAACTGTATTGTTCATAATACAGCAAACAGAGTAAATGGACCAGTTGCTTTGCTTGATTGTCAGTTGTTGGGAAAATGTCTTTTCATTTTCACATCATGCATGAGTATCACGTCTGTGAGGTAAAGCGGGTAGTGCCATGTAAGTTTCATCTAAGACAGAAACACCAAATGCAGACCTAGGTGAATCAGAAGGGTAACCTGTGATACAATGCATATTTTTGTGACTGATCTAAGTGTTAGTCCATAAATTTGTTCTTGGACTTCAGACAAATTATTCATGGCCTCTGAATGTTCAGGCAAATTAAATGAGGGTACATGGTGCAGCATCATATGGGGCAAAATCCAATTTCACTGAAATAACAAACAAGCACAAAATGTTCGGACTAATTTATTGTGGGACAGCACAAGTAGACCTGTGAAAATATTAGTATAATAGGTGCTGGAGTCGTCTTAATAGATGTAGCCAAATTTAGATTTACACTGGAAAGGATTTGTGTGTATTGAAGAGATTATACAAGTGAGTAAAATCAAGGTAAAACTATTTAAAATACAGATAGATAATTGAAAACAGAATTATTCATTAAAATGAATATTTGTAGCTTTCTGAAAGTTATTAGCCTCTTTTTAACTTAAATAGGCTTTGAGAAATTTTAAGTCTTATTTGAGATTGTTTAATAAGGATCTGGATAAATTTTAATTGGATATAGAAACCCCTAATATAAATTAAATCAAATT
Organism: Phyllostomus discolor; assembly: GCF_004126475.2. NCBI lineage: Eukaryota > Metazoa > Chordata > Mammalia > Chiroptera > Phyllostomidae > Phyllostomus > Phyllostomus discolor. The sequence continues at coordinate 138,466,855 of NC_040904.2, read as the reverse complement.
TTCATTAAAGTTCCATATACCTCAGAAATTATTAACTAAATTACTTAAAATAACATGAACTTTTTTGAAATGTTTCATGAAAAGAGCTGAATGATATAATTAGTATACATGTATCCTTTAAAAAAATTCCTCAAATTTTAATTATTCTTGTTTTAAAGTTATTTTATTTATATAATAAAATAAATTATTACAATAAAATGACTTTTATTTATATATTGCTTTGTAGTTTTAAAAGCTCTTATATTTATAATTTTATTTAATATTTAAAATCAAAAGATAAGGAAGGAATTATTGACTTTGGCTTGTATCTATGGAAACTGAAAGATCAAATAAATTACATAATCATCAAGGATATGCACTCTCTTGTCATTCAATTTAAAAAAAAATTATTGATTGAGTTGAGAGAAAGAGAGAAGATGGAGAGAGAGAAAGAGACACATTGATTTGTTATTCCACTTGTTGATGCACTCACTGGCTGATTTTTGTATGTGCCCTGACCCGGTCGAACCCACAAGCTGGGCATAATATCGGGACAGTGCTCTAACCAACTAAGCTACTGGGCCAGGGCTCATTTAATTTTTCTTTTTTTTTAAAATTGCTCAGATACTTATTGATCACCCTCTTCATGACAGGAAGTTCTCTATAAGTACTGGAGGCAAAACAGGTCTTTTAAAGACCTAGGTCTTTTAAATTTTTAGCCTACTGTTCTTTCCTGCTGCTATTTGTTGCAGCTCAAATGCAGTTCACAATAGTAATTTAGGTAATCAGTTGTCCAGATATTATAACATGCCTTTTTACTAAGCAGAGTTTTAAATTTGTTTTAGTTTCTTTTATAATAGATGTGTTTTCTTTTCTGTTAATGTTCTTGTGTATAGATTTTCTATAATCAATTTTCTCAAATGTAAATTTGTATAAGGCAAAAGTTTTTTCCATTGCTATATTAGTTATATTTTTAAAAACTCATATAATCTCTCTCTTCACTTGGTATTAGCCAACACTTTCAAGATTTCTTACTCCCTCTAATTCATTATTCACTAAATTACTTTGATGAAAGTGATAGATATCTCAACTGACTTTTTACCCTCAGAGAAAACGAGAGCACCCGATGCCGTGTGCAGATGCTGTTTTATTGAGTTATACACTTGAAACCTATATGGTTTTTTGAACCAATTTCACTCCAATAAATCCAGTTTAAAGGTAAATAAATAATTATATGACTAAATCATTAAAAAAATGAATTATATTATTTATCTCGCCACCAGTATTTAGAAATAGTAAACGGAAGCATCCATGGTAAGAAATAAAGGATATTATAGCCAGTCACCAATAATGTCCATTGGCATAAGGAAGAAAATTCCAAATTCAGTTCAATGAATTTTTCTTGAGTGTTTACTCAGTATCATACATAGTAAGTGCTGCTTATGCAGATTTCTGTCAAATGTTAGATTTTGATTTTCTTTAAAATATAGTGGGTAAGATTTTAATTTGCTCTACATGTCAAAAGAAAGGGCACCATGTTTATGAGTTTCACATTACAGGCTGTTTTTGTTTTAAACACCATAGAAATTAATGATAATTTAAACTAAATACAGAATTGTTACAAAACAAAATATATTTTACATAAAATTGGGTCTATAATCTTTAGGGCATAGGAAATTTTATATTTTCCACAAAGATTTTTAAACATAAATCAACCATTTTCATTCACTTTATGTGGGAAATAGTTTTTGAGCATATAGTGTATATTAGGTTCTTCTAGACAGGGTAGTGTAGACCAGTCTGCCCCCATTGATAGTATATTCTAAATAATTAGGTCTTAGTCAATTTCTTTTATATTTATACTTAACAAGAATGGTATTAATTTGGTTGTGTACCATACATATTTCTAAAGCTAATATAATGCATAAATTAGAAAAAATTAAGACAGATATGAAGTTTCATTTATAGTAACCTAAAGTCATTTAGGGCAGATATAAAGTAAAATTAGAACAGATGTGAAGTTTCATTTATATTAATATAAAGGAAAAAATTAGGACAGATGGGAAGTTTTACTTACATTAATATAAAGTAATTTATATTAAATTACTTTGGAAATCCAAAATATAACTATTTAAATTATAATGGTAAGAGCTTATGTACATTTTTCTGAGTGAGGGAACATTTATAGCATGAAAAATATTTAGTAATCAATTATTTTTACAGATAAATTACTAAGTGCATTTTGTTGTGTATTATTTGAAGTTTTCTGTAGCATGCTCTACTTCCTAAGATATTTTAACATATCTCAAACTTTAGGAGAATGTTAGGACCTTATTTTTCTTTTCTTTAGTAGCTACTACATCTCACTGGCTAGGACATACTAGAGGAAAATCAGTTATCGTAGTTGTCTTAGACTAGCTCTCATTGAATGTTTTCAGCTGCTTTTCTCTATAGTGATTATATGGAGAACATTGGTTCATAAGTCCTTAAGTTTCTTAGGAATTAAAAGAAAATAGGAGGCAAGGGATTACCTTAAAATAATGGCCATACTAGAAATCTGCATGTCGCACAACTTGTCCATTGAATGGAAAATGTCAGCAGACTTAATGCTTTTGAGTAGAAGACGTATTTAATGGCATCATGTCAATTTAAAATGTAGGTAGAAGTAAAATCGAGTGGAGTTTTATTGACTTAATCTGTTGGACGTTTTCTGTATCATGTGTAGTTAACCATGATGTGACATACATATAGGCATATTGAGGAATATGAAATAGGAAAAAGATACTAGGAACAGTTTATTGAGGATCTTATGTGCCATGCCAAAATTGTATTGTTGGTAAATAATAGGAATTCATGAGTGATTTTTGAGCAGAGACATTCCATGCCTTACAAATACAGTCTTGATGTAATATTTTGGGAGGGTTAGAAAGGAAACATATAGTTAACACTTGGATGGGAAATTAGGGGCTATTTCAAATTAAGAGGTAATGGTCTATGGCCATACCACCCTGAACGTGCCTGATCTAGTCAAATTAAGGGGTATTGAGAGTCAGAATTACCAGTTATTAATGGAAGGAACACAAAGAAAACAGATACAAAAGACATGGCCTTGCTTGAATTATTTCTTTGGAACCAAACGAATATTGGAGTAAGCAAGAAGTGGTGACTTGAATTGAAGATACTACTAATAGAAATCATGACATGTGGTTGAGGAACTATTTTTTTTTAAGAAGATGAGGGGCAATTAACTTTTAAAAATGTTAAGAATGAAGTACCGCTGTAAATTCAGATGGAAATATCTAATAGGCAATTTCAGAATAAATGATATGGAGAAAAAAATAGAGGTAGTAGATGTAAAGGACTAGGTGTAAAACATGGTGCCTGAGGTTGTGAAAGGGGAAGGGGACATTGCTGGTGGTGCTTCTAAGCTTGGAGCTGACTAGTGGGATTTCCTAAAAGCGGTATGTGACAGATATCAGCTTGGCTGTCTTTGTAAAAACTCTATCCAAGGAACACGAAATAGAGGACTCACGGGCACAGACAGTGTGGGGGATGGACTGTGGGAGTGGGAGGGTCAGGGTAGGGCAAAACAGTGGAGGAAAAGGTGGGACAACTCTAACAATAATAAAAAAATGCTATGTAATTTCAATATAAGCCCTTTCTTCATGTAGTTGAAACCAAGGGTCCTTATGGTTTTGATTAAATTTAGTTTTAAATCCTAGCTCTAGAAATCATCTCTATTTGTACAGGGGTTGTTTGTATGGGAATTATTATAATATTTAATGAATAATATAAGAATATACTCTGTTTCATGTACTCACAACTGAAAACCCACTTTTGCCCCACCCTGTATATAACCCTCAGAGACCTAGCCTTACACCCCCCCCCCACCCCAACGCCCCAACGTAATCAGCACCCCGTGCCTGACTAATGGTCACAAGGTCTGGACCTCTGGCAGGCTAATAACAACACCTTGATCCAACTTATGTTTCAGTTCCTGAGCCCTAAGGTGGAATGACCCCCTGGCTACTTTCCCATGAAACTAGAGGTGCAGATGTCAGAACTGTCCTGAAGACCTAAAGAAATGATGTATCATGATGTATCATTTACCTCCGACCACTCAGCTTCCTAGCTTCTAGCATGACCCCAAATCCTTCACCCACCCGTGCCTTGTGATTTTGCCCTACATAATCTGTAACCTGCACACCATCAGGGAGTTCGGGCTTTTGAGCGTTAGCTTCCTGATCTCCTGGGTGGCTCTATTCGTCAATAAAAAAAGCCAATATATCTCCACTGCAACTCTCGGTGTTGAGTGTTTGGTTCTGCTAGCACTGGGTAGACCAACTCTATCTGTTCTGTAACACGTTTGCTGGTTTTTTTTATGCTTTATTCCATGAGCTGGTCAACCTCAAACACTTCATTACTAAATCCAGATCCTAATTCTGTTATCTTTGTCAGAATTTCAGATTTTACTTTAAATTTGACACCCAGATCCTTGCTTGAATTTCATTCCTTTCATCACTTGGCTTAAATTTTTCATGGTCACTTCTCTGAACTTTTTCCTTTTGTAATCTGTAAATTCTACTGTCTTTTCTGATTGCGTCTTCTGAATGTTTCTTATCTAGTTAACATCTTGTGGCCCACAGTCCTATCTGTGCTTCAGCCTCAGTTGGCTTTAGTGAACTGATTTCATTGAGGTTGTTGTAAAGCACTGTAGCTTATCTGTATTGCACAATGTACTTGATTTATATTATTTGGTAGTGATTTTTTTAGGCATTTCTGTGTGGTCCTCAGAGTCTTAGAAACCCATGGCCTAACATGTCTCTGTGACAATCAATCATATTTGTGTTGATTAGTGACAAGAGTATTTAAAATGATTTCATCATTATCTTTTAAATACCATGCTTTAAATTTTACAGATTTTAAAGAAACAAGTAACAATTCCCTTGGGGCTTCATCTGACCTTACATTTAACATTTGAGGGAAAGTGTAGCTCCTCTGACATTTAGGGTCAGGAACTGAACTCTCTATTATCCTTGCATTTTAAGGGATCGTAACTGTCAGTCCCATTGTGAGAAATTTCTATGTCAAGCTTTATTGATGTTGGCCACTGTTCTGCTGAAGATAAATACATTTTTGCTTACTCTGTCGTTGGAAGGAGCAGGACTGGAAATTTGTTGGCTAAAACATTTAATTAACTGCACAGTGAAGGTGTGACCCAGCATATTTAAAGAGCCTGACATGCTTCAGATTGGCAGGCTGAATCAGCTTGAAAGATAATACTGCGCATTCCAGGAGAGACCAGTGGGCTTCGTGAACTTCCATTATACTCATTGATTCTTTAGGATGAAGGTTGGAGTGGGAGTGGTTTGGTTTGAGAAAGTGTCTTTTTCCCTCTGCTTCCTAAGGACATGAGCTCTGTACCTCTCCCCTCTCCAAGCAGATTGTCTTCATCTTTGCATTTCTGTTAAGTAAGCGATATACTTGGTATAACAGGTATGTCTAAGTAATTGTATAGAAGTACATGAATGGGCATATTGTGTTTCATAGGAAACTTGCCCATTTAAAAGTTTTTTGTTGAGTTGAATGTGCTACCTATTCTTTTTCTAATTTTTCATTTTAGGAATGAATACTTAATTTTCTCATTTAGAGAACATTTTGCTTGCTATAAAATTTATAAACCTTAGACATTAGGGAAACCGAAATCATGTCAAAATGACCAAACATAGCAGTAACTAAATTTCTTTTAGTGAAAATAAGTTGCACTTGTTGAAGACTTAATTTAAAATTGAAAGGCATTCATTTGATGCACATATGCAGTGCCACTTACTTTATTCGCATCACCCTTAGATCAGTATATACTCATTAAATTCCTTTGTGGGATTTTTAAGAGACTACCAGATAGTCTCTTTTTGAGACTATCCAAAAAAGTCATGATTAGCTGGTGCCCTGGTGATGGCTTTAATATGTCCTGCCTGGCCTCTGAGACCTAGTGTGGGTCTGTAATAAGATATAGTGTGTGTCTCCAATACAATTGGCTTCTGTTTTCTTCCTGCGTGTGCATGTGCGTGTGTATGTGCGTGTGTATGTGTGGCGGGGTGGGGAGTGGCTCAGTTTTCTCAGGACCACCAAAATCTGCTGTTTTAAATTCAAAAAGCATTGGGCTGAGGTTAAGGTTGTCAAAAATAATTAAAGAATACAATTTATGTGATACAGGCAAACTTGAACCGATCTTGAAGTGGATAGGTTCCTTTTGCAGAACAGGAAAATGGGGGCAGAGTTGTCTCTGCCTTTTGGGGACTGGCTGACTGGAAATACTGTGCTTCTGGTCAAGTGGAGCATTTACAGACATATACAAGTAATCTAAGTTTCGTTTTGCTGAAGTGGTACTCGGCAGGAGCAGCTCCATCTTGGGCTTAGAAATTTATTTCAAAAAGGTCAAAGCACTTTTTTTGTCCTATAGTTATCTCTAAAATTGAAAGGGCAGGCTTACATGTCAGTAAATTTCTAATTACTGGAAATGTTTAGTAGAGATTAGAAAAATTGGAGAAGATTCTAATTGGAATTTTCTCTTAGAAGAAAGATTGCATGAGATGTGTCCAGGTAAGTAAAACTTTCTTCTGTTTATTCAGTCTACCCTCTATAAACAGTTTAGGTTGAAATATATACTACATGGTATATACATAGAAATAAACTTTAGAAGAACCAAGAATTTTTCTTATCTAGAAGTCTTTTTTTTCTGCAGAAGTCTGTTTTGTACATTTTATCTGGTATCTAAAAAGTTTTCTACTTCCCCTGAAATTTTTTGTGTGTATTTTACTGTTTTAATATTCTTTCAGAAATTGAGTCTGTAGTTCAGTTCTGTATAATGCCATTTGGACAATATCATGTAATGATTCTTGAAAGTGAGTCTCTGTAAATTGAATGACAAAAGGTCATTTGTGCTGTTAAAATGTATTGCCTTTGGCAAAGGAAAAAAGAAACTGTGTGTGTGTATGTGTCGTTATTTACTACCAGTAACTTGCTTGACTCAAATTCTTTACCCTTATTCATTAGGTCATTTGTGTCTTTAGTCATTAAACTTTGTGTCATCCCTCAGTGCAATGAGTGCACACAGTGAGACCATAAGAGAAGAAACTGCCTCTTCAGTTACTCCATCATATGGACTTTTCTACTTCCAAATGAACTCCAGTTGATGAGTCGACCCTGATAACGGTTAGCTGTTTAAACTCCACATCAGTTGTCATTTGCCTCTCTACAATAGGGCAGATAGAAATTACAGTCTGAAGTTTTCTATTATCACAAAGGTCAGCCTACACATCCAGGAAGCACTGGAGTGTGTTACCTGAGCCTGCCAGAGAGAAAATGCAGAGAGAGGCAAAAGGCAGCTGTCTGGAGTTTAAAAAGTCATCAGGGTCGACTCATCAACTGGAGTTCATTTGGAAGTAGGGAAGTCCATATGATGGAATAACTGAAGTGCCAGTTTTTTCCTCCTCTTCCTCCTCCGCCTCCTCCTCCTTTCTCTCTTCTCCTCCTCCTCCTCTTTCTTCTTCTTCTTCTTTCTTCTTCTTCTTTTTACTGGCAGGTTCAAACTTGGTGGCATATAACAGTCACTCCTGGATATGTAAGTTGACCTTTGTGATAATGGAAAATTTTAGGGCTCTAATTTATGTCTTCTCTGTCTTTTGTAGCATTTTCTATATTGTATCAGGCAGCACATTTTTGTTACACCTTAAGGAACAAATGAGCTGGAGCTGTGATTTTTAAGGTGGGAGTCAGGTTGCCTGTTTCCCCCCCCTGTGCCTCACTGTTCAGTGCTTCTAGCTCATTTTTTTCTTCTTGAAAATATATTAACATTTTGTAGACATGGGATCTTATGGGCTTCTCAGACCTATGTTTTATTTTTTTTACTTTATTCTAGCAATTGCTATAGAACTGATAACTGGCTGTTTTTAAAATTATTATTTTAAGTAAATCAGTGAAAAAATAGAATTACAAATACTTTCAGATGATGTCTCTGAAAAAATAATTTCTTTTGATCTTGCTTAAGTCATGGTCTTTTCTTCTTAATCTAAGTGTTCATTAGTAAGCCTTTGCAAAATTAAAACTGTTTCTTACTTATTGTCGGTCTAAAAACATGACGGATGGCTTCACTTTAATTCTTCCAATTCTTCTCAAACAAACATATGATAGAATTTTGCCTAAAACTCTTCCAGTGCACTCAGCCGCATGCTATAGACCATGGTCTAATTCAAGGTTAAATTCAGGTTACTCTTGGCCATTGGCAACAGTGACTATGGATGTAGGATGGAAGTATTTGTGTTTATTTTATGTGTAAATGTGCTAAGAGAAGGTGTTCTCTGGTTTGACTGTCAACATTTTAGGGCTCTGTGAATCCCTCTAACTTCAGTATGGTAGTGCTCACTAATAGTCGCCTAATGAATACTCTGTAATGTTAAATAGAGCTCTAGAGTTTTTCACCATCATTGTTTTTTCTCTCATGGTCAGCCTAAATAGCATTTTATGATCATATGGAACTTGTCCTGAAAAGAGATGAATATGCAAATGAATAATTTGATGGGTAAATTTGAAAGACTTTATCTCAGATCTGAAACAGGTGTAGTAGATAAGCTTTCTTACCACTATCATGCACTTTTATTATTATTGATTGCATTGTGTAAAGATAAACTTACCATATTCACAGTAGGCACAAAGTTAAGATTTAACTTTTTTTCTAAATATCACCAAAGAATTAGTCTAATGGACACTCTAGTGTTTAAGTAGTGTTTCAGTTTTTAAGGTTTACCCTTAAAAACTGCTAGGATTACAGCACTTGTAATATTGCTTAGAGATGGTCATCTAGCCCTTGTTTGAATGCTTCTTTTTTTTTTCTTTTTTTAAAGTTTTTTTTTTTTAAGATTTTACTTATTTATTTTTAGAGAGGGAAGGGAGGGAGATAGAGAGAGAGAGAGAAACATCATTGTGCGGTTGCTGGCGGTTATGGCCTGCAACCCAGGCATGTACCCTGGCTGGGAATCGAACCTGCAACACTTTGGTTTGAAGCCCGTGCTCAATCCACTGAGCTACGCCAGCCAGGTCTTGAATGCTTCTTTTTAATGGAAAGCTACTACTTTAGGGCACAATTTCTTGAACAACTCTATTAGAAATTTTTATTTTTTAAAGGTTATGAGTTTTTTTTTAATCCTCACCCAAGGATACATTTATTGATTTTGAGAGAGAGAGAGAGAAAGAGAGAGAGCAAAACATTAACTATTTGCCTCCCATACACACCCTGACTGGGGGTGGAACCCACAGCCTTTTGGTGTATGGGATGACCCTCTAACTGACTGAGCCACCCAGCCAGGGCTACAACATTTCTATTTTAATCAAAATCTCATTTTCTTCCTTATCTCACATGGTAGTGATTTCTCTTATATTAATATTAATTTCTCTGTAATTTGGTGGCTCTTTCATCAGACTCAACATCTTTCATTTTATGAACATTCAGATTACATGGTTCCCAGACCCTTTATTCTAATCTCTAGTTTCTCATGGTTCCTTCTGAAGTGGGGTATCCAGAGCTAGACACCGCTAATGACTTCATTTAAATTTCTAAGCCAACCATATATTTTTGTCAACTCACCTTATGTTTGTATTAATTTTTTGCATCCAGATCATAATATTGATTCTTAGTAACCTTAAGAATAATTGAAACACCCAGGTTTTATGCTGTTAAACTAAAACTAGAGCTCCCTCATTGGTACAGCTGACTTGTACGTCATCTGAATTCTAGGTTTTTATATTCAGTACATTAAATATATATTTTTTTATTTTGGCCTTTTTTTTCTAGTCTGTTGAAAATATTTTGAATCTTGACACAGCAGATGGGAGAGTGATTGCCTCCTTAAAATTTATGCCTCACCCTAGTTTTGGCCCTACTTTCCTCCTTCCTTTACAATTTTCCCCTGTAACTAAATGATTCATGGCTCCAAGTTGAAAATATTGTTTTAATTCAATGAATTCATGGTGACAGTGACTTGATAATAGCTCCCTTTTAAATATGTTCTCCTAATTCTCTTTTAGTGTCATGAGAAAGGTGTTAGTTTCATTTATAGGTGAGGAAAATCAGGCTTAGAATGACTAAGTAACTCCATTTATCTGTTCATTTATTCAATAATATTTTAATTCAACAAATCATTTATTGCATACCAGCTATGTTATAGGAACATGGAAGTGTTAAAGAAAGATCCATGTGCCCTCTGCCTTGTGCTTCTTCAAGCTACTGTAAAATTTGCATCAAAAGTACTCCTACAGCCCTGGCTGGCATAGCTCAGTGGATGGAGCACAGGCTGGGAACCAAAGTGTCCCAGGCTCGATTCCCAGCCAGGGTACATGCCTGGGTTGCAGGCCATAACCCCCAGCAACCACACATTGATGTTTCTCTCTCTCTCTCCCCCTCTCTCCCTCTCTCTCTCTCTCTCTCTCTCTCTTTCTCTCTCTCTCCCTTCCCTCTCTAAAAATAATAAATAAATAAATAAATAAAATCTTTAAAAAAAAAAGAAAAGAAAAGCAAACTTGCCCTTAAGACATCTTCAAGACCTTTAAAAAAAAAAGTACTCCTACACCATGGAATATTATTTGGTGCTAAAAAATAATGCTATCTAGCTGTGAAAAGATGCATAGGAACCTTAAATGCACATTACTGAGTGAAAGGGGCCAACCTGACAAAGCTACATACTATATGGTTCCCAGAGTATGACATTGTGGAAAAGGCTGAACTGCGGAGGCAGTAAAAAAGCCAGTGGTTTCCAGATGTTAAGGAAGAGGGAGGGATGAACAGGCACAGCACAAAAAAGTTGCAGGGCAGTGAGACTATTCTCTATACTATAATGGTAAGTATGTGTCCCTTTATGTTTATCAAAATCCATAGGATGTACAATACTGGGAGTGAACTCTAATGTACATTGTGGAATTTGTTTATAACGACGTGTCAGCATAGGATCATTGATTATAATCAATGTAGCTGGTGGTGGAGTTTGTGTGTGTGTACAGTGGGCATATGAGAACTCTGTACTTTCTGCTTAATTTTGTTATGAACCTGAAACTGGTCTAGAATATAAGTTGTATTTTTTAAAAGATTTTATTTATTTTTAGAGAGAGAGAGGAAGGGAGGGAAAGAGAGGGAGAGAAACAGCAATGTGTGGTTGCCTCTTGTGCGCCTCCTACTGGGGACCTGACCCCACAACCCAATCATGTTCCCTGATTGGGAATTGAACTTGTGACTCTTTGGTTCATAGGCTGGCACTCATTCCACTGAGTCATACCAGCCAGGACCAAAACCAAAAAAATTGTATTTTTAAAAGTATGCTTATACAGCCTGTGTTTTTCCTTTATTTGAGAAGAGGATCTACAAATATCATGAGGACTTTCTGAAATACCAAACTAAAATTCAAAGCCCCCTAAGATGGTATTCGCTAGTATACAAGTCTAACTTGATCAGCGTGCGATAACAAGTAAAATGTTTCTGGGGGATTTTGTGGCAAACGTGATTTCTAATGAACATCTTCTTCAAATTCCTAGCAGCAAATGAAGAATTTGACAGTGTTACTAAATATAGGTGATCGTTTTCTAAAATAGTTTTATAACAATGCTTGTGACTATCATTAAGTGGCATAATTATTCCATCCTTAGTACCGGCGAGCACATTGCATGATGTGGCATTCTCCATCTTCCACGTGAAGGTCTAGCCGTGACCAAGCAAACAGTTCTTGGGTCCTTGCTAAGCCTGGGACGGATCCACAGTGCTGGGGTCAGGTGTGGAAGAAAGTGCTAGAAAGAGGCAAAAGAGAACAATGGAGGATCATCTAAAAAGGCTTTTTGAAACAACGTTAAAGCCTAGAACATTTCCAACTTTACATCTTAAATTAATTTGTGGTGGTTCCTCTTTTATTCTTGTTCTTGGGAAATGCATTACTAACTTAATTTATTAATTCCATAAATTAATTCACTTATTAAATTAATATTTTATTTTATGAAACATTTCATTTAATAAGTTGGAAAATCTTTCAAAAATATATTTCATATTTAATTGAATCTTGTTGAGTTTAATTTATCCTTTCATGTGATCATCATTTTGATCATTAAATATTGTTTTTTGCCAAAATATACAGACATATTCAGGAGCTTGTTATATGTATAGGAAACATCCCCCCTATACAAATGGCCCCAAATTGTTAGTTTTATTTCATTACTGTAAGAACATATCTTTATTTTTTCTTCATAATTGCACTGCCTGGCGTTGCTTCCTGCTGTTCATGTGAGTACCACACCAGGCTCCCACATTTCCTGGTTGTTAAATTCAATTTGATATGGATGAGAAATAAAAGTATTTAGCTTGTTAATATTTCTAAGTGTGAGTGGACAATTAGTACTGATTTACCTTGACTCTAAAGAGTATAGGTAAAAATCTACTGTTGGAGAATATACAATTATTTTAGGATTTGGACCTTTTGGCTGTATTTCCACAGGAAAATCCCAGGGAGCCCCACTCATGAGAAAAGGGATGGGTAGATTTTTTTTTGCCTTTAAATTCTAGTGCTGAGTATCTTCTTGTACTGAAGGAGATGAGTAGATATTTCTTATCCTGATTCTCTGTTCTGGTCTGGAACCTCTTTTTGTATTTGCCTTGTCCCTCTCCTCTGTTTCTCTGTTTCTCCCTATTTATTTTCCTTCCTTCCCACCCTCCCCCCACCCCCACAAAGAGAGAATGAGAGAGAGAGAGAATGAGTAGTATTTATTGAAAAAAATCCGCATATAAGTGGACCAGTGCAGTTCAAATTCTTGTTGTTCGAGGGTCAACTGTAATGTGGAAGTACTAAGTCCTGGTTTAGGTTCTGCTTGTTATTCCATCTCTTAAACAATAGGTATTCTGTCTGGATTTTATAATTGATATTATGGAGACTTGGTCTTTGAAAAGAGAATACATAATAATCTATGCAGCAGGATGAGTGTATTTTTAGAATCCAGAGCCTTCTCATGGCTGATGAGGTTTGGTGGCCAGATTAGGTCAGAGTTTGGCCTGAATACACTAATAAAAGTAAACTATTAATTATAATGATTTGGTGCAGGATTGCTCTGTAACTCACCTATCAAATTAGAGTGTCTAGGGGTGTCCAACCCGCAACTCATGGGCCACATGCAGCCCAGGATGGCTATGAATGTGGCCCAGCACGAAATCATAAATTTACTTAAAACCTTATTTTTGCTCATCTGTTTTCATTAGTGTTTCTGCATTTAATGTGTGGTCTAAGACAGATCTTCTTTCAGTGTGGCCCAGAGATGCCAGAAGGTTGGCATGTCTGGAGCACATAGCAGGCACTCAATAAAATGTGTTGAATGAATACAAATGAGGTACCAGGTAGGTGTTTGAATGAAAATTAACTTATCTCACATATATCAGTGTATGTAGAAAAGGACTAATGTCAGTATTTTGTATAAAGAAAAGATATAGGATGGGCTATAAAAAATTAGTACGAATTTCATGCCTGTGATAAATTAGTAAAATCAAATAGGCTGGGAAATTGCTATTCAATAGGATATTAGAAATCAGTGCCATAGATTCTATGATTTGTGATCATTGAAATTTACATTTGAATTTCAAGCTTTCTAGTTATTAGTGAGATTATTTTCAGCCAATTTATTAAAATACATATATAAGTACTTTAGAAACCACTGTGTATGTTTCATTATGATTTAGTTCTTCCCTTGGGAGAGGAGGTAGGAAACTAAAAAGACTCTCTTAAATTGATTCAAAGTTGACACCTGAAGTATATTTATTTGAAATATTTTGAACTGTTAGTAACAATAGAAACAGAAGATATTATATGGGACAAAAACAATTGGAAATGTGAGATGGGTGTCTTCTTCCCTTATTTTTCTCCTGAACCCAAAGGGAAGGGCAGGTGGGACTCAGAGATTCCGTCAGCCTGGGAGTAGAGGGTAAGTCAAAGTACAGAACCAAGACATGGGACCATGCTGCTATTTTTATAAATTCAGTTTTTCAGTTGAAGAAATTGTTTTCATTTCATCACTGGTAGTTTCTCCTGTCATTGGTGTTTCCTTTTTTGCTTTTCGTGAATTTTATAGATAATTGCCTCCTTTTCTAATTTCTTCTTTTTCAGATAGTCTGTGTCTTATCTTCCAACCTTGTAGGATGAAAAAAAACCCTATTACGTATTTAAACAACATCAACAACAATGAATACTCCCAAATAGGTGTATGCATTTACATATGTTGTATAAACAAAATTATTGAAGTAATCAAATGAAATACTCTGTGGAAGCCTTAACTTTAAGAAATGAAATTTCTTCTACTAAGGCATTTTGTTTATTCTGTTTATGTGAGGTTTTGTTTTTTGTTGCCTTTCCTTATTATGTCATCATAATTTGTTCACTCTGTAATAGAAAACATAAATAAAAAGCCACAGGGTGCTAGAAATTAACTGTTTCTCCATTATCAGGAAGTGAGAGACATAAATTAATAATAAACTAATTGAAGTTTTTCCCACAGCCTCAGAAGACTTATTTCAAAGTGATGGTTGTAGTCAATTGAGGGGAAACAGCAGATGATCCTGGATTTGGATACCAAGTTGGCTTCCAATCTTCATTTTTTAAAAAAGAATGTTTAAATAAATGTGTTAATCTATCCTGAAATACAATTTAAAAATCTTTTCATAGGGTGAAGGAAATTGGTAAATGAGCACACACTTCACTGTGTTTTGAGCTTTGCTTACCATCCTGTATGTCCCATACACATCCTGTGTGTGCTTCCTTCTTATGAAGGCTTCAGATTAAAAGGGTAACTACGATAGAACATATATGTAGCACACTCATGTGTTTTCTGCTTTCATATATGAGAACCCTAGAATAACATGCTAATGTTCCTCCGAAAACAGCTTTACCACATAGGCGCTCTTCAGGTTTTTAAACTTTGTGCTACATTTGCATCTTTTTACCTCATGCCTCTGAAGATTTTTCTTATTCCCTGCTAAGTTTGAGAGTCCAAAGTATTATTTTAATGGTGTGCTTAAAAAAGATGTTTTAAATTTTGCGTTCCATTTCAAATTGTTTACTCACATAAAAGGGCTTGCAGAGATGGAGAGCCTCAATTATGTTCACATGTAATTATGCAGCATCATTTGCTTCAAATCGCTGTACGTCTTTGATGGTAGTAGGAAGTATTTCTTAATTACTGGATGGACTCATTTTTTTTCTCTGGTTGAGTGTACGTGGCCTTCCTGATGAGCTATTTGAATTTCTCTCTGATGTGGCTGTGTAACATGCGCTCTTGCTTAGTGGGGATTGGAATATCTCTTTGGTAATCAAACCTGTGGGAAGGTTTCAGGCCTAATTCCTGGTGCCCTGCCAATGTTTGTGAAGTACTAGTGTTTGCAATTTGGCCTCCTTACCTTTGAAAATTTGCTAATATGATCAATATATTTCATCTAATATTTATATTCATTTTAGAGCTAGTGGCTTTAGGGAGCTCTGATTCCCTTATTTTACTGATGCAAAGATTGGAGTGTAATAATATTAAATGACTTGCATAAATTAATTCTTAAAATAGCTGACATTATGACTCGAATCCAGTCCTCTGCAATTTTATTAAGTGGTGAAATTCTAGTACACCTTGGCCTACTAGTAGAAAGAAATGACCAAAAGGAATATTAGGAGTAAGATGTAAAATGTCAAAGACATTGAAATTTAGCTAATCATGGTATCTTAACTAAGTAGCCATAGTAAACTGGTTTTGTTTTGTGTAGGGTTAAAACCTGAAAGGTGCAATACTTCCTTCTTTCCTCTGTCATGTAAGGAGAACAGTAAGGGGGAGGCAAGTGACATTGAACCTGCCTCTAGTCAGGCACTTGAGAAAAAAGGGGTTCACAGAGGTTAAGGAAATGGCCATGTTTACTTAGTTATGGTAGCAAGGGACCAAGCTAGGACAGGTCTTATACTTGTTGGCATGCAAACCTTTTATTTTCTTCTCTGCATCAAATGATAACTGCCTTTAAATATAAGAGGGAAATGTCTCTGCAACTTCTGTGAAGTTTGAAGATGTGAGTAAATTTGAATGACTCAGGTTAAATTTTACCCAGTCATGTTATGGGAGAATACATCAGAGATCTAGAACTTTATGAGAAGGTAAAGAAGCTTCTTATGGGGCAGGGTCAACTAGTAACCATGTCTGTGTTAAATAAAATGTAAAGATGAACGTCTCAAATGCTTTCAATTTTGTAGGGCCCTGACATAATCTGGGGAGAAATACTCCTTTTAAAATAGGCGAGCATTTAGGCATTTACAATGAGTGATGAGCTTTGCTAGGTTGTTTTAGAGAAAAAAAAATCATAAAAGATTTCTATCTCCCTAATGTTTACATTTTTTAATTTTTTATTTTAATTGTTGTTCAAGTACAGTTTTCTGTCTTTTACTCCCATGCCAGCCCGCCCACCCAGCCCTCCCCAACCCCCTCCCATTTCTACCCTGCCCTAGTTTTCCTCCATGTGTCTTTTATACTTGTTCTTGTGAACCCTTCCCCTTTTTCTCTGAAATTCCCTCCCCTCTTCTTCCTGGTCACTGCTATCCTGTTCTCTATTTTATTTGGGGTCTACAGTTAGCGCCCATAAATCCCTTGGTTCATTGATGTAGCATCCAAACAATTGCTAAATTGGCTAACACAGCAGCATGATGATAGGTGTTTGAACTTGAGGGGAAAAAACCTAGATGGTCAAGAGACTGAAATTCACAAAGTTCTTGTTTTCAGGGGCAATGATGTAGGAAGTTATGTAATATAATTATTAAAATACATGTAGCATACTAACATTTATTGAAAAGCAGTAGTGTTCTTAGTAATCTTAAGGAAAAACAAAATTGGGAAATTAATTAGGCACGGTTATAGAACAAAATTATGACAGTGAGGACTTTGATGAATAAAGTGTTTAATGTGTATGGGTTGTGTTGTTTTGGCATTATTTTTCCAGGTGATATCCAGGTTGTCCATGTTAGGCAGTAGGTCCTAAACACTTTTAATTTCCTAAATGTACAGTGTTTTTTATCAACCTTCTTTAGTTTTTGTTTTGTTTGTTTACAGTTGAGGAACCAGAGACATAAATGCTTCAGAAAACTTTTCAGGGTCTTCACAAAAACCTACAACCAGAACCAAACTCACTTCCTGGTGTTTGACTTACTTTCATGGTAATTTCGTAGAAACATAAAATGCTCCAATTTGAAGGAGACTCACTGTCAGCTGCCCTGACCGCTTGTTTATAGATGAGAAAAGGCCTTTTCCTAACAGATTGTGAGTTAGCAAATCTGAGATTATCTGCTAAGGTTTTGTTTGTTTGAATTTTGTTACCAGAGTGGTTCTTTGTTTTCATATGAAAGAGGGTTCACACTATCCAAGTTTTTGGTTTCTGTGAAAATTTAAAAATATTTTACAAGTGAAGAGATCATTGACTTTAAGAAAAGAGGCATGAGAGTGGCACAGCTCGATGATAGAAATTAGTGCCATCAGCTAATTTTGGCAAATGTCATCCCTAAATGATCCATATTACTTAAAAAATGTATACATAGACAACTTAATACTGTTTTTATACCATTATTTTTGCTTTTTAAAATATCTTAAATATTAAGCATATCTCATGATTTCATATTTATAAACTTAAAACAGTGCCTGGCACATAAATAGCTTTAAATGAGCTATAAATAGCTTTGTGAAATAAGTAAGTAAATCTGGTGTTAACTAGATCCTGAGGACATTAAGAGCTCTGTGAAAGAAAGGATAGAAGTCTGATGTGACTGAAGTTTGGTAATAGGGGAGAACTGGCATCAGGTGTAGCTGAGAAGGTGAGCAGAAGCCATATAGTTCTGAACTTTGCAGATATTGTTAAAGGTTTTCTTTTTTTATAAATTACTTATTTATTTTTAGAGAGGGAAGGGAGGGAGGGGGAGAGAGAGAGAGAGAGAGAGAGAGAAACATCAATGTGTGGTTGCTGGGGGTCATGGCCTGCAACCCAGGTATGTACCCTGACTGGGAATCGAACCTGCGACACTTTGGTTCGCAGCCCGAGCTCAATCCACTGAGCTACGCCAGCCAGGGCAAAGGTTTTCTTTTTTGTCCCAAGAGCAATGACATGTACTTAAGAATATTGTAAAGAATGGATTTACAGACGAGGTCTGCAGATTTGCTGCAAAAGCAACCTGACTGCTTTTTAGCCCTTCTTTTCTCTTGGGGAGGGATCTGTCTTTTTGGTCTCCAAATGCTGAATGCAAGATTGGAAAGTTTGAAACAGCATTTTCACAAATGAAACTGCATTGTGTCAAATTGAATTGTACTTCGTTTTTATGATTGTACCTTTGTGTCTCTGCCCAACACAGTGGCCTTACAGTGCTGTTTTGCTCTAGTCTTCTCTTAGCCAACAGAAGTGCCTCTGCAACATAGGGGGACTAGCTGTGTCGAACCCCACTGATGCACGCTCTACCTTGCCCTTGAGTGTTGAGAACAGTTTATTGGTGATACTGGCACAAATTTACAAATAGCTAGGATTTATGTCAGCAGAACATCAGATAGCAGTGGTGCTTTTCTGAAAAAAGCATCATTGTTCTGGTAACCTTTCTTTCTTACTGTGCAATCCTACCATGCCCTAATAGCCTCCAAAGAGATGAACAGTGTGTCTTTAGTTTTAATTTTTTGTCTATTTAGTGTATGTAATTGGAAGAGTAAGCAGTAGCTTTTAGTTTTATGTGCTAACAAGTATATGTCAAGCAAAAAATAACTGGAAATGATCTAAATGCCCATCAGTACCCTTGGATGGTAGGATCTTCATTCATTGAAATATACTACAGTAGTTACAATGAAAATACTATAAGTATGGATAAATCTCAGAAACCTGTTGGGTAAAATGTAAGTTGCAGAAAGGCTAAGCTTATAATATATTTCAGTGAGTTTTATATGTACAAAAAACTATACCTTATCTTTTTCATGGAAAAATATGTTAGTTGTAGAAATATAAAAACACAGGTTGAAGAATCATACCAACCTCAAGATTGTAGTTAACTTCTGAAAGGGCAGGGGAGGAATAGAATAGAGATAGGTTGAAAAGTAGATCTTAATTATAATCTCTTATTTCTAAAAGAAAAGCATAATTGAAGTACTATACAATTGAGTATTTGTTAGTTCTGGATGATGAGTGATATGTGTGAAATATCAAATAAATAGATAAATAAGCATATTGTCCGTTGCTTTGACTTTGGTGGCAAATAACAGCTAATTAAAAGAAGCTTAAATTATAATAAGGTTATTTCTTGTTTATTTAGTATGAGATCTGCAGGTCAGGTGGTCTCAGAGTGACTTAACTGAAGTAGCAAGAACTTGTGGTTTGTTCATTCTTATATCAGCAGTCTGTCTCCTATTGTAAGGTGGCTGCACTCTATACATGACACTCTTACTGGAAGTCACCAAAGTGGGCCAGGGGAGGGATGAGGAGAGAGTTTCTGTCTTTTCAATGAGAAAATGTTTCTTGGAAAAGTCCTTTATGTCTCATTGACTGGAGCCTAGGCTAAAGTTACACATAGGACAGGGCCTGGCAGATTGTAGGTGCTTAATAAATATTTGTTGAATGGGTGGATCTTGATTCCACAAAGGGGAACAGGTTGTCACAGTTATTTTGTGGGGTTTGTCTTATAATTAATTGTGTGTGATCTTTATCTTCAGGCCAGTGTCTTCATTGATTATGTACTTTTATTGAAATGCTTAGAGATTATTGATCTCCATCTCTTAATTTTCCCCAGATGGGGAAATAGATACTCAAACAGGCTTGGCAGAACTGACACTGGACCTTCCAGTCTTCGATTTTTGTTCTTCTGCTCATTCATTCTTCCTCTCCCTCCCTCTCTTTCCCCTCCTCTCCCCGTAAGCTCAAAGACTGGAATATAATCAGCAAAGTCTATCTCCTAAAGGACTGTACTAAGAAATTTTGGTGAAGCTGAAAAATGTGTTAAGAAAAGTTTTTGAGATCTATAAAGGTTCTCTTTGCATTCCTTAGTATTGTTGTGTCATCACTTGACTAAATCGGACTCACAGCTCAGTAATGCTCTTATAATTGATAGGAGATGTCTATATAGAATATGTACCTGTGGAATACCCAGCCATTACTGTTTTGTGAACTAAGCTGAAAATCTGGGTGAAGTTCTCAGGCTGGACAGCCAGCTTAATTACCATTTTTTTTTGTTTGTTTGTTTTTCATGGAATCACACACACTTAGTGTCTTATTTTCTTATATCAGCCATGCAGCTGAACTCATTTAGCTGTGAAGTTAAAAAGAAGAAATTCTAAAATATAACTTTGCAAGCCTAATGGTTATGTAGCAGAATTTCCTCCTAAACTTGCATCATTATTCCCCCTTCCTTGCCATGACCATACTTTATGTACATTTTATTTGAGATACAATTGCTGTTTCTAATTATGTGTGCAATGCTTTTGTAAGTGGAACTTGTACTACAACTTTTCAGGCTGAATAAATAACATACTACTGTGAACTGGTTTATCACAAATCTTATCTTAGAGAGGCTTAAAGTACCTCTGTGATTTGTCTTGAGTGATAATTTGTCCCACGTTATTGGCCTGGAGAATATCTTCTATAATCCCAACAAACTTTTTCTGTTTTGTTTTGCAAAATAGTGGTGAAGTTTTTAAACCTCATTAATTTATAAGGCTTAGCAAAAAAAAAAAACACAAAAAAAAACTACTAAAGGCACAAGTTTTCACTACAAATAAATTGCATGCCAGTGGCAGCTGCTAATTCAAAGCAGCTTTTGAATCAGAGCAGAAAGTTTTTAAATTCTCTGAATTATAGCTTTAACTTAATTTGTCATCCAGAACACTAAAACAGCTTCTTCTTCTTATTATTGTTAAAAAACAAACAAACAAAAAACTTCTTTAAAGGGAGGAAAGAGGGACGGAGGACTGGGGCTGGTGGTGG
Organism: Phyllostomus discolor; assembly: GCF_004126475.2. NCBI lineage: Eukaryota > Metazoa > Chordata > Mammalia > Chiroptera > Phyllostomidae > Phyllostomus > Phyllostomus discolor. Next base: position 138,445,842 of record NC_040904.2, on the reverse strand, counting down.
GAGATGCTGTAGTTGCAGGTTTGCAGTCCCGGTTCCTTACTGGTCCCAGCCTGCATGAAAATGGAACTTAAAGTTTGGGCTGTGGTCAAGGAGGTATCCAAGAGATTTAATACTACCCAAGGTCTATGCTACATGGCTTCTTTCTAGCACAAAATTCAGTCTAATTGTAGTTAGACCTGGCTACTTTCTCTCGGTGGAGGATTTCATCCTCCCTAAGCTTTTCGGTCTTCCTTGTGTCAATAAACTTTATTCAGTAGAACATATACTGCTGCCAAATTTTCTAGAGTGTTTTTTACTAACAAAATTGTTTATTTTTTAAGGTAGCAAGATGGGAAGTGTCTCGTTTCACTGCAACATAATAAATTAATAAAACCAGCGGGACAATTATTTATCACCTTAAATAGGTGCTAAAGCCAGAATCCCTGTCTGAAGCTTTGTCAGGTGTTAGGAGCCTTGTTTCAATTTATGGCATGTATTTTCAAAATTAGCAATGAAGGCTACAAAGCAGGTCAACTAAAAGATGACTAAAAGCTTCTATGTTTTAAAATTTCAACAGTTTGGACTCTGAGAAGTCTTTGCTCTTTGTTAAGATTCTTTCTTAAAAAGGTTGTAGAAGAAAAGCAACTAGACACATCTATTTTTTTTCCTTAAAATTATTCTTTACTCATCCAGTTATTTTACTCTCACAATATGTGTGGTATATTGCCAAATAAGCCTGTAAGGAAAATGGAAATCCCAAGTGAATATGCCAAATAGACAGCTGTTAATCTGTTAGCTAATTGGAAAATTGACAAATTCAATAATGTAATCAGGTTTTTGAGTTCAACTTTAAGAAATGTTAATGGTGACCAGAGCTGTATCTTGACACTAAAGGCTGTTACCCATTATATAAATAATTGGCTTCCAAAACAACAGTCAACACAGCCAAGTAAGTAGGAAGCCTGGGGATGTTTTTCCACTGCCCTCTCTTAAACAAAACAAACAAACACAGCAACAGTACCAGAACTGTACCAAGATATAAATATGCACCACGTCTCCTAAAGGTGAGTCTCAAAGCTTAGAGATCTGGGGGAAAGTATCTAATTAAAAAATGTGTGCACTTTAGTAACTGAGAAATTACAGCAGTGTGTATAAAGTGTGGTCCATGTGCAAGTGATTTTAGGAGGTAGTTACATAAACATTTTATTTTAATATTTATATAAAGACTTCAAATTAAAAATATCATTAGCATGTCAGGTAGTCCATGGACATTATTGTTAAGAATAAAGCAAAACACAATGAAAATAAAAGTGAGGCAATTTAAAGGATGCTATTAAGTAAATTACTAGTATAATTATACATGAGTGTGGCAGAAATCATGGGGGTTCTAAATAAATGACTAATGCATTATGAGCATCTGTTTTAGAAGTGGTATCTTACAGAAATATAGAATCATTGAATCCCAAGATGTGGAGCGTCCTTGAAGTATGTCTGGTCTAGCCCTCATCTACTATTATCCTGTCAGAATCATGTCACCTCTCTTTTTGGACTTCCAGTAATAGACAGTCATGGACCCCTGATATATGGGACAACGCTCCCACCAATTGAGCTACCTGGCCAGGGCTTAATACCTATTCTTGAGATATGCTTTGGAAATATGTTGCCTACCTGCCATAACAGCAACTTTTATTCTAAATATGAGTTATACTTGAAGCTGGCTTGCCTTTAGGGTTAACCATCTACTGAGGTCTGCTGATGCAAAATAAATGCTAAGGCTGAAGTTTAGGAGATAAGGATGGGTTTAAAAATTAAATAGTTAAAGAAATATACAGTGGTGACTTCTTAGTAGAGTTAAAAAGTTTAATTTTCATCAGAGTTGAATTCTGGAAGTGGAAAAACTGTAAAGAATAGTCTGGTATTATTTTAATTGTCTGTTTTAGAAGTTATTTAAAGACCGTAAGGCTCTTTGGTCAATAGAACAGTCAATAAATGCCGAATGTTCCCTGGTGAAATCCCTTCCATTCCAGACAGCTTTCCAGTATGTGGCACTAATTTAGCCTCATTTAGACCTTTTAGTCAGTGCTGTTAGTTGCAAAAGAAATAGGTGGGCCAAAGTGAATCGAGTGAACCACTGCTGTGCTTCTTTATTGTGCATTAGTCTTCTTCTAGAATACTGCAAGTTTTTTTGTTTTGTTTGGGGAGGGTGGTAAATTGTAAGTGCAGTGGGGGCAAAGACCTTCCCACTGTGCAGATTTCATGACTGGAGGCACTGTGAAGATACAGAAGAACTGATCTTTCCTAATTCCGCTCTTTCCTCACTATGTGATCTTGGGTTTTTCTTCACTAAAAAGATGGGAAAAGCTTTTGTGACATCACAGGAGGCAAATATTAATAAATTGAAAACTAGACAATTCTATGCATACAGTAAGGGATGGTGGTTATCATATAAACTTCCCCTGTATTCTCACCTCCTGTAGCCACTGGGGAATCCAGATAGGATAACAGGATAAGACAGGCTGGTGCAACCAGCATTGCCTTTATTGTGGTAACAATATCAGTGTCGTGATGTCATCACTCCCATGACAACCGTGGTTTTCTTATTCTGATGTTGCATTAATCTCCTAATATCTTGTCTTGCCCTCAAAATTACTAATGCACCATAATCAGTGTAAAACCAATGTTGGTCCCGGAGTAGCTGTGTGTGAGCATAATGCAGATAATGAAACTCTTGTTTTCTTTGAAAGTTAGGCTTTTGGTTGAGTGCACGTCCTACCATGGTGATCATTCTCAGCATGTGGAGCCCATTAGGCAGTGTTGGAGCTGGATTCACAGTTTAATGTGCTAACACTGCATCTGTTTCTACCCTGATGATAACACCTGGATCAGTTTAGAACTTATGTAGAAGTTTAAGATGTGGTGTAGTTAATTTCTAAAACAACTGTTGATCTTTGTATGTGTGAACCCCATGGTCTTTCACATTCCAGATGAATTCGCTGCCATTTGAACATGCTAATACCTGTGTGCACTTTCAGAATGGGAAATAAAAAACATGTGTCTACTCTTCTAGGAGCTTTATTTTCACTTAAATTCTGAGGGGTGACAATGATAAGATTATTATTTTTCTTTCTTTTTGGGATGGATAGGGAGATGCCTTTATGTTGTAACCTTCATCAAATGTTCGTCTAAAATGAATAGTTGTTGTATGGAACAAAGAAATACAGCAGCGCCTTCCTGCTTTGTTAAAACCCATGCATACACACAGTCTAAGCCATTTATGATGCCATGAGTAAGTCATTGATTCCTCCTGGGAGCCCTGAAATGGACAGGCATTAAAATGAAAGAAAGGCGGTTCTGTTACCGAGACTGCATGCCTTATCTCTGTGGCTGGTGAAAAGCAGAGTGCCAGTTCACTGGAGCTTTGAAAAATGACTTTTTCCAGTGACCTACTTACCTTTTAAAGACAGCAGAGTTTAGAGTTCCTTTTTTAAGTGGTAAATGCCCTTGGAGAGTTGTAGTACAGTAATATTCCCATTAGAAAGATTGAACTCTCCAGGATGCCTTCAGAAAAGAAACTATTAGGAGACAAGACTGATGCAGCTTTTGGGGACGCCTGTTTTGTTATCCTCCCCAAGGCAACTTTTAATGTTAGTTTTTCAATGTGATAATCCATCTCTCTGAGTGGAGTGACCACGATAGAGTGCATGCCATTGCTTTTTTCACAAGGTGATCATGTTTCCGATTTTAACCTCTTCTAGATTGCATTCCAGGCATCACAAATTATTAGCCTAATTACTACCCGCATGCATACAGTGGCTTATATGGAGACTATAAAGAGGATATTTTTAAATGCTACATTGACTTTTTTCTATTAGCAAAGATATAGAAGGTGTAATATACAGTGTCATGCTTTTAAGACCTTGCTGTCTTTGAGAACATAATGCTGTGTGTGTGTGTGTGTAATTACAGATGCATGGCATAATTCTTTTCCTACTTTGTCCAAGAAAAAAATAGTCCTTGGATAGCTGAAAATATTAGTCTGCAAATCTAATTACAATTGTTTTGTTGGGATTGATGGTTTTCAGTCAAAAGGAAATATAAGCCCAGCTTCTTCGGTAGTATGCAACTGTTGTTCTTTCAAGGAAGCTGCTTCCCAGAATATCCTAATTAGGCTGTACTCTATGGCATAAGTCCTGTGACTCTTTTTCTTTCTGTTATGCTTTTTGATCCCCTCACTTAACCTTGCTGTCATGCATCTTCCCCGATGAGTTAGACTGCTGTGAACATCATTCTTGAGCTCTTAGGTTGGTTAATGGGCTTAATTCACGATTAATATAGGCACAACTTCACATTGGTGTGGTGAGAGAGAAAGGAACAGAGGTCCTGGAGAACATGCTAGGAGAAATGATAAATGACACCATAACCAAATTTGAGCTGTAGTGGTATTGACTGACATTTCAGAAGAAAAAAATGCTCTTATGGAGTTTAGGAAGACAAGGGAGGCAGTTCATTGTAGTAACAGTCATTTTGTTAAGCACCTACTATGTGTGCTTATCTTATTTAGTTATCTTGTTTTGTCTCCACTCTGAACACCAGTTTGTAGAGAGAAAACTAAATCATATAGCTAGTAAGTTCAAGAGGAGGAACTTCAATCACAACTTGGCTAACTCTAAAGTGTGTGAGTGTGTGTGTTTAACACTCCATAGATTTTAGGAGTTCCTTTGGATAAAGGATGAATGTAGAATTTTTCCCCCTACATATTAGAGCTAAATGTTCCATCTGTCATGCTTAGATTCCTTTGATTCAATACTATCTTCCATCTTTCAGCGTAGGTCCTGGTTGTCCATTTCACGCTTTGTGAATTTATTTAATTAGCGTGGTTACTTGTATGATGAAAAATTCTCTTTTATTGACAATGACTGGAGTGACAGAAATTGTGTAATAAAGACAGTGATGGTCAAGATTGAATAAGAATTATCTGTGGTCTGACATAGAGAGATCTTCACTCTTAGGGAGGTTAGGTGACTTAGCACTCATGGGTATGGAGGGCTGGAGAAGATGCTCTCCTATCTGCCTGTTTTAAGTTTAGTATTTTGGGGGTCAGAGAAAGGGTAAAAAACACCATACTTAAGATGGTTAAAAAGATGTGCTTCGGATTTTGTTCATAATGTAAGATCTAAACGAGTTGATAGTTTTCACTTAACATTCAGCAACTGTATTTTGAGTGCCCACGGTGTGATTTCTTTAAAGGGCTGCAGAGCTTCCTGAAGTTTAATTTGTTTCTTGATTATTAAAGTTTGGTCAATGAATGACATCTGTATTAGAAAGTATCATACATTAGAATGCAGATACATTTTAATGGTGGGATTAATTTCTCTTCCTCTCCTTATTTCTGGATGAAATGTCTCTTGCCTTCCATGACTCATCAGAGTGTTGCTGGTGCTTTGTGGACCAAATGTTTGGGTACATTGTGGAGGCTCATCTGTGTTAGTTTTAAATTAAGAATGTTTTTCTCCTTGCCTATCTGTTTTTCATCAGGGCTCATATATTCCAGTGTCCAAAACGGCTCTCTGATTTAGCCGTGAGACTGATTTTATTGCAGGGATGTCTGTGTCTCCTGTCATCGCAGGCAGCCCCGGTGAAACTTCCCATGTTGTGTGTGTGTGTTGCTGCAGTATGTTCAAAGTCTGATCTTTCTCAGATGTATTTGTGTGTGTAACTATTTTATAGTTTGAAAAGGGATGCGAGCAGCAAAATTTCTTCCAGAATATGTTTTCTATTATATTTTGTAATATGAAATTAGAGGTTAGTTTTTGGCTTTCATAAAGCTGCCTTTTTCACCCATCATTGGAAGACGACTAACACCTTCCTTTGACTCAGGTTTTCCAAGACTCCTTGGTGTTAAAAGAAGACTTTCTTTTTGAAACGCAGAAATTAAAAGAATATGGTACAAAAGCATTTTTATAGCGTTATTGAGTCTTGAGGGCAGATATATGGATTCCAGACAAAATGCAATAATAGACTAGGATTTTACTTTCAAATCATCTTACCAACACTTCTCATTGGAGATTTATTGTACATGTGGAGGAACAGAGTTGCTTTGAAGGTTAAATGGAATAGGTTGGAAAACAGTGTTCAAGGTCTTTCTTTGCCTCTTGAAAGTCTGTGCTCTTCTTTAATTTAACCCCTCCAGCTTCGGTTTCATATTTTATAGTGGTATTAGGAGGATAAAGTGAGATCACGTGTGTGCGCACTGTGCCTTCATCAATCTCAGTGTAAATATGAAGTAGCATTAGTGTTTTATTACAAGTGTTTATTTAGTGTTAATGCTGGTAGAGAACATAGGTACATCCTGGCAGCAATAAGAATGAGATTCTTCTTAAATCTCTTTTAATATTCACAAAACAGTTCAACTGCTATCATCAAAAACAGACATAGTATTGGAGAATTTGGCTTTTGTGTGAAATTCAGTCTCCCTGAAATTCTGAAGGATACACAGGATGGTGTATGTAATTATATATGATGGTCTTTGTGGCCTATTTGCTATTTGTATGTTAGGACTGCCAGAATAAAACACCATGGACTAGGTGGCTTAAACAATAGCAATTAATTTTCTCAGAGTCCCAGAGGATAAAATGTCCATATCAAGGTGTAGCCTCATTTGGTTTTCCCTGGAGCCTTTTCTTGGCTGGAGATGACCACCTTTTTGCTGTGTCCTTACATGGTCTCTTTTTGGAGCACGCACCCTTGTGTCTCTATGTCTAAATTTCTTCTTCCCATAGGAACTGAGATTTGGATTTCCATGTGGGCGGTTCTGATGTTCCCTGCTGCGATTGTCTCAGGCAGGAGGACTCTTAGCTTCTCATGTCCACATCTGCTCATATCCGCTTACTCACAGGGTGGTGACAAGGGTTCAAGATCATGATGAACACAAGCACATTTTGTAATATGTAAAAGCATGGTACAAATGCAAGATGGTATTATAACATGAATACCTGAGAGGGATTCATTGGCAACATGTGGAAAATTTTATGTAGAAAAGACAAAGGATCATTGCAAACATTTGGCTTAAAGAAGCTTTTTGGCTCTTCTCTTTGGCTGAAAGGATAGAGAAAGCATGGATAAAGAAAGGTGACTTGGTTAAGACCTAATTCAGAGAAGACAGGAGTTAGGCTAACAGATAAGCCAAACATCTGGATCATGCAACATAAATGTCTTCCTACACCCCACACCTGTTTGCTTAGAGCACATCAGTGTCTCGTTTGAAAAACATTTCCCCTAACTTTGTGGTCTGGCGGTGCTCAGGCTAAGGACCTTTACTGGGTTCATAAGCAGTGGTCATAGCCAGAAAGCACTTTTCCTATTTTCCTTAAGTGAAGATTATGACCGCTTCTCAAGGATGTGACTTTTTATGATGAGGTAATACTTGTGTAGATGGGAAAACTCCCATGTACTATAGTATATCAGTTCTGGAACTTATATAGCACATTTATGCAAGATGGCAAGTATGTTAACTAGAGAGGTATATTCTCAGCTTGCCATGACTACTTATTTGGAATTCATTTGAGTAATCAAATTCTTAAGCACAAAGATTACGTCTTTTCATTCTGTAAAAGTGCATAGAACAAGACACCTTGCACAAAATACTGGGTGTTCTTAGAATCTTCATGGTTACACTTGTATTTCTCACTTGGAATCTGGTGCCTGATAGAGCACATTCATTTTTGAAAGCTTTGAACTTCATAAAAATGCTGTAATCTGTTATATATTTCATCTGTTAAAAAACAAACATTTGTAATTATCTTAAAATAGAAAAATTATAAGGACCCAGTCATACTTTACAATGTATCAGTAATGTTCAAGACCCATTATAGGGGAAATGGTGTGATATGCAAAAGCAAAAAAAAATCACCTTTTTATAGACCTATGAATTTATGAAAACCTAGGAAATTGACTGACACTCATGGATGACATAGAGTAGTTAAGTAACTCATATTCTTGACTTAAATTTTGGGAGTGAAAAATATTCATAGTACCCTTTCCAGTGGTTTCTGATTCAAGTTTGGAAAATTAGGGATAAAGGTATTTTCATTAGTGTTTAAGTTGAGACTCTGATTCAATTTAGTACAGTGAGAAGGAGGTATATTTGGATAATCAAATTTTTTATTTATGTTAGGATGACATGAAATGGGTATAGTGGACAAATTGTATAGAAAATGCTAATATAGTATTTTATTATACAAATTGGGAGGCAATGAAAATTATTTTCAGTTGTTAAGAAAGCTGCTAGTAAGGTAGAGAATTCCTTTAGTCAGTGAAATTAAATGCTTGGAGTATGGTTTTTCTGATAATCTCATGTTGTTAGTTTTTGCTTTAATCTTGCAAAATACATTTTATATACATACTTTTAATAACATCTTTTGGTAACTAAATTTTTAATTTTAAATGATCAGCTTTCATATGAATGGATTATTAATTAGTTTTCAAGGCCAGACATTTTTTTCTTGGGTGTTTCTGTAGAATTTCTGAAAATAGTATCAGTCATTTATCTGAGGAGCAAAAGAGACTTTAAAAATATTCAGCCAAGATTTCTCCTCATTTTTTCCCAGTAAGAGAAGCAAGTGTCTGGCGAACTCCAGATTTGGGATGGGGAAGGAGCTCCCTCACCTAGGAGAGCTCTGAAAGAGTGTGTGTTTCTGGAGCTGTTGCTCCAGAGCTTAGTTTAGCTGAAGCAGGGGCCACATGTAATTAGAAACATCTCAGAAAAACTCCTAAAGGGATGGAAGAGAGGTCTACTGAGAATATTCCTGTAGTTAGTTACTTGTGGGCTCTGACCCTTGGATGTCTGGCAACAGGGTCTTGGTTATTTCCTGTGGCCTCTTTTCATTCAACATCTATAATAAGGCAACAGCTAAAGAAAATAAAGTGTCGTTTGTTTAGGAAGTCATCATCTCTGCCACTGAAGGCTTTACAGTCTAGTAGGAGGTGATCAAGATAGAAACAAGCAAGTTTAGTGAAGTATTACAGGTATAATAATAGGTTCTTGCCCAGAGCACAGAGCCTTCCATTGCCACTGGGAACTGGAAACCTAACACCACCTCCCAACAGTCCAGGGACCTATGCTGGGATTTACTGGCCCTGCCTTCTTAAGTTCCTAGGAATCTGAAATACATTGCTTATTTCTGAACTAAGACAAAGTCTAGGTGTTAAGTATTTCTCTCATTCCCCTACCACGTCAGCCAAGTATTTTTACTGGAGCTGTCTAAATATAATGGCTTATCCCTAAAGAGAGACTCTAACGAAGGGATTATAGGTTAAGTGGCAGATGACTGCCAAAGACATTTGGTTAAGCCAATTAACATGATGGCTTTTCACTGTTAATTATCATTGGGTGAGCAGAGGTGAGTACCCAGAGTGAGTGAACTACTTTTAGGGGAACATGATAATTCCCTATAAACTTAAAACAATGTAGAATTTTTCTAAAAGGTGAGTGCAGCCTATCAGTACCAATCATTTCTAATTACAATTCGATTTATCAAATATACATTGAGTGCCTACTGTGTGATAGGCTCCAAAAGATAAATGTGTTTCTACTTTTTAGGAGTTAACTGTGCATTGGGGAGATAAAGCAAGTTTTAACAAGACAATAGCCAAATCAATCCTGAAGACAATGGGAAGATTAATGTCCAGCCAAATATCTCTCCATCCCATTCCAAATTTCTCTGCAACTCACTACAATAGTATAAGATAGTAAATGTCAATGATTCCTGCTCTTCATCCCTCAAACTTCACCCTAGCCAAACTAACCTATTTTCAGACTTACCACCTTCTCTTGTGCTATGTGGTCTTTGGAAATACTGTCAGCCTAGCAACATCTTGACATCTCCCTTACTCCTTCATTTAACCCCTTCCATGTGGGTAGACATACTTTCCTCCAGGAAGTTTTTGACCCTCTGAGAGTCAAAGGTTGAAAATCTATTCTGTGTTTTCCCATAGCCATCAGGATTTCAGGTTAGGACAGTATTTATCGTACTGCAATGAAATTGCCTGGACATTACTTGCCTCCTTTGCTAGGCTGACTATTTCTCAAGTCATTTCCCAATGATTACTGTTGGGTAATCTATTTTGCTCACCATTCTATCTGCAGTGTCCTTCATAGTGCCAAGCCCAATACTGAGTGAATGAATGAATGAGTGAATAATTTTCTTACAACAGAATCAGTTCATTTTGTTGGACAAAGATTTTCAATAGGGGATGGAAGAGGGAATATTTAAATCACTTGGGCCCCATTTTTAAAGTATGCATTTTATCTTCCTCCTTCTGAAATGTCTTCCACATATCTTCCCATTTGAGATAGCTGATAATTGTAGTAAGAAGTCAGTGTTATTAATAGGAGTGTGTCAATGTCAAAATCAAGAATATTTGCAGTGGTAACTGGGAAGACTTTGGGGAGATCATCGCTTCACAAATGAACACTGGTATTGAAGCATGTTTGGACAGGTGTAACTGAGTGGAGCACAGCAATCCAGGTGGAGGAAGGAAGCAATGGTTTGAGTGAAGGTCTGTAGGCTGGGAAGTTTGTCTGACATTAGGAGATGGAATGGGAGATTGGCTTAGAATACATGGTGGGGATGGTGTACAAAGTGTCCATTATGTTAAGAAATAGGCCGTGATTAGTGATTTTTATGGAGCCTAGTGGTGGTATTAGAGTTATATTTCAGGAGGTTTCTCTGCCCATAGCATGTAATGGATCAAAGATAGAATGCAATTAGGCAGGAGTAGCTGTTTAGTTCAATTTAGCAAATATTTATTATGTGCCGTATATATGTTGGGCACCAGAAGAAAACAAGGCATAATCCCTCAGACAATTCAAGCAAACATGCAAAGCAGTACAGGTGCAAAGTCACAAAAGTCCGAATGAGGGTTGTAGCAAAGCAAAGGTAGATGCAGATTCAAGGGAAACTTCTGAGTTTCTCTGAGGTCTTGAACAGCTTTAAAGTATTTTAACCGGTTTAAAAATAGATGTAGACCCTGCTGGTGTGGCTCAGTGGATTGAGCGTTGGCCTGTGAACCAAAGGGTTGTGGTTTCATTTCCCCAGTTAGGAAACATGCCTGTGTTGCAGGCCAGGTTCCCAGTAGGGGGCGCACAAGAGGCAACCACACATTGATGTTTCTCTTTCTCTCTTTCTCCCTTCCTTCCCTCTAAAAATAAATAAATAAAATCTTAAAAGAAAATAAAAATAGGTGTAGAAGCAAAGAGAGAAGGTATCCATATGTACAACCTTGATGTCAGTCATGGATAAATGGTACTTAATGAGGGGCTTGTATGAAAAGGTGGATGTTTTGTGAGGAAAATTGTTTGATTCAGACTTACTAAGCTTAAGATACTGAAAGGGCAACTACCTATTACTTGATAATTATTATAGATTGCTGTACTATTTGGCATTCAAAATTTTGGTTGTGTTGTCATAACAATTCAAACTAGCTTATGTGAAGGGCATTTATTGGCTTATTTAATGAGTGTCAGCTTCAGGCATGACAGGATCCAGCTGCACTGATCTGGGTTCTTTTGTATTGGCTGCATTCTCAGGCAGTTTCTGTCTTCAGGGAATCCTCTAGTAGCCCTGGAATTTTATCTCATTCTCAAAAGATGTCCTTTCCCAGTAGATTATTGGTGTTCTCTTGACTCTGATTGGCCTGGCTGGCTGCTAAGTCAGTTGTGTCAAGGAATGAGGATGGGGAACATAGTACACTAACCTGTGAAATTATTTGCTGACCTTTCATCAGGAGGTCAGGGCAGCCTCACCCTATCCACATGGACTGAGAGTGGACGTAGGCTGTCCTCAAAAGGAAAACAGGAGATTAACTAGAAGATGATGTCCCAAAACAACAACAACAAAACAAAAACAAAAAACAGCAAGTTTCTATTACAAATTTAGAAGGCTATGTAAATGTCAAACATTTTAAGGTAACATTTCCTCATTTTATCTTTAACACAAGTGGTTGTGAGAAGTATTATTATTATTATTATTTTTGTCCACCAACCATAGGTGAGAGCGCTGAGCTTAGGAGAGACTAATTGGTCAAACGTAGCACACTTGTTGTTAATAGAAGAGCCAGAACTCCATTACTTTTTTCCAGTCAGGTGTAGGTACCACCTGGGCCAGTAAAACTGTAGGCTAAGCAACAGGCTTGAGGTATAGATTTAGAAGGCATCTCTTGAGTGCAGGTGTTGGAGATGACCACAATGGTGGAAAGTGTAGGGAGAGCAAAGGTTGGGGGGAGAACTAGGAGAAAGACATCCACACTTGGGAAAAGAATATGAAGGGGTTGTTGGCCAAGGAGGGTGAGAAAGAAAGAGGTAGTCCAAAGATAGGGAGATGAAAAAAGTTATGTGTTAAAGACCAAAGGTAAAGCTTCACATATGTCTATTACCTTGTTCTGAGAGTGTCATTGAAGCTTATGGGGATTTTAAATGGAATACTTATGACCATGATCCATAGATTCTGAAGCCTATGAACGTGATAGATGAGCTCTATATTTCCATTCATGGCTAGCATCAGTCATTTGGTGTTGATGGTAATAATAATTATAATAGCAGCTAATGCATGTTACATACATTATGTTGTATATATACATTATATCACATATAACAATGCACTTTTTGCTTATTGACTCATTTATTCCTCGTAGTGATTCTGTTAGGCAAGTGCAGTTATCAACTTTATCTTACAAATAAGAAAACAGGTATGGAGAGGTGAAGGAACTCTGTCCACTGTCTCAGAGCTTGAACTTTATTTAGTCCACTTGGCTTCAGAATCTTTTTTTTTAATGAGCGTGCCGTTTATTGTTTGAAGAATCCAAGCGTCATCCCTGCCTAGGTGCTGATGGTCGTCATTTGTGTGGGTGCTTGTGATGAAAAGGTCGAAGGATAGAACAAATAGCACTGAGAGCAGCACAGACAGGGACAGTTAGGGCGGCAGTGTGACACCACTCATCAGTTTTACTGTAGTGTTGGCCTTTGTCAACACCTCCTAAAGTAAAAATCATAAGGCAGCAAGCACAAAGAGCCACAAATGAACGAAATGGAGAGTGGGTTAAGAACTCCTTCAAGACCCGAGAGACTGGACCTTTGCACTTCAGAAGGCCATCTCTCAGTCGTGCGTTCTTTGGAGATTTCCACATCCAGTTGCTTCTTCACATCTGCTGCTCCAATTTTCTTCACTGTTCCCACCGTGGACTATTTCCTCATTTCTTAGTGCTTTTCTAAATTTCAGTATCAATGCACAGAAGTAACCTCAAATTATATCAGCATGAAGTTTTGTTTTGAATTAAGGTTTTTCATTAGCTGAGAAGAGGTTTTACTATTTCCATTCTGAACTTATGTAAGAAAACACAAATGGATGAAGATCTATTATACTCATTGTTGAATGATTACCTTTACTTCTCATTTTGCTGGTAGATTAGTCAGATTCTATTAAAGCCCGTTTGGTCAGTATCTTTCTTAAAGTGATGTGAGGGATGCGTAATGTATCTCTTATCACTGACTTGCATGTGTGACATGACTTATATACTAAAGCCAGTGCAATTTAGTCTTGTTTCATGTACTTTTGCCATAATACTCATCAGTTAAGGAAAACTCTTTCTAAGTAGATAACACCTGCCAGAGAATTTTATCATTCTAAAGTCTCTCTTTGTGCAGTACTTTTTGCTCATGGGTAAGATATTCTGTCTCTCTTCCATTTTTTTTTCTGTTAACACTATTTGCCATTTAAATTTTTTCCTATAGTGTAAATTTAGGGCTGTACCTCATCAAAGTATTTTCTCACAGTGAAATTATGAGATTTGCTAATTTTGTCCTTTTTTCTTGAAACTCTTGTTTTGTGAGAGTTGGACATGTAGTATATCTTGTTGGCTGCTTCATATTACTAGACTTATTGCTATAAATATAAGAAATGCTGGCAGGTTTGACCAGATTTTTAAAAGTAAGTGTTTTATTTTTTTCTTAAAATGTCTTTACAGAGTTGGTTACAGTGATGCACTCATAGCATGTGCCAAACCCGGTTTGGAGAACATGTTTCTCCATCTTATATGGATCTGCCAGTCAAAGGGCGTAGTACTGTCCTAAACAAAATTTGCTTTCTAGCTCTCCTTATACATTAGCAAAGCCTTATTTCAGAATGCTGTGCTGCTGAGCTTTCCACTACCCTGACATGACAGTATGAGTGTTTCTGCATTGATATTAGAGAAATTAATGTCAGTGTCTAGGTTTATGTTTAGTAGAGGCCAGTTGGGTTTTCATTCTGAATTGCTTGAAATCAGCCCTCTCTGACAATACTGTTTGGCAGTTTTTCATATTTCTTTTAAATTTTAATTATAACCCATTGAGTCTTAAGCAATTACTTCTGAGTTAGACTCTTGATGAATGTCATAGCAGGGTGTTTTAATTTAATGAATCCAGAATAACATCTGTTTCTAATATTTTAAAAGCTAGTTTATATGGAAATTTATTTAATACAAAGTCAATACATGGAAACTTATAAAAATAAAAATCAAAATGGAAAATCAGACTGCTGTGATACAGCAGGTTTTCTGTGAATAAAGGATTTCACTTGTGACAAGGTTCAGCTGCCACTAGCTAACATCCGAAATATCACAGTTGAAACAAGATAGCAGATGTCAGAAGATTGGCGGTGTGAGAGATCCCCTTGGTCTCTTCCCTTGAAATTTCAACAATTTGAACAGCTATAGCTCAACAAAGGATTCCCTGCACAACACAGAGGCACTCTTGAGACATTCACTCATTGAAGCATCTAAAGGTGGGCAAGTGAAAACAAACATGGGAAATGAGAAGGTAGGAGGGCTGAGACGAGCCTCAGATGCAGTCCTGCAGCTGGGACCTCACAGAGGGGCTCAGCCCAGAGATGGGAGGAATCAGGTTGTGGCTGGAACTCCTCTCAGCTGGAAGGAGCAGGGGGATTCAATGGGCACTCCTGCAAGAGTAAACAGCATATGTGGCTGAGTCTAGAGACCTCAGATACAGCAGGAGTGCTGCAGAGGTTATTGGGTGGTTGGCATTCCAGACAGAGAAACATAGCCACTGAGCCCTGCCAACGCACAGCCTCCCAAGAGCTTGCTTCCCTTTGCTCTTGGCGTCAGGTTGCAGACCACATTATCTATAAACCTGAGAACTGGAGTAAGGAATCACTATTTTCCCTGAGCAAAGTGTGTTAATTTGTCACTGGTCCCCAGTCGGGGTGCAGGGGGCACCCCACAGAGGTCTGAGTTCACCCTTACTTAGGAGGGCAAAATAAAGAAGGCATCCACATTCTACCAGCCACATTCTACCCCACCCCTATACCTTGTGGCTCCACTGACTACAGCCAGAGACACCACAGTGGTCAGTGCTGGGTTTTCACAGAGCTAAAAACACTTGTGATTCAGTGCCACCTACTGGGAAATAATAAAAAGACACCTCCATAATTATCTTGATAGAGAAGTGCCACTCATACACAGATCCCTAGACAGAGAAGGAACCCATCCAATACTGTGAATAACCAAAGTATGAGGCAGCTCAGAAAGAAAATGAAAAATCACCAGGAAGCAAACTTAAACACACGGAAACATGTGATTTAAATGAAAAAGAATTCAAGGTTGAAGTTCTGAAAGTACTGAAGGAAATGCAAGAAAATACAGGCAGGCAATTTACTGCACTTAGAAAAGAAACTAATGAACAAAATGAGTACTGTACCAGAGAGATTGAATATTTAGAACCAAACAGAAGTTCTGGAAATGAAGAACTTAGTGAAAGATGTCAAGAATGAACTAGTGAGCATAGGAAATAGATCAGACCAGATGGAGAAAATAACTAATGATATCAGAATTAGAAATCTAGAAATGGTGCAGAGGGAAGAAGAGAGAGACTTGAACATTAAAAAAAATGAAAGGACTCTATGAGAACTATCTGACTCCATCAGAAAAAGCAATACAAAACTAATAGGCATACCAGACAAAGAAGGGAGGGAGAAGGGAACAGAAAGACTATTCAAACAAATAGTTGGTTACTTTCCAAACCTATGGAAAGAACTAGCTCCTCAAATCTAAGAAGCCAAAAGAACACCTAGCTACTTCAATCGAAATAGGTCTTCTTCAAGGCACATTGTATTAAAACTGTCAACCATTAATGCCAAAGAACTCTCAAGGCAGCCAGGGAAGAAAGTAACCTATAAAGGAAAACCCGTTAGGTTATTGTTGATTTCCCAGCCAAAGCTCCATTAGCCAGAAGAAAGTGGAACCAAATATTCAAACTACTGAAAGAGAGAAATTACCAGCCAAGAATAATATATCTAGCAAAGTTATCTTTTAAATATGAAAGAGAAATAAAGACCTTTCCAGACCTACAGAAGCTGGAGGAATTTATCACCACAAGACCTCCATTGCAGGAAATACTCAAAAGAGTTATTCTACCTGAAACAAAGAACAGAAGGTCACAAAACTGTGAATATGATCACGAACACACTTATTGTAGAAAGAGGGATAATTTGTGGCAACAAAAAATATTAAAAGAAAGAGCAGAAAGGTCTGAATTTGCAAAGGAGGATGGAGATCAGATACGTTCAAATGAAAAAGGACTACTGTATATATGAAACTTTCCTTTTGATAAACCTAATAACAGCCATGCACACAAAAAACAAAATTCAGATGCCTCTTCTTTAAAAAAAAGAGGAAACAGAAGAAAGAAGTATAGAATACCACCAAACAAAAACAACAGACAGAAACACAAAAGACAAGAACCAATAGAGGCACAGAGTTACCAGAAAACAAAAGATAAGATGGCTATAGGAAATCCTCATATGTAATAATTACTCTAGATTTCAATAGACTGAATTCACTAATAGAGAGGCACAGAGTAGCAGATTGGATCAAAAAAACAAAACCCAACAATATGCTGCCTTCAGGAGACACATCTAAGCTGCAAAGACAAAGTTAGACTCAAAGTGATAGGGTGTAAAATGATCCTTCAAGCAAACAACATCCACAGAAAAGCAGGTATAGCCATACTTATGTCTTGAAAAATAAATTTCAAGGTAACACATGTCACAAGGGACAAAGATGGACATTTCATAATCATAAAGGGGACACTACATCAAGAAGACAGAACACTTCATACATTTGTACCAAAGTACACAAAGCAACTACTAAAAGAAGGGAGAAACTGACAGAAACAATGTCATAGTTAGGGACCTTAATACTCCACTGACAGTTCTAGATAGATCATCCAATCAGAAAATCAATGAAGAAATATTGTCTTTAAATTACACATTAGACCAGATGGGCATAATTGACATTTACAGAGCCTCTCTTCCCAGAACATCATATTGTATATTCTCCAGTGCACATGGAACAATCTCAAGGATAGACCACATGTTGGGTCGCAGAACTAGCCTTAACAAATTCAAGAACATTGAATTTATACCACGCTTATTCTCTGACCACAAATGCTTTGAAATTAGAAATCGATAGCAAAAAGGAAGTAAAGAAACCCACAAATATGTGGAGATTAAACA
This sequence comes from Phyllostomus discolor, assembly GCF_004126475.2. Taxonomy (NCBI): domain Eukaryota; kingdom Metazoa; phylum Chordata; class Mammalia; order Chiroptera; family Phyllostomidae; genus Phyllostomus; species Phyllostomus discolor. Next base: position 138,428,299 of record NC_040904.2, on the reverse strand, counting down.
AAATACTAGTAATAATTAGAGTCAAAGAAGAAATAAAAAATAAGATCAAAAGATATTTAGAGAAAAATGAGAATGACAATACAACATATCAAAACTTCCAGGATACAGCAAAAGCAGTAGAAAGAGGGAACTTTACATTGTTACAAGCTTGTCTCAAGAAACAAGAAATCCCAAGTAAACAACCTAACATTATAGTTGAAAGAACTATGAAAAGAAGAACAAAAGCAACCCAAAGTCAGCAGAAGAAAGGAAAAAAATAAAAATTAGAGCAGAAAGTAATGAAATAGAGAACAAAAGTATAGAAAAAATTAGTACAACAAAGAGCTGGTTCTTTGAAAAATTAATAAAATTGACAACCTGTGGCTAGACTCCTGGATAGACTCACTAAGGAAAAAACAAGAAAAAACTCATATTAACAAAATCAGAAATGAAAGGGAAATTACCACAGACATCACAGATATACAAGGACTTATACTAGCATACCATGAAAGCCTATATGGCATCAATTTCAATAACCTAGAAGAAATGGATAATTTCTTAGAAATATATAACCTTCCTAGAGTGAATCATGAAGAACTGGAAAATCTAAATAGACTGATAAACAGTGATGAAATTGAAACAACCATCAAAAACCTTCCCCAAAATAAAAGTCCTGGACCAGATGGCTTCAGTAGTGAATTGTACCAAACATTTAAGTTTTTATACCAATTTTTCTCAAACTCTTCCAAAAAATTGAAGACTAGGCAGTACTTCCTAACACATTTTGTGAGGCTAACATAATCCTGATACCAAAACCTGTGAAGGACATCAGAAAAAAAGAAAACTGTAGACCAATAGCACTGGTGAATACAGATGCAAAAATCCTAAACAGAGGAAATCAAATTCCTACTTATTTTTTAAACACTAGGAAATCAAGTAAAAATACATTAAAAGTCATACAGCATGATCAAATGTTGTCTATTCCAGGGACATAAGAATGGTTCAAAATATGAAAATTGGTCAATGTAATATTTCACATTAACAAAACAAAGAATATAAATCATGTGATCTTATCAGTAGATGCAGAGAAAGCATTTGATAAGATACAATATCCTCTTATGATTAACACACACAATAAAATCATTATTTAAGGAAAGTACCTCAATATCATAAAGGCCACATATGACAAATTCTCAGCTAATAGTCTACTCAGTGGTGAAAACCAGAAAGATTTGCTCTAAAATCAGGAAGAAGACAAGGATGCCCATTCTCCCCACACTTATTTAACATAGGAATGGAAGTCCTAGCCAGAACAATCAGGCAAGAGAAAGAAATAAAAGGTATCCAAACTTGGAAGGAAGAAGTAAAAGTGTCACTTTTTTACAGATGACATACAGAAATTCCTGAAGATTGTATGCAGAAATCCCTAAAGACTCTGCCAATATACTATTAGAAACAAATGCAGTAAAGGTGCAGGGTACAAAAGTAATGTACAAAAATTTACTGCTTTCCTCTAAACTAATGATGAAACTTCAGAAAAAGAAATGAAAAAACAATTCCTTCTGCAATTGCAACCAAAAATAAAATACCCAGGAATAAGCTTAACAAAGGATGTGAAGGACCTATATACTAAAAACTATAAAGCATTATTAAAAGAGATTTTAAAAGACACAATTAACTAGAAAGATATTCTGTATTCATGCATTGGAAGAATCAACATCGTTAAAGTGGCCATATTACCCAAAGCAGTATACAGATTTAATGCAATCCCTATCAAAGTCCCAATGCCATTTTTAAAGAACTAGAACAAAACATCATCAAATTTGTCTGGAACCATAAAAGATCCCAAATGGCCAACACAACCCTGAGAAAAAACAACGAAGCCAAAGGTATCATACTACCTGACTTCCAATTTTACCACAGCGCTATAATAATCAAAACAACATGGTACTAGCAGAAAAAAATAGGTACACAGAGAAGTAGAATTGAGAGCCTAGAAATAAAACCACATATATATGTGCAAATAATTATTGGCCGAGAAGCCAAAAACACACAATGAAGAACAGAAAGCCTCTTCAATACATGGTGCTGGGAAAATTGGAAAACCACATGCAAAAGAATGAAACTAGATTACAGTTTGTCCCCATGTACAAAAATTAATTCAAAATGAATCAAAGACCTAAATGTAAGATCTGAAACAATAAATTACACAGAAGAAAACATAGATACTAAACTTATGGACCTTGGTCGTAGATAGCATTTTATGAGTTTGACCCTGAAGGCAAGGGAAGTAAAGGCAAAAGTAAATGAATGGACTATATCAAACTGAAAAGCTTCTGTACAGTAAAAGAAACAACACAAAAAGGCAACCAACTGAATGGGAGATGATATTTGTAAACAACAGCTCCAACAAGGGGTTATCCAAAATATATAAAGAATTCTTACAATTTAATACCAAACAAACAATCCAATTGAAGAATGGGCACAGAACCTCAGCAGACACCTCTCCCAGGAAGACATACAAACCACCAAATGATATATGAAAAGATACTCAACTTTACTAGGATATTAGGGAAATGTAAATTAAAAGTACAGTGAGATATTGCCTCACACCTGGTAGAATGTCTGTTATCAATAAAACAGGTAATAACAAGTGTTGGAGAGGTTGTGGAGAAAAAGGAACCCTCAGTCACTGCTGGTAGTAATGCAGCCTGGTGCAGCTACTATGGAAAACAGTCTGGAGGTTCCTCAAAAAATTAAGAATAGAGTTACCCTGTCCCTCTTCTGGGCATCCAACTGAAAAACTTGAAAACATTTATGCACAAATATGTATGCACCCCTATGTTCATTGCAGCATTATTCATGATGGCCAAAACATGGAGACAACCGAAGTATCTCTTGATAAGTGCTGGGTAAAGAAGATGTGGTACACATATAGTGCAGAATACTACTCAGCCATTAGAAAAGATGAAATACTGCAATTGTGACAACATGGATGGACTTGGGACTATTATGCTAAGGGAAATGTCAGTCAGAAAAGGCTAAGAACCGTAAGATTTCACTCATATATGGGATATAAATCTGTGTTCATAAACACAGATAACACTATGGTAGTTACCAGAAGGAGTGGGGTGGAGGGTTAGTGAAAGATAAAGGGGGTCAAATATTTATGGTGATGGAAAATGATTTGACTTTGGGGGGTATGCACAAAATGCAAAATCATAGTAACGTATACTTGTAACCTATATGATCCTACTAACCAGTGTCACCCCAATAAATTAATAAAAAACAAACAAGATAGACATTTATTTCCTACACTCCTGCGGTTTGAGGAGATAGTTAGCCCAGTAGTTGGTATGGCCTACCATGGCAGGCACACATTTTCCTTCAGTCTTCCATTCCTAAGGACACTTTATGGGCCAAGATGGCTGATGGAACCCCAGCTATTACGTTTGTGCTCCAGGAAGGAAGTAGAGATAGAGGGGAAGTCTGCTCAGCTTTTTTCCCTTTTAAGGGTACTTTCTGGAAGTAGGACATAGAACTCTGCTTAAGTTCCACTCGCTAAAAGTTAGTCATGTGACTCATTAGCAGCAAGGGAAGATAGGGAATGAAATCTTTTCTCTAGATGACCATAAACCTCAGTTAAAAATGGAAGGTCTATGAGTATGGGAAATAGACATGGGAGAACAACTAACTAACTGTCCCTGCCACATTGAGTATTTTTTAAGACTTGATTTTAACAGACCTTCTGCCTTTTTATTGAGCATCTAGAAAAATCAACTAGTTTTCATAAGCAGGTAGAAAAAGAGTAGTATGGTGTTTCACACAGAGTAGACAGTTATCAACGATCTGATTGGTCCATTTTAATTCTAACCCTCAGGTGCACACGATTTCAGAGGTTGTGGGTCAGGCAGACTTTAATGAGGGACTTTATGTAAATTGTACCCCAGTCTTTGTGGAACAATAAGAGCAGATGCTAATGAGACTGAGATGTCATGTGTACTACATCTCTGGAACGCTCATGTATCTGCAAAGCAGTGTTCTCTGCTCCTCTACATAAATGATACAATGAACTATCACAAGTGTTTGTTAAATGAAGATAAAACTATTATTATCACAGACGTTGAAGCTCAGAGAGGTTAATTGGGAAGCCATTTAGAGAAGCAGTTGAAAACCAGCATGACCAGTCATTGATCCCAAATGAGATACTAATGCTACAATTTCCATTGGCTCTGTCACTGAGGACAGGTTTTTTAAAAAATCTGAATCTCTGTTCCATTTCCTTCCTTCCCTCCCTCCTTCCTCCCCTCCCTTCCTCCCTTCCTTCCTTCCTTCCTTCCTTCCTTCCTTCCTTCCTTCCTTCCTTCCTTCCTTCCTTCCTACCTTCCTTGACACAGTAAATTACAGAGCTGGAACTCAGGAATGTTTCTCATCAATCCAGGGCCTTTGCAACGTGATTTTTGGTAACATTCATGTGGAAATTTCTTTAATCATAGCTTCCTCACAGTGGAGGGCAGAACTGGTGGAGATGCTAGAGATAAAGGTCATCAGGGTGGCCATCTACCATATGTTCTTCAGCTACTATGAGCCTCCCCCCCCCCTTAAAAAGCCCTGACATCAGACTAGGCAAGAGATACCTAGTTATGGATAGGTCCCTTAACTCTCATTTCTGCTTTCTTCTGACTCATGTGCTTCCTTTTTTGTTCTGTAAGTACAGAGACAGGTGCACTAGAGATAAAAAAGACTCAGGATACCACCCTGTTTCTGACAGGTATAATCCTGCTGTAGAGCAGGAATTCTCTAACCCAAGTCACTTACATGCTACCTTCAACAATTGTACCTTACCCGTATATACCAGTACTGTTGATTCCTTTATGCTGACTCTTTATTTTTTAATAGCTTCAGCCTGAGCAAATATCTATGAAATCCAGCTTTGATATAATTAATTTTTTTTAAATATAGGTTAACACAAACATAGCTATTAAAAGTTTCATGAGGTTTGTCTGTGTATTTTCTCGAACACTCCCAGTGGTGCACAGATCACATTTTGAGAAGCCCATCTTAGTGGAAAGAGCGTGCGTGGGTCATTCAACCCTGCTGTTTGTGATTTGTGTGATGTTGCAATTGTTATTAATTCAACTTTATCTATCATAATTTGCTATCTGAGAGATGTAGATAATAATATCTACCTCATCTGTTATTATTAGAATTAACCGAGAATATATGGCCAAGGAGACCAGCCAGGTCCTTGGCAGATAGCAAGTGCTCAGTAAATACAAGGTCATTACTCCCTGAGGTGTGGAAATCTTCAAAAGTAGGAGACAATGAAGTGCTATCGTTGTGGCACTTGGTATAGATGACACTGAATCCTATGGGAAAGCTCAGAAAGGGTAAAGGCTGAAGTTGACTGGAATGCAGGAAGAAGGAAAATATTTGGGTAGATGTAGAACCATTCTTACTCATCTCTCCAGCTCTGTTGGTTCTTGCTACTCGAAGTGTGGTCTACTGACCAGCAGCATCAGCTTTACTTGGCAGTTTGTTAGAAATGTGGAACCTTGGGCTCTTCCCCAAATCTGCTGCATCATAGCCTGACTGTTAATTAGATTCCCAGACGATGTGTATGTTTGAGAAGCATTGCTCTGGGCACAAATATTCTATTTAAAATTTATTTCTAGTAGGGGGCTAGTTCTTGCGGTAAGTGTATCCCTACATCAGTATCACCTGGGACTGTGCTTTAAAAATGCATATTCTCAGGCCTCACATCAACCAGGGGCCTGGAATCTGCATTTTTAGTCCATACACCATGGGATTTTTAGGACAGTTGTTTAGCAGCCTCTGCATTTAACCAATAATTTATTGGTTACCTCTGCATTCATTCTTCAAACATGTTTGCATTCAAACAAGGAAGAAGGCTTTTGAGGAAAAGAACTAATTGTGGTGTTAGTAAGCATTAAAGGGGAGGATCTCAATTCAATCTGTATGTACAGCTTATTTGCATTAATTGTGCATCTCTGGAATCTTGGCCTAAATTCTCATGATGACAGAGCAAAGGAGGAAGGCAATATCCTAGCAATGTCACATATCTGGTTTTTGTTTTTCCTTTCTGTATTTTTCATTTGATTTTTTTTAACGTGTTTTTCAGCCGTGCTATCAAGACTAATCAGGACCTACTCCCAGAAACGCCATGGACGCACATTTTCTACAATGATTTTTGGGGGACTCTTCTAACCCACAGTGGCAGCCACAAGTCCTACCGGCCACTCTGCACACTTTCTTTTCGCCTGAACCATGCCGTTGGAGGGCTGGATCCCTGGAGTTACCATCTTGTCAATGTCCTGCTGCATGCGGCAGTCACTGGTCTCTTCACAAGCTTCTCCAAGATACTCCTTGGGGATGGATACTGGACCTTTATGGCGGGCTTGATGTTCGCCTCTCACCCCATTCATACGGAGGCAGTGGCAGGAATCGTGGGGCGGGCCGATGTCGGGGCCAGTCTCTTCTTTCTCCTCTCCTTGCTCTGCTACATTAAACACTGTTCTACAAGAGGCTACTCAGCCAGGACTTGGGGCTGGTTCCTGGGGACAGGACTGTGCGCAGGATGCAGCATGTTGTGGAAGGAACAAGGAGTGACTGTTCTTGCAGTCTCAGCAGTTTATGATGTCTTCGTCTTTCACAGGCTAAAGATGAAACAGATCCTACCTGCCATTTACAAAGTAAGTGATTGTTGGAACTCCAGTATTGGGTTTCTGAGTGATCTCCTTGCTTGGTCCTTTTTCACCATTTAAAAGGCAAATTTATTCGTCTTCAAAGAGAATTTAATGTAAGTTATGTTTTGATCTTCAGTAAGTGGAAGTGTTCTTTCTGACCTTTCTCTACTAACCTGAGTTTCAGTCACTGGTTGTTTTTTTTCTCAGGTTTCTTCACCTATTTTTCATGATTTCAAAGGGGGTATAGAAGGATAGTTTTGCCTTATAAAGATTATGCATCTTTATAATTTATTTTTATTCTTTCCGTGTTTCTGCTCCAATTCTCTGTAATCCTATGCATTATTGCCTATACATCATAATGTGTATTTGTAAAAGTATCACAGCTGATAACAGAACTAGATGCTAGCCTAGAGAGGGGAAATCCTTTGCCATTTGTTAATATTACCTTTGCTGACTAGACCAAGGAAAACAGCCCTTCTGTAGTGCACTGGGAGCTCAGATTCTTAAACAATGAATCATATTCTCCTTTTTCTTTTTGCACTGTATAAGAATAGGGGAGTTGAAAGACAAAGTGGTTATTATAAATTTTGTCCTGAGGCCAATTAAGACATTTGCCTCAGAGCTTAATACGGGTTCTTCTGAGTTCCCTCAGTGGTTTCAAATGCAGTGTTGTTGGAAGGTCACAGAAGCACACTAGGGCCCCACATACTTAAAGGGAACTGAACAGTTTTTTGCTAGAGTGTTTAATGGGAAGCATTGGGTGGACTGCAGTGGTCCCCAGCTTTTTTGGCACCACTGACCAGTTTTGTGGAAGATAATTTTTCCATGGACTGGAGTGTGGGGAATGGTTTCAGGATGATTCAAGGGCATTACATTCAAGCTCACCTCCTGCTGTGGGGCCTGGTTCCTAACAGGCCCAGACCAGTACCAGTACCAGTACCAGTCCTTGGCGGGAGGTTGGGGACCCCTGGACTAGGGCATCTTGAGAAACTGCCTTCTTTCTACTTCCCCATCCTTTCTAACTACAGTAAATTCCCTTGCTTTGACTTTAAGTACACAGACTGAACTTGGCCATGGTTTCCAATCTCAGCCATGTTTTAAGCCAGCTGCCCCTTCCTTTTAGACACTTAAACAAGGAATAATACCTTTGAATAATTGCCCTGAGAAAGCTATCAGGTTTTCTAGTTTTGACTAACTCACCCCACAACCCCCCATTCTTAATTTTACTTAAAATCAAATTGGGAAGAAATGAAAATAAATTTAAAAAGGGAGGGAAATAGAAACAGAAACATTAATTTAAAAAAATGACTTTTTTTTCGCTTGATAGGCAGAGTAATTAGTGCTATGCTTCTCTGCAGGGAAGCATAACCTTTTCAGTTAGAACTCAAGTATCAAGTGCTTAATGACATTCTTTTGTGATTTCAATTACATGCTGAAACTTTAAAAGAAAACTCTGGGTTAGAGTTTGTGCTTGAACACAACATATGGTTTGAGACTCAAGCTCTTAATTTCAAATCAGTTTTAATTATTTTTTCATGGAGAATAGGGAGAATAATCTTTTTCTTTTCTTTTAAAACTATATCATTAACAATAGCAAGCTTTTTTTTTAACTCAACATACAAATGGAATAAATTTAAATCATCATTCTTACCTTATGGAGGCTGGGGTTGTTAAAAAAAAGGCTCATAATGGAGTCATCTGTGTTAAGCCCACCTCCGTAAATCAAGACTTAATTGCAATTTCATCCTGTCCCTAGAATGTGAACTTTAACTAGGAATTACCAGGTTAGCAATACAGAGCGAATCTGCCACATAGACTCCCCTTTCCCCCCAAGGTGAGACAGTTCCTCATTTCTTCTACTACCTTCCTATACAAGCCTCCTGTTTGGTACAGGCCTTTGGAGCGCCTTTCTGCTAGTTAGATGGGATGCTTCATGAATCATTCAGTAAAGCCAGTTTGATCTTCAGATTTACTCAGAATTTGTTTTTAATACAGTCCATTTGAATATGCAGACTCTTGCCTTGAAAACCTGTGAAACATTGTGTTGTTGTTTCTTATAATGAATTTCCACTTTATCATTATTACCAGACTAACGGGGCCCACTTGCCTGTGGGCATCAAAGCCCAGTAAAACACAAACAGGAGATTGCCGCAAAGAACATAAGGGTTTATTTTTTGGAAGTGGCCCACCCCCAAAGACAAAGGTGAGCTAATGCTCAAAGAGCTGGCTTCCCTCAGGCTTCCAGCGTATATAGGGAAAAATTATCAGTCATGGTGACTAAGAGAGTTTGGATTGTGGTCTCTATTGGCTGATGCTAGGGTAGGGGGCGGTTGACCAGTGCATCTGGTGTTGGCGTCCACCCCGGCATAATTTGGTCTGGCTTCCTGCTTTGCTGGGCCTGGGGCTGAAGCACCACTGAGGCCTAGATATTATCTCTGGTTTGAGGGAGACTCTGTCTCTGTGGTCAGCAGACCTCAGGCTTTATTCCTGAGATTGTTTGGTGCTGACCAGAGAACATCATTGTCCTAAGAACGTAATGATTAAGGGAGTGGTTATGGAAGAGAGAGGGAGCTCGGTGAGTCAGTGTGCTGGATGAGGCCAGTTTTGATCAAAAGCAAAGAAAGGGGAAACGTCATATTAAAGAAATGAAGTTTCTACACAGTTATTCCATCTATGAATTAGGAAATTATTTTGGTATGTCAATTTAGAACTTGCTTTTAAGACCTTTTGAAGTTCTCTTCTGGGAAATTTTCAGTTCTCTAAGCATATTTTCAAGGGTAGAGTTGCCAATAAAGTTCCTTACTACAAATATGTCTCGTACAATATTTTGAACATACTTAAAATAGAAAGTTATTCTTTGTTTATCTGGAATTAAAATTTAACTGGTCATGTTGTGTTTTATATGGTAACTTTACTCATAATTGCTGCTTAAGAAAATGAGAAATATCCATTGCAAAGGAACTCCTAGGAGTAGAGTGAAGTCCCTCATGCTATGGGAAAGGACTTAATTCTTTGGAGGCTAAGTGTCCTGAGAAATTTCCAAAATGGAAACTTGCCCAGACTCTGGCAACCACCATTTGCAGGTGTCAGTGCAGCAAAACCCTTCAGATGGTAGCTGCTAAGCTCTTTTTTTTTTCATTCTTAGGTTTTAGGCCAGTGAGCTTAGTGAGGACATTGGGGTAACAGATTTTACAGACTTGTAAGGAACCATAGAAATTTTGCTAGTCTCCTTATTTCCACCTGAGGCATAGAAAACCAGAGATGTGAATGTCATCTAGAAAATGATAGAATCACTAAGAGTAGGATACATTCTTTTTATCACAATGTGAAAATGTGAGGATGAGTAAACAAATGATAAATCAGATGACTGAATACTAGAAAAGTAAGTTATATGGAATTAACTCATACTGGCTGAGTAACTATGGGCTAGTTCAATGACCTATTTTTACATTTGGAAATGGAGACAGTAATGTTTTTCCCTAGAGATGTTGGGAAGATTATATGAAATTGTGAGGTGCTCAGTGTGAGCTGGGTGCCCAGTGTTTGGAAAGCACCTGATGTGTATTAGGTGAGTGGAAAGAAGAACTGTTGATAGGAATTGTAATTCTTTATCTTAAGAAGGCCAAAATGTAAGGTTCTAGTTGTTTTTAGACATATAGTGGTTTGAAAGCTGAAGAATGCATATTTAAGCCCAATCTTTCATTTAGAACCTCATGGCTATGGGGCTTGTAAATATTGACATAGATTACATAAGGAAGTTATAGAAAATTCCATATTTTATCTTTAAAATGTGTAGATTTTTATGCCTGGGGTGATTTGGAAGAGACAGAAGGAAGTGGATTAAAAGACTTTAGAAGTTTGTCTTAAACCTTAAAAGAATAATCATCTTGAATACCTTACCGATTAACTCTGCATCATAGTTATCATGGTTTGCTAGATGAAATAAACTTTCCTGCCCCATTTAAACATAATACATATATAAACAGAAAACTCTAGTGTACAAATGTTTAACTCTGTTAAGCAATTAGATAACCATTTAAATACTCTAAAAATGTGTGTCCTCTTAAAGCTGGAATTTACTAGGACCGTAGAGGCAAGACTCCCCATTCTTTTCAGTTTCGTCAGCGATATTTTTATCATAGCAGTCATGCTCGGCTTCTTTCTTCACAGTGTTGGTGATTTTGGTTCTGTACCTCTCATCAGATCTTGGCCCCAAACTCACAGGGCCAGGTGGAAGGATCTACAGTGAATTTGGTTCTGCCCTATGAGTGGTGCTCCACTCCACCCCATTACTGCAGTATGAAAATACAGGTTTTGGTTTGGTAGATGTTTAAGATTCTTCTGACAAAAGAGACATCTGGATTTTTCTATGACATCTCCTATTGGTCATTATTGAGCCTGACAAAATCCTTGGCCAGAGTTCTTGGCTGCCAGTTTTCACTTCTAAGACTCACACAGATGATGGACATGTCCATATTATATGTGAGGTTTGCAGTTCTGCAAAGCCAATGTGAAAGTTATGTTTTTCTTTGATGAAGTGTGTGAAAAACACTAAGTACCTGGCATATTGTAAATATTTTACTTAGTATTTAGTAAACACTTTCAGTATTTATGTCTGCCAGGTAGTGTTCTGAATATGCTAAGAAATTAACATTTAACTTAAATGCTTATTGACAGTCATATGCTTTATGAAATAATATGGTTGAACATGACGTGAAATGATATAGTTGTCAACAGTTAGGAAGATGTATAAAAACAACACTAAATATAAAATCTTCAGAAATGTGTATGAACGAAATTAGTGCTCATAACTTTATAAACAAATTTTTAAAATATTCCTAATTCTTAGTTCAGAATGTTTCCTACATTGTCCTTGGAATCTAGCACACCATCTGGCACATAGTAGGTACTAGTACATACTTACATTTCCTTAAGATTTAGCTTTTAAAAGTATGTGCCAGAAATGTCCAAGTGAAATCCTGTACTCTCCCCTTTATGTGATGGGGATTTCATTCCCAGTCATTGAGACCTGGCAGGTAGGCTTGGAAGAAATGCATGTCAGAAATATTTTGAAAAATAAATTTCTTAACCAAGTCTCACCAAATGATTGTTTTTGCCTTCTTTCGATGACTTTTACTTGTTTAGTTTTATGTGGTCAAAAGGTAAGGGCCAGGGTGGGGGGATGCTTGAAATATGCTTAAACTAGCCTTGCAAATAAATGCTAGACTTTTATCTGCCCACAAAATATTTTACAAGTCTCCCATGACCCCAGGAGGTACATGGGTAATAAAATCAGTAAAAGCAACATTTTTCTTACTTATCCAGGATCAGTCATTGCTTGCCTAGTGGCCATTTTCTGTGCTTATTTAACATCTGTTAACTGTTTTAATGTGGAAACATCTTTTTTCTTCTTTATTAGCCTCATAATCACTTATTCAGTTACAGGTGGAAAATTTAAAAAAATCAAAGGAAATCTGAAAGTCAGTGTAGCAATTCTAATAATAGCCTAAGATAATTTGGAAAAATAAAGGCCTTTTAGTTAGATCTTTTAGCAGTTTCTCTAGATATGCTTTTTTATTTACTTATTTTTTCTTTTTTATAGTATTTATTGAAGTGACATTGGTTAATGTATATAGGTTATAGGTTTCAGGTGTATAATTCTACAGCACGTCATCTGTGCACTGTGTTGTGTGTTCACCAGCCCAAGTCAAGTCTCCTCCCATCACCATTTATGCCCCTTGTACACTTTCTGACCTCCCTTCACCCCCATACTGTTGTCTGTGTCTGTGTTTTTTTTCCTTAACCCTTTCACCTTTTTCACCCAGCCCTGTGACACACCTCCCCTCTGACAACTCTCAGTCTTTTCTCTGTATCTATGGGTCTGTTTTTATTTTGTTTGTTAGTTTATTTTGTTCGTTATAAGTATGTTATTATATTTTAATGCTAGGCAGAATGTGAATGATGGAGGTTGCGTACACTGAATGAAATTTACCTTTCTCTTGGGTTTCTCACATCAGGATGGAGTAATCAGACCCAGACTACCCAGCAATCCCAGATTTCCAAACAGTTTTATGAGGTTTATTTTGAGAGTGCTTTCCAAGGGTGGGCTTTAATGTTCTGTTGAAGGTTTTTGGTTTGTCACTATTTGAACACTGAAGAGATTAAACATGGTACTTCCGTACAACTGACCATGTTGTGTGACTCACCGTGTATAAAATAGCCTGAGAAGCCAGTCACAGAGCCTGCAGGTATTTGCACATTGAATCCACATGGGCCTTTTTATTTGATTACCTGCCGTGGATAGCATTGGCAGAATCTGTTATCATTTAAAGTTTTGTCCCTTTTCTAGAGTAGGTTATGGTTTTGCTCAAGATTTGACCCTCATGTCTATTGCTCTGAATGTAGTATGGTATATTTACCGTTTCTGATTTTCTTCACTCAACATCTGTGCTGCTCTTCAAGTAGTGTTCTCACTTTCTTCTGATTTTCTTTCGCTTCATTTGCCTTACACGTGACTTAGTGAGAATCCAGATAGAGCAAGATACTCCTATTCTGATCACAGTAGTTTCTAGCAATATTGAAACTGGGGCTGTTTGTCATGCACTTACAAATGAATTTGGATTTCCTCCCAGTAAATTTGTTTTAGCACTTAATATTCATGACCTGTAGTCCTTTAAAACTTTGAGCAGCTGCCAACACTGCTAACCAGATAATACCAGAAATAAAGTTGAGGTTCAGAAATACTTTACAATGGGAAAAGTCAAAGATTAATGAGGTATTTTATTCCTGCAGGTTGGCTTCTTTGCTCAGCTGATTTAACGTGATTCTGTATTCAAGTCAAGTAATTTGAATCTGGGTAGCCAGCCTTGCAAGCTTCTGCAATGCTTGCATTATAGCATTAGTACTTGGAACAGTGACCTAGTCATAAATTATCATTTAAAAAATTTCATCTTTGTGCAAGGCACTGTATTAGGCAATGTGGGGATTCAGTGATGAATTGATAAAATTCTGCCCTTAAAGACGTTTTAGTAGTATGAAGTTGAAACAGTGCATGTAAATATGGAATTGAGATTCAAGCTGGAAGGAAGTGCTAGGGCAGCTTAGAGGGAGGTCACTTTCAGCCCAGGGGACCAGGAAGTGACTTCTGGAGCAGAGAGTTTCGTGCAGGGCCCCCAAGGATAGTTGGAATATAGGCATTTATACTTGGATAGGGGAGGAAAAATGGAGGGTAGAGCATATGGATTGCACAGAGGGAAACTCATAGGAAGTTACTGGAGACCACACTGAGTAGTCGTTTTGGCAGACTCAGAGTACCTGAGTTCAAAGGCACACTGAGATAGCCAGTGTGTACAACAGCCTTTTAAGATACGTTGTGAGCCCAATTATGTTGAGAGACAGCGCATGGGTTTTAAATGGGCTTGCACGTGAACTAGTCCATAGGAGAAGCCAGGGAATGTATGCACCAATTCCATCTTGCCACTTGTGGGGGGGGGGTTTCTTCTCTGTCCCTCTAAAGCTGAGGGAGGGACCCTTTGGTTTTGAGATTAAGAATCAGACTCAGGAGTGGAGGTTATATCTCATTCAGTGAAGGTCTGTCCTTTCAATGTTTATCTTGTTCTTTAGTATTTAGAAAAACATTTATTTTCTGAAGACTAGTATGCTTTTACTTTTTACTCTATAATATCTGGCATATTATTATACACTCCTAATGAGAAAAACAGGGAGTCCTTAAGGGCTTTCTCCTGTGCCTGCTCTTCCATCCAGCATTGCTGAACAGTGTTCCAATATTACTGTGAATGGCCACAACCATAAAATCCCTCTTTGTTTTGTACTCTTTCATACAGGAAGACAACAATTTTTGAAAGGGGTCCTATTTTCCAGTACAGAATAAAATACTCTATCGGCACTGAATTTCAAACAGTTAACTCAGTATACCGTCAGTGAAAATGACACACAAATTGGACTTTGTGATGAATAAATAATGAGTCTCATTGAAATCATCTATGCTGTTCTCGTAACAGTCTGGATGTGTATTACATCACTCGGCTCAATTTTCGATAACCCGCCTCAGAGGAATCAAATTGACTGCCGGGGATCTCATGATTATCAAGTTACTCAGATTCAACTGGCACTGTCAATTTCACAGAAAATGATGTGGTTTGCACAAATTTGAAATCCATTGTTATTGCCTGGAAGTCAGATCCCTGTCTTCAGTAACTGGAACAATGAAAATGCTAATTTAGTGTTGATTTCTCAAATGAAATCTAAGCTATAGAAAGTCAAATTCTGTGAGTGCATTAGGGATTCTTTAAAAGGCAAAATAGGGTGGGAGGTGGGTGGAGAAAACTGAATATTAAATCAAATTAATTGATAAAGTACATATGAAGTGTGATACAATGATAAGATTGCATGGTGTGATGTTTTATTTTTCTTTTAAACATCAGGTTTCATAGCTAGTGATCACAGAATTCCTTTCTTTAAAAAGGTTAATAAGAAATCAAAAGAGGCAAACAGTCCTAGTGGCAAAATCTAGGTGATTTGGAGCGAGGAAGGTCATGATGCCCTTGCTCTCCAGGTTTCTCTTTCCAACTCTGCAGCACCCAGATGGCTCCTGTATGCTCTGTTGGTCTGATACACCTCTTGCATCAAGTAAAATAGTATGAATTCAGAATTTAATATATGTTTCTTCAGTAATTATGGCCTTTGTTTAGTGAAGGCAGTTTTCCCATTCCAAAGGACACTTTCTTTCCCCACGTGTTTGTTCATTTGATCTCAAGAAGTCAAATAAGATGCAAAAAGTTTGTAATCTTTTTCTTTGCCATGATAAGGGAATGTTCAGTGCCTTCATTTTGGTATTATGATTGCCATTTTGCTTATAATTAAAGTAAGATTCAGAGAAAATGGCAGGGACAATATGAGAAAAATGAAGGGCTTTTTAACACAAATAAATGACTTCATTTTTAGTAAGTGAAGAAATGGAAAACTGTATTAAACAATTTCCATTAAAATATTGCTATGAATAGCTGTGTATCAAATACGAGGGTCCTTCATGATGTACAATATCAGTTGAGTTTAAAAATAATGAAGCTTTGTGTGTTTATAAACTAAAGAAGAGAAAACCTTAATATTTTAATTTCATGAATTTTGCAATGTTACACCTGTTGTTATTATCTTAATATTTAATGTGTAGACAGTGATGTCTCTCCGTGTGTGTGTGTGTGTGTGTGTGTGTTACATGTTCCATCGGAACGGATGGTGTGAATACAAGCTTATGTCACATATTCACATTATGCCAAGGTTATACACGAATGATATGAGTGTATTTTCATAACTTTTATGAAATGGAAAACTCCAAATTGTCCAAATTACATAGAACTTGAATTTATCGTAATTTGAAGATTCAGGCAAAATTTTGCCAGTGTATGTGTTCTGTGCAGTGTAGTTAATTTCTCCTTAACATCTCATGACATAATGAGATCAAATGTTAAATATATTTAATACTGTAAAGTCAACTGCTGTTTATTTTAAATAACTATTTGATGTTTGACTAAGTGTTTCATGTATAGTTGCAAGTAAGACTCTTGTGGAAAGGCCAGAGGACTGCAGTCTACATATCTAGACCGAAATTGAGAATCCATCATTATTTACATGTGTGACCATAGACAAATCAGTAAAATAGAGCATCAGTTACATGGTCTGTAAAATAGGAATATAATGTTTGCCCTGTAGGGTTGTTGTTGGGTATGAATACAGTGTGTGTACAGTGTTTAGCCAAGTTCCTTTCCTATAGTAGATGCCACCATGCTCATCTTCATTCTACTGCATTTCCACAGCTTTTCAGTCGTAGTGAACTTTTCTTTGTCATTGTACAGAACACTCAGCTAGCTTGCTGTGGCTTTTCTAATGCGATGGAGAATAAAATGTCAATCAACAAACAATGGAGCCTTTGTTATGTGGTGGTTTACTAGTGCTGATAATTCAAAGAATGTTGAAGAAAAATCCTATTAATAATTCTTACAAACAACATGATTTTATAATTTATCTTTTATTTAACTGATTGAAAACAAATATGTGTATGTGTGTGTACAAATGTGTATGTATATATCTATGTCATTTCTTACTTTTGCTCATTTGCAAATATCTTGCCATCACCTCAGACTTTTATAGCCTGATTTTTCTTCCTCTTGGCTCAGGATGGTGCTGTTGCTTATATATCTGGAAGTGGAGGGCAAACTGGCTTTCCTGTTCTCCCCTGACCACCCAGTTTCCTATATATTTCATTTTAGCCAAGTTTATAGTGAAGAAGATTAGTTCAAAAGCTGCAATAGCTTGCTGCATTGAAGTCTCATTTTTTTTTGGAGAAAGAAGCAGCACTGTTATCACCCGAAGGTGAATGTTAATCTCTTCCCTCCTATTCTTCCCCTCCTTGACAAGCAGTACCCTTGCAGCTGATTCTAGAATCTCAGTTATAATAAACCTTTTTAGGGGAACAGTGAGGTTTTTTTGTTGTTGTTGATGCGGTTCAATGGTTTAGTTGATTTTATTTCCCTACCTCCTAGGGAGAGAACAAAAGGCAAAATTCTTGTTTTTATTTTTATTTTTTTAAAAACATTTTATTTGTTTGCTCATTTGTTTATTTTGGAGAGAGAGGGAGGGAGGGAGAAAGAGAGGGAGCTAAACATTGATGTGAGAGAGAAATATCAATTGGTTGTCTTCCACAAGCGCCCTAACCTGTGACCCAAACTGCAGTCCAAGCATGTGCCCTGACCAGGAACCAAACCGGTGAGACAGTACTCAACTGAGCCACATAAGTCAGGGAAAATTCTTGTTTTTAAAGCATTACTGTTTTCTATCTGCCAAGAACTTTATAAAATGTTTTGGATATCAGAATCACATTCAGACCAAATTATTTTTATAGAAATTTTAATTTTAACTTTGGCTTGCTGAGACAACTGTAGTAAAATTGGTTTTGATTTCAGAAAATCCAATATTTACAATTTTGACAGATGATACACAGACTGTGGGGGAGAGTGACAAAGATTTTAGGATTCATTGTGAGTTTCCTTGGAATAGGAAACTCAAAACGAATATTCCAAATGTGGTTGATCATTAGTCTTGTTACTGGGCACAGCGAAGCCCGTTCATGTGGTGCCTTGGTGTATAACCCAGTAATTACTAATGGTAGAAACAGGTTTTTATTTACAACATTCCAGCCTTGGGAGAGCTCAGAGCATCTCAGCTCGGAGCCCTCCTTTCCCACAAGACCCAGCACTTCCCATGCTCCCTACCCCAAAAATATCCCCAATATTTCCCCAAATTCTTATGGTAAGCATGCTGTGCAAACAGTTCTCCATTCACTTTGGATTAGAGTTGCTATCCTCTCACAGCATCTCTCTATTTCCGGATCTGGGGTATGTTGTCATCAGCCTCTGTGTAATAGTCCAGCAAAGCATGTGCCGTGTTACCCTGGATCATGGAGAAACTCAGAAAAGGAACAGGTTTTAAAAGTCCAGGTAAAATCCAAGTGCAGCAGGTCAGGATCTGGTAAGGAAGTCCTTTGCATCTCCTGAGTCAGCTAGAGCAGGCACGATCACAGCAGCAGCATCCCCATTCTTATTAGTCCAGGCTGCACAGCCTCCTTCCTTGCTATAAACTACATCGCTGCTTGCTTACTTCTCCCTTCCAAACCATGTGGCAAAAATCTCTTAACTACAGGCAGCATGCCTCCTCCCTCACTACTACTCCCCGCATGGGCAAGGCAGTGAATGGCTGATACACCTAGTTTTAAATCCTGGCCCGTAGCTTCCTGCATGACCCCATTTCAAACTCCTCCCGTCACAATGGATTGCATCTGCCGGTCCTCTGTACAGTTTACATTTATTTGGCTGCCCTCCTGTAGCCTGGTGATGCAGGGCAGGCGTGGCCCATTGACACAGGGCAAACTGCCTTCCTGCCTCTTGCATGCACTGTAAACTCCCAGGCTATGTCACAAACCAGGATGCATTTCAAGGAGTCAGGACCACCTCCCTTGCCTCAAGGGGCTGCCATAACTTTTCAAAATAACTATTAAGCTCTCAGGTTGCCATAGAATGCAAACCCTCTCAATTGCTCCACTTATCCCATACCCCAAGACATGTTTATGGGGACTATCCTCTGAACCCCGTTACATAGCCTATCATGAAGAAGGTAGGTTAAACTAGAGATTGTAGCACAAAACTGGAAGCTACTAAATAATAATCTTTTAGTCTGCTTACTTTTAGTTTGTTCTTCAGGCTTTGAGAGAGAGAGTTGGTGAAGAGGTAGCAGGAGAAATTTCTCTTGTTTTAATGGATAGGTAGGTCGGAAACTCACTGATGAATATTGAGAATCTGATACTCTCACATGATATTATCAAACATAAAATATTCGTAGAAAGAAACTTTTGCAGCTTGGAAAGGATATTAGAAAGTATCTGCATGCTACCTCCTCTTTTTTAACAGAACGTGAGGCCCACTGAACTTATGCACTGGTTTAGTGGAGAGTAGCGTCTCCTTCTCCAGGTCTGATGCTTTTATCACTGCACACATTGCTTCCCTTCTTTAATTTGTAAAAACTTTTGTTGCTATGGAAATAATTTTTATCTGCCAGTTAAGACTAAAGACTAGTAATTGACCTGCATGTACTCATCTATCAAGTTCATCATTAATTAAGATCCTGACCTTCTTATTTCTGGGTTATCTATTGTTACATTAATAATTCCAGGATACTTTTGAAATTCAATTGTTTTATTTTGTTGTTGTTTCTCTTCTTTTGGGCACCCCCTTTTCTTAATCTCCCCTTCCTCCCCACAATGACCGTCAATTATAGGATGAAGAATTTGCTTTTTGTCATCCTAGGACTCCTGCTTGATTTAAGTTCACACTCAAATGGAATACTTATTTTCATAGCTGCCAGAAGCTTCACACAGAAACTGAAATCACTGTGTTTTTTTTTTTTTTTTTCCTAGTTTGGTTACTTTCGTTTACTGACAATGTATGACTGTTTGAAATAGATTCCCTTCTTTAATGCTGCTGAGCCTGAGATTGGTGTAAAAGTGGAGAATTAATAAATAGTGGAGCAACTTCACTTCTCCACCCTCTTCTAATTCAACAAACCACCAAACTTGGAAGCAAGGCAGATTTTAGGCATTAGCAGTAGATATCAGCCGGGTGTATAGTCTCTTGCCCTGTTATTCTCAACTCCAGGAATGTGGGCAGATTGTTAAAATGCCACCACTTAGTGTCTTAAAGATACTTAAAGTTTCTTTTGATTACAACATGACTAGTTTCTCACTGTTGGGTGAATATTCCAGTCCTAATGTCAAAAGTGAGGATGGCTCCCCAAATGAATGTATTTCGGCCATAAAATAGCAAAAAATGAAAAAATGTAGAGGTGCCAGTTGAAAAATGGGCTGGCTGAGTGAGAAAAGGGCTGAGCTGAAGTTGTCAGGCAGCAGCCTAAAGTCTCTGGTGCTTGGACAGGATAATTTGTACTCTGATTCTCTTGCACTTGGCAGTATAATCTTCTCCAAGTCTATGCTGACTTGCTTATTGTTCAAAGGGGAAGAGAAATAATCCATTTGAATTCGTTAGCCTTCATTTGCATATATACAGAGCTGGTGGTAATGATGATAGCAATCACCATTTATCAACACTTACTGTGTGCTAGCAAAGTGTCTTCTGTACATTATTTTGTTTCATTCTGTGAGAGTATTATTAATCTCATTTATAGATATTGAAACTGAAGCTCGTGGAAGTGAAATAATATGCTCAAGGATTCGCAGACAGTACAGGAGAAGGCATCTCATTCCAAATGTCTGACTCTAAAGCTTATGCGTGGTCTTTCCATTATACTGTTTATACGCAAGTTTAGCCAAAAATGGTAGATCCAAATAGTGTTAGGGAAAGAAAACCACCATTTTCTCATATTACTTGGCCTTGGGACCAATGACGTTTATCTGAAATAGCTTTGAATACGAATAATCCACACTCCCATATGCAACAGCTAGTTTCATGGGTGCTAAAAATACAAAGATGAACAATATGCTTTCCTAGCCCTTAGGAAATACAGAAGTACAGGACATGTATCCAATAATTATGTCACAATGCACTAAGTGGGAAGAGAATTTCCTATAAAGTTCTGGAGATGCACAGTGTCTACCAACTTAATTTAGCCTACTTATGGATGAGTCTGAGATGGGGCCAGAATGTAGGTGCATCTACATAGCTCCTCTCACCCTGGATTTTTTGTTTGGCATATTTATTTATTTTATTTTAAACCACTTTGTGTTTGTACATTTCATTTGGTTTCAGAGTCAACTTCTATTCCCTGCTCCCTGCTCCCAATGTCTCTCTCTGTCATGGGACAAAAAATTTACTGGATGTTTTCTTATTTTTTCATTTTTTGATAAATAGGTCCTGAGCATTTTCTAGATATGAGATTTTTCTAGATGTTGAGGATAAAATAATGGAAAAAAGTAAAATGTGTGCTCTTTTGGAATTTATAGTTATTTTCTAACTTAACTGTCACAATAGCCATGTCGGGTCATGGGCACTGCACCCCATTTTACAACAGGTTGGGTGAAGTCCCCTGAATCAAGCAGCATGTAGTAAGACTAGATTTCAAAGGCAATGTTAACTCTAAATTCAGTGATTATTTCTAGTACAGATCATTGTTTCAATTGAATTCCTTCCAGGAAAAAGTGGCCTGATCATTTAAAGTATTAGATGAGTAGCAAGCACTGATATGTGTGTGTAGTTGGTTTAGAAATCTCCTTGAGACCATGGCCTGGAAACTCTTTCTCTTCTGCATCCCCTGTCCTAGATGGGGAACAGGCATTGAAATCTTGGCATCCCAAGTCTGACCTTCAACATCACGTTGGCCTGCAAGGGCATACCATGCCAACCATGACCTTGCCATACACTGAAGAGACTTAATAGAGATGCATTGTAGATGTATTCTTTGAGGCTGGACTGGGTTAGATCTTCTTAAGCTGCTTTTGACTTCTGTGTCCTCTGAAATGCATAATGTTTCTCAAAATTATGCAAAAAAGAATTCTAGAGTCAGTTCACATCAAAGCATTTGGTTCAGCTCTAAATTTCATACTTGTATTTGCTGCATCATTGCTAATCAAACATATTAACTTATTTATGTGTCCTTGACAGGCGGTGCATTCCTAATAGCTTTATAAGGGGAAGGATGAGTCTGTGCTGCGTAAGTTATAATTCAGACAAACACTCTTTCTCCTGAAAATTTCATTAAAAATATAAAATGACTCAGAATACATAGCAGTGTTGCGATGCCAAGGAGTATCTATGTGTCTTAGTGGATCCTAAACAGCACGTGGATTGTAAAGACTATTCTGGAATCTGAGATTTCCTCTATTTATATCAAAAAGGGCTACAAATTCACTGGCTTATACCCCAAACTTGTAACCAGATATGATTATGACTTTTAAAAAAGTATTCAAAGATTATGCATAATACAGGTGCATACGCTCTGTATTATATAACACCCCCTCACATGGTCAGGGATTTGTGTTTATTTTTTACCAGTTTTAATGAGACATAATTCACATGTAAAATTGGCCCATTTTAAGTGTACATTTATTGGTTTTGAGTGTGTGTTCACTGACATTTTACAGCCATCACTGTCATCTTAATTCCATAATTTAAATTAAGGATAGCGGAAGTTACCGGTTTGCTGTAGTTCTGGCTTAACAAGATTTTTAGAGAAAAGCTTTCACCTCAGACCATGTGGGTCAGCAAACCTGGTTCAAGTCATACTGAGAACCGGGAATGTTTTCGTGGGTGTTTTTCATATGCTTGCCTGTCTTATTTATTTGTAACACATTGGTAATGGATTTTGGGTAATCAGGATATCTTCTTTCAAGTGAGGTTTGAATCAAAATATTTGGACTCTTATTTTGGATTTCAAAACTATGTTAAATTGTGGCCCTTATATCAGTGAGGCTTTCTGGAGTGAGAATCTGACATCAGTGTTTCATTGCCTTCTTGGCCCTGGGTTTGGTGCATGTAGCCCTTCATTCTTGAATGAGGAACAGTGGTAACAGCATAAATAGGAATGTGGGTGCTCCTCATTCTTTCCCATGTGTTTGCCTCTCAGTGTTGTGTTACATGTGCTCCACATGCAGAAGTAATTAGTTTGTACTCAAATACATAAAATTGACTTGTTTTTAGCTTTGACCAGAAAGAACTTTTATCGAAGTGTAAAGGTGCTTGTAAAAATCTAAATTAATCCCAATTTCCATTGTATTACCTTTTGAAACATTTTTAGACATAGTAAACATTTAAAGAATGGACTGAATGTGAAGTATTCCTTTATACCTTTAAAGAAATGACTGTGCTAAAATATGCCCCAACTTGCTTCCTAGAGGCAAATTCACTTCTAAGCAATTTTAAAAGAGCAATAACATAAAATTAATTGTGGCAGAACAGTTCTATAAAAATTTAATGTGCCATTAAGAATTTGCTGATTTACATCAGATTTATATAAAGGTTGTTTGAACCTACACCTTTGCGTGCAGCTGGTAGCCTTTTTCTAGGTTAATTACACAAAAGCCTCTGAAAAATGCTGGACATTTGAGAGAAATTGTAATTTCTGAGATAAAGGAAACATGCTGTGAAAAGTGTGGCTGTATCGCATAATGACATAGATTCTGCGGTTCTAATCGGGGGGCCTGGGTTCTCACACTGTTTCTGCCACTACCCTGTTACGTCTTTGTGGACAAGTCATTTAACCTCTGCAGGGGCCATTTTCCTAATATGGGAGTTTCTGTGGATGCTTCAAGAACCAAATTATATCATTCTATTTTTAAAAATAATTTTGTTGCTGATCTTTTTTTTTGATAAAATCTTCTCTTTCTGTTTCTTTGAAATAATTTGATTGGAGAGATGGATTGAGAATAAAGATATTAAGTTTTTCATTTATTCTAAGGAACAAAAGACTAGGTCCCAAAGTACTTAAAATAAAGTTATTATTATTATTATTTTTGTGAGGATCACATATTTGTTGCCATCTGAAGTGGGCTGTGTGTTCTCTCTTCACTGTTCAAACTCTGTTCGCTTTAAGATACCTCCATATGATATCCTGATGGTTTGAAATAGTCTTTTTCATGATCTTTTCAACTTAAATACTATTAACATTTGATTATTTGAAATGGATTCTTTCAGAAGTCAATCACACTTTCTCATTCTTAGTGAAATAATTATGTAAGCCAAAGCAGGGAGTTACGTCATTTTTATATTAGCTATGCTTCATTTTAGGCATATAGTTAGAAACTGACTGTGATTCTTTTCCCTATGCAAGAAAAATCACACGCTTTTTTAAAATACCAAGATGAATTCACCATTCTCTTTAGGAAAATTAAAAAAGAAAAAAAACATAAAAGAAAAGAAACAGAAAAAAATACAAGAAATAGTATTCTCAGGTATCAAGCAGTAATCTCGGGATACTTTCCCTTCCATCTCGGAGGGCCTGCGAGTAGATGTCTTCTGCTTTGCAGGTCAGGCGGGCTCCATGACAACACTGCTGGCTCACTGGGAACAAATGGGTGTAATGCTGTTCTGGTAAAACTTCACCTAAAAACACAGTCAGGCATCAGATTTGGCTGACAAGCTATCTTTGTCTGGTGACCCAGTTTATATACCCATGTGGATGAAGTCATACAGGCACTCCAAACGAAACGATTAAGTTTAGGACAATATATGTATAGTAAGTACTATGAATCATTCAAGTTCATACAAGTTGCATAGATGTCACAAGGTACTTTCACATTCATTTTATATTTACCTGGATTTTTAGTTAATACTCTGTCAAGAATATTAATATTCCTTTTTTACAGTTGAGTAACCCTAGATGGTGTATTTTGCCTGGAGTAACCCTGAGAGCACATGATCTTTACTGTCTTTTTCTGCTCTAGATTTTTTCAGAGCACTAGTGAGCTCACTGAGCAATCTCCAATCCTGCTTTTCGTTAGTGGGATCTCCTTCAGCCTAGAATTTTGAAAGTTTAAGTCCAAATTTAGCACTATGACTACTCTCTGGACATCAAATTCATTCAAAAAGAATCATACAAAGTAAACTTTAGTAACAATTCTCCCCTATAGGAAGCCCAAGTAAGCACAAGGTGGTTTCCAAGAATAACCAGCTTTAGAAGTTTTTAGCAGCTGTAAAAATATATCTTCAGTTGAAATTCAGCTGGTAATGTAAGGGTACTTGGATTCTTCATTTTCATCTTACTTGATTTGTATTGTTTTTTTTTTTTGAAAATTACTTGGAAAAGTAAGGATATTTATTTATTGCTTTTAATGTAAAGGCCAAGAAGTGTTTAATGTAAACACTTCTATCACAAAGGAGAGCTGTCAGTGAAAAGAAATTCAGAAGTAAATCTTATACCAGTTTAATACTCTTTTTTTTCTTGGTTGTTGGTGGTGGGGTGATAGTGTGCTTCTTACAGTGTTACTGCCTGAGTAGATAGGAAGTGATTGGGTTTGACAGTGATTATATATATTGTGTATGTATATATGTGTATATATATAAATACACACATGTGTGCATATATATGTATGTGTATATATATAAAATATGTGTGTATCATTTGGTGGTGATAAATGCATTGGTGGTTGTGATGCAGAATAGTTCATTTGGGAAGTAGCAACAATTTGACAGTGTTACACTGGCTGTGTTAGAGCTCTCATCCTGTCTTTTAAGAAATAGACTGTTTCATTCTGTTCAAATGAGGAGCACTTAGGGCAGTTGAACACCATCAGAATTATTGGTTCAGAATTTTAAAAATACAAAATAACTAAATCTTCAAAAATCAATGTAAAATTAACATTTATCTTTTTTTTCTAAACTCATCACCTCATCTCAAATCCTGAATGCTTTGTAAATACAATCCAATAAGTATTGCTTAATTGTTCTTTTTGAGTGCAACTTATATTGGGCCCTTTGCAAAATTATTTCAGGTTTTTTTAAGATTTGCAGTATTTCCTTCCCTTCCTTAAACAGGTAACTGGTTGCATTACGAAATATAATACCTGCTGTTTTAATAACAAAATGATGTGGGAATTCCGATTTTATCTCTTTGTTACCTCATTACATCCCAGATCTAGTGTTTTTTTTGAATATTAAATAAGTTAATACATGAAAATGTCTGAGTGCCTAGCACATAGTAAGTGCTCAATCAATGTGAGCCATTTTTATATTTGTCTATTTTAAGTTGGTCACTTTCTCTACATATTGGTTAACTTTAAAATGTATGCTATAAAAATTGGTTGTTCCTGTTATTTTATTTATTTTTTAGAAGTCAGAGTTTATGATAGGAATTATAGGAATACTCATATTATTATATAATATTGCAAAGATATTAGTTTATTTTTATATTTGTTAATCATTAAATTTTGTTATTCACTATTACACTAAACCTGAGAAGTGGCTGTATTTTTAACCGGGATATTTAGAAATGAGAATAAAAATAACTTCCTCCCTGGGACGACAGTTTCCGGTCACCAGGAAGTATGCAATTACATAGAAATTTCTCAGATCCCACAATAGCATCCGCTGAAAGGAACTGACGTGGCTGTTTCAAGAACATGCTATCACTCATATCCGTAATTCTTTACATTCGTCTAGTGTTGTATTGTGTACAAATCCTCTTAACACTTCAGATCACCTCCAAAGACCTCAAAATGAAGTGAAGTGGCTATTTTAGACTCTTCATTTAGAGCTGAAGATGACCAGAGGGATTATGTAACTTGATTACTGTCATCTTGTTCAGGTGAACTTATAAGTCAGATGATTAAGTCTTGACTTCCTGATTCCTTTTCTCCCTCATTCTTTCTCCTCCTCTCCTTTTTCTCTTTCCTTCCTTAACACACAGTATTCTCCTATTCTATTACATAAGTAGCACTAAGTATTAGGAACTTGACCTGGTTTCATGGTTTAAATATATTTAAAATACATTTAAACTTTTTCTACAGTAAGGGACAGGACTATATTTGCTATAGGGGCTTTAAATGCTGTACCATTGTTCTGACTCCCAAATTAATGCACTGCCTACCCGGTGGAAAAGTCAAAGAAACTGTGGACACTGACATAAAATATATAAGTTAAAGAAATAAGGTGAGCTGCAGTATCACTTATCTATAAAGAATTCAAAAAATTGTAGGGCAAAGAACCTGCTCTGTATATTGTGTTATATAGGTACAAAGACCCGAGAGATCACCCTGGACTGTGATTGATCATCATCTTATCATGATTTTGGTGTATCTAAAATTGCCTTCATATACTGGTTGTATAGCCCCCTTCTGGACTGCTGTCTTGTGCTCATTGTTCTTTTGTTCATCCATTTGGTCACTTGCTCAGCCATTCATATACTCATTCATCCATCTAATATTGAGTGCCTACTCTGTGCTGGGTACTGTCTAGTTGCTGTGTATAGTATACTTTAGTGAACAATACAGACCATTCCTGTTGTTTAGGAGCTTGTATTCATGTGGGAGCAGTGAGACTCATTTCTGTAAGAGTGTGATAATCATTAAGATTATGAATGCCTAATGTCACTTTGGGCCTTAACTTCAGACTTGACCTTTACAATATATGACATTTTTCATTTTGGTGCCAGTATAAGACTGGAGAGTTTTGGTAATGCAGGGATTAACATGGCCTAGAGATACCAGACAAGTCTTGGGGGGAAACTGGGATTTAAATTGGAAGTGAGGTGAACATTTAAGATAGTGGCAACATTAGGCAGATGGATGCAAATTTGGTTTATATATAAAATAATAAGACAGCCAATACCACTGAGGAAATTTTGAAGTTTTGAACAAACAAAGATATCATTTATTAGGGAATTTTGAAGTCTGGAGATAGTAAAGATGAGCCAAATTTTGGATGGCTTGAATACTAGGCCAAGGACATGTGAATCTAATGATTCTTGTTTTAGAGAATTATTCTAGGTTCTTGGGGAAGAACAATGATTAAAAATATAAACAAAGGGATAAAGTAGCATGCCAGGGACACAAAGGGAGATGAAATTTCCCATCCCGACTGTGTTGAATAGTGTGCAGTGTCCTTGGGGAACACAATTAAACTCTGTGAACATCAGTTTTCTCACTACAAAATAAACATTAGGGAGATGCTTTCTAAAGTTGTGGGATTTTACAAATACTAGCTTCTGGTCTTTAGCTCTATCTAACATTAACCCACTTATGGCTTTATGAGCTTTTCCTATGGATGTTAGTGGTTTTTTTATGTCTGGTGTCACCTGGAAGTTGGTGAGGGTGAGAGCAGATGAAGAACCTGGCTGATGACGAACTGGAGACAGTGTTGCAAAGTGGGTACTGTGTGGTTTATGGTGGGGTAGGGTCAGAGTGCCCTCGATTTACAAAGGATGTGGCTTGGAATTCTAGTCTTTCTACGTTTTTAGCTGTGGGAGTCTGAGCAATGCACTTCACCTCTCTTGATTTCTACCTGCCCTTTTGTGAAATACTAATTCACAAAATTTACAAATGTTGTCAGGTTGTAGAAAGAATTACTTGAGAATAATATATGTAAAGACATTCTGTAAAATATTGAATAAGACTCATAATTAGTGTTACTACTGCTAATAAATGAGTTCCCCTATATTTCATAGTGAAATATAATGACAGAATAGAATGCTTTCTGGGCACTGTTCTCTTCACTGGATTCCAAGACCTCATCTGGGAGGCATAAGATGACTTAATAGGTATTTGAATTCATTAGGCAATTATACCCAGTTCTCTCTTTCTTAATAATATCTGGTCTGTCATGGAAAAATATAACAGAGCTTAATTTGTACTTACTTTAGCATCATTTAGATGACCTGCATTTGTTTAGATTGTTGTAGGAACAAGATGTGTGATCGACTGGAGATATAGAACAAATTTGGATTTATTAATAAATATGACCCTCATGCTGAAAGTTGTAGTATGTTTAATTTAGAATTGTTATGGGAACCTATTCAAGAATGGAATTTCCTGATATGACTTAAAAAGGACTGTCTGAAATACAGAAGTTAAATAAAGATTCTAATGCATCCTATAATTTTTATTATTTTCTGGTTATCAAAATTTATTGCATGGTATTAAGTGTTTTCATCTTTTGGTTTTATTAATGGTTGACTTGCCCACAGCCTGGGTTGTATGAGTCTTCTGCAGTCATAATGATGCCGGTGTTCATTGCTTATTGAAGGTGTCTAATATGGGCAAGGCCTGAGGGGCAAGGAAGACCAGTGCCTTGGAACAAAGGTGTGTTAAGTAGGAAGCAGGAAGACAGAGCCTTTTAGTCAGGTATTTTAACCAGTCCTTTCCACTTCCCCTTTGTTTTGTTCAGACTTACTGAGTGCCAGTCATGCACCTGGAAAACACTTCTTGCTGGCCTCCCAGCAGGCTCCTAAGAGCCAGGAGCCCGTCAAAAAATGACTGACACTTGAGTCAGAGAGCGTCCACTAAACCACAACTGTTAAAGCAGACAGAATTCCCATTAGAGGAATGTTTTTTGGACCCAATCCAATGATAATAATCTATTAAAACAAGTTGTCTGATCTTATGAGTTAACTTGAAAAGAGAAGTGGATGTGGGGTGAATTGCAAAATGTTTGCACGTGTAAGTTCAATTTATTTAATTTTAAATAATTAGGGCATGGCAATGATTAGCACTAATTGGAGCTGTATTGAGCTGAATTACCCAAATATGTTTTGAAGACTCCTAAGAGGTTTTTGCCATAAATCTTTTTAATTCTAGGCTTTTTTTTTAAATAGTGCTAAAAATCAAAGATATACATCTTAATAGAAAACCCGAGATTTTAACCCTGTTTGAAATTACTTGAAATATTTAAGGATAGCTACAAAGGTGAGGCATGCTTAGAAATAAGATTAATGAGAAGAGTTTTAATGGCTTTCAAAATAGGTATTTAATAAATGCAGAATTCTTTTTTAATTAATTTGAAGACCAAACTTTTGGTGGGTATTGAAGTCTTATTCAAGTAAAAGACAAATACTGTGACGATTATATAGGTTTTACAGTTTTCAAGTTCCTTCCTATTTCAAAACCTTCTTGTGAAGTTTCTGAACACCTCAATTCCCATATGTAATCTTTACAAGTTAGTATATGGTTAAAATTTAATTTTAAATCTCACATTAAAAGGGAATGAAAGAAATGAGACAGATTACAGTTACACAAAGATTTCATCTGTTTAGATCGGTAGCCACCACCAATAAATAGGCTTCAAAAATAGTGTTTTTGCCAAGTTGCTTCTGGCAAGAAGACCCTGTTAGAGAGGCTATCAGAACAGAACCTGCACTGAAAAACTTTTTAGTATTTTAGTTGATTCCCAAATATCTGGAACATGGCCATTTGGCAGCTGTAACAATCATTTCTATGTCTATGTAACATGAAATATGCAAGTAGTTTATTATTTGTAAAGTAATTTGAGGGTCAGCCTTTTGATGATTAATTCCAGCTAGTAAAGACTTGCATTTAAGAAATGCTTATTTGATGATACAAATATATTAATTTGTTTTCTTAGGAAAGTTATTCCTCTTGTTTATAACAGATATTGCCATCTAGGTTTACTGTTTTACTTTTCAAAAAGAAATTCCCTTCAGTGTAGTAAGTTGGATAGGTATTAAAGATCACTTTTCAAGAAAACTCCATTTAAGGTATTTTTAATAACTAGCTTTAGGTTACTGCTGATATCACTATGTTGCTGCTCCTTATATCTCTTCTGTATTAATGGGGACAAAGCAAATATTCCGCCCAACAAAGATTTAGAAGGAAAATCATTTTATGTAAGAGATTCTGCTACCCATAACTCCCTTTACTACTTTCATGCACTTGAAAATTTGGCATAGTCATTATTTATTCTGTGTTCTTTTAGGCCTGGGCGGGGGAGGGATAGGGAGGCGATGGCCCCTTCTGCTTGCTCAGTAAACCCAGAATGTTCTACTCAGCTGATCTTGTGAGGATTCCAGTTCTGTCTGAGTCTACTCTGAATGACTGCTAATTATGATGCCTGAGTATGTGCCACCGTGTTGTCTGGGAATTTCTGAATAGTTGTAACTACCAAATACTGAAAGAAGAATTATAAAATGGTTGGATGTATTCAGAAGTGAAAATTGTCTTTCAAAAACTGCTTACTCTGCCTCAGTTTCCCAATCAAAGAAAACAAGTGTTGTTTTATAAATCAACACTTTTAGAATAAATCAGCATTTTTAGAATAAAGACAAAATCCACATATGTGCATAGGTAAAGGGCTGCATTTTTATCTATAAGAAAAAGTAAGTAATCAATTGTCCATTTTGACATTGAATTTTTACTCTTTGTCTTTATCAGAAGGCAAATGCTATTATAAAGTGGCAGCATATTTATTTCCATTTACAACCATTAAGCATTAGATTTGTGCTTATTAATGAACACCTACTTATAAGGTATGCATATGAAGTATTACTTGTGTATATAAAATCCTTTTTCTTATTAGCATCTTTTGTATTTTTATAGGAAAACTCCCACACTCATTAAATAGCTGTCTATTATGATATCTTTGAGAGAAGACGGCTGTATCTTGGCCTCCCCACTGCTAGAAGTCTTATTATAGTTTGTCTCTTTATGTTTCCAAAATGCTGGCCTCACATGCTTAACTCATTAATGAGACTGGAACGCATCTCATAATGGCTGGTTTGTCGCACTAAAGCTACACAGAGTTAAAAGAATGTTGCAGTTTAATCCATTGGCATAGGAACTGCATTTGCAATGCAGTTGCCCACTTGAGAAGAGATCAATAGAAAAGAGTTCCTTTTCCAAGTTCAATTCACTTGTAGCTCTTTTATTGTGATTTCTCTTCGTACTACGTGTATTCTTAAAGTATACGGAAAGGAGCTTAATAAAAACTGAAAGTGTTTTGATAGTCAAAAAGAGGTGTCCTCTTTTGTTTAAAGTATTTTTTGTTTCTTAGATCACAAGGGATATTTTCTTTATAAAGGCTGGATTGTTTTGTGGCCAACCTGATTTGACCATAGCACGCTGCCTGGTGGCAAGTGTTAAACCTCTCATTTTAAGCTAAACAGGATTACTCCGAAGCTGGCATTCAGGGATTTGATTTTACTGTAATGGGCTAGGGACTGTGGCACACCCCTTGCAGTTCTAGTAATTGAACTCATCAGGCACTTCAATTTCTATTCGTTATCTCTAGAAGGAGCTTGCCATGGGTATGCAGGAAATTGCTAACTGCTTGATTTCCCCATGTTAGTTCAGTGAGGCAGAGTGGGTCACTACGCCAAGAAAACACCATACCACTGGGTTCAGATGGATCCTTTCCTTGATACCTTACTCTTTGTGGGGTTTATAGTACACATATGAAAAATGCTGTATAAAATGCCAGACAAAAGCCAAACAGGATTTAAAATCAATATGTGATGTCATACAAGTCATATAAGCAACTGGTCAGTTAACCTATGTTCCATCTTTTTGGATTAAGTTAGATGGCAGTTAAAATGTTAATATGCACTTAATGTTGGTTTTTAATCTTTAATTATTAATACAGTCATTCCTCAGTATCTAAGGGAGATTGGTTCAGGGACACCCATGGATACAAAAATCCACGCATGCTCAAGTCACTTATATAAAGGTGACGTAACCTATATTTGTATCTAGGTTACAGCAGCATGTGCTTATGTATCACTTCATTTGCATGGATTCAGCTTTGTACTTGGCTCAGGATAAATTCAAGTTTTGCTTTTTTTGAACTTTATGGGATTTTTTCCCCTGAAATTTTTGATATTAATTGGTTGAATCAAGATATAAAACCCACGGATACAGAGGGCTGACTGTATTTGTTTGCAGGAAGCTTCCAGATACTGCTCTATCAAAGCCCACATACTTAATTTTGTTTGTTTTTAAAGTTTTTATTCGGGTAACAACCATTTTTTAAATAGACTCTGTTTTGTACAAACAGTTTTCTAGGTTTATAGGAAAACTGAGAAGATCAGAGTTCCCATATACTTCACTTTCAGTTTCCCCTATTATTGTCATTTTTCATTAGGATAGTGTATAGAATTAACCAATGGGGATACATTATTATTAATGAAAGATCACGGTTTACTCAGGTTTCCTTCATTTTTACCTAATCTTCTTTTTCTGTTCCAAGGTGCCATCTAGAATAGCACATTGCAGTTATTTGTCGTGTCTCCTTAGGCTTCTCCTAGTTGTGACAATTCCTCAGATTATGTTTTTATAGCCTTCACACTGTTATGGAAGCCTAGTTAAATATTTTGTGAAGTGTTCTACATTAGAATTTTCCAGTTTTTCTCATGATTAAATTTTTATGCATGTCGAGAGGAAGAATACAGGTGTAATGAATGGTAATTTCAAAGGTACACAATATCAATATAACTTAATCACTGTTACTGTTGATGTTTGCATCTGGCCTAAGGTGGTGTTTTTCAGGTGTCTCTGCTGTAGAGTTAATCCCTTCAGCTTCCATCCTTCCATATTGCGTTCTTTGGGAGGAAGTCACTGTACATGGCTCACATTTATTGAGTGGGGAATTTTGCTCCCCCTTTTGGAGAGTGGAGTATATATAAGCTGAGATTCTGCGAGGAACATTTGTCTCTTCACCCTTACTCATTTTCTGTATCATTTATTTATTTGTATGGACTTCAGGGTATTTAGTTTATACATTGGGTTATAATTCAAAACCACTTTTACTTATTTTCTTGTTTAAATTGTTCCAGCTTTGACCATTGGGAGCTCTTTAAAAAACAGACTCCTGTGTCCCTTTGACATGTTGACATGTCCTCATCTGTGTGTGTGTGTGTGTGTGTGTGCACGTGCGTGTGTGTAGCACTTTTTCACTGCATCATACTTATAAATGCTTTAGGCTCATCTTGTATAATTCATGCCCCAGCCTTCCTTAAAAGTAGTTCATTTCTCAAGGAACCCTGGTCTGGTTCCTTTTATTGGAAAATGGTATTAGAAACTAAGATGTAAACACTAGGTAACACTACTTAAAGAAGGGGTGTCAAACTCATTTTAACGGGGCGGGGTGCACATCAGCCTCGAGGTTGCCTTCAAAGGGCCGAATGTAATTTCAGGACTGTATAAATGTAACTACTCCTTAACAGTTAAGCCAGGCTCGGTGGTAGCCAGTAGAAACAAGGTGCCTGGTGGATAAAATAACGTGGAGGGCTGGATTCCGCCCGCGGACCTTGTGTTTGCCACCTGTGATTTAAAGAGTAAATAAAATAAATGTTTAAGTGAAATTCAGAGGAATTTCTTTCAAGTATATGATTCAGTGAAAGAAGAATACATGGTCATCTTAGATTTCTTCTCTTTAATTTACACCTTTTTCTCTTTTTGATTTATTTTGTAGTCTTCCCAATCCAGAGTCATCACTTCCTTTCTTTTCTTATTATGTATTTTTATTATATTTTTCATTACCATTCATCGCTCATAACTCTTCCACTTCCACCCACACCCCTTGCCATTTAATATTCTAAATAAAGTGTTTGTTTTTGCCAATGTTAGCTAGTATCATATGTGTGAATAAAGATTATGAGAAATTTTCAGTAAGTTAATAACTGTGATTGCAATTGAAATAAGAAAAATAAACTAATGTTTCTGGTGATCTTTTACTACCAGATCAACCGAAATATGTTTGATCTTAAATTTTAGGTAAGTATCATGTGTCATTCATTAGTCAGGTACATGAATATGCTTTGACAGTCCTTGAATTTTTATATAACCATAGTCTTCCTTGATGAAAACCTTGTTGATAAATGATAATTTGATCTAAAAAATCTATAAATTTTATTCAATCTATAACTGATTTTAAAGCTGTTATATATTTAGCTGGGTATGTATAAATGCCTTCTGATGGATGTTAGAACTTAATGTAAAGTATCAGAGTGTATTACTGAGTCAGCTTGAATATATGAAAGAATTCCTTATAATTGAAAATGCTGAATATGCTTTTTATGCCCTTAATCTTTAAATGCTTTCTTCATGAAGACTGGGTATATCCATCCATTGAAACTCTTATATAAATTGAAATACTGAATGGTATAATTATTTTATCTCGTCTGTTAGTTGATATGGAAAATGTTTCTAATCTTATGTAGAAGGTAATTGTTAATAAGGAACCCTGTTTTTCCATTGAAGGGAAATGGAAGTACCCTGACAACTTGATTATGCCAAAACTTTGATTAATCACATGGATATGTGCGCGAAACAATTACTAATTACCCTTTGCTATGCACTTCTTCTTGTCACAGGTTCAGAAAAATATGCTGTGTAGTCATGTTTTGGGGTAAGTCCCTAGTGAGAACTGTTTTGGAAAAGAAGGGCAGCTGAGGGGAAGCTTATGACGTGAGGGAAGCTCATTGCTTCAATGGTGAATGACGGAGACGAAGCACAAGTTGCTGGACTTTTGTTATGTCTGGATAGCCTTTTCTCTCAGTTATTCTTATAACTTTCAGATACTGATTTTTATCTGTTTTATTATTACAACTCCACTGTCATTGCCAAGGGATTAATTTAGAATTAAATGAACCTTATGCCTAAGTAGTTTATTTTCATTAATTTGCCAAAGAGTGAGTCTCATGATGATTTTAATACTCAACAGCAGAATGTTTACATTTTTCTTTCATTGAGTCTAAAATGTTGCTTTTCACCTTCTTTTATGCTGTACAAAATACAAGATCAGAAGACAATCACGAATGGCAGTTTGTCTTGAATAATTGAGAGGGGAGATGTTATAGTTGATTTCTAAAACAGTTTTTCTCTTGTGTTCTTTCTTTAGTCAAAGACTTCCATAGAAGAAAATAAGTTACTACAGGGCATTCTTAAAAGGCATTACCACCAGTTAATATGGCAGGGTCTCATCAGCCTTTATTTCATGTTTCAGTTGGTATGTGAGAGAGATTATGATGTTCTATGATAAATTTTACATTATTAGCCAATTAATTAATAGTTACATTCTTTTTTATTCCTTTAGTGTAATCAAACACTAGAGGTAAAATTGTCAATCATGAGCCTGGGCCAGGTGGCTCAGTTGGTTGGAGTGTTGTCTTATGCACCAAAAGGTTGCAGGTTTGATCCCTAATCAGCACACATACCTAGGTTGCAGGTTCAGTTCTGGTCAGGGTGCATTCAGGAAGTAACGAACTGATGTTTTGCTCACAAACATCCCTCCCACGCACCCCCCCACCCGCTGCCTGCACCCTTCTTCCCTCCCTTCCTCTCTCAAATCAATAAACATATCCTCAGAGGAGGATTAAGAAAATTGTCAACCATGAACATTATATTCTTAACTGATTTCCATTGTATGATTTCCAATGTTTGAGAGTTCCAGAAAAATTCCTCTAAAATTTTGTAATTAGAAAGTTACAGTTTTTTAAAATAAAATGGTGATTAGAGCTGATCTCTCTTTTTATGTTAAAGAAATTCTAAAAAGATGAAAAGCATATTTAAACTTTTAGAAAAATTAGATTTTCATAAAACAGGTTCATATTTATAGTTAAGTATATTTTGTAAATAAATAGTGAATTAAAATATGAAGAAACCCTGTCTAATCAATAATTCACATGAAATATGTCTGATAAACATTTCCTCTTTAGTGATGCAATAATTTTTCCATTTCTGATTCTGCTTTTGTAGTGAAGTTGTAGTCAGGAAAATGTTCCTCCCAAATATATGCCATTGCTCTTACATCTACTTTTCATGGAGCGGGTTGGAAACAGGCAGGCAACGTGGTACAAAGGTGAAGAGGCCAAGTTTTGTACATGATTGCACCCAAGTTATTTGTATATGGCCTTGGAGTTAATTGTGCAGTGTTGTTTAATTTGCAAGCTTTTGTTGGAGGATTGGGAATAAGGGTTTATCTGAATAGAATTTAAAATGTGTGAGATAATGATAGATATAAAATAACTTTTGGAGAGGGTCAGAGTTACAGAATCATTTATTTGAATAGTCATGTTCCACTTAACAACTAAGACAGGTTCTGAGAACCGCATCTTTTTTTTTAAAGATTTTATTTATTTATTTTTAGAGAGGGAAGGGAGATTGAAAGAGAGAGAGAGAGAAACATCAATGTGAGGTTGCTGGGGGCTGTGGCCTGCAACCCAGGCATGTGCCCTGACTGGGAATTGAACCTGTGATGCTTTGGTTCGCAGCCCACTCTCAATCCACTGAGCTACACCAGCCAGGGCTGAGAACTGCATCTTTAGGCAACTTTGTTGTTGTGAGAACATCATAGAGTGTGCCTGCACAAACCCACAGGTACGAGTGTAGCCCACCATACACCTGGGCTAGATGGTATAGCCTGTTGCTCCTAGGCTACAAACCTGCACAGCTGGGTTGTGCTGTGATGAATACTGTTAAGACAGTAGTTTATTGTCAGTATCAAGTATTCTGTACTGTAATAATTGTGCTATAATTTTGTATGACTGGTAGTACAGTAGGTTGTTTACACCAACATCACTGCAAAATTTCAGCTCCATTAAGATCTGACGAGATGACAATAATATATGTGGGCTTTTATTGAGTAAAATGTTATTCTGTGGTACATGGCTGTACCTGCACATACCAGGCTCTGTGTTAACTAACTTCTGGGGGTTCGAAGAATATATCCCAGACTCAAGACCTAAGAGAGCGGTTTTGAGTAATATAATTATGTATTATAACTTGGATGCATTGTGTTTTTGTCTAATTTCCTTGTAAAATTAAGAGATTTTCCAGCAAAATTAAAGTAAGGATCATACAATAATTATAAGTATATTGAATTGGGACTTGGAAAAAATATTTTAATGTTGAAATATGTAACAGTTATAGAATATTAGGTATAGTAAATACTAAATATAGTAAGATGTAGGAATTAACACATCAGATATTTATATACTCATAAGCAGCATTTAGATTTGTTGACATTACTTGTATATTTGTTTGAAAAAAATATTTTTAACCCATGAAATATAAGTTTAGGCATATCAGACTGTCAAACCTTTTAGTTTTCTATCAATAAATGTTTGAGGTTGTAAATAAACAGCAACCTCTCATAAACTTGAGGCCATTTCTGTCTCTTATTCATTGATCCATCTCCGTCTCTTGCCCTGCCCCAGAGATTTCATTGTCTTGTGCTTCGTGTAATTATAGCTAGAGTTGAAAAACAAAAGACTTTACGTACATACATATGCATTTGTGGAAAATGTTATTTTTTTCTGAATGGTCCATATGATTTTATAATATGCATATTTTACAATATGATCTTTCACTAGTTGTGTTACCATATAATTAATGATTTGGTTTGTCTTAATTGCTATATGGTAGTTTTTGTGTTGATATAGATATATGCATATATATTTAAATATATAAATGTACACACACATATATATGGCTTTTTCCTTTTGCATTATAGATTCAAATGACATGGGTAATTATGATTTACTTTCATATTGCTCTTGAAATTTTTAGATATTTATCTATTTTTGCCTTTATAAACAGTGGGGAATCACATGGCCTTATCTTTGTATCTAAGAGGATTTTTTTCTTAAAGAGTGGGTAACTAAATCCAGATTAACAAATAATAAAGAATACAAATTATTAATTTTTTTATATACTTCCAAATTTCTTGCCAAAACACTACAATTGATATTTTCCTGTTATGTCACAGTTCCTGTTCCAGTGCCATTTCAGTGACTTTTATATCCAGTTTTTTCCAGTTCTCTTTTTTTTTTCAGTTAGACTCATGTGAAATATATTTTTTCAGTTTGATTTTCATTTTTATTGATAAATGAAATTAAGTGTTTTTTCAAATGTTTTTGTTTTTTTCCTGAATTTCCTGTCTATATTGTGAATCTTTTTTTTCCTATTGGATTATGTGTCTTTTGTGATTCATATTTAGGAGGCTAATTCCCCCCCACCAAACAAAACTCCTCTGTCTTCTATATCAGCAAGACTCAAATGTTACAGCCCTGGTTCTACTAACTACAATGATCTCAATGCTTTTATAACCTGACCATGACACTCACTACTCACTTATTATACCAAGAATTCAATTTGTCCCTGAGTTTGAAAGAAAACATTCTTTATGTTTTGTTATGGTTTATTCACTTAGATTGAGGAAAATGTGCTTTAAAACTTTGTGAAATGAAAGCCATAGGCCAACAGCATTTTTAGTGTCATACTAAGAATTAGACTTGTATGAATTTGCAGTGATTCCCAACTTCAGCTGCATTTGAATCAGTCCCCTAGGGAGAATTTAGTTAGACCAAGGCACTGATGTTTTTAAAAGCACACAATTGATACTGATGGTCCTTTAGGTTTGAAAATTATCCTTTAAGGCACTATAATTCTTCTCCTCATTATGTGTTTTTCTAAACAGAATAGAACACGTGAAGCTCTAGGAACAGAAGGTCTGTCATCTCCCTTCTTAGGGGTTCGTATCAGTGCACAGTGGATTGCCTGCCACTTAGAGCAACCTTAATGATACGTTGAATGATCTGATTATGCTTGTGCTATTACATTGCAATCATTGTTTAATGCTCCCAACCAAAGGTTATATATTCAGATGTTTAAATTTCCCTGCTCTGAAGTCTCATCTACTATGTGTGGATTTTCACCAGTTTTCACTTCCAAGTATTTGGTGGCAGCTCCTCAGAGCTCTGATGCCTTATCTCAGAAATGCCTGTGCTGAATCAATTTGACACACCAAGCCAAGAACAAAAAAATGCTGAGGCTAATTGTATGGTCATTTGGCTCTTAGCTGTAGCTCAATAAAAATTTGTTAATTTGATTTAACTCATAAATCAGAGCATAGGAACTAAAATTAATAAAACCTTTTCCATGCTTTCTTTTATTTTACCTTATTTTTAAGGTCATTTCCACAGGAGCAGTGAATAAGGCTACAAGAGAGATTTGGTTTTATCAGAATCCCATTTTTATAAGAGATAAATTTTACCAAAGTTCTGTTAGAAGGCATTAAAGAAACTTGAAAGTCGTGATTTCAAATGTAGATTGACACTTAAAACGTGGTAGCCAAGTCACGAACTCTGAGAAACTCTTCCACTTCAAACATTTTCATACCAACTTTTTCCTTCAGTTCAGTTTTTCTTTAATTTTGTCACTTACTTAGCTCTTACAGACATCACCATTAAGTTAGGATGAGTGTAAGAGAGCATCTCACTTCAAAATGTTAGTGTCTCTTGATCTTAGCTATTATGTCAATTGTTTAAATGGGAAACAGTATATGAACTGTTTTGATATGTAAAGTTTTACATAAGTTAATGCTTGCATTTTATTTTTACTTATTCTTTTTTATTTTTGTTATTTTCCCTGTATTTAGACTTGAATGCTGGGAATATTCAATATTTACCATTGAATGGTTTTCATTACTCATATCTTTATTTTCTAGTTTATTGTATTCAAATGTTCTTTTAGCATCACAAACATTGGAGTCATTTTTATCACATCTGAAATCTCAATGTCTTAGTTTTCTAATAATTTATTAAAATTTGATAAATTACTAAAGATGCTTTTATTAAAATTTAATGAATAAGATAGTTTTACCTTATTGCAGCACTTCTATCTTTAGGACTAACAGAGAATTTTATAATTATTAAGACCAACTTATTCTGGAGTTTTCATGACTAGCAAAGAAACCTGATTGTATTTTCCTCCCTATGCCGTTCTCTTACTGCTTTGCTCTTCTCCTTGCCTAATCCAGCTGTTTTTGTAGTGCCTTCTCCCGGCCTCTCGTCCTCTCAACTCATTTCCACTGGAAGATACTATAACAGAATCACCTTTAGTGGCACTTTGAAAATGGACTTCTGGTACAAATTTAAAACTGAATTGATTTTCAAGTTGAGTCTTTTTTATCCATGATATCCTTTCTCATTTACTTTTTCCAAATTATATGTTTCTCT
Source organism: Phyllostomus discolor (assembly GCF_004126475.2). Lineage (NCBI taxonomy): Eukaryota > Metazoa > Chordata > Mammalia > Chiroptera > Phyllostomidae > Phyllostomus > Phyllostomus discolor. The sequence continues at coordinate 138,387,638 of NC_040904.2, read as the reverse complement.
GTTCTATAATCTGAGACTACTTAGTGTGATTGATCCACCAAGTTATTACAACTTTTAACATTTGGTTTTGTGTGCTTTATTTTTTTCCCCATTATCAAGAAATTTTAAGAGTTTTACTATGTAGTTTCAGAGGAGTCATGGTAATGGTTGTTTGCAAAATTTGTTTTTAGATGATAAGAAGGATTGAATCATTTCATTTTTCTAGGAGAGACTTGAAAGTTAAAGCTTGGCAATGACCGAGCATGCTGCTCCTCCTGCCATTAAATATTCCAAATAGCATTACAAAAATTAATTTTAAGCAGAGGTCTCACACAGATGTTTATAAAACACCAAGACAGTTAATTCTATGCATTTATCATTACTGAGGTTTGATATTAATAAACAATCCCTCCTCTTAAAATTTTCCATAATTTTCCATTTATTTACTATTTCTCATTTTTCTTATTCTGAATGTTTAGCTTCTAACCTTCTCTCCTTTAGCCTTATTTTATATCCAGAACTACCCCTCTTTAAATATTTAAAATATTTTTCAAAATAAATTTTGAAATGTAAAAATGGACATATTGTCAATGAAACTGCTCAATGAATTACAAACTTTTGTAGAGTTAAAAACTTCCAAGATCTTGGCCCTGGCTGGCGTAGCTCAGTGGATTGAGCGCGGGCTGGGAGCCAAAGTGTCCCAGGTTCAATTCCCAGCCAGGGTACATTCCTGGGTTGCAGGCCACGGCCCCCAGCAACCGCACATTGATGTTTCTCTCTCTCTCTCTCTCTCTACCTTCCCTCTCTAAAAATAAATAAATAAAATATTTAAAAAAAAAACAAAACAAAAAACTTCCAAGATCTTAAGAGTAAGTTCCCATTAATGATTTTAAAATTTGGGAACACTATGATCTGTGTTAAAAAAGGTCAGGTTACCAGTTAGGGGGAGACTACTATGATAATCCAAGTCTCGGCATTTTGAAATAGAGTGATGAACGAAGAGATGGAGAGAAATGGACAAATAGGGATATATTTTGAAGTGAAGGTGAGAGGACTTGACAATGCGTGACATGTGGGTGGAAGGAGAGGGTGTGAAGGAAAACTGCTTACCATTATCTCAGGTACAGTGATTGGAGGAGCAACTGTCCACTGGAGCAGCTGTGAAGTCAGGTTGTGTGCTGGGCACTTTGAGTTGAGGACCAAAGTGCACATGCCCAACAGAGGGTTAATAAAGAACTATGGAGGTGAAGGAAGGTGGAGGTGGAGTTATTAGGATATATTAATAACTTTTGAAATCAGGATCTTGCTGTGATTTAGGTTCAGAGTGGAGATGGAGCAGATGGTCTACAGCCAGGTCTGTAGCTTCTAGCAATTAGAGATGCTGACTGAGAAGAGTCTGAGGACAGTCCAGTTTCAGTTGCATATAATACAGAGATGGTTGTAATAAAAGTTGTACGTGCTCTAGATATATTGCTCTTTGTGGTTATTTTTAAAAATTGAGATGTAATTAATATATGGCATTATATTAGTTTTAGATGTATGAAATAATAATTTGACATATATACATGTTGTGAAATGATTATCAGAGTGATTTTAGTTAATATCACTACACATAGTTATAAAAAAATATTTTTTGCTTGTGATGAGAACTTTTAAGGTCTCCTCTATTAGCATCTTTTAAATACACAATAGAGTATTGTGAACCATAGCCACCACACTCTACGTTACATCTGCAGGGCTTATTTATCTTATAACTGGGACTTTGTGCCTTTTGTCCACCTTCACCCATCCCCTCCACCTCTGGCAACAACCAATCCATTCTCTGTATGTGTGAATTTGTGTGTGTGTGTGCGTGTGTGTGTGTGTTAAGATTCTGCCTGTAAGTGAGATAATATAGTATTTTTCTTTCTCTGTCTGACTGATTTCTTTTAGTATAATGCCCTTAATGTCATCTGTGTTGTGGCAAATGACAGGGTTTCCTTCCTTTTGTGGCTGAGTAATATTCCATTTGAGTGTGTGTGTGTATAATTTTGTTTTTTCCATTTATCAATACACACTTGGGATACTTCTGTGTTATGGCTGTTGTAAATAATGCTGCAGTGAACATGGGGATGTGTATATCTTTTCAAGATACTAATTTCATTTTCCTCAGATAAATACCCAGAAGTGGAAATCCTGGATCACATGATAATTCTATTTTTAATTTAATGAGGAACTTCCATGCTATTTTCTAGAGTGCAGGCACCAGTTTACATTCCCACCGACTGTATGCAAGTTTTCTATGTTTTCCACATCCTCACCAACACTTGTTATTTCTTGTCTTTTTTGGTAATAGACTTTATAAAATGTGTGGGGTGATATCTTGCTGTGCTTTTGATTTGAATTTTTCTGATAATTAGTGATGCTGAACATCTTTTCACATACCTATTGGCCACCTGTATATCTTTTTTTGGAAAAATGTCTATTCAAGTTTTCTGACCATTTTGTAATTGTATTTGGTTTTTCTGTTCAGCTGTATGAGTTACTTACATATTTTGGATATTTCCCTATGGTTTGCAAATATTTTCTTCATTCCATAAATTACCTTTTATTTTGTTGATGGTTTCCTTTGCAAAAGCTTTTTAGTTTAACAATCTCACTTGTTTATTTTTGTTTTTGTTGCCCTTTGTGAATTTTTTTAAAATAAAGTATTCAATATCTCCATTGTATGGTTCCAAGTACCATACTGAATGCCACTGAGGAAGGAGGTTTCATGCAAGGCAAGAATGAATGCATTAAGAGATCATATCACTAGTGAATCATTAAGGCTGGGACACGGTGTCCATCCCTGTCTCTCCACAGCTGCATTCTCAGGACTTAAGATTGTTTGTGGTCACTAAATTCTTATTCAGGCTGAAAGACTTTGCCGGAACATTCTCATCAATAAGGATGTTCTTTTGCCATCCTTTCACAGTTTTCTTTCTCTTAAATAAGTTTGTTTTCAAGTCATTTTATTTTTAAAAGGTTTTCATCACCATGAAAGATTTCACACTCATGAGAGTGTTACCAAATGGTTAATGTTGCTGATGCCAGTGACAGCGTGGGGTAGCAGGTGAAAGCCTGGGTTATAAATTCTGCACGGAGACTCCAGACAATGGAATTGGGACTGGCATAGACATAGCTAAATGCTACTCTTTTGTGATCCTGTTAGACCCCATATTTTTTGTCACGACTGCTCTTTGTTTTTCCTCAGAATCTAAATCATAAAATGAAAGAACACAGTTTTTAGATGTCTACTATATCCCATACAGAATGTTAAGTACTTTCATGTTGTGGTCTCATTTTGACCCATGCTAATTAATTCCAAGAAGGAAGTGTATTCAACCCATGTTGTAGATAGAGGTCAAGAAATTGAAGGTTTGGTTATTGCTACTTTAGAAAAGGCATGAGTAGAAAAAACATTCATTAAGTTACAAAGAGAATTCCACAGTGAAAAATTTGGAGGGTTAAAATTTTCTTAAACATTTGTGAAAGGAGATGGAAATGAAGTCATATATTTGAAACATAATGCTGTGTTTTCAACTGTCCATTCAAAAATGTATTTCATCTCTAAATGTTAAGTGTTCCCATGCTGTATTGATGACTATCTTAATATTTTCCCCTCTCTTTTGGTTTCAGGGGAAGAATTTGTCTCTTTTCCTCAGCATTAGTTTGTTAACTCTCTGGGGGACCTCCCTTTTGGGTGCCCGTCTATACTGGATGGGAAACAAACCACCAAGCTTTTCCAACTCGGACAACCCGGCCGCTGATTCAGATAGCCTCCTGGCTCGCACACTCACCTTCTTCTACTTGCCAGCCAAGAACCTCTGGCTGTTGCTCTGCCCAGATACCCTCAGTTTTGATTGGTCCATGGATGCCGTGCCTCTGCTCAAAACAATTTGTGATTGGAGAAACCTACACACTGTGGCCTTCTATATCGGACTCCTCCTTCTTGCCTACTACAGTTTAAAGAGCCCAAGCTTGGAAAGAGAATGCGATGGGAAATTTGTAACAAATGGCAGGCAAAATGCCAATGGACATAGCTGCCATTCAGATGTGGAGTACCGGAACTCAGAGATTAAGCCCGGTTTTGCATCCAAAGTAGAAAATGGTATTAAAAGTAATGTATCACAGAGAACACAACTTCCTTCTACGGAGAACATTGTCGTTCTGTCTTTATCTTTGTTAATAATACCCTTTGTTCCTGCCACGAACCTGTTTTTCTATGTTGGCTTTGTAATTGCAGAGCGAGTATTGTATATTCCTAGTATGGGCTTCTGCCTCCTCATTACCGTGGGTGCCAGAGCCCTTTATGTCAAAATCCAAAAGCGGTTTCTGAAGAGCTTGATTTTTTATGCTACAGCTACATTAATTGTTTTCTATGGACTCAAGACTGCAATGAGGAATGGAGACTGGCAGAATGAGGAAATGCTGTATAGGTCAGGGATAAAAGTAAACCCTGCTAAAGGTAATACTTGATTTTATGCTTTGCCTAGACCATTTACTCTTTCTGCCTTCTTTATCTTTGCTTCTTGCCTTTAAACACAGTTATTAAGGCTGAAGAGGTGCTTTTATGTAATACCCATATGTATTATTTTTTTTTTTTAACTGATAAGCAGTACACTTTAGAGATGCATCAGCATTCTATATTTGGAATAGGGAAGTGTCTTCTGATGTACTTGGCTACATTTGTCCAGAGGAATTAGAACTCCTGTTATGTGAAAACACTGACTCTCATGAAAGGTTTTAAAAATGCATCGTTTCCACATTTTAAAATACTGATATGGACATCACCTCTTTCATCATGTAATAAAAGTCAGGTTAAAACACTTAACTATACTTTAGCTCCTCTGTTTTTTAAGCCTCACCTGAGGAAATACCACAAGAATTACACTGACACATTTAAAAGATTCGTAGGTAAGTATTTTGAATCTTGGAATTGTGTCTCTAGGTGTCAGTGTGCATGCGTGCAAGTGAGAGTCACCCTCAGCTTTGCAGATGCTTAATGACTGGGGTGTTGCCAGGTAGTCAGCACCTTCTAGTTTAAGAGTTCTTAAGGCACTGGGGGAAACAAACTTTTCACAGTACTGTGAGAAGATTGATTGTATTTATTATTATTTTTCTTTATTTAGAAAGTTATTTTATCAAATCTCAGAATCTGCAGCCAGAGTAGGAAGTAGTCTCCTTTAAAGCATAAATGAATAATCAAAAGCTGTTACAATGGATTTCTCTGGTTTAGGCAATTAAATGGTGATGGAAGTTTGAGAGCAATAGAATGAAAATAAGTTTACATTTTAAGTGCAGAAATATATCATAGTAAATAGTGCCAAATAGTCTTGTTCATAAGCTGTTTTTTAGTTATGTACTCTTAAAAGTATGTTTGCTTGCATAACATTTGAACTGGTCTTTTTCTACTGTTCCCAGTACAATTCTGTACCAGTATTTAAATACCAACAGTACAAAACTGTTCCAATTATATGGAATGGCTTGCTGATATGTATCAGATTATATCCAAAGATATTTTTTTTACTAATCTGACAAAATAGGTATAATTTTGATTTATTCACATTGAGTGGCTATTGCTGTGTTGGCTGTTGTAATTTTTTTATTTGACAATCTGAGGGAAAAGAGGTCAGTGTCCCTAACTAAATAGTCAGGTATTGCATGTTTTAAAAATTCTTGTGGCTCATGGGTTGAAAATTGCTGATTTATACACATCAGAAACAACTCTGACATCCTTATCTCATTACCAATTAAGTCAAGAATTCAGTGAGCATTTCTTTAAGCCAAAAACTAATTGTTGGTACTTATGCTTAATAGGCCACGAGGATTTTAATGGGACTAGAAACTTTAAAATTGAGCTAGTGCATACCATATTCTCATGGAAAAATCCTCACCGTGTGGCTTTTTTAGGTAGTGGGTGCTACACAGTTTATTGAATCCCTGAACCTAAATCTTGCTGTAAATATTGTTGCAATCAGTTCTCACAGAATGCTTTCCAGTTAGCCCCCCACCTCGACTGGTAGATATAAGTATATAAAACAAGGCTCTGTTAGCAGTTTACTTTCCTGCTTTTTAAGACAGATACATATTAAGGAATCTCAGCACATTATTTATATCACAGGATTGTTCTGAGAATTTCTTAAATACATTGGTTAAGTTTTAAGTTACTGTAGCAAAGAGTCATGGTAACAGTGGCTTAAATAAGATAGAAGCTTTATTCTTTCATGTAACAATCTAAGTATATGCAGCCTGGTGCTGATAAGGTGGCGCCATGGATTTTCAGGATCCGAGCTCCTTCTCTTTTGTTCCCTTGCCATCTCGTAGTGTCACCCTGTCCATGTGGTTCAGAATGGCTCATTATCACATCAGCACTTCAGCTAACAGGAAGAGGGAGAGAAAGGGCAAGTGGTGGGTATAACCATTCTCTTTAAAGGCATATCTCAGAAATTACACACCCCATGTTTGCCAACAGACTGTTGGCTACACCTAGCTGCAAGGAAGGCTGGGGAATGGTATCTTTATTCTGGGAAGCCAAGGACCCAGACAGATTTTATTACTCTGAAAGAAGGGAGGGCCAGTCCTCAGATGCTAGAGTGTACATACAGTCTGTCCTAGACTTGGTGGAAGCACTTTGTAAACTTCTAGATGTTTTACAGCAGTACCCACTATACTGTTACTGTTGACAGTGATGATTATGGTTCTGATGAAGTTATTTTGGTGACATGCTTAAAACATTTGGTCATTTGTTCCTTTACCCATTCACGTGGTAAAATAATTAAGCATTTTCTTGGTTTGCAATATATTTTTATTTCTTCTTAAGAAGTGCTATAGTATTTAGGCACTCCAATATTATTAGTTAAATGAATACACAATTGATAAGTATTATAAGTCATTTGAAACATCAAAAATTGAATTCCCAAACCCCTGTACTCCAGCCAACTGCTTTACCTGAAGCCTTTACTGTCTCAGTTGATGACAGTCCCATTTTCCCAGTGGCTCTGGTTGAAACCTTGGAGCCATCCATACTTCCACTGTTGCTTTCACACCCTACATCCATTTCCTTAGCAGCTTATCTCTGCTGTCTTCGAAACTACATGCAGATCTTGACCTCTTCCTACCACCTCCTCTGCTTCTACCATGGCCCAAGCCACCTTCATCTTTCATCAGATTCTTACCAAAAGTGTGTGACCTGACCTGCCTGCTTCTGTCTTCATGTCTTTCAGCATGCCACATAATGTTTTGTTAAAAATGATATGATGGACCTGAGGTAGATGTGAGTCTAGCTGGGAGTCGGGCTGCGTTTAATGACTCCCGTAGTTACAGGGGCTGGAGGCATCAGATTTCTCCAGTGTCCTTGTTCTTGTGTCTCCTGTTGTCTGGGGGCTTCACTGAGAACTGAGTCTATGTTCTGCGTCTCTTTCCACTGTGATCCCATTACTGTACTGGAGCCCTGCTGGTATGTCAGTAAAATGGGGGTGAGGGTGCTGTGTTGTTTTATTGTTCATTTTTAGTGCCCCTGGGCTATGACCTTCCTGAGTGTTTATTAGTTTTCCCTATCTCCCCTTATGGCCGAGAGGGGAAGGCTAGGTGGGTCTGGACTGAGAAGAATGCCCTTGGTTCACAGCTCAAGGCTGTGGGAAGGCCTTTCCCCTGGACAGCAGACGTGTGTTCTGGGCAAAGATAAGGGTATACGGTAGTCCCCCATTATCCTAGGTTTTGCTTTACATGCTTTCAGTTACTCACGGTCCACCTTGGTCTGAAAATATTATTTGGAAAACTCCAGGAATAAGCGATTTTCAAGTTTTAAATTGCATGCCATTCTGAATAGTATGATGGAATCTCACGCTGTCTGCTCCATCCTGCCTGGGACGTGAATCATCCATCTTTCCACAGGGTCCATGCTGTACACCAGGACCTGCTAATGAGGAAAAAAGAAATCATTTCCCAGCTGGGCCACTGTCTGTGTGGAATTTGCATGTTCTCCCCATGTCTGTGTTTCCTCCCAATATGGAGAGAGAGAGAGAGAGAGAGAGAACCATACTCACAATTTTTATTACAGTGTATTATGCCTAATTTATAAATTAAATGTTATCATAGATATGTATGTATGGGAGAAATATATAGCACATGTGGTCTTGTATCACATAATGACATTCCTATAAATGACAGGCTGCATATAGGACAGTGATCTTAAAAGATCATATCAGAGCAGAACATTCCTGTTGCTAGTGAACTAGTATCTGTCATTACGTCCTAGTGCAAGTCATTACTCATGTGTTAGTGGTGATGGTGTAAACAAACCTACTGCACTGCCAGTCGCATAAAAGTATCATCTAGGTTTGTGTTAAGTGTGCTCGCTGTATGATCTTTGCACAAGAGGAAATTGCCTAAAAATGCCTTTCTTGGAACATATAATATCTGGCCGTGAAGTGACACATGGCTGTGTGGGGTTTGGTGCTGTCTGTGGTTTCAGACATCCACTAGGGTCTTGGGGTGAATCACCCTGATAAGGGAGGACTCCTGTATTTCAAAGGTTTGTTCATTCTCCCCCTCCCTGCACCAGAGCCAGGAGGGCATCTTTCTCGGTTCTTCACAGTGAGAACCCGGTGGTGTTCACAAAGACAAAACCCACGAACGTGTAGAGGCTCCTAGGTTTAGTGTGGCCCCTGTGAGCTTCCCACTCACATTTGGCTTCTAGCAACTCCTCATAATTACAAGTTAACCATTCCCATCAACTTCCTCCTCCAACAGCTTCTACTCCAGGGAATCACATCTCCTCTGTGACTCAGATTTGCCTGTCTCTCCAGATTTTAGGGTGATGGTTTGCCCTGCGACCTCAGTTCACTGATACTTCCAAGAAAAGTTGTTGATTTTTTATTTGTTTAGCTTTTTCTTGTTGTAAGAATGGGAGTGATGACTTCCAACCTCTTTACATGTCTGAGTGGAACCCCTGCTTCCATTATACATCATTATACACTACACTCAACCAGCGGCCCTGATGACCCATTTGAAACACAAGCCAGAGTCTGTGATTGACGTCCCCCAGTCCTCCACTGACTGCCCATTTGTCTCAAAGTCAAAGCTCACAATCTCAGACTGGAACCTTATTTTTGTCACTCCAGTGCTTGGCCCTTTTCATGTGCCTTCTGTGTGCCGTGTGAGCTGCTGCCTCAGTGCTTTACCACTTGTCATCGCTTCTTCCTGGAGTGTATTTCCTAGGGTATTCTCACCTCTGTCTCCCTCACCATCTGGAGGATCTGGGTGCAGTGTTGCATTGTAAGTAAATTCCTGTATGTAAACTTGGCTACTCCTTTAAAAATTGCAGCTACCCCTCTGCCTCTGCCTTATCCAGCATTTCCCTATCCTCTTCTTATGCTTTGTTTTTTTCATAACACATTACTTTTTCACATACTACATTGTCCATATTTATGTGTTTGTTGCCTGAATATATTTTCAGCATACAGTAGAATCTAAGACACAAGAAGGCAGAGATTTTTGCATTTTTTAAAATGCCACATATGTAGCAATTAGGACAGCGCCTGGTAAAGAAAAGGCACTTTGTCATGAATGCATTGAATAATATATGTTAAAGTCATCACCCTTCTTTTTAAAGAGGATTCATAATCTCTGTGGAGATAAGGTGTATGTGCATAAAGAAGGAGAAAGTGTAGACTATTATGGGATTGATACACTGCACTCAGATGTGTTTGTAATAAGAGGAATAGAATTGGGAGTGGGATTAGTTTTGGATTCCGAGACTACCTTCTGTGACCTATGCTTCCATTGTGATAAAAGGCAAAACTCTTTAAATCCAGGTTTCTTGTTTTTTCTATGTGGAACATGCTAGTAATGATTCTGTCCATAGTTACTTCCTTACCAATTATGAGACTGGCAGTAATCTTCTTTAAGGCAGATTTTTCTAAATTTATTTTGTTATTTGAGCCTAGCAAAAGATTAGAAACCCTTTAAAGCCAATCTTCCTAAGGTTGTCTGAGATTATAGTTATTTCATTGAGTTAGGTTTTCCCTTCCATTGAAAGACTTTCCAAATTTTGGAGTTCTTCTTTCTACTATGTACTTTCACAGAATATGATTTTAAGCCTCCCGAAACATTATACATAAAGCTGCTGCCTTCAGTAATAGGTTGCTATAGACAGCTGCCAGTCATTAACTGATTGGATGCAAATGATGATCAGTAAAGCCTGTCATAGTGACTGTGCTGCTAATTTATGGTTTAAATTGGGAGAGTAGAGAAATGATAGCTGATTTGGACTATGTAAACCACAAGTCTTGTCTCATTATGTGGTGGATACTGTCAGGAAAATACCAGACATGGCTGATTACTGCAGTTTGCTGATTTCACAGTGACTCTTCGCATTTCTGTGCTTAGGAAAGAGGAAATTTTCCCTGATGACTGCTTTAATGAGCAAGCCACATCACTTTTCAAAGGGTTTATTTTCTGCTTAAAAGAACATATTTTATAAACCATATTGATTAATATTTACTTGAAAAAAGCATTTTAAAATTCATTACAAAGTGGTTAAATATATGACTGCCCTTCTTCTTGGCTTCATCTAAATCCCCCATGTGTCTTTGGCTGTCTGTAGAATTTGGCACAAATGGTTTCTGCTTCTCTGGCTTTCAAGGTACTACACAATTTTGACTATCTTTTCATTTTCCACAGCTCTGTGTTCTATAGTTTTGCCTTCTCTCCAGATTCATTTATCAAGGTTCTGTCCATAAGACTGCCTTTATTTTCCTGTCTGTGTAGAATCGAAAACACTATCTGGTAAATTACATGGAGTTAATAAGTGTGTCATTGAATTTCTAAGTTATTTTCCCATGACCTCATATCTATGTGGAACTTCTCCACCTGGGTGATTTGCCAGCATCTCAAACTCATCTCTTGTCTTCCCTAAAACCAGTGACTTGCTGGCATCCTTATTAATTAAGGTCATAAGCACAGCCTAATGAAGTTATTATAGATAAACAGATCAGTGAGCACATAGACATAAAAGAGAATAATAGCATATGGGCAGCATATCTGGTATGCTGAAAGACATTTACATTTAATTAAGTTACAAATTCAAAGTCAAATCAGTTCTTTAGCATAGTTGGTTTGTTAACTCCATCAGTTTGCTTCAAAGGACATATTTGACTTTGATTTTTAATGGTATGAAAACAATTTATTAAAAAATAATTAGGGACAATTAAGCAGGGTTAATCCAAGGAAATTTTGTTAAGAAGCTAAAATTTATTTTTAATGCCTCTTTCTAATGTAAATATGTGAAATGTTCAATATAAAATATGCACATATTTGAAACTCTAATTATAGGAGCATTCTATATTCATCCCCTCCTAATGCAAAGGACGGATATTGCCCACTTAATTAATAGGGACAAAACAGCTTCAGCTATGCAGTATTTGACAAATTTTCTTCCTGGGTTTCTATAAAATTGATACTCCCATTTCAACTTGTCATTGTTTCAGATTTCCAGAAACAAATATGTTGAAGGAATACAATTTTATACAGGAAACAACTCATAATCCAAGTGAAATCTAAACTTCTAAGTCATGTGAAACTTGACTAATTCATTGTGGTTTTTATAATCAAAGTTTTTATCTCTAATTGAGTATCTTCTTTAACTATGGTAAATTGCAATTAACTAGCTAGCTTTGAAATTAAGTAGTAAATTTTGTTAGTTTGTTTGTTGATAATATGCTATGTTTCTTGTAAAGTAAGATGAACATTTTTGAAAAGAAGTTCAGATTTTTATAACAAAGCAGTTAAGTCAGGAAGGGAAACCAGTGTAGTCTATTGTTCAGACTGATGGCCTCATCATAGCTGTAAAATACAAGATTTCACTTCTAACAGAGAAGTGTGGTAAGAGATAGTTAGCTAAACGCACCAGTAAAGGCTGATTAAGAGAAAAAATAGTTCAAAGTTGAATCTACAGGCTTCTGTAGGGTAAAGAAATTCTGTTTTGTTCTTTTTCAAAAAAGGTTCATTTCTTTTCTTTTGAGTAAAAAAAGAGAAATGGGAAAACAGGACTGACAGAAACCAAATGAAAATGTGTCATTCACTCAACTAGACCAAGTAGTTTTAAAAAGCAAATTTGTTGATTTGTTAAATTAAGGCCCCATTTAAAGATTTCATTCTTGAATAAATCAAGTATGGTGGTTTCTCAGTTGACATGGGTGGAGTGTTCACAGAAGTTCAAAACCATATGGTTAGCTTGCCACTACGAATGGAATGCCACGCAGTTCTTCTCTTTGTACTGTCTCTGATGACTGTGAGGGGGTTGTGTGTAAAACCTTCCAGACAGCAGCAGACTCACTGACCATTGTCCTGTGGTGGCATGTTATCAGGGAAGCAGGTGACACACTGCTTGCCGTTCCTGTCTTTGAGGTTGCCTGTAACTGACTTTTAGAGCCTTTACGGACTTTCAAACACTCTCAAATCTAAAATTAATGTTGTCTTAGATTGAATATATTTACTAGTATTTATATTTTAAAGGAATTAAAACTAGCATATGATTAAAATAAGTATGAATTTAAATTAGTCTGATATCCATATTAGCTTTTGTGTTTGATTCTTAAAATTCTCGAACATTTCTTCTATTAAATATTTATGAAATATTCATTGAGATATATGTATATATATGTACCCACATACACTTTATATTTATGATATTTAAAAATTATTGCTAAAAGAAATACCCATTTTGCAACTTAGGACAAAAGTATTACCAGTATCTTTGAAGTTCTGTCCTCATATCTCTCTTTCTTTCAGTTTTCCTTCAGTTCATGTCCTGCACGTTATGGCAGAACCTATATTATATTACAGGGTTAAGCAGAAGTGATGACAGCAGGTTTTTTCTCACTCTTATTTTTAAAAGAATTGTTAATATCTCACCATTACTTATGTGCATTTTATAGTTTTCTGAAAATAAATTTAATTGGTAAATATTTATATTATAGTTTAAGATTTCTTTTTCTGAATTTATATTGATGATGATGTGGATTTTCACACACTCAATCTGTTAATTTGATAATTTATATTAACATCTTTCCCAATCTCAACTTGTTTTGCGTCCCTGGAAGTAATGGAGGATTTAGTTATAATGTATTTACATTTTTATATTCTTCTAAATTTGTTTCTTGCCCATGTTTCTGAGTGAGATTGGCAGTTTTGATCTTGTGGTGTCACATTTCAGTTTTAGAATCAATTAACACTACAGAATAATTTCGAGAGTATCACATCTTTTTTGTTTCCTGAAATATTTTATAGAAGATTTGAGTTACCATTTCCCATACATATTTGGTAGAATTTACTTGCAAAACTCACTAAGCATGATGTTTTATTTATGAGAGGGTATATATTTTTCTAAGGATTTAATTTCTTTTATGATTTTGGAAACATCCATGTTAATTTTTGGATCAATTTGGGTGAACTTTTTTTCCCCTGGATTTTGTTTAGTTCAGCTAGAGTTTCTAATTTATTTGCACAAAAGTCTCAATACTTTTTTCATCCCTACTGCAGCTGTAGTTTAAAACATATTTTTGATTTGAGGCTCTTTGGGCAACAGATACAGTGTTCCCTCAAACTTTGTCAATGTGGATTTATGTAAAGGAATCCCCAGGGAAGTTTTTCTCTTTTCTTCTGGTTATCCAAATATGTTGGACAGAAAATACATCCACTTTCTCCTTTTGTTTGTTTGTTTGTAGTTCATCTACTCAGGTGGCTTCCTGAGGGGTCTAGAGTTTCTGTGACTTCTGCAGTCTGACCATTTAAAGCCAAGTCCATTTAAAGGAGAAGTCCTGCTTCACCATAGTTTTACTTGCGTGTGCAGGGTGGATGCCATCTTCAGAGCTTTTTTATCCTTCTAGATTCCTGCTTTCATGCAGGTTCTAGACTTGAGGGTGCTTTTTTTTTATCCAATGATACATTGATTACCAAATATTTTTATAGTTTATATAACATATAATGTGTTCTGTATAAGAAAGGCCAGCCTCTCTGAACATTGAGTTTCACTATACTACCAGAAAGAGAAACTTAAAAAATATCTCCAAATCTGGCATCTATTAGGGAATGGTTAGCCATGTTAGAGGTGTATGTTTAAGATTATAGCAGATATTTCTGAAAATTTTAATTCTTCAACAAGAGAGCTAAGCTGCTAGAGTAAGCTAACAAGTATATTAGAGCACTATCTCATGCAAAATCAAATTACAGGTGTTTGACCTTTATAAAACACAGAAGGGTCAAAGAACATATGTTAATTTCCTGCTGTATTATAAGGTTTTAGATGTTACAAGTATAACAGATTTTCAAGAAGATAGACATAGTATATTTTTTAGTTTTATCTCTAGTATGCATGCACACCAATTACCATTGATAGTGCATTTAAAAGAAAATTTCACTTAGGTCTCAAGGGATCAAACAGAAGTATATAGTATGTTCCAAGTTGTATAATCATTGAAAAATGGTTGGCTGTAGAGGATTATTTAGATATAATTTTATAAGAAGATGACCAAAACAAAGTGTGAGCCCTATTATTATGCATATGGGTGTTAAGTCTCTTTTGCTTTAAATATTAATGTTAAATTTGTTTGTAATTTAAACATACTACCACCCACGGGATCTAGCAGAAACACATATACATTATGTGCTTACTAAAAATTAAGAATTTAATCAAACATTAAAAGTTTTGATTTTAAAAATAATAATATTGTTTCCCAAGTGAAAAAACACAGTCTGGTTTGATTAACACTAGAAGGAAAGAAACATCTTCTTGAGGGCACAGCTACAGTAGAAGCATTATTGTTTCTTGTATTTAGGATTCTAATTCCCAGTAATACTAGCTGTTACTCTGAACATTTATTCATTTTAAGCAGTTTAATTTCTTTATGCAAAATACTGTGGGATATTATATTAAGATATCAACACATATCTTTTTGTGGAAATTGTAAAGGCTTATATTTTAGCCTTTAGAAAAAAACTTTCTAGGAATTTTCAGTGTAGAAAGAAAGAACGGGATTAGATATGCAGTACAAGAGTCGAGAGTCAGATTTTGAGAACAGATTATTGAGGTATCAACACACTTTTTTTTCTTGAGTGCAGCTCTTTGCTTGGATGGCAGAGGAAACTTCGAATCTTACAATACTTGGTGTTCTGAGTATTGCAACTTGGAGTTTATATAATAAGGAAATGTAATCAGCACTTTTCTTCTATCCTTTTTCCTTGGGAAACTAGAGTAAATCTCTCAAACTTTATATCATGAGACCATCAGAAAAGATGGGAAGGTTTGAAGTATTTTGAGATGTTATCTGGTTTTACTTTATCAGTTGGCTTTCTTTGAGTTTTACAGTAAGCTTTGGTGGTTTGCAGTAATGACGTACAGCACCTCATATCTCGACTTACATTGTTTTTGAATAATCTGAATATTTTCCAAGGATGGCATAAAGTTGTATTCACAGTAGTAATTAATGTTGAATGGTGTTGTCCACATTCATGTGGGTGTTGAGCTTAATTTTAAAGTAAAAATAATTTTCTGGTCTTGCATAATGAAAACAAGCATATCGATGATATATGAACCTATGGATTCTGTGCTTTTCTTATCTCTAATCACAATAGTATATTTGAAATTACTTTTGTGCTTGAAATTCTGTTATTTGGAAGCAACGGTGCAGGATTTTGAAATCTCTTTTGCTGTTACATTTTCGGTTTGGAGATACTTCCCGAGGGCAGGTTTGTAGTTCCGGAAGCACTGCCGGCGCCTCACCCTGTACTGCAGCGGAGCAGTCCGGGGAGCCAGAGCCCGGCCGTGGGCTCCGCTTTTGTCAGAGTCAGCCACGCTTGGCTTGTGGCTGTTGGTTCTCAGCTCATTCCCAAATTGAGCTTGGAGTAGATATTTATTTTTGAGGTCTTAAGTTAACACCTTAGGTTTAAAAAGAATGCCCTTAGGTTTTAGAAGAAGCCCATTCTGATTATTTGATAGGAAAATAGAGTTTTCCTTTGGGTTTTAACCAACCTGATATATGGATAGTCTTCATATCAACATTGTTTAGGACTTATGGAAAGAGTATATGATTTCTGCCTCTAAGAGGACATCTAATCGTAATTACTAGTTGGCTTTATTCATTAATCACTAATATGTGTCCTGTAGATGTTTTTGGTATAAAAGATTCTTTTTTAAAATATGTTTTGATTATGCTATTACAGTTGTCCCCATATTTCCCCCTTTGCCCCATTCCACCCAGTACCCCATTCCTTCCAGCAATCCCTCTGACTTTAGTTCATGTCCGTGGGTCATGCATGTAAGTGCTTTGGCTGTTCTGTTCCCTATGCTGTTCTGAACATCCCCCTGTTTATTTTGTACTTACCAATGGGTACTTTTTAATCCCTGCACCCTTTCACCCATTCTCCCTCTTACTCTCCCAACTGATAACCCTCCAGATGACCTCCATATCTATGATTCTGTTTCTCTTTTGCTTGTTTAGTTTGTTTTTTTTTAGATTGAACTGTTGATAGTTGTGAATTTATTGCCATTTTAATGTGTTCATAGTCTTGATCTGCTTTTTCTTATTTAATTCCCTTTAACATTTCATATAATAAGGGCTTGTTGATGATGAACTCCTTTAGTTTTAACTTGTCTGGGAAGCTCTTTATCTGTCCTTCCATTCTAAATGATAGTTTTGATGGGTGGAGTAATCTAGATTGTAGGTCCTTGGTTTTCATTACTTTGAATACTTCTTGCCAGTTGCTTCTTGCCTGCAAAGTTTCTTTTGAGAGATCAGCTGATAAGTCTTATGGGAACTCCTTTGTAGGTAACTCTCTTAGTTTCTCTTGCTGCTTTTAAGGTTCTCTCTTTAACTTTTGGCCTTTTAATTATAATGTGTCTTGGTGTGGCTCTCTTCGGGTCCATCTTGTTTGTGAGACTCTGTGCTTCCTTGATTTGTATGTCTATTTCCTTCACCAAATTAGGGAAATTTTCTTTAATTATTTTTTCAAATAAGTTTCAATTTTTTGCCCTTCTTGTTCTCATTCTGGCACCCTTATGATTTGGATATTGGTATATTTGAATATGTACCAGAGTCTCCTTATTCTATTCTTGTTTTTTGAATTATTTTTTCTACTAGCTGTTCTCATCAAATGTTTCTTTCTTTCTTATGTTCCAAATTTTTTATTTGATTCTCAGCTTCATTCCCTCTACTGTTGGTTTCCTGTAGATTTTTCTTTATTTCACTTAATGTAACCTTCATTGCTGCTTGGGTCTTTTTTATGCTGTTGCAGTACCCAGTGAATTCCTTGAGCATCCTGATAATGAGTGTTTTGAACTCTGCATCTGATAGGTTGCTTACCTCCATTCCATTTATTTCTTTTTCTGAAATATCGTTCTGTTCTTTCATGTGGGCAATATTTCTTTGTCTCCTCAATTTGGCAGCCTCCCGTGTTTGTTTCTATGTATTAGGGAGAGCTGCTTTTCCTCCCTGTCTTAGTGGTGTGGCCTGTTGTAAAAGGCACACCTGTAAGTTGTATGGGGTGGAGCCTTGGGTAATTGCCAGGGTGGGGTAACCTGTTTCACTGCTCTGTGACCCTCTGTGGGGGAGGGCTTGGATGGGGGACATGCTGCTGCTGGCCTCTGGAGTTTTGCCCAGGAAGAAACTATCTCCTAACATTCACCCTGATGCCAGTCACTTCAATTTCTCCCTGTATGCCACTAGTGCACTTCTAGCCATTGCTCTGGTGCTGAATCCCAAAGGGAGTGAGTGTGTAAATCCTAAGTCTGTTGTGGGCCCTTTAAGAGGAGTCTTCTGAGAATCCTGCAGTTTCTTCCACTTCCCTAACCCCACTGGTTTATACAGCCAGAAGTTAATGGGGACTTATCTTCTGAATGCTGGAACCCTGGGCTCTGTCATCTGGTCTGGGGCTGGGATTCCTTACTCCCAAAGTATCCCTCTCAGTTTTTACCCACCACATGTGGATGTGGGACTGCCAGTTCCATATCTATGTGCCTCTCCACACCAGTCCATGTGTCCATGCCTCTCTGTGCTTCTCCATCTCTTCACTGCTCCTATCCATCTGGGTGAATGTGGCTTCTCTAAATCCTTGGTTGTTACACTTCCATACAGCTTGATTTTCTGACAATTATGGGTGATTTTTAAATTTTGTAGCATTGTTGTAATCTTTATTGCGGTAGTTGTGGGAGGAGGTGAGATATGTTTACCTACACCTCTTTTTTAGAAAGATTCTTTAATGGTGTCTGAGGAGTCCCTGTTGGGATCCAGTCTGGCTGAGATTGGAGTTGCAGGGGAGTGAGCCCCTCTTTCTCTTCCTTATACTGCTCAATTGATGTGATCATGTCATTTCAGTGCACTGATCCTCTGATTTAAAAATTTTCCTGATTCTTCCTGTTTATCTAACCTCTCTGTGTAATAGCTTGCTCTCACTGTCTGGCAGTAGAACTTTCTGAATTGTACATTTAAGTTAGTTAAATCAGTAATAGTGTTATTTGTTTCAATGTTAAGATTTTTAAGTGATGCAAAATGCCTCATCCTCAAGTATTTGTTACATAACCTTTCCTATTTTTCATCTTAACCACTTTTATAAAACTTAGTTTTTCACTTACATTTTTTAAAAGATTTTATTTATTTTTAGAGAGACAGGAAGGGAGGGAGAAAGAGAGGGAGAGAAACACTGATGTGTGAGAGATACTTCAGTCTGTTGCCTCTCACATGCTTCCAACTGGGGACCTGGCTTGCAACCCAGTCATGTGCCCTGCCTGGGAATTGAACCCACGGCCTTTCGGTTTGCAGGCTGGCACTCAATCCACTGAGCCACAACAGCCAGGGCTGTTTTTCATTAACATTTTACCTTAGTATTATTTTGTATTAGTGTCAGATGTACAACATAGTGATTAGATGCTTAGTATGCTTTACAAAGTAATCCCCCATATTTCAAGTACCCACCTGGCACTGTACATAGTTATTAGAATATTATTTACTGTATCCCATATGCTGTACTTTATATTCCCATGACTACTTTGTAACTACCAATTTGTGCTTAATCCCTTCACCTTTTTTATCCAGTCCTCTAGTTCCCCTTCCCTCTGCAACCATCACTCCATTCTCTACAACTATGAGACTCTTTTGTTTGTTCATTCATTTTGTCTTTAGAACCCATGTGTAAGTGAAAGCATATCATATTAGTCTCTTTCTTTCTGGCTTATTTTCCATAGCATAATATCTTCTATATATATCCATGCTGTTGTGAATGTTAAGATTTCATTTTTTAGGGCCAAACAATATTTCATTGTGTATATCTATCACTTTTTGATCCACTTGTCTATTGATGGACACTTGGGTTGCTTCCATATCTTGGCTATTTTAAGTAACACTGCAATGAATATAGGGGTGCTTACGTTCTTTTGAATTAGTGTTTTGGGTTTCTTTGGCTATATACCCAAAAGTGGAATGCCTGGGTCGTAAGGTGGGTCTATTTTTACATGTTTGAGGCAACTCTGTACTATTTTCCATAGTGGCTACACCAATCTGCATTCCCACCAAGAGTACCTGAAGGTTCTCTTTTCTCCACATCCTCACCAGCACTTATTTGTTGATTTACTAATAATGGCCATTCTGACAGGTGTGAGGTGATATCTCATTGTGGTTTTGATTTGCATTTCTCTGATGATTAATGACCTTGAACATCTTTTTAAATGTCTGTTGGCCACCTGTATATTCTCTTTGTAGAAGTGTCTGTTCAGGTTGGTTGCCATTTTTTAATTGGTTTGTGTTTCGTGTGTGTGTGTTGTATTACTTCTTCATAAATTTTGGATATTAAAATTTATATCCAAAATATAAATCAGATGTGTCATTGTCAAATATCTTCTTCCATTCCATAGGTTGTCTTTTCATTTTGCTGATGGTTTCCTTCGTTTGATGTAGTCTCATTTGTTTATTTTCCTTCATTCCTCTATCATGAGGACACATGACAAAAAATACTGGTAAAGAGAAATGTCAGAGAATTTACTGCCTATGTTTTCTTCTGGAAGTTTTATGGTTTCAAGTCTTACATTTATATTCAGTCTATTTTGAGTTTATTCTTGTATATGATATAACCAGGTGGTCTAGTTTGTTTTACAAGTGCCTGTCCAATTTTTCCAACCCCAATTATTGAATAGACTGTCTTTACCCCATTGCATGTTCCTGTCTTCTATGTCATATATTAATTACAATTTAGGCACAGGTTTATCTCTGGGCTACCTATTCAGTTCCATTGATCAATATGTCTTTTTTTATGCCAGTACCATGCTGTTTTGATTACTGTAGCCTTGGAGTATATTTTGATATCAGGTAGCATAATACCTCCCACTTGGTTCTTTTTTCTCAAGATTGTTGTTACTACTTGGAGTCTTTTATGATTTCATATAAATTTATAGATAATTTGTTCTAGTTTTTTTGAAAAATTCTCTTGGTATTTTAATAGGAATTGCATTGAATCTATAGATTGCTTTGGATGATGTGGACATTTTAACTGTTAATTGTTTCTATCCATGAGTATGGTATATGCTTCTATTTACTTATGTCATCTTCAGTTTTTTTTCCATAATGTGTTATCATTTTCTGAGTACAGATATTTACCTCTTTGGTTAAATTTATTTCTTGGTATTTGTTTTTGTTGATGAAATTGTAAATGGGATGGTTTACTTAATTTCTCTTTCTGATAGTTTATTCTGATATATAAAAATGCTACCTTGCCCTGGCCATTGTGGCTCAGTTGATTGGAACATCATCCTGTAACCAAAATGTTGTGGGTTCAGTTTTGGTTGGGGCACATGCATAGATTGTGGGTTCTATACCCATTCTGGGTGCTACAGTCCCTGATACAGGCACGTCTAGCAGGCAGCCGATATATGCTTCTCTGTCTCTCTGTCTCTCTGTTTCTCTCTTCCTCTCTCCCTCTCTCTCCCTCTCTCTCATATCCATGTTTCTCCCTTCCTTCCTCTTTAAAAGCAATAACGAAAATGTCCTTGGGCCCTGGCTGGTGTGGTTCTGTGGGTTGAGTGCCGGCCTCAGAATCAAAGGGTCACTGGTTCGATTCTCAGTGAGGGCACATGCCTGGGTTGTGGGTCAGGTCCCCAGTGGGGGGGGTCATGAGAGGCAACCACACACTGATGTTTCTCTCCGTCTCTGTCTCCCTCCCATCCCCTCTCTCTAAAAATAAATAAATAAAATCTTTTTTTTAAAAAGAAAATGTCCTTGGGTGAGAATAAAAAATGCTGTATGTTTTTGAATGTGTATTTTCTATTCTCTTACTTTACTCAATTCTTTTATCAATTCTAGTAATTTTTTTAAATAAAATCTTTAGGGTTCTCTCTGTATAGTATTATGTCATCTGCAAATAATGACCTTTTTACATCTAATTTTGAAATTTGCTTGCCTTTTATTTCTTCTTCTTGTCTAATGAAGAAGAAATGAAAGTCCTAGCTATGGCTAGGACTTTCAGTACTATGTTAAAAAGGAAAGGTGAAAGCAGACACCCCTGTCTTGTTTGTAATCTTCAGGGAAACACTTTTAGCTTTTCCTCATGAATATGATGTTAGCTGTGGGTTTGTCATATGTTGCCTTTATTATATTAGAGTATGTTCTTTTTACTTCCACTTTGCTGAGAGTTTTTATCAAAAGTGGGTGCTAGATTATTGTCAAATGCTTATTTTAGTCCATGATAGTATCATGGTCTATCCTATGTTTTGTTTATGTAATATCCCACTAGGTGATTTACAGATACTGAGTCAACATTTGCATCCCAGGAATATATCCCACTTGAACACAGTGTATGATCTTTTTAATGTGTCGCTGGATTCTGTTTGCTAATATTTTGTTGGTGATTTTTTATCCATGTTCATCAGGGATATAGTTCTTACTTTGTAGTCTCTTTTTCACATTTTGAATCAGATAATTCTGGCCTAGTAAAGTGAGTCTGTGAGTGTTCTCCCTTGAATTATTTGGAATAGTTTGAGAATGATAGGTGTTAGATTTTCTTCGAATGTTTGGTAAAATTCACCTGTCAAGCCATCCTGTCCAAGGCTTTAGTTTGTTGGGAGTTTTTTATGGCTGCTCTTATTTTGTTGGTTGTAATCAGTCTGTTCAGATTTCCTATGTCTTCTTGATTCAGTCTTAGAAGATTTTATGTTTCTAGGAATTGATCCAGTTCTCTCAGATTGCCAATTTGTTTGCATATAACTGTTCATGGTATTTTCTTATAACCCT
Source organism: Phyllostomus discolor (assembly GCF_004126475.2). Lineage (NCBI taxonomy): Eukaryota > Metazoa > Chordata > Mammalia > Chiroptera > Phyllostomidae > Phyllostomus > Phyllostomus discolor. The sequence continues at coordinate 138,365,367 of NC_040904.2, read as the reverse complement.
TTGTATTTCTTTTGTGTCAGTTATTTGTTTTTCATTTCTGATTTTATTTGCATACTCTCTTGTTTTCTTGATAAGTCTGGCTAAGGTTTATCAGTCTTTTCAAAGAAGCACATCTTGGCTTCACTAGTCTTTTGTGTTGTTTTTTTTTTGACTCTTTCATTTATGTTCACTCTTGATTTTCATTATTTCATTTTTTTCTATTTACTTTGAGCTTTTTGTTCTTTTTCTAGTTATTTGGATGTAAGGTTAGAATGTTTATTTGAGGTTTTTCTGGTTTCTCTAGGTAGGCCTGTATTCCAATGAATTTTCCTCTCAGGACTACTTCTGCTGTGTCCCATAGACATTGGGTTTTTACTTTTATTTGTCTGAAGTTTTATATTTTTTTATCTCCTTGTTAACCCATGTTATTCAGCCTCCGTATGTTTGTGTATTTTTCAGTTTTGTTCATATAATTGATTTCTAGTTAGATAGCATTGTGGTCAAAGAAGATGCTAGGTATGATTTTAATTTTCTTAAATTACTGGCATTGTTTTGAGCCTGAACATGTGGTCTATGACAATGTCCCATGTGCACTTGAAAAGAATGCATATTCTTCTGCTTGGTGTGAAATTCTCTGAAAACAGCAATTAAATTGACCTCATCTAGTGTGTCATTTAAGGTCACTGTTTTCTTGTTGATTTGATGTCAGTGGTATGTTAAATTTCCTTCCTATGATTTCATTACTGTCATTGTCTCCCTTTATGTCCATCAAAATTTTCCTTACCTAAGTGATCTTCTGTTGAGTGTATAAATGTGTACAAGTTTTATATCCTCTTCTCAGATTGATCCTTTTAGCTTTTTGTTGTTTGGGAATTTATTTATTTTTTCTTTAATTTTAAATGATAGCACTGCTGAATAGTCTTGGTAGTAGGTCCTTGGTTTTCGTTGCTTTGATGAAAAGTTCATACCAATTATTTCTGTCCTGAAAAGTTTCTCTTGAGAAATCAGCTGACAGTTTCATGGGAGCTCCATTGTGTGTAACTGTCCTCTTGCTCCTTTTAAGTTTGTCTTCAAACTTTGCCATTTTACTTACGATGTATCTTAGTGTGGGCTTCTTTGGGTTCGTCTTGTTTGGAACCATACTTCCTGGACTTGTGTGTGTGTTTTCCATTCACTAGGTTAGGGAAGTTTTCAGCCACTATTTCTTCAGATAGTTTCCCAATCCTTGCTCTCTCTTCCTTCTGGTACCTCTGTGATATGGATGTTGTTATGCTTGGTATTATCCCACAAGTTTCTTAAACTATACTCATTTTTTAAAAAAATTGTATGTTGTTTAGTTACAGTTGTCCCTCCCTTTTCCCTATTGCTCATCCCTATCCCACCCTCCCCACTCTCATGGTCAGTCCCTACCCTCCCGCCCCCCCCGCCGCCCCAGTGTCCATGCCCATGAGTCCTCCATTCATGTTCTTTTGCTTGCCCCTTCCCCTTCTTTCCCCTGTCATCCTTCTCCCACCACCCCTCTGGTCAGTGTCAGTTGGTTCTTTATTTCCAAGTCTTTGGTTCTATTTTGCTCATTTGTTTGTTTTGTTCATTAGGTTCCACTTATAGCTGAGATCACATGGTGTTTGTCTTTCACTGTCTGGCTTATTGCACTTAACATAATGCTCCCCAGTTCCATCCATGCTTTAGCGATGGGTAAAAGTTCCTTCTTTCTGCTGCATAGTATTCCACTGTTTAAATGTACCATAATTTTTTGACCCACTCATTTAAGAATGGGCACTTAGGCTATTTGCAGCACTTGGCTATTGTAAATTATGCTGCTATGAACATTGGGGTGCATAGGTCCTTTTGGATTGGTGATTCGAGATTCTTAGCATATAGTCCCAGCAGTGGGATTGGTGGGTCATGAGGCAATTCCATTTTTAGTTTATTGAGGAAATTCCAAACTATTTTCCACAATGGCTGCACCAGCCTGCAATCCCACCAACAGTGCACTAGGGTTCCCTTTTCTCTACAACCTCGTCAGCACTTGTTTGTTCATTTATTAATGATAGCCATTCTATCTCGTGTGAAGTAGTATTTCATTGTGCTTTTAATTTGCATCTCTTTAATGGCTAGAGATGCTGAGCATCTTTTCATATGTGTATGTGCCGTCTGTATGTCCTGTTTGGAGATGTGTCTGTTCAGGTCCTTTGCCCATTTTTTTTTTTTCAGTTGCGTTGTTTGTCTTCCTTGAGTGGAGTCGTGAGTTCTTTATATGTTTTAGAGATCAAACTCTTGTCTGAGGTGTCATTAGCAAATATGTTTTTCATACAGTTGCTTCCCTTTACATTTTGTTGATGTTTTCCTTAGCCATACAGAAGCTTTTTATTTTGATGTAGTCCCAGTTGTTTATTCTTTCCCTTATATCCCTTGCCCTAAGGGATGTAACTGTGAAAACGTTGTGTGGGATGTCTGAAATTTTCTGCCTGTGTTTTCCTCTAGAACTTTTATGGTGTCACAACTTATATTGAAGTCTTTTATCCGTCTTGAAACTATCCTCATTTTTTAAAATCATTTTTTTCTTTTTGCTGTTCTGTTTGCTGCTACTTTGTCTTCCAAATTGTTGGTTTGATACTCTGCTTCATCTAACCTGGTATTGTTTCCTCCATGTGTGTTCATTTTAGTTACTGTATTCTTTATTTCTAACAGATCCTCTTATGGTTTCTATGTATTTTTTATGTGTACTTCTTTAAAGTTTTAACTGAATTTATCTACTCTGCTGTTTAGCTAGTCTTCAGATAGTTATGCAGGTTGATGGTTATATAATTTAGTTTTAATTTTACATGGTCAGAGTAGGAGGTAAGTGCAACTTCTACATAGCTCTGCCATCTTGGGTCCCCCCACATAGCCTTTCAAAAACCTTTATCTGCTCGTCCTGCAGCTGCAGAAAAAGGCAAAGAAAATTAACATCTTCTTTTCTGTTAGTAGTCAGCTGAAAGTACAGAAGAAACTAGTTTAAAGTGATAGTTACCCAATATTTGTTCATATAGCAAAAGTAATTAATATTTATTTTTGGAAACTTCATACTGACTTAAAATTAATTGTTCTCCTTTTCTCATTAACATGCATAACATTTTTCGCACTCATAAATATTTTGTTCTTTAAATGTGTATTTTACTGATTATTTATTTCTGATGCCACTTTTTTCTAGTATTAACTACTTTTTCCCTGTTAAGCACTAGCTGCTGAGTTGATAAAGTAATTGAAAATTAATACATAGAAGTTAACATAGCTTTCATTATACTGATATACTATGTTTGAGATATATTTGTATATTAGAAGTAGAACTTTTTTATGAAGTGTAATCTTGAACATTTGCATAATTTTTTTCCTTAAAATTAGCTTCCAAAGTATTTACTGTTGCCTTGAGTTTTATTTTTGTTGGCCTAGATTTGCTTGGCAATGAAATCCTTAATAGCATGCTCATATATAAAGAATATAGGGGATATCCTCTAAAAGTGTATATCTGCTTAGTTATACTTTTTATGGATGAGATACCATTCCTTTTCCATAATAATGTACTTTTGGAGAGTTATCCATCTATTATCTTATTTGGTCATCTCATTGATGCCAGAGTTTAACTTGGCAAGTGTTGTTATACCTTTTCACAGATGAGAAACAAGACGGTATGCTTTAGAAGACACAGTATGGCAGAATGTACAAACTTTTCTGTAAAGTAGACATCAGTACTAACCCCAACCCAACTACTCATACCTATTATTATTATCCTTACAGTGTTGTGACATCTCTGAGCCTCAGGTTCTCATTTTTTTGGTGAGTTTAGCAGTAATACTGTATGAGATAAAGTATGTGGGGCACACTAGCCTAGTGTTTGGCCAACATTACAAGTTTAGTAAATTATTGCACTTATTTACTATTGATAATAAGAAATAGAAAAGTCAAGTAATTTACTTTGGTGTCTCCATGTCTAATTAGTAACAGGACTAGCAGTGAAAGTTAGGTTTTGGATATTGTTTTACATTTCTGCATCTAAGTTCCTTTTAGTGAAACATACTAGTGGCACTAGAAACATACTTACCTTGGGCCGTTCAATGGCAGTGACCCGTGCAAACGACGTTAGGCCTTTCTGTGGGATAATGAGCAATTGATTAAAAACAAAAAAAGGAGAGAGTTTTTAAAACTCTCAAGGATTCTTTTTTTCCTTTGTAGATACTTAGCACTCTTGATATAGTTGTCTGAGGACTCTTCACCTTCCTAATGGGTCTTCATCTTTCAGAGCTGAGCCAGACTTGGTTACCATTTATGATAGAAGCAAGCTATAAGGAATTTTTGGGGACAGTTTTGTGTCTTTCTTTTTTTAAGAAACAAGTATATTTACTTTATTTTACATCATTCTTTTAAAGTATTTTCAAAATGTTATATATCTGTTTAGTGTTATTCTTTAAACAATTATGAATTTGTATTTTATAACTTGCGTGAATGTATACATAAAATAAGTACATGCCATGGATAGTTAGTTCTATTTCTGATATGAAATTAGAAGCAGCTTAGCTCCTTGTTAGAATTTACCTTCGACCTAAAGGTACCAGTTTACAACTTCTTGGGTTGAGGGGTCAGCCAGATATTAGGAATTTCTAACAAGCCTTTATTGAATTAGTATGTCTGTTACAGAATAGGGTTAGTATTTATGGCATGCCAGTCACATATTCACCCAGTTTTCTACTACTTTTAATGGCATGATGACAAAAAAGGATCTGTTGGTAACATTGGAGGAGAGCTCCAAGGCTCGGGTGCTTCCAGATTCCTCCCCCAGTCCAGTCACTGTATTTGTAAATCTAAGTGGTATTTTCTGTCTTAATGCATAGTACTTTGGGTTATGTAATTACTAAGGAACTTTGCTGAGAGAACATTGCTATTAGAAAGGGATATAGAGCAGATTTTTTGTTTGTTTGTTTTGAATGGAGAGGCCATGAGAAAAATTCTGAATACGGATGAAAAATTAATGAGTAAAGGCAAGTTCAGGTTAAGACTCAGCATAACAGACTGGGCTACGGACGTGGGGTGTCTCATACATAGTCAATGTCAGGGATATGGTAGAGATTGCATACAGTAAATGGTAAGAAACAACCCAGTATATGTTAGAACAAAAACAGAAACAGGCACTGAACTATATGTGGGGACATGCAACATGTACTAAGATATTATGGTGATTAACAGTGTGGTCAAGTTTAATATTGTAACATATTATTGAAACACTAAATATTAACTTCATTTTTAAATACATTTTCCCTTACTAGGAATGCATTTCATTTCAGGCTTATTTGAAGTAACCAAAGACAGGGAAACAAGAGAAACAACTGCACATTAAAAAACTGCTGTAATTAGAATTATGTATAAGTTTACAGTGTATGTATTCTGTTATGCTGATATTATAGTAATCGTAATCTTTAAATTATTTCCACTTTTTTCGCTTAAGATTTTAACTACACATGTTTTTTTAACCCACTTAACATTCTTTTCTGTAATAATCTGGGGTATAATTACTTTAAGAAAAATAAATTCTCGTAGGCTTTTATAAGAGCTCCTCTTTCCCTGGAGTCATATGAAGTAACTATCACACAATTAGTGAAAAGCCCAGGCTACAAAAGTTGACCCCGTCACAATCATTACCAATAGATGGGGTGTGAAAACCTTGTGGTTAAGAAAACACACTCACGTGTATCTTCACTTCCATGGAGTTACAGGGCTCTTTTCCCCCTCCCCTTGCCTTCTTTCTTCTTTCTTCCGCTCTCCATTGTAACTAGAAAGTTTAGATAATTAACCTTCATATTTTAAAATGTTTATTTAAACTGTAGTTTGATAATACCATTTTTGGATTACAGTTCCAAGTGCCCCATATAGTTTCAAAGCAAGAGCTTTGGAGCCAGAAGGATGGGATCCAGCTTTCAGCTCTGTTATCTTCCGTGGGGCACCTCTGTCCTCAGAGCCGCAGTCCCTCACCTGAGATACACTAGACGGTAGTTTCATTTGTCATGAGGAGCAAAATAGGAAACATAGCCTCGAAATCTAGCCTAAAAACAGGTCTTTAATCTACATAGAAATAATTATGATTATTTAGTCCTGTATTTATTTTCACTGGCAGCTGGTATGGCCTAGATAATGGGGTAAAGCTTTAATTTTTAACTCTTTGGTGGTAGCATTCTGATTTCAAACAAATAACTCAAAGTTAGATGAAACAAAGTTGAGTATTTATCACCTTATTTAATGTGGTCAAATGCTTCAATTTTGCTAGCTTTTACATATATAGAACTCAAGATTTTGATGTAGAGAGTGAAGATGTATATTAAAGGTTCTTAGGTAAAAATAAATTAAAGGTGAAGGCGAAATTGAGCAGTGAGAGTCCTTCCCTATTTTGGTGGCTGCGTTCTGTGCACTGGTGAAGTGAAAATGCTGATATAATAATCCAGGAGACACAATTGTTTATGTAGGTCTGAATATTACATAGCTAAGTTTTAAATAATAATACTAAGAAAACAGTCATTTCAGCTAATTTTTAAAGAGCAGTGTATACCAGGATCGTAAGAAAATTATTTTAACTTTTCTAATAAATTAACATAATATCTTTAAATGTTTTACATAAAGTAAAAATTATTCTTAAATTGCTCAAATCACTCTGCATTGATCTTGCAAACTATATCAGAGATATAAAATTGTAGTAATTATTTCAGAATAAGTTTGTTTTTGCTCCATAAACTTGGAACTACTATGCATTTGAATAAGGGCTTTGAAGAAATTTCGCAGGTATTTGTTGCTGTAGTTCACTTATTTCTAGGAGGTGCTCACATTTGATTTTCTCTTCAGAAAAACTTTAGCAAGATGTGAGTATTGTTTTTGCTGTCTTTCAAGGAACATAAAATAAACTGTGGCAGATTGTGGACTAAGTACAAGAAGAGGTTTCTTTTTGAATTAAGATCAAGTTTCTTTGTAAGTAGATACCTTTTAGATGCAATTGTGTATCAGTGTGAAGGGCCCTTGAGATATAAGAATTACTACTGCCTCTTCACTTTCTGGTTTTTTAACAGAAAAAATTTTGTTTTATTTTCGAAAGTAAAATAACTTCACAGATCAGGTTTTCTAAAGCTTTTCCAGTAATATCTGGTAGCATCTGCTTGTCTTCCCTTAATGTAATCATCACATAAACTTAATTGTAGGAAATCATGTTAAGCCACATACTTACTAAGTTATGCTTACTACATTTCTGTCACGTGTAAGGCATCTCCAGGGGGCACTTAGAAGATCTTAAAGTACCTAAGTCTGCAGCATCTTTGAGCAGCAGCCATTTGCTTATACAGTTTATAATATGCTCTATTTCCAGTGAGTTAACTGGAAAATGGGACATTTAAAGTTAAATTCTCAAAGAAATGTAAAACACTTAATATATTGTTTGGCATTAATTTTTCTCTGGTATGGAAAATACGTTATGTAAAAATCAGTACCAGATAATTTTATATTGTTGTTTCTGGAGTTTTTTACCCCTAGCAGTTCTGAGAGGATGACATTATTTTGATGATTTGGATGATTTATTTTGTTTTCATCTTTTACTTCAGTACCACAATTAAATATGTAAAATATTATTATAATATGCTGTTCTGCTTTGTATTCAAACACAATATTGAGAGAGTGAGCTAGACTTAACTCTAAGTAGATTCCATTGCCTGGAAACAGATCTGGATCTTTCCTGTCATTAACTTTGCTACTTAATAAGTTAACCTCAGTTTTCTCATCAATGAAATGGGTATAGAAATATACCTCAAAGGTTTTTATTAAGTTAAATAAATTCTGGACTCTGTTAAGCAAATTGTAAATTTTAAGTAGATGAAAAAACACTATTATGATTTTTAGTATAATATAAATATTACTTCTCCACCCGCTCTGTCCCCCTGGCCCCATGTAAGAGCAACTTCTTATAATACTCGTTTTGTAGAGGAACAGGAATAAAATGAGTACTCTGAATATTGTGAAACACTATTGGGAAAAACTTATAAAAGTTCCATTGAGATTTTAAACTAATTATATTGTTTTGAACTTCAAACAAGCACTTTATTATATTATCTCTAGAGTTTAAAGTGTGGATTGATTTAATCTGTCTGCACTTGTCTGTTGAAATACAGACCTTAGAAAACACAGGTACTTTTTTAGGCTTCATCAGAATTTCTTGGAAAAATATTACAGATTTTATTTCAATAAAGCTGTACTTCTAAAAATCACCACATGAAATGAACACATCAATAAAATATATGGGCCTAAAATGTTAAAAATGTAAATGACATTATATATTAATGAAAATACAAGACCTTTTAAGTTCTGTTTGTCCAAAGTATAATTACCAAGTGAAAATTTGAAGATAATCCCAAACATCTGTCTTGAATTGTCTTAGTACAAGAAAAAGTTTAGTGAATGTTAAAACCTTTTATTCCTGAAGTCAGATATAGGATAACTCCATCTCTATTTTAAAAGAACGTAGGGGTATGACCTTAATTTTTCTTTTCTCCCTTCCCCTTCATCCTAGTTGCATAGTGTTGGATTAATTAGATTCTTCAGTTCATGGCCTGTTTTCAGGATGATCCTTGCAAGTTTTCTCTCTTTTATTCATCTACTTATTTATTTATTATCTCTATTGCTGACTTCATTTTCCCTTTGCACCATAGGCAGCTGCTTTAATGTGCTTAAATCTGTACCTTTCAATTGTAATATACTCTTGTAAAATATGTATTGATATTTTGGGTGGGAAAGAATTTTTAGTATTTATAACTGGTGGTGTGACACAATGCATTCAATATTTTGTCTCTCTGTCAGCTTTTTAAGGTCCATTCATTTTACAGTATTTACATGGAATTTGTTGCTGTATCATAATCCATAAAATTTCTCCAGGGTGTTCCCAGCGTGGACAGTCAGTTACTTCACTAATAACCAAAACTAAGAGTACACACCCCCTCTGTGTTCTCCCAGGTGAGAATTACCCTGGGAGTTGGATTTCTGGTCAGGGTTTAACCGTGATTTGGTCAGTGACATTTGGCGACTTGACTTAGTACACTCAGCTGGTGGAAGGAGGGCTGGCCCGGGCTGTACAGCCACCAACAGGGCATAGGGTCCTTTTCCCGCCAGTGCTTGTCTTCATCCAATTTTCTGATTTTTCCCAACCTGAGCATAAAGTATATTTTGTTATAATTTGCATTTCTCTGGGTCACTAATAAATTTGAGTATTGGTTAAAATGCTTGGTATTTATTTTGTTTTTCCTTTTTATATATTCCTGATCATATCCTTTGCCCCTTTTATTTCTACAAGATTTATTTTTTGTTGTTGTGACTTTATTAGGAGTTCCTTTTATTTTTTAATTACAGTCCCTTGTCTATTTAGATATTTGAATTATCTTTACCTAGTATATTATATGTTTTTACCTTTGTTCTTAATATCCTTCAGGATATAATGAATAGAAGTTCTTCATTCTAAGGTACTGAAATTCATTAGTTTTTACCTTTTTTGTTATATTTGGAGATTGTTTTAAGAAATCCCTTTCCCTTTCATAGAAATATTCTCCAACATATTCTTCTGTTAGATTTACCTTTTCATATTTAACTTATAAATCTCAAGTTTCCCTTTTAATATGGTGAATATGGTATGCAAATCCAGTTTCACTTTTCTCATACATTATGTTTAGAATACATTTTTGAGTTCCTTAATATACAATGTGAAAATATTGATTGGTATTGCATAGATTTATAGATTAATATTGAGAGAATTGACATCTTTATAATGTTAAACTGTCCAATTTATGGTCCTTAGACTATTCTTCCATAGCTTTCAAATTTTGGTTTGAATACTTACAGGTATATTTAACAATTAAGCCAGCCAGATTTAAAAACTGACATGATACAAAAAAGTTGACATGATTGACATAATCAAATTTGTCAAAAAACCCCATAGCTACAGTGATTAATTCCGTAGAGTAATTATGTAGATATGAAACCATCATACTAGCCCACTTAAGATGTATTTTTGTGGTCCACTTTAATGTATTTTCCTTTGAGCTGGAATATATATACACTAGTTATATTTTAAATGGCTTCTCAGTTCAACAATGATTTTCACTTTTTGTTTTATCATTGGAACGGGACAGATGAACAGCTTTGATGAAAAGAATTACTGTTTAATTGACTACTGATCAGATTTGTATTAGGTCATATTATTTAGTCTACTTTTATACTTTTTGAATTAATCTTTATGTTAGCATTGAGTTTTGGTAGTATTGTTACAAAAATCAACCACATTTGAAAATATGGGAATAGTGACAGCAGTTTTTATGCCAAAAATAAATGTGTGTGACAGTTTTAGGCTTAGTTTTGGCAGCTCTTACTTTAAAAAACCTAAAATACATTTTTATAAACACTGTATTGAGGAAAATTGTCTCAGAAAGAAGGGATTTTGCACGGGAATTGTTTTCATATTTGAGTATGATGAAATCCTTGATGTCAGTGCCCTTTAATCAGAGACCACCCCCTGCAGTGAAGAAGGTGGCTCAATTACTCCTGGCAGTGAGGGGCCACTGCACCCTGGGGACCCTGAAGTGTGTTATTATGTATTTTACAGGATTTCAACTTTGGTTGGGTGATTTGGGAGAAATTCTAAAGATGGTGGTGTGTCCTTTAGATTGGATGCTGAAACCATTCTATGACTGGATAAATAATCATTTATAGCAAGAGAGGGGGATGTTTGGTATTTTGTGGGTTGTTATACAATGACCTTTTTCTCTTTGTGTTTAGTAAAATTACCGAGTAATCTCTGAGTAATCTGATCCCAAGCTGCTCCTCTGTAAGATTGCGTATGCCCCTCTCTTCATCCCAACTCGTCCCTTTTTTCCCTTGCTCTCATCCTCTCGCCCTCCCTCTCATCCTCTCGCCCACTCTTACTCTCTCATCCAGAAGTAATTAAAATTGTTTTTAAAATGTATGTTTCCTTTTCTTTTTCCCAGTCACCCACAACAGTAACTTAATCATAGGATATGAAAGATTTTATCTAGACAAAAAAAAAAAAGAATGTTAGTTTTACCTTGTAGAGATAACCTTGCCAATGATTTTTAGCTTCTTAATTGTATTCTCACTTTGAAGTAACCACGTCCTCTGCTGTCTGTCCGGGTGGAGGCCATCCTGCTCTCGCACGCGGCTTCACTGCAGCTGCCTTCGCCTGGCCTCTCTGTTCATGCTCCTATTCCCTTGAAGTGAGTACTTCTTCCACAGGGAAGGCAGGATAACCTTTTCATAAATGTTAAGTCCTTTCACAAACTTTCTGAAAGTCGTCCCGCACCCATTACAAATAAAACAACCCTCAGACTTACTGTGGCTGAAGGACCCTGCTTGTCGTTGTGACTTCATCACAGCCTTGCCTTTCATCTTTTGGCTACTCACCTGGCTGGCCTTTTTGTTCTTGCAAATAATCAAATTCATTCTTTCTTTAGACCCTTTGCTCTAAAAATTCTTCTTATCTGGAATCGCCAGGCTTTTCAAGGCTGGTTCCTTATCTTTTATTCCTTAGAAGTCAAGCCCATTTCCCTATTTGTAAGTTATCTTTATCTAAATTAGCCTCATGCACTCTGTCTTACTTTCTTTTAAGTTATTTGTATCTGAAGTTAATTCATTTGTTCTATTGTGTGGTATTCCTTTTCATGTCCCACTTACCTTACCACTTCACAGCTAAGTTCTGAGTGGTGGGAACTTGTATGTCTGTACCTTTCTAAGTCCCAGCTCCTAAGGAAGTCCCTGGCACAAAATAGGTGCTTAAAAAGTATGTTTAGTAAGTAAATACATTTATGAATGAAGAAATGAACAAACAACCGAATGAGTGACCATATATTCTAGGCATAAAACTATATGCCTGTTGACTATTAATGAGAGAAATGCTTGTTAGGTTATTATTTGATTGAAGTATAAGTATGTAAAAATTGTCAGTGTTTCTCTGGAAAATGCCTTAAAATAGTTAAGGTGATTCCTTGCTTTAATGTTCTTTTAATTGTCTATGGTCTAAGACTATGGTTTAGATGGGATATCATCATAGTGGTGTTTTCCTGGTGCTTAAAATAATACTTGGGTGCATTTCTCTGGAGCAATTCCAACCTAAGTATGTTTGCATTTTATTAATGTCACATCAGATCAGAACTTTCGGAGAGGTGAGGTGGACTGAAAAATAGCCTGGGTAGTAGAAGTTTCCACAGAGTCCTACTTTATCAATTTGGGAGGGGGGTACATATGAAATATACATGGTGTTATGCCTATTGTTTTGAAGATAATTATAATTTGTTTTACTATTTGTTTTCTCTACTTTATATTTCTTGTTGCATTTGGTATTTGAATTTGACAGTAATTTAAAGGGAACTCTTTTTTATTTTTCAAGTTAGGGATTCAATTTTCTGTGGACTCATGATACCAAGGCCGAATTCATAAGAAGTATGTGAATATTGTTTTTCAGTGAAAGATGAACTGTGGCATGAAAATGTTAGGTGGAGGGTGGAAAAGGTTAGGAAGCAGCCAGCCTTGGTTTGCAATCCCTCCTCTAATTAATACTCCAGTAATAACTTGGCAAGTTTTTAGTGTCTTTGAGTCCGTTTCCTCATCCACAGAGTGGGCATAATATCTCTGTACAGGACTGTGTTGAGAATTCAGCTGATGTAGTGCAGTCAGTGTACTGTGTGCTATGTGGCAGTATTAAGTTCTGGACAGTTGGAAGCTCAGTGCTTTTTCTCTTTTTTTCCATCAGCAGCAAAAGACAGCATTAAAAGATTTATTATTTTGTATACATAATATAAGGGCATAAAGTATGTAATATTTGACATTATTCCTATAATCACTGCTTGACACTGTAAATTGCAAAGAGCATCAACCACAATATTAATGATAATATCAAATATGTATTGAGTGTTTGCCATGTGTCAGATACTATCTTAAACATTCTACATATATTAACTAATTTAATATTCATCACAAAGCCTATTAGATACTAATTATATTTCCTATTTCACAGATGAGTAAGCTGAGGCCCAGAATGTTAAATTTTAGGGTGCACAGGCACATCTGGGTTTGAAAGATTCTACACTTTTTTAATCATTAAAAAATTGATACTTTAAAACCCCTTTTATTTTTCAGGTAGAGTCAGTGATCACCCATATAAATGATCTTGACAAAGACACTTTTCCATCCCCCCCTTCTAGCTGGGAGGGACACTGGTTTTAGGACTTGACACCCCATCTCTTTCTCTGTGTGAAGGAAAGAAGATGAGAGAAACATCCCAGTTGAGGGATAGTTCTGCTTTCAGAGATCAGACCCATTTCCCTATTTGGAAGTTATGGCTCTCTAAGTTAGCCTGGGGCCACTGTTGATGTTGTGACCTTTATTCTTTTTAATGTTGAAAAATCATGGTTATTTGGGGTGAAAAATAAAGGGCACACAAAATACAGATTTTTTCAACAGGATTAAATGTAGACGTCTGCTGAGATACTGATTTTCACACACATGCATTTGTTGTTAGCAGGAAAGGTATAAAGAATATATATGAATAAACCATATATATTTCACTGTTTCAGAAGCATGTTTTACTCATATATTCCGGTGCCTATTAAGCCTCTTTATAGTTTTGATCTTGTTTAGTTATCTTGCTTTTCATGCCAGTTCTTCTATGTCATTTACCACTTTTAAAATATTTCAATGAAATCTTTGTCTATTTTACCATGATTTCTTACAGTTTTTGGTTCAGTAAGTATACAGTTGCTTCAGGCCATGAAGACCCCTACTGGAAATGAAAGACCATGAAGTCTTTGTAGGTGATCTTAAGATAACATTGTTCTTAGGCCTATGATGAACTGTGTATGTGTATCAGCTTTGAGACATAATAATTACTTTAATTTTTTTTTAGACTTTGGTTGTATTTAATCTCCTGGTTTGATGAAATGTTAGAGTATAAAGGAAATAAATTTTCCATCCTAAAAATGTTTTATGAAGGTTTTCTCTCCCTGTGGTGCTTCCTGATGGCCTGAGACCATGTCACATATAATTGGATTGATACTCAGCCTGAATACTTCTTTCTCTTCTTGGCAGCATGGGGTAACCTTGGAAATGTTCTGAAGAGTCAGAGCAAAATTTCTGAAGCTGAAAGCGCCTATAGAAATGCTTTGTACTACCGAAGCAACATGGCAGACATGCTTTATAATTTGTGAGTATGCATGCTTTCTCTGCTTTGGCTCCTCTTTGAAACCCACAGTGAGAGGGACTATTGATTCAACTGCTGCAAATGGAGATGATGATAGCTGTTTTTCTGAAATAGTCATTTCATTAATCATGCCTCAGAGACCAGTAGGTGGGCGGTATTTGTGATTTCTTTGTTATGGGCCACCTCATCGATATTCATGTGTATTGATGTGGCATGGCTGAATTTTTTTTTAAGTACTATTCCATATAACAAAAATTGGTTTAAATGCTTTTATGTTTTTTTTTCAGTTTGTTCCATTAATACCTAGATGGGTTCACTCAATAAACCTGTTATGTTTGATACTTTATATAATTGATATCTTAATTATAGATATCAATAGATATCTATTGATAGATTTTGTCCTTGATTAAAGATTGCATATGTTGAAGTATATAGGAAACAGGTATTAAACCTGGGGAGTTAGTGCATAAGATAATGGCTCTTTTTTTTGCCCCTTTCCAAAGGTGCTAATAATTAGGTTGGGATAATTGGATAATTTAGAATATTTGTGTACATTGGATTAGGAAAGTCCCCAGGGGAAAAATTGGTTTCATTCTTTGAATGAAAAGTCCCTAGTAGGTACAGTGAGATGTGAGTGGAGACATACAAATGAATCAAAATCCGTTTTTTGTCTCATATTTATGACACTCTTTTGTTTGTAAGTAGTAGAAACCTAATCTAAACTTGTTTAAACACAAAAGAGATTTATTAACTCCCATAATTGAAAATTCCTGGTGTTAACTGGATGTGGTGCAATTAGATTCAGGTGCTCTTTTATGTTATAAGACTTTGTTTCTAGTTGTAGCTCTGGTTTCCTCTGGGTTCACTTCATTCTCTGTGGAACTCTGTCTTGGTGGGAAAGATGATTTCTGCACCTTTTTGCATACACCATCCTGACCCTTGATCTCAGAAGAAGTTGCTTCCGTGACTCTGTTGATTCTGGAAAACGGTCTTGATTGATCCTTTTGGGCTCATGTGTCCTCTCTTGGATGAAACACTGGGCAGAGTGGCAGGGGCTCTGAGATATCTCTTTGGACAGTGTCACTAAAGTTGAAATGAATGGAGGACCCATTCCCTGCAGGAAGGGACCAGGCAAAAAAAGACGTCTCCTCCTTGTGTTTAATGAGAGCTGTGTAATACTGACAGTATCAAACTAATCTGTCAGCTTTAACTTCAGTATGTATTTATGCCCTGGCTACATCTGATTCTTTTGTAGTCTCTACATCTGAAAGCACAGATAAAAATAAAATAAAAATACATAGAAAAAAATTTAAATATATAATGGAGAGCAGACAGGGTAAGCTCAGTTTAATTTCTCATTTACATATTTAACTTATTTTTAACCTCCTACACTTTAACACTGGGGACTCAGTCCCCTGGCCTGGGGTCTGAATTAGGTCAGCATGTGTTTCCTGTTGACCCGCACTGATTTAATTTTGTTTTCTCGCTGGAGTGCCTTCAGGTGGAGCACATCCTCTCCAGTGGACACAATGCCTGATATTCTCTGCTGTGTTTCTTGCTTCACCAAATATATTACCATACTTTTCCCTGAAATCATGAGTTTACATTTTTTTTACTTGGATGAATATATCTGTATACTCCTACAGTGTCTTTTTCCACATGTCCTTTTCATCTAAATGAGATATTACTATATTCTTGGTTATCTGATGAGGAAAAACCTTAAAAGTTTGAAAAATTTACAGAAACGCCTCTCTTTTTATTTATCTGAATGTAATGTTGTCAAAGAAGTCTCTTGCCTTGCAATATGGGAGGTGAGTTTTCTTCTCATCTTCATCCTGCATGTGTTTTGGAGTAGAAAGTAAGCTGAACAGCCAGGACCTCTTTGTTGAATGTGGTTTTCTCTCTCATATCCACAGTTACCTACCGCTAGTTGACACCTGTTGGGAAAGGGTGAAGGAAAAAGGAAATGTGTCTATCCAATCTTATTCTTTTCTGAGAAGAGAAATTTATTCTTTTAGACAAGTTCAATTTACGTGTAATCTAAATATGAAACTCCCTATCTGGATACATATGTAAACTATGAAAACATATACATATATCCCCAAATCCTAATGAAAAATTCTTGCTGGAGAAATGATTGTTAACAAGATCAGCTTTTTCTTTTTCTTTTTCACTAATTGTGGGAAAATTAGATATGTCATAAATGCCATAGCTAGCTCCAAAATATTTTCACTATTATGACAGGTTTTTTAACTACATTTAACTGTTAGCGCAAAGAGAATGGCTTGAATTTCACAAGAAATATTGGCAATGATTTCAGTATATTAGACTATGTAACCCATCTGGTTGACAGAAATCTGATAGTCAATAAAATATGTCTCAAAATAAGGAAATTTTCAGTTATTTTTATCAAATATCAATAAAATACACTAAGACAGGTCTATTGCAACCCATAATATTATAAATATATGTGGTATCATATGTCCTAAGAACAAACATTTTCTTTTCTATTTATTTACAGAGGTAGGGAAAAAAAGTTTTCTCAAAGATAGTTTAGAGACCATTTGAAAATAATTCTTTTCTTTTGAGATATATATGCTATTTTTATCACATAATTCTCTGATGTACAGAAATTGCTCCTTGTCCTATTTAAAATCCTCAAAGAAAATGACTTTGCTTTGCTCAGCCTTTACCAGTATGTACATTTAACCGGATGCTGCTCCGTTGTGGTAGTAGCAGATTTCATTACTTTTCATATCATCAGTTATAGTTACGTCTCTTAAAGACATTTTAGGACCAAGGCCTGAAACTAATAAATGTATATTAGTTGCATGAAACACTTATATTCACTAATGAATTTCAGAAGCTATGGGGAATTATAAACTTCTGTTAGATCCTCTACTTAACTTTTAATCATCAACCTAGATTTTTTTAACTCATTCAGTGTTCATAAAACTACTTATTTATAAATTATTAAAAATCTTCATATTGCTAGTAATTTTTATTAGGGGAATAACCTGGAGATACATATCATTATGTAACTCAAAACAATAGTTACTAAAGTGAGGTACACCACCACTGGCCAGCCATGGGATGATTCCAGGAGGTCAGAGATAATCCAGAATTAATTTTGTATACTTACTTTTATGTTTAAAATTTTAAAAAGTATGACTAGCACATTTGTATAGCACATCTCAATATTGTTCTATGTGATAAGAGAGAATAAATGATTTGGAAAAGTATTAACTAAGCAACAGTATAAATGATATGTTATATTTGAAGTTAGGCACCATTGCCTTATAAGATTTTTAAGTTTTGAGGACAGTTTCTTGTAGGATTGATATCAAGTTATTTATTAAAAGTGCATATAAATGATTATATTTCCTATTTATAAAGTAATGGAGTAATATTGAATATTTTTCTTGATAGCAATTCTTGATTTACTTATATGTACCAAGTACTCTTCTTAGTTCTTTAAAAATGTTGTCACAGTTTGTATTCAGAGGAAGCCTGCGAAGTGAGGAAAATGAAACCGAGAGGCAGTTTGTCTAAGGTCACACGAAAAGTACAGGAGCCAGAATTCAACTTAAAATGCTTTGACTCTATATCTGTACACTCATATTTCTGCAGAATTAATAAACAGTGTGGAGGAAACACCCTCAATATATATCTTTCAAATGTAGGGGGAAATTAATTCAAATAACCTTTACATGTAGAAATAAAATACTTGGAATTAAATCTAATAGAGAGTATTTTTTTATGTCAGTTACTGAGTTCACTGAACTCATTCTATAGAATTTTTTTTGAAAGATTAGCAATGGGTTTACAATTGAGCTATGAGTTGCTTTCAAGAATAAACTGCTGCAAAAAGCCTTTCTATTTATCCAAATTCATTATTAATAAACTATTTTGATATCATTTCAGTCCGTGCTTACAGATAATCTGGAAAAATTTGAAAACCACATTAAAGAATTTTTCCCCTAAAAACCAAGTTAAGGCATTTCATGAGTTCTATCAAATCTTTGATGAAATTATATTTCTTGCACCCAGTTACACTTTTCATTTACTTCTGTGAAGCCAGATAAAGCTGATAGCAAAAGATCTGACTACATGTAACACCAAAACCAAAAGAGGATAACAAGCCCCAACACCCCCCCCCCAAAAAAAAATCAAAACAAGACAAAAAGCAAAGAAGCAAGAACAAAATAATAGAACTACAAGAGGCCAATTATACTTATTAATACAAATGTTGACATGTCTTACACTTCATATAGTGGATGCAGTAGCATATTAAATATTAAGCAACCACTATCAGATGGCATTTATTTTATATTAATGGTACAGTATTTAATGTTACCATTCAAGTGCTACATTCTTTTAATTTAAAAGGTCAGAAAAGGAAAATTATGTGATTATCTCTAGAAATGCCATGAAGGCTTTTAATCACCATCTGCTTCAGAGGACATGACTTATAAATAAACTAGGAATAAATAGATACTTCTGCAACATAAAGAATATCTGTCTGAAGTGAATATTGAAGCACGGTGGTCATTTCCATTCATATTCAGCTTGTTGAGGTAGTGGCAATTTCTTATCGATTATTGTATCTTCCCATACTTAGAGGATTTCTAACTGTATTTGTTGATTTTATAAATGAATTATGAAATCCATATCAGAACAGAGAAGGTCCCATTCGTCAATATAAGTGATAAGACTAGTAATGGGCATTATATAACCACATATTCAGGTTATAAAGAGCCTTCTTCAATAAGATATCTAGAGTCCCATTTTCTCGAAAATTTCAGAAACAAATACATTCACATTTGGGTTGGATTGTGTAGTAGTTTGCTAGGATCGACATTAACAAAGTACCGCAAACTTAAAACAATAAAAATGTATTGTGTCACAGTTCTGGAGGCTAGCCTTCTGAAAGGAAGGTGTGCACAGGACCACGCTCCCTCCCTAACCTGTAGGGAAGTTCTTTGCTTCCTTGTGTGGTTTGCTGGCCTTCTGTGGAGTTCCTTAGCTTGCAGCTGTATAACTCTGATCTCTGCCTTTGTCATCACATAGCATTTTCCCTGTGCTTCTGTCTTCACATCCTTTTATGATGCTGCCAGTCAGATTGAACTAGGGGCCCACCCAGGTTAATTCAACATTTTATATCTGCTGTGACCCTGTTTCCCAAAAAGTTCATATTCTGAGGTACTGTGGGTTAGGATTTTAGCATAACTTTTTTTTTGAAGAGATAATTTAACCAATAACAGCTGCCTTTTGGGAGCTTCTCTTTAGGAGAGATAGAGCCTTGAGAGTAGATTTTAGTTGGGGGTGGGGTGGGATAAGGCTCCTTTATGAAGAAGCTAAAATTTTGCACAGAATTTCAACAAGTTTATATATTTAATGATGCCAAGAATTGTCCTAGGAGGAACTAACTTCTGAGGATACAGCAGTGAAGGAAAAAGTTGGGTGCAGAGTTGTTACCATAGATCCAATTCTAATGGTACATTTGTTCATTCAGGGCCAGGTTTGAAAACGGTTGAGAGGTTAGAAGGATCCAAGGTTATGGAATGGAGGTGGTGCTAGCTGACATGGAGCAGAACCATTCCTTGAGCTGTGTTGAAAACCAGCTGGAGAAACCCATGAGAAGTGAGGAACAGTGCAAATGATAGAGAAAGTAGCTGTTGGCCAAATGGCAAGAGTTCAGGACAGGGTTCCCAAACAAGTTCTCTGGGTGTGTGTGTATGTACATGTGTGTGTTAGGGACAGAGTGGGGTGTCCAGGGTATACCTGGTAAGCAGGCTGGTCCCCCAAAATGGAGAATTCAGGAGAGTTATCACGCAGCAGCGCCTGGAAGTGTTTGGCATGTCTGATATAAAGGAAATGGAGCTGAGAGATTTTGGTGAAATTCCTCTGGCCTGGGGTCACGCAGGCTCTGGATACACAACTCATCTGGCCCTTGTCAGATTCCTGGGATGATGCAGAGCAACTTTGCAGGTACCTACCTGTTTGCATGACAAGAGCATTTTAAGTAAGTTTTTCCAGATTGTTTAGATTTTACTTTTTCAAAATATGCCTGATTCCAAGTATTTTTTTTCTCCCTCTTTGATTTCTATTTGAGGCTTCTTTCTTGGAGTTTTCCCAAATAGGTCATATTTTTATTCTCTGGGAGGCCTCTGCACATGCTGTTTGTTTTGCCTGCAACATGCTCTGCCATCTTTCCTCCCTCTGACCTGTGTCCATCCTACCCCCCATCCTTTCTGCTTGGCTAATACCTAACCATCCTTGATGTCTCAGCTCATATCTTTTCCAGGGAACATTTCTTGATACCTCTTCTATTTTCAGAGATGAAAGATAAGTATCTCTCCTAAGCCTCACCAGAGCAAATTAATACTTGACTCTTTTTAGTCTGCATCATAATAATGTTTCTGATACCACATCTCTCTTAATTAGGGCATAATCTCCTTAAAGGCAGGGGAGCCTTAGGTAGCATTTTATCCCCAGTGCCAACCGTGAGGCTCGGCAAATGGGCTCAAAATTATGTATATGTTGATGAATAAGTTAATAATGAATTATCCAGTAGATATGTTAATTGGCATGCTCATGAATGAGCTAAATTAAATAAACAATAGATGAGTTGATTAATAAACTAGTGAGTAAACTAATGAATGAAAATACATGAACAAAGTTTAAGTTTATTGGACAAGAGTCCTGTGTCCTGCCCATTATGTCAGCTGACCTGCTTCTTTCCCAGCTCGTCTTAATGGTCATGTTTACTCACCTGACTCTTGATAATGATTTATTCTACAACTTTTTCCCATCACATATGAGGGAGAATCCCCCCCGATGGAATTTATTTATAAAAAGTTGTGTATTTATCCGTACATGTTTAAACTTCAATCACTTTCAAAATACACTCATTTGATGCAATACGCCTATCGAGACTTTTTCCCACTGCCCAGAACAGTTTTTGAACTCATTGATTTTGATGTCTTTTAGTGCTTCTGCCATTTTTTTTTTGTTTCACCTCTTTAAGGTCAGCAAAACATTTCCTTTTGAGGATTTTGCTCATCTGGGGAAACAAAAAAAGTCACCTAGGGTAAGATTGGGTGAATAGGGAGGGTAGGGTATAAAGGTCATGGTGGTTTGGCCCCAAAACTTCTGAACACTCAGTGCAGTATGGGCAGATGTGCTTGCTCATAAATCACCCATCATGAAATAGGCAAACACGCTGAAAGAGTCTTTTAAAAAACTCACTGAAGCTGAATGCAGCCTCTCATAACAATGCCAGCTGGTACACTGACACAGATGGGTTCCTAGAACACTCACCTAGCGGGGAAAGCCTGTACTACAAGGGGCATGCCCTCCAGAAGATAATCCCAGGATTTTTGGGGGGTCCCCCTCATATATCTTTGAAAATAATCACTGTCCAAAAAACATAAGAGTAGTAAAATTTCCTCTCAGAGATCATGGTTACTGTATACATACTGATATGGAATAAAGATTTTGGAATATGTCATTTAGTGTCATGGCTTGAGTTCTCTTTCTATTTCTTTCACCAAACCCTGGAAATATTTTCTTTATTACAAATATTGGACACAGCCTTTTCTTCAGAATCAGTACGAGAAAATAATGAATATGTTACTTAACTGGGAAACCAGCCAAGGGATGTTTCAACTCAACAAAATCTGATTTTTCCATTTGTTAATCAGAAGACAATTAAATAGCAAATTATAAAGCATATTATTTCATTCTGATTTATTAAATATAGGATAATAAGATGTTTCAGGGTTCTTAAAATGTTAATAAGCCTTTTAAAATTCTACTTGAGATATAAGTGGCTATACAATTGACTTCTGTTCATAGAACCATTTGAATTTGCCATTCAGTAATTTTCAAATCTGATTTGCAGAATTACTGTAATATTAACCATCTCTATAGGCTAAAAATATGTCTAACCATTATTGAGAATATTTTTGAAGGTAAAAATTAGTGATTAGTGAAACCAGAGAAAATTATCTTTAATCATTTCATCAACCATTTATGTGCATTTGCACATATAAGTTCTTGAATATATTTTAGCATTAAAATATCCACACTTGAGTTTTATCCATGATATAATATGTTGATGAAATTTGACAAAATCTGTCTTGTCAAGATTCTAGAATAGGTTAAGGCTGAATAATCACTATATATAACATGGATATCTGCAGGATGATAAAGAGGAAGTCAGAAATGGTTTTATGGAGAAGCTTCAATTAGAATACATCCAGGTCAATTTGGAAAAAACAAAAAAGCACAAGCTGAAACATTTTCTACTGTAGGTTTAATGGTGCTAAGCATCATATGTGATTATTAGCTAAAATTACAAATTGTTTGTGACATGAAAGCTCATCTTACAGCTTTCAGTAGTATTCACTGAGTGTCTACAAGTGGTCCAAGGGAAGAAATTAGATTTGTTCAGGTGCCTGGTGCTTAGTTGCCTGCAGAAATCAGTCCCAGAGAAACCTACTTAGAGAAAGAAAACACACAGATGGATGAGAAATACCCTGGGTACCAGCGTTTCCACAAGGTTTCCTTCACTATATTGTCATTGGTACTAGAAAGACTCAAAGTTCAATCAAGTCTTTATGGGAATCACAAGTTAATTTGGTGAGCCTACCTACATGTGTATTGAAAATATTCAATTATAAGAACCTCACACTAAGGAGTACTGCATGAGTTAATTCAGGGATCCCCAACCCAAGGACTGTGGACTGATACCAGTCTGTGGCTTGTTATGAACCTGGCCGCACAACATCTTCATTCTGCTTCTCATCACTTGCATTACCAAGCTCTGCCTCCTATACTCCTGACCCTGGTATGTGGAAAAATTATCTTCCATGAAACCAGCCCCTAGTGACAAAAAGGTGGGGAACTGCATTAATTTATAACATTAGCCTAAGACAGCCTGATGCTGTCATATCCCTTGGCTAAAGTTCCTTCTTCCCTGGAAAGGTCTAGAATAAGTGCTCTTGGCATTTGCCTTTGTAAATTACAGAGCTTTCTTCAGCATTACACCACCCATTTTTCCATGTGCACTTTTACCTTTTGTACTCCTGTTGTGTTAATGTGGTTAAACTGGTGACACTGTGATCTGTTGGTTTGGGAGCCATGTTCTTTCCACAGTTCATTCTGTGCTCCTGTTCTCCCACTCACTTGGGTTGATTTTACCCTTTAGCTCTCAAGGTGAAATCTCTTTTTACCACTCTAAAATCCCCAATTTTTATAACACCTATGTCAAATGTCACTAGTTTTCACACATTTCTGATCAAATAATGACCAGTTTTAAGGTCTGGTTAACACTGAGTATATCTTCTAACTACATTTACAGCATAGGTGGCAAACACAAGGCCCCCAGGCCAAAACCACCCTCCACTTTGTTTTAACCAGCCCGGCACCTTGTTTCTACCCGGTGGCAGCGCCAAGCTCATTGCCCTACTTAAGGAGTAGTTACATTTATACAATCCTAAAATTTCATTTGGCCTTTTGAGGGCAACCTCGAGGCTGATGTGGCCCCTGGTGAAAAATGAGTTTGACACCCTGATTTATAGATATGAGCATATTTGCAAATCTATGTGTTGGAAATAAGGATCCACTGATTTAATCAACAAATACCAAGTACCTTCAGAGTGACAGGCATTGTACTAGATGGTATGAGTAGCTGACAAAGAGTGTAGTTTCTGTCCTCAAGTAGCTTGAGGTTTGGGTTTAAAATATCTAAGTAATAAAGTAACATCTTTTCTAAGAGATATGCTTATATTTTCATGAGAAGGCAAAGAGATCTAACTCAGCCTGCAGAAAAAAATTAATAAAAGAAAATAGGAATCACACTGGAAAAAGAAATGAATACTGTGATTTGGGGAAAAGTTGTTCAGTTTTAGCTATGTGAGTTTCATGTAACTACTAGGCTTCCTTCTACTAGGCAACTGTAATGTGTTTCTACAGCTTATGAGAGCATTCTGGAATAGAGAGTGAAGACTTTGGAGTTATAATTATCCTAGTATGTCATTTGAAACTAATTGTAGAGTGTGTGTGTGTGTGTGTGTGAGAGAGAGAGAGCACTCGCGCGATATGTATAAGGATAAGTGAAAGGACAATGGATGGCATCCTGGAGAATGCCTATATTTTAGGAGTGTGGTAGGGAAAGTGGAACTATAAAGTATGCTCAAGAAGAAGCAAGTAAGACTCAGGTGCTTGATGTTGTGAAGCTGATGGGTAGATAGGATAGTAACAATGGTGAAAGTGGTCAAAGCTCATGTACTATGAAGTTAAGTATTTCTATGGTGCTTTTATGTCCCCACAGGGAAAAAAATAGTGGCATAAATCATAGGTTTAGAAGTTTGGATATATTATTCACTTCTCCTGAATGTAGTACAGTATAGCATTTCATCACAAAGCTGCAGGATATGTCTGAGAATGGTTTTGTTCTATGAAATGCATGGACAAAGAGACTGAAGAACTGAAATTCACACTAGAGCTTCTTGGGGACTGGAGATGGAAATCATTTATGTCTTGTTTTTAGCACAAAGCTAAGTCTTTAGTCCTTCCTTGGTACTCAACAAGTGCTTTTGAATAGAATTAAATTAAACCACTTACTATCTCATACTTATTTCTTTTATAGCAGTGGAAACTACACATTTTAGTATTGGTGTCTAGGTTTGCCTGCTGGAACTGTTAAGCCTTGCTTTAGTCACCTTAATCCAGAGTGAAGTTGGGGAAAACCAGAGTCCTTTTAGAAACTGGATCCTGGAGCAAAAGAAGGTTAAATCATTGTATAGTCATTTGCATTACAGGTGTGCTATGGCAAATGTGATTGTGAGATGGCACTGTGTAGGCTATGCTTTTCCATGTAGAAATACGCATTTGGGATTAACTGTGTTGAGAGAGTTAACTGTTTTCCATGTAGGAAAAATGATGAAAGGTATTTTTCCTGAAATCTCATGAAAAGGACATTTAATTTTATAGTCATTTTCACCCAGAGCACTGTAGGTAAACTTGAGGACACGATTTAGAAAGCCCATAAAAGAGGTTTATAAAGGAGAACATGATGCTAAGTGAAATAAGCCAGTCAGAGAAAGACAAATAGCATATGATCTCACCCACATGTGGAATCTAATGAATAAGCTGAACTAACAAGGAAAATGGGGACAGACTTGTAGATGGAGAGCAGGTGACAGTAAAGGAGGGGAGGGTAGCGGGTAGAGGGATTGAGCAAAAAGGAAAAAGGGCTCATGGACATGCACAACAGTGTGATGACTGCAGTGGGGAGGGAGTATAAAGGAACTAAATGGTAATGAGAAAATACAATAAAGATTAAATCAAAATAAAATTTAAAAAATCCATAATAATATCCTGTTTTAAGGCCTTTTGTTTGGTTTAACTTTATAACTGATTGAACATTGCTTAAATGGCTAGAAGCATTTTTTGTTTTTCCTAAAATTATGCTCAGTTGGGAAGTGCAGGCTGATTTGCAACAGAATTTCAAGTAAACTTTTGTTTTCTCAGAAGGAGGTTTTGCATTATGGAACAAGAAAATACCCTTTTCCTTTTGCTGCAGAAGAGATATGAACAGATGTAAATTTGTTACTTGTGTATTTCCAGTCAGTCCTCTGCAGATTTCCAATTACTATGACTTATTTTCTAGACACACCAGGAAATATAGTAATGTTGTCTTCCATTTAATTTATTTCTTCTCTTACACAAAAACTATCTATGGTTTGCCTATATGATGGAGAAGTTGTTCAACATATAGCTGAAGTTTACGATATTTGGATATTAAGATGAAAAGTGAATTTAAAAAATTAGTATCTTAGCTGCTTATTTTTATTATATATGTTACTTATATAAGTAACCTATTAAGTAGTATCCATGGCTAATGTATATCTGATATGCCTTTTTTCTTTGCTTCAAAGAATGACGTGAGGACTCCTGGCTGAAACATATTTACACTGCAGCCCCTCCCCAACTCTCACACTCCTGTCCTTTACTCGATTCCTTTGTTTACATTACATTGATCACCTTCTCATGAACTGTATCATCTTCTAACACATATAGTCATATTAGTTGAATACAAATTTATAGTTTATTTTGTGTATTGTTAACATGTATGCTCTATGAAGCCAGGGTTTTTGTGTATATGCTAAGTGTCTACTATAGCACTTAGCTCACAGTAGAAAATAAATGTTGAATGCATGAGGCATGTCCAGAAAGTATCCATCCATGTGTATGAAATACATTTACTGAAGAAGGTACAAGATACAAGAAACATTGTACATTGGACAATGACACCTCAGTCCCCTTCAAAGTATGTATCTTGGGACCTCATATAGTTCTCCCAGTTGCCAGCAGCTACCACATCATATTTTCCTGTATCTCATCAATGGTCTGAAATTTTGTTCACTTTCAAAGGTGACTTTAGTTTTAGGAAATCCAGAAGTCACAGGACATCAGTTGGGCTGTACGGGTGCTGAGTCACCCACGTGACTTGATGTTTCACCAAAAAACTCTACACAACTGGACTACCTGGCTGGCAACAGGCGGGTTAAGAGACTTCTGTCCAAGATGGAAGTATAGGTAAACATGCTTCACCTCTGTGCACAACTACAGCAAAAATTATAACTAAACTACAAAACAAACATCACTCAGATTCATAAGAAAATCTAGCTGTATGAAAGTCCGACCACCAAGGATTTAAAGAAACCACATTCATCCAGATGGGTGCTTTTCCTCTATGAGGCCATGCTACTAAGATGGAGTCAAACCAGTTCTACCTAATACACAGAAAGAAACACAGGTATACTGCCAAACTGAGGATACAAAGAAATATGGCCCAAAGGAAAGAACAGAACAAAACTCCAGGAAAATAACTAAATGAAATGGAGATAAGCAATCTGTCAGATGTAGAGTTTAAAATACTGGTTATCAGGATGCTCAAAGAACTCATTGGGTGCTGCAACAGCATAAAAAAGACACAGGCAAAAATGAAGGTTGTATTAAGTGAAATAAAGAAAAATCCAGAGGGAATCGGCAGTAGAGGCGATGAAGCCAATATTCACAGCTACAATTGGGAACATAAGGAAGAAAAAAGCATTCAGTCAGAACAGCAAGAAGAAAAAAGAATTAAAAAAAAATAAGAATAGAATAAGGAGGCTCTGAGACATTGCCAAACATGCCAACTTCCAAATTATAGGGGTGCCAGAAGGAGAAGAGGAAGAGCAAGAAATTGAAAACTCAATTGAAAAAAATAATGAAAGAAAACTTTTCTCATGTGGTGGAAGAAATAGACATACAAGTCCAGGAAGCACAGAGACTCTCAAAGGAGTTAGACCTAAAGAGAATCAAACCAAGGCACATCATAATTAAAATGCCAAAGGTTAAAGATGAAGAGAGAGTCTTAAAAGCAGCAAGAGAAAGGTAGAGAGTTACCTACAAAGGAGTTCCCATGAGACTGTTGGCTGATTTCTCAAAAGAAACTTTGCAGGCAAGAAGGGACTGGCAAGAAGTATTCAAAGTGATGAAAAGCAAGGACCTACAACCTACATTACTCGATCCAGCAAACTTGTCATTTAGAATGGAAGGACAGATAAAGTGCTTTCCAGAAAAGTTAAAACTAAAGGAGTTCATCCTCACCAAGCCCTTATTATATGAAATGTTAAAGGGACTTATATAAGAAAAAGAAATTCAAGACTATGAACATTAAAGTGGTAATAAATTCACAGCTGTCTACAACTGAATCTAAAAAACAAAGCAAGCAAGTAGAACAGGAACAGAATCATAGAAATAGAGATCTTTTTGAAGGTTATTGGCTGGGTGGGGGAAGGGGGAAATGGGGGAAAAGGTGCAGAAATTAAGAAGTACAAATTGGTATGTACAAAATAGATGGAGAGGTTTAGAATAGTATAAGAAATGGAGAAGCCAAAGAACTTACATGCATGACCCATGGACATGAACTAAGGGAGGTGATTGCTGGAGGGATTGGGGGTACTGGGCGGAATGGGGCAAAGGGGGAAAAATGGAAACAACTGCAATAGCAAAACCAATGAAATATATTTTTAAAAAACTCTGCATGAGACATGATGCATGAGCAGGCTCACTGTCATGATGCTCATTGTCATGATGCACCAATCACTAGTTGCCTATAGTTGTGGCCACTTTCCTTATATTGCATCTCTCAACCAGCGAAGAACATTGAGGTAGTATTCCTTATTAATTGTTTGGCCTGAAGGGGCATACTCATGATGGGATACCTTTCCAACTTCCACAGTTAGCATGGTCATGATCTTGTGACTTCGCTGTGCCTTTTTCGGGCATGGAGAATCAGGAGACTTCCATTGGGACAACTGGGTCTTTGTTTTCAGATCATAGCCATAGCTCCATGGATTCATCTCTGGTTATGACCTTCTTGAGGAAATCTGTTGCATTGGTAGTGGTTGAATCAAGTGACTAGCAACTGCTGCACGATGTTCCTTCTGTTCTGGTAGCAGAAGCCACAAAACAAATTTTTCTATGACAGGTTTCATGCAAAGATCCTGTGTCAAGATCTCAGACACAGAAGTTTTTGGAATCCCCAGATCAGCTTCTAGTTCTCAGTCATTCACTGATCTCAGTTGATTGCAGCCCATACAGGTTTTCTGTATGTTACAGGCCTTCCAGAATGTGGATCTTTTCAGCCATTTTTGAAGAAGCATTTGTGCCACACCTCTATTTGTACTGCATTCATTGTAATGTCCTCAAAAGCCTTCTGAATCATCTGAATGGTTTCTGCAGAGAAATGTTCAAGCTGAATACAAAACTTGATGTGGGTTTGTTGCTCTACCCACTCAGTCATTTTCAATGCAATGACCACACAGTACACATGCTCACTCAATGGCATCTACCTCCCCTGCTGACTAGTACAGTGAAGTTGTCATTGCTCACACATGTGCATTCCAGTCCACTGTCCTTGGCTCCTGGATTACATCGATGTTGTACAAATCATCCTATTTATATTAATAATGCCTGGAATTTTCCCAAACAAGCCTTGCCTATTTATGTATGCTACCCCTAATTTAGGTACATACATTCTTCTTAACTCCTCATGCATGAAGTGTGCATCATAGATGGTTTTAGAAAGTTTCATTTCCACTTTCTGTTTCTTCTTTCCCTGTTTACCTCTGCAGAATCCAAGAGTGCCTAAGGATGCTCTTTTTGCTTTATGCTTTCTCTGTTTTTAATTATAGTACCCCCATGTTTGTTTCACTCCCATGGTCCCTTGTTGGAGAAGACTAGATGGGAGTTGGATGAAAGGCAAGAGAGAGGAATAATAATCCCATCTTGCTGTTGTGATAATAAGGAGAACAATGTGAGGAAATTTCTCCCCAGTCTTCAAAGAAGGAGAACTTGATCTATTGTGGTTAGTATGAGGCATCTTATCAGCAGTCTCCAAAAATAACAGGCTGGCTCTTTCATGAGCAGAAATTTCAGGTTAGGGGAGTACTCTGAGGCATCCTGAAACCTAAAGGCAGACCAGGTTTTAACACCAATTGTAATATGTGAATGACTGTTTTGTTTTGTTTTAATGGTTGTGTGTGTGTCCCCTGCATCTTTGACTGTTCGAAGTAAAAATCTTTGTAAAAATCTCTGATTCTCAAAGCTCAGATATAGCTATGGTGTGCACCGTGGATGAGAACTCTGTACTCATTCTTCTGAGACTCAGGGTTGGAAAAGAGAATGCGGCTTGAAGCAAAAGCAACAACTGATAGGGAGGAAAGACAAGCAAGTTTGCCAATTTCCAGGCCCAGTTCTTTTTAAAAAAGGCAGTAAAGAGAAGCATTCAGGGCTAAAAATTTGCTCTGGGGCCAAGCCAGTACCTTTATAAAACAAAAGGGTGGAGTGAGTGGAAAAGAGAATAAAACCAAGTGTTCCTGAAAATATTCACCAATTTTCTCTTCATTTGGCACCTCTAACACCAACCTTCCATGATTGCATACATGACTTTCCGTTCCCTCCTGCTCTGTTTTCCTCTCTTCGGCCTCAGGCACCAGTTTGCCACCTGGTCCCCTGCCCCTGCAAAGCTAGTACCAGTAAGTGATTACTACTTATGAATGGATCCTTGCTCTCTTTGACCCCTGTGTTGGGTGGACGGATGGACAATCCTTCCAAGCACCAAAATTAAACCTGCAAAGGCAGTTTTAGGAACATTCTTATAAATGGTGTTTCCTTTTGTTCTAGAACTACTTTAAGATAAGCCTATGAGTGAATTGTTTCTAGGTTGCAAAATTTATTCCATGAAAAAAAGAGAGACTCAGAGTTTCATTTTTGGAACTCATCTTGCTTGTCCTTAAGTTAGAAACTGCTTGTATGACCTAACACCTATTCCTGCTGGTCTGTGAGATATATGATACCTTTCCCCTTTCATAATTTATTGCTTCAACAGCAGACTTTTGTTCGAGCACTGCTGCTAAGGGACAAAGAAAACACCCACTTTGTTCAACATTTGTGTTTAAAGTGAGTACATTGCACTAAATCACTGTGTGCCCATGGGAACATCTCTAACCCAAATTATAACCATATCTATGATGGAATCAGGCCCTGAAGCTTTTTTTCTTTGTAATATTTTCTTGAGTGTGTTGATTCCTGTGGAATTCACAAATGTTCTCTTCCTGCCTCCGCTCCCCCCACCCCCACACTGCCTGAACAAATGGGTCTAAGGGAGGTTTTCTTACTGTGGATTTCCACAGTACATACTATATGATGGTCCCTGTATACAGCTTTGTTACTGCTTTGTTACTTTTTAGATTTTCTCATTTTTATGCTTGTTAGTAAATCTCTATAATGACACTTTCAAAATATATTTTGAATGAATGAATGAACAAATCAACAGCCTTATTTTTTAAAGACTTATTTTTCAATTTATTTATTTTTAGAGAGGAGAAGGGAGGGAGAAAGAGAGGGAGAGCAACGTCAATGTGTGGCTGCCTCTTGCACACCTCCTTACTGGGGACCTGGCCCTCATCCCAGGCATGTGCCCTGAATAGGAATCAAACCAGCAACCTTTTGGCTTGCAGGGCAGCATTCGGTCCACTGAGCCACATCAGCCAGGGCAACAGTCTGGTTTCATTGGCATTCACTGATTAGGTCAGGCTTTGGCCCCTGCCTGTATCTCAGCTTAGGGGATCCTCCTCAGTGATTGCACACCATCCAACTGGTGTTTCTGCTTCAAGAAATTACATAATAATTTGTCATCCACTTTGGATAGTTCCTGTAAACAGCAAAGAATGAGCAAATATCAATAGGTTTAAATTTTAATTATTGGTGGTTAATGCCTTTAATTTTTGTTAGGTGCTTTTCAGTTCTTAATTATATTTGTTTTAAATCATACTATTATCTTACATGATGAGGTAAATATTTGAAAGAGATTTGACCGCAATCCTAGAAAATTTATATAGGCAGATCAGCATAGTATCTGTTTTCATGGGGAGGGAGGGAGGAAGAGGGAAAAGTTCCTCTTTAAAATATTTTAACTTTGGTACCTTTATACCACAAAGGCAAATACTTAAGAGCATGGGCTTGGGTATTAGAAGATTTACAAGACTTGGATTCAAGCCTTCCATGTTTTGTTCCTATGACAGGCTTTGTTCACATTGCTTAACTCTTATTCCTCATCTGCAAATTGGGTTATGGTATTTCCTACTGTTGCAGCACAGATTAAATAAAGTGCCTAGGCACTTGATATATAATAAGAAAAACAGAAGAGTTGGTTGGTGGTTAATTTTATTCCATTTCTAATTATTCATTGGCTACACCTTTGTGGGAATATACTCACTCACTAGTGAGCGTTTTCATAAAGAGGAGTGGGTCTGGAATACAAGAGTGACTCAAGGAAACCCCTTTGCAAGTTGTATTAGGCAGAGATCCCTAGACAAATTAATGAAGTGTGTGTGTATATATAGGTATATATACCTATATATACTATTTATACATGTGTATACTTCATACATGTGTATATATATGGATATGTGTGCATATATGGATATATTTTTATATGCACACATATCCATACACATGTATGAAGTATGTAATACACATACTTCATGTATTACATAATATATTATATATTTTTTATATTATATACACACATATCCATACACACACACGTCAGCTCACTCATATAATTATGAAGACTGAGAAGTCCCACAGTCTGCCCCTGCAAGCTAAAGACTCAGGAAGGCTGGTGGTAAAAGTTGGAAGGACAGAGAGACTGGTATAAATTCCAGTCTGAGCCTGGAAGTCTGAGAACCAGGAGGTCTCACAGAAGAAGACCAGTGTCCCCCAGCTCAGGGGGAGAAAGAAAGCTAATTCTCCTGCCCCACCCCCCTTTTGACCTATTCAGGTCCTCTTCAGATTGGATGATGACCACCCACATTGGGGAAGGTAATGTGCTTTACTCAGTCAACTGAATAAAATGCTAATCTCTTCCAGAAACATTCTCACAGGCACATTCAGAAATAACATTTAACCAGATATCTCTGGTCAACTTATGTGTAGTTGACATGTAAAACTAGCAATCACACAAGCATATTGGTTATTCTGTATTTCTTGGTAAAGTTGGTTGGCATTAGAGGCTATACTTTAAGTTTGAAGCAAATGCAAGATGTTTATTGGGATGGATATGTATAAAGAAGGAAAGAGAGAAATTTGTTGATATAGACAATGAAGAAGCACTGTGGATATGAACCAGAGAGAAGGCAGTTATTAATACTTTAACTAAAAACAGGGGCCAGTGGGGGGTAACAAGAAGACAGTGTGATTGGAAGCCTGGCACTCTTGAGTAAGAGTCCCATCTTAAGACTTGTCAGCTATATTATCAAGGGTGAGTTGTGTAACCTCTCTCCTGAATGTTTTAATATCTCCAAAGTAAAATGTAATAATATTTTATATTGTTAATTATCAGAATGAAAAGAAATAATATGGAAAACACTATCATGAAGGCATCTGGTAGTAAGTGTCTTTCTTCCTGTTAATTACTGTTTTTAACTAGGAAAGTGTATTCATACCTGCTATTATTTTATGACATGTAGAGGAAAATGTAGCCTTAATTATATATTCATAAGACAGGTATAAAGTGAATTATGCATATATTAACATACAGTGTAGTTCTGTGAATTCCAGATCCAACAATAATTAATGTGACATAGATTTGTTGAATAACCATTCTGATTTTTGGGAATCAAAAATCTCCTTATTTGTAAAATTGGGATTATACTCTTATGGGTTTATGATCAGAATTACATAAGATAGTAATCATAAAGCATCTTTTTCTGGAGCTGTCACAGAAAATATATATATATATGATAAAACAGTTTATTTAGATGTCAAGTTCTAACTCAGGAGAAGTACCTTTATAACTAATGCTCGATTTGAGACCTCACATATTTTGAAGACATGGTGTTACAGTGAGAATATATTTTTTTCATTAGACACAAGCAAAAACTAATTTTAAAATTAAAAAAAAGCTACAAGTTGTTCATTTTCTCCTAGTATTGATAAGTTGATAGAGCTTTTGGTAATGTGTAAAGTATTTTTTTCAATCACTTTGATCAGATGCCTACTGTTCCATATTTGACAGGTTAGAATAAACAAATTCTCTTTATGAAATAGTGGTCATTCTACTTTATTTAGTTGTCAAAGTCTACAGGTGTGTGTCAAAACGGTGCTACCAAAGAGGAGGCTGAACTGTATTTCTTGAAACCTGCTTGGCAGTTATGTGACGTTAGAAATTAGTTCACACACAATAACCACACGGTTATTGTCTTCTTCTCCATCTCCATTTCCATTCTTCATGCAAAAAAAGTACAGAGTGGGAAAAGTACTTGCTTACTACCTTTCCCAGTGCAATTTAACCTTTTCAAGAAGGGACAGCTTTTTATGTTGCTCACAGTACCTATTGTATATAATAATCATGTGTAATGACTTAGCAGTAGTTTAAAGTAAGTATCCAATTAAATTATGCTTTTTGTTGCACATGTATTATTCTAATAAGTTCAGGTTATGTGGTTTAAGTAAAAAAAGTAACTATTTACATTCGCTTCCTCTGTTTGTGCTCTCCTACCCAAAGCCATCTTTGTAAAAGTATCATTTTACCTACTAAATTGAAATAGTTTCATTTTAAAAGAAAGGGAGAGAAAGAAAGTTAAGCAGATAATTTGAGGGGGGAAGTGTGAGTAAAAAAAATCTTTTGCTTGGCCCTCAAATACAAAGTGTGTTGTCCTAGGGTGACCAGAAAGTCACAGGAATGCTGGGTAAGATCAGAAAATATGTATAATTTTGTCACTGGCATCTCCTTTGGGGCTCAAATTCAATCACTTTTACCTCCCTGAATCTTTTTTTCTGAGATGACAATCCTAGTTCTATTTTGCTTGGTAATTCCTGTGAGTTTCCCTCTTTCTGTTTATTCGGGGATTGAGATGATTAATTGTTTTTTTTTTCTTTTTGAATATAAAAACACTACTAATGTCATTGCTCTTTTGAGCAAAGTGAAAACTCTGACCACTCTGATGTCTACAAGCTTAATTTTAGAGTCCCAATTTCATCCACCCATTACACTCTTAAATTATATAATTTTAATTAAATATTTTAATTGCAACTTTTATACTTGGCAATTGCCTACTCTGCTTATCACTGAAAACCAGACAACTCATGCTTTGTAGTCATTCAAATATAATTAAAAGAAGTTTTCCTTAAAATTCTCTGTGAAAGCCATACTTCGTTCCTTATTTTATGACCTTATAAAGTTAAAACGAGACAATACCTGTTACGTATTATCAATTGGGAAGAGGTTGGTTTGCAGATGAGAAGAAACCCAAAATAATATTAGCTTAAACTAGTGATTTTTCTACCACTGTGCCATAAGAATTTTTAAGAAATGCAATACCTGACTGTTTTGTCAGCAGCACTGACCTCTTTTCCCTTAGATTGTCAAATAAAAAAATGACAGCAGAACACATCAGTGGCCTGATGTGAATGAATTAAAATTATACCTACTATTTTGGCAGATTGGCAAAAACATTTTTGGTGTCACAGAATTTTAGCAATTAGTTTATGTGTTCCATGAGATGAAAAAGGTTGAAAGTCACTGGATTAAACTAGGTATAATGACATTTTCTGTCTGACAGAAAGAAGTGCTAAGGTAGCCAGCCCAGGGCTGTGGGAGTGTCACGAAGGGCTCAGTTTCCTGGGCTCCTTTTAGTTTGCTCTCCTCCATCGTCAGAATGGGACTTACATACCTTGTGAGGACTTACTCACCTTAGAGATGCACAGACCACTGTCCTTTCATCTAATTGGACAGAGTTTAGTCACATGACCAAGCCCAGTACCTGATTGATAATGGTTCTTCCTATGTGTTCAGGGGTGAGTGCATATTAGGTATTTAATTCCTAAGCTGTTGTATTACTCTAACCTTTGGAATTACTGCATTTGATTCAAGTATTAGTAACTTATTTTACAGTGCCAGTTTTTAAAAAGGACTATGAGTTTGATTCCATTTGCTGCAGGTAGAGTCACTTGAAATGTTTGCCTGTTGTATCATTTATCAAGCAAGATTTGGGGGCACTTGTGTATTATGGTTGTAAGATGCTATTAATTATTCCATTCCATAATAGAAATTAAAAATTTATTTTTTCAGTTGTCCTGTTATAAACATAGCCTAACACTAAGCATGGATCTTGAGAAAACAGAGAAAATATAACTGTAATGCCACTTTACAGTAAAATTATATAAAATCTCATTATTAGAGTCATTAGCAAAATTAGCCAACTGGATTAGGAAATTTGAATTAATGGGAAGTTCAAATATGTCTGCAAACCAAATGCTAATTAATTTCACATGTAAAAATATTAAACATCTAAAATTTATAATATTCTATCTCTGAGGAAAAAATCTCACTTTTAAAGTACCTACATGTATTAAAAGATAATAAAACAAACAAAATTCAGAATAAAAATCTCATTTAAGATAAAGATGGTATTTTGTTGGTAATTGGACCTTAAAGATTGTAAGTTATTTTGTGAGCCATCACCTGTGAACAATGTTATCTGATTTATTTTGATTACTAAGTATTTTTGCCCAGGAAATAGCCAAACTATTTATTACTGAAGTATTCTCAATAATATAATCTTAATTTTAAGTTGTCTTAGCTTTTGTTTCCAAATGCTTCCTGGGTAGATGGCCATTTATTTTCAATGAAACCTGCTGCTATTGCTACTGGTAGATGAAACTGTTATTCTCTGTAACTTTGAGTTTTCATGCACATAGCTTGATCTGTCTGGAACTCCACTCCTGCATTCTTTACTTCTCTGTGAACTCCACTGCACTTTCACCTAGGGAAAGTGTACCCTTTGTGTATTCTCAAAACACTTTATGCTTTATTTACATTGTAATGTGATTTTTTACTGTCTTCACTGTGAGGCAGTTTATTCAAAAGAATACTTATTCATTGTTCGGTGATTGCAGTCTCAGTGTTTAACATGTTGTAGTGCTGCCACATGTTATGCATTGGTGAAATCAAAAAAGAAACCAAGCACTATCTTTTAGCGGTTCCGTAGTTTTCAGGGTGCATCACTCTGTGTAAACCACACCCCATTGCACCTGTGTTCTGCCCAAATGCTTACTTACCGCAGTGCAGACTCTTGAAAAATATACTTTTCATCTGCGGATATTCTTTATTAATACCTTTTGCATATCTCAGATTTTGACCATTTTTAAAGATGTTTCTTAGAACCTATGGCAAAGGTAGCCTCACTTGAAAATGCATATGGTTTAACAGTGCTATGTAGAAGGCAGTCTTATCCTAGAGATGCTGACAGTTTGTTCAGGTGTGCTGACAGTGGTGGGGAAGGCCATACTTTTTCAGAAAACTGTATTTTTTTTATGAAAACAGAAATGATGATAGATTAGAATTATATGGAAAATTACTTCATCCCTGTAGTTTGCTTTTATATATTCTTTATTCTTTACATAGTTCATGTATGTGACTGACAGGGACATGAGAACCTTATTTCTTGTAATAAAGCAACTTTACATGATGTGAATAAAATTATTTCCCATTAGATTCTTGCTGGGTAGTTTTTAAAATGTGCCCTTATTTTTAATGCTGTAGACATAGAAACCAGAAGATTATACCAACATGATCAGCATGTAAACAATCTGTGTCATCAACTTAAAACGGTCATTTGGTATGAGTGATCTATAAAATTACAGATCCTACATATACTAATGAGACTGCCGAGCTTGAATTATGGCACACTTCTTACTAGGTGTGTGACCTTTGGTATGTGGCTAAACTTTTTCTTGCCCAAGGTTCATCATCCGTAAAATGGGGCCAGTAAGAATAACCTACCTCAGAAGATTATTGTTGAGTAATAAATAAGTTAACTTATATAAAGTGCAGGATGCATTGTAAATGATAAGTTTAGCTATTGTTATTATTACTACCACCATAACTATTATGTGAAATGTTTCTGTCCCTCTCCCATAGTTTCAGTAAAATAAAGAAGGGGTTCTGTAAGGGTAGGAAAGGGCAGTAACAGAAGCTTGGTTGATTCCTTACCACAGCATCAGTGCAAGTTAGTGTTACAAAAAATCTGAAGACTTTTAGAGTAAAAGCAAACATAGCCTACTATGCATGTATGTAAAATTTCATTTTTTCTTCTAGAATGAGCATGACATTTGGTATCAGAGAACTTGTTTCAATCCTCACCTTGCCTTCTTATGAACCATGAAATCTAGGGTTAGTTGGTAAATTCTCTGTGGACCTCTCTCACTTCCTCTGTAACATGGGGCTGAAGGTACTACTTTTTATTGCTGGCCAACTGCTGCTTGTGTTTCAAGCCTTTGCTAGTGTCACTTTGACTCTGAACCTTTGTCCATTCGTGAGCTGGAGTAGTTTAGCCCTCTGTCCTCTATCACAGTGATTCTCCATACCATTTTTTTAATCTCGTCTCCACCTGTAGATTGGGCATCATAGGCACGTGCATCTCTGTCTTGTTCACATTTGCAGCATGATTCCTAGGGAATAGTTGTGATGCTTAGTTAAATCCTTGGCCATTAGAAATCCTTCACAAAGCCATCTCAGTTGGTTAGACTATGTCTTTACTAACTTTTTTCATGTGATGCAGAGGATGATACCCTAAATTTACAGAACTACAGTGTATAATTCTGGAGCCTTGCCTGCTGCATATCTCCAGGTGACTAAATTCCTCTAAAAAATAAGGAGTCCAGACAGGATTGTCTAGGCCTGGCTGTCATTCCAATTACTTCTTTCTCTTCTTTGTATATTTTATTTTTCTTTATTTGTTTATTTTATTTTTTTTATTGTTGTTCAAGTACAGTTGTCTCCATTTCCCCCCTACAACTCCCCCCAATACTGGCCATTCCCACCTGCCACCCTCGATCCTACTTCTTTGTGTATTTTATTAATAAGGAAAATGACAGGAATATCATACGTCAGTATTGGGAAGCCCATGAGGCTGAACACATACATCAGCTTTCAAGGTTTATGGGCTTTAGGCACCTTGTCAAAGACATGTGCTCATCTCCCCCTGCTCTTTCTGTGTAGCCTAACTGCATATTTGCCCTTTAGGAATGTAATTATGTGGAGACTAATTAGTGGGCAATTGCAGTTATTTAGGTGACAGGAAAGATAAAAAGAGCTCAGACAGCCGTAAAGATGAACCTTGAGGGGCAGAATGAAGAATCTTAGAAAATGAGACTCGGTAGGCTTTGGATACTGAAACATGGAAGGGTGGTGAGGACAGATGGAAAGTCAAGAGTGATAACCAGGTTTCTGATTTTAACAACTGGAGTCAATGATGGTGCTGACTATTGAGGAGATTTTTTTCTTCTTTCTTTATTTTATTGTCTAGTTTTCAGTGGGAGTTACTGTTTTTAATATTTGAATGTATTGATTTTAAAATTCCACTGAGCAACTAAGTTGACATGGCTCAGTAAACTGTATAAAATAGATCTGCAAGTCTGAAGGGAGAACAGTCAGCAGATGAGCTACATGTATGTGTGATGTCATGCAAAGTCAATATTTATCCAGAAAGGGGGAAAAGACAAAGTCTTGTGAAACATCAACTTCTTTTAAAGGAATAAGTGAATAAAGAGACACTTTCTCCATTTTCTGTCCCAGGGAAAAAGAGAACTAGGGGAGACTGATTTTCTGGAAGCCAAGAAAATACTGAGTTTCAGGAAGGAAGATAAATTCAGTAGTTACAGGCACTACAGTTGAATGGGTGGTTCACATATACTATTTTTAAGGTCTGATAATTAGTAGAAATTTCATTATGACATTCTTAGAATTCTGGAAAAGAGCCCAAAGTGGTTAGGGGTAAATGGAGTTTTAGTCATTGGACAGGTACGTTGTAGGCATCCTCAAAGGAACTCTGACTTTAATGGAAAGAACAGTAACAAGCAGTAGTCGGAGGCAGATGCAGGACTGAGTCAAGGTTGTAGAGTTTTCCCCCCTTTAGGCAAACAGGCACAAGGACACGTCTGTGGTCTGATGGGAAAGAAAGCTGTAATGGGGAAAGAGATGGAAGGTGCTGCCTAAAGAGAGGCTCATGGAAGGATTTTTCATTCCTGAAAATGGTAGAATGAACAGATTAAATATCTGGTTGGTGGCTTTCCTCTGGGGTCATTAGCCTTGTATCAAAGGAAAAGCGCCTCTTTATCTGAATCTCAAAGGAAAATGATGCAGACAACTAAGTTTGCAGACAAGTTTTTACAATGAGCTAATGTATATGAGCTTAATAACTGGAGAGCATTTTGTCAATAAAATTATTGATAAAGGATATTATTTTCTTTTTTGAATGCATGTGAGTGTTCTTTTTCTTTATCAATTTTACTTGCTTTTAAAGGCAATTGAACATTTTCACAAACTCTTGAGTTCTGCAGAAAACATTGTTCTTTGTTCCTAGCAGCTGAAAAGTATAGTTAACAGAAAAACATATGAATATCATGATCACATTAATTGTTGCTCAAAATTTTTAATAAAAATGTACATTTATGTATAGACGTAAGTGATCAGGTATTTTGGAATGGTTTGATCTATTCAAATTACTTTTTAACAAATAGTATTAGAAATAAGGAAGTTAATTCACTAATGACAAGAGTAAGCAACCTTTAATTTCAAAATTATTTCCTTTAGATGTTTTTAATGGTGCCCATTAAATAATAAACTGAGCATTTAATAATGTTCTGCAAAATGATAAGCTTTTATCAGTAACCTTCTCATTTCTCAAAGCTCCATTTCACCAGCCTTTCAAAGGCTTCAGCCGCTGGCATGTAGAATCTGCAATTTGAGGATGATAACAGCAGTACTCAGGGCCCAAGGAGGTGCCAAATGTCTGTAAGATACTTGCTGATTACAAGAGAATAGGGGCAGTCTAAAAAGCCCTCAGTGAGAGCCTTTTGAACTTAGTCCAGTTCCCTAACACTGTATTTTCATAGATAGGATTATAATTAATTCTCAAATAGGTCATGAGGACAGGGTCTGGAATGGCTGGGATAATCCATGAGGCTGCCTAAGAGCCTTCTGGGGGGAGGGGCATGGAGTCTGAGGGTGTGTAGTGGTCTGAAATGTGCCCAGTGTTGTGGAATTTAAGCTTATTTGACCAAATCCAAACAAGGAAACATCAGTGTACATAGTCTTCAGTCTTTTCCTTTGTGTCTTTATGGCATCAGATTAAATTCTGACTCTGTTCTATTGACCTAGATTATCCTTGCCTTTCCGGTGGGAGAGGTACCATCTCTCTCTCTCTTTCTCTCTCTCTCTCTCTCTCTCTCTCTCTGTACTTATATATGTATATATATACTTATATATATAGATATATGTATATATTTAACTTAGAAAAGTTTCCTTTCCGAAGTGAAAAAAATGTGCATGCTGCAAGAGAAATCCAGGTAGTTTGTAATTCCAGTGGGAGAGAAAAGACTGCTGGAAAGGGGAAAGTGCAGTGAGGGTACAGGGCTTTGAAAAGTACTTCTTAATACTTTCTTATGCACCATAAATGCAACTGATACCTCTCCA
The DNA here is from genome assembly GCF_004126475.2 of Phyllostomus discolor. NCBI lineage: Eukaryota > Metazoa > Chordata > Mammalia > Chiroptera > Phyllostomidae > Phyllostomus > Phyllostomus discolor. The sequence continues at coordinate 138,324,028 of NC_040904.2, read as the reverse complement.
ATATTTTCTTTCCTGAGGAATAATTTCCTTTTATTTAGGATTTGTTTTTATAGTATCAGTCCAGCATTTTTACGGCCCCTTAACCGTTTTCATTTTTGAAATATTAAATTAAAATGTGTGGTTTTATGTGTAGTAATACAGCCATATCTCCAAATTTCTATTTTCTTCATGCAGGGGGTTACTTCTGCAGGAGAGCAGCAGGTTTGCAGAAGCATTACATTATTATAAATTGGCGATCGGAAGCAGGCCTACACTGGCTTGTAAGTAATAGTCAAATTTTTTCTTTTTAAATACTTCTTTGCTTCTTTATGCATGAAAATTATCTTGGTGACTTACAACCTCACAGAGAAAAAAATATGGTACTCCTCTTTTTAAATAGTTGCCAATCAAATTGTAAGCTTCTAAAATCTTCTCTCTCAATTTATTCATATTTTGATATCAGCTTATCATTTTTGATATATTAAGTACAACTTTTATTCATCTAGATTTTAAGCTCAAAATATTTTGAAGTTTTTAAAGAGTTTTGTGGGGGTGGATGGGGCAAGGAAAAGTGGTGGCAGGAAAATGGAGACAACTATACTTGAACAACAAAATAAAAATCTAAAAAGAAGGATTGTTAATTTTCATTTATTTTTAGAGAGAGGGGAAGGAGGGGAGAAAGAGAGAGAGAGAGAGAGAAACATCGATTGGTTGCCTCTCATATGTGCCTGGACCAGGCACTGAATCCACAACCCAGGCATGTGCCCTCACCAGGAATTGAACTGGTGACCTTTCCCTTTGCAGGAATGATGCCCAACCAACTGAGTCACATTGGTCTGGGCATCAAAATACATTGAACTTTTTGAGGACAGAGACTATTCCATATATTTTCCAATGCTACCTGCACTTCTTACTATATTAATTGTTCCCATGTACATTTGTTTGTTCCTTAAGTATTTTTTCTTTGTTTTTCTTAAAATCGGAAATAATCCATAAAAAGTTAATTGAAGTAAAGATAACTTATTGTATCCACAGTGCACATCATCTTCTCACATTTATATTTCTATACTCCCCCCCACCAGCTGCTTATTTAAACACTGGCATTATTCTAATGAACCAAGGAAAGACAGAAGAAGCCCGACGCACATTCCTAAAGTGTTCTGAGATCCCTGATGAAAACCTAAAGGACCCTCACGCCCATAAGAGCTCGGTTACCAGCTGTCTGTACAACCTAGGAAAGCTCTACCATGAACAGGGTCGCTATGAGGTCAGACTAAAACCCCTGTCCCCTTTTCCTTCCCCCTCGTTCTCATCCAGTCTCAGTGTTTCCTGCCTATGTTCTCATCATGGGGGCACTGTGATCATTTAAGAAGTTAATGTGTGTCTTTTTTTAAAGAGTTTCACAGTGAAATTCATTTTGAGGGGGGGTGGAAACTCTGCTAAAGAATCTTAAGAGATTTCTCTACTGTGAATTTCTCAGAGCAGGAAAGGGGAAGAAGAACCATCGTTTCACAAGCTTATTTGCTTATCTCAGATTTTATGATCTAAGATACATTGCTATTGTTACCTTATACCCAGTGTTTAATGTTAAAAATACATTGTATTCTGAGTATCAACATGCTGTAAATCCCACCCATTTCTTTTGGTTCTTTTAAAATAGTAATTAAATGAAAATTGATTTTTTTTAATTGGGAGAGGAGAAGAGTGATGGAGGCAGGACCTTGTACTCACAGTGGCAGGCGGAGCCATCTTGCCCTGCCTTTCTCCCCCACAGAAAGCACCTCCACCGGGCCTCTTCCCTCCCCTTCAGTGCCCCTCCTCCTCTCACGCGGACCACACCCCTGCGTGCTCTTTGAGGTTATACCAATAATGCAATACAGAGATATAGATACACCTTTAAAAATAATTGCATTTCATAATCTCAGGGTGTCTCAGTATCTAGGTACATTATTTGATATTTTATTTAGATCCTACTTGGTGGCCAGACTTAAAGTAACTACAGATTTTAGATGACTACAGGTGACTTCCAAATAGACATTTTCTAGTGTTTTAATGGAATAATCTATATGAACTAAAATTTTATATTAAAATAAAAGAGCTTAGTGACATTCACCTACTTGTTAAACTAAATTTTTATCTGGCCTTCTTCACTGAATGGGTTGACTACTTTTATTCATGTAATTGAGGCAGTACAATACCAAAAGACACCTTAATTTTTCTCCTCCCATGAACCATTTGGAAATAGCAATGGAAGTTTTTAATTTTGGAAGGATGTTATTGTTTTATTTTTGGTGAATATTCTTGTGTTTCATATATTATTTTTGTTTGTTTCCTAAATTAGGAAGCCCTTAATGTATATAAGGAAGCAATTCAGAAAATGCCAAGGCAGTTTCCCCCACAGAGCTTGTACAACATGATGGGTAAGTGAGACATTAATATTTCAATGGATATTTCAGGGACCTGTGGAAAAATTAAAACCTGTGATTCTGTGAAATGGAATTTTAATTAGTTACCTCATTTGTCCTCCCCCCAAAAATCCTTGTTCCCAGTTGGGTGTCATAGTCACGTTTTTACCAAGCACACTTGTCCTGTCAAGAACAAATACGTGCATTGTCATAGTGATTCTCCACAGGGCATCTAGATCCCAGAGTTGCTGCAAGGTGCTCCCACAGCCTTCTGGGTATTCAGTATGAGCTCGACTTCAGAGGTTGTAAAAGATGAATGAAGTGCACAGATTTTAGTGAATTTATCAAATTCATGATCATTTTAATCACATAATTTTCTTAATCAGAAGATCTTCTGACAGGGGTGTCCCACCTGCGGCCTGTAGACCACATGCAGCCCAGGATGGCTGTGAACGTGGCCCAACACAAAGTTGTAAATTTACTTAAAACATTATGAGGTTTTTTTGTGATTATGTATTGCAGTATTTAATGTGTGGCCCAAAACAGCTCTTCTCCTTCCAGTGCAGCCCAGAGATGCCAGTAGGTTGGACACCCCTGCTAACCATGCTATGATGTAGAGATGAATGATTTTTTTCTTTTTCTGAAAATGTCTTTATTCCTTTTGGGGCGGGGATAAAAATTGGTTAAATAGGTACATCCATGGAATGAAATATATACAGCTGTTTAAAATAATGCAAAATTTATTTAAAAACTTTTAGTGTATATTAAGCAGAAAATAGCTTATTATAGAGATGGATGTATAGTATAATGTCATTTTTATACACAAGTTATATGTGAGATGAATGATTTTTGACACCATAAAAGATGGGAATAACTGAGTCAATATGTATGATTTTCATTGATCAGGGCTTGGATCTCAATAGGCTTTTCAGATTTGGTAATTGTGAGTGAAAATAATACTGTGAAAAATGCAAATGTGCAACCATAATTATTCTTTTTTTTACATTGGACAATTCGCTTAATTTTTTTATTAGAAAGGGTATAAGCTAGGGCATTGGTTTTTCTAAGCACAAGAAGTCAAGAACTAGAATTTCTCATAAAATATCCACCTATCACCTGCAGCTGATCTGTGACTGTAAACTGTTACCACGGCTATTTGATGGTGGACAGAACTGAAAACTGCCTATTCAGTGTGTGACTCTTGCCAGGAGTCCCTAAAGTTTAAGTTGCTCTGCTGATTCGTTAACTTCACTGTCTCCAGATAAGGGAGAGAAGAGAAGGGGTTGCTTTCATCCTCAAATCAAACTTTTTTTTCTCCAAAGCACAAATTACGAACTCAGATATTCTTTTTTTTACTAAACTTGGTTAGGAGTTTAATATTTCTAGGCCTCCCTCATGCATGTAAAAGAAATGAGACAACATAGTCTCTATATTATTTTATATTTCTATATTCCATGATTTAAAAAAACTGATACTAGCTGTATGGCTTGAGCCCACACATACACACAGATAATCTTAAAACCTCCCAAACTGTAGAATATATGCCTGGCAAGGACACTCACTTTTGTTTTTCTCTATAAATGGCAGAAATTTAAGAAAAAGTTCAGAGACAGAATGAGGTGTGGCTCAATAAACAGAAAAATTATGATTTGCAAGAGGTTAATCTATTCACTGCATGCCTTGGAGGCTCCCCCCAGTAGTCAGTGCAGCAGTGGGATGATTTGATGCTTGTATTAAAAAGGACATTGGAGTATTTTTAGTTGCTGCTTCTTTTTCTCTTTGCTATAGTTACTAAAGGGTAAACTCCACCTTCATTAAATGTACTTTTGCCCTTAAACTCGTATAAATTAAAACCTCACCTTACACTCTCCAGCATTGTACCAGTATAACTACGCGGACAAAATGTGCATGTCCATAAAATGTGTGCCTAGAGTGTTTAGGATTATAAGAGTTAACTTTACTACATTAATACTGGATGGCTATTTCTGTTGAAATGAATACTAAAAGGATCATTTTCTCTAGCTTTATCTAAAGAGGCACAAGGATTTCAGTTTATAATTTTATTCTTTACGCTAATACTTGGGAAGGCCATTATTCCCCATTTCCCTCAATTATGAAATAAGAAGTCTTTCTTTAAACTAGGAAAGGACCCTGAGATCCTTGGCAACAGACAGCATTTGGCATCTTTATTGTTAATAGGAAATGTTGCATTCAATCTAGTTAGTGATTTCAGAAAATTCATTCAATTATTTTATGTAAATAAATTTGATTGAAAATTCAGCTGGTACCTTGGGATCTGTCTCTCATGGTTACACAGATGCTGAGCACACACAGGCACTGAAAGATAAGTGTGTCCCTGGAGTTATCGTTTAGTCTTTTGTCTTATTTTCCATTATAGAAAGAGGTGGTCGCTTTGCCCAGACCCTGAAAAGTGCTCTAGCAGTTTTCGAGGCGGAGAATCACAATATTATTTAAAATTGCAGATTTATTCCCTACTTATTGTGGCTGTGTTCTGTTTAATTTTATGTGAAGATTTGTTATCTGACCAGGTTTTGTAGTTTCAATTGTTTATGAAACTATAATTTTCTCGGAGAGTGAATTCACCTCCTAATCAAATGGTTGAAATCCTCTGAGTGTTTGCTTTTAACTCCTAATACATTTTGATTAGCCTCCATTTGACAGAAAAAAAAATGGTCCAGGAGATAAGCTGCCTTATCAGTTCATCAGTTTCATTAGTCTGTCAGCATGTGCTGATTATCCTATCAAGTTTATCAACAGCCTTGAATGTGTTTTCTAATTCTCACATTTACATATTATTAGTGCCCTTCAGGGATCAGTGATGGATTATAATGTCTGGCTAGATTTAACCTGTAAGTATTCATTTTTCTCATGGCTCATTCATTTTCCCCTCTATGACCACTGCCCCCAAGCACTTGTGTGTATATGTACAAACATTATTTTTATCCTGTTTTTCTTTTATTTGGAGGTTAAGACAAATAAAGGAATATGTGTGAAAATACACAATCATGTATGAATGTTAGTTTAATAACTCAATCCATTGCAGTTGCTCTTTTTTTAAAAAAAATAGTTCTGTGCATTTTCCCTTTCCTTGGACGTTTTATGAAAAACTTATATTACTCTATTCTACATGCCAGTGGTTGATTTACCCTGAACACCAAATAAGCAATCATATTTTCCCATTTGTGTGTTAATAAAAAAAAGTTTGATCAATTTATTTCCCACTTTAAATTTTTTTCTATATTTTACTCTAAGCTTGTTAACTTTTACTTTATCAGTTCATAAGTAAATTAAAAAAACTATTTAAAATATATTCTCTTTATTATCTGATTTCATAAAAGCAAGATGATTGAATAACAATAATTGAGAAATACCATCTCATTCAAAATTATGTGAATTATAAACATACAATAAGAATATTATAAAGCAGCTACTAAATATGAATAAAAATGAAACTTTCACCTAGATGTTGTTTGCAATTAGTAAGGTATGAGAATATGTGAAATATTTAGAGGTCATATCACAAAATAACATAAAATTGCTCCTAGTCAGTTGTGTGACTATTTCTGTGGGCCTCAGTTTTCTCTTAAGAGAATTGGTTAGATTAAGTGGAGATGGAGTATAGTGTAAAGTCAGCCCAGGTCCAATTCATGACTTTGGTATTTATTAGCTGAGTGACTTTGGGCAAATTACTGAATTGAAGTCTGTTTTCCCATCCTTTAGGTGGCTGTAATAGCAGAGTCAGTTTAAGGACTGATTGGAATAAGGAAAGTGAAGTTACTGGATCAAATGTCCAACCTAGGAAGCATTTCATAAGATTACCTTCCACTGTAATCATCATTTCTGTGCGTCTTTAAGCTCCAAATGTCAATGACTGTATTCTCTTTCAGTTCCTTTTGTATTTACCAGTGTAAGTATTATTTCTCTATGGGTAGGGCTTTGCATAGTGATGGCCCTGCAGTCGCTGATGCAGCGGGGATTCCATTTAGTTCTGTCCTGACTAGAACTGCCGTGTTGTCTCTCCAAGTTCATTTTCCCTTGTCCCTCAGCAGTCACAGTCAAAATCATTCTTTGATCACTCACTATGTTAACCTAAAAAGAAACAGCTCATTTAGTTAGTGCCCAATTAACTTAATCTCATTAATAGGGTACTCCTTCTGAATTAAAATTTTCATACTTAGGTTTGAGTTTCTTCTATTTTTCCTGTCATGGCACATTTTCCCCCAGATTTAGAATTATTTTTTATTCTTGCAACCAATATAGAAATTCTCTATCTGAATTTGCCTTTTGTTCTCAAATTACACGTGTATTTTCAGAATCATAGAATGTTGGCAATGGAAGACTCATATCTTAAAATCCTCCTAACATAACCTCTTTTATTTTGCAGTATAAAAATAATATGTTTGGGATTACACAGTTTATATTAGAACCTGAAGTATAGCTTTCTAACTTAAATTCAAGTGCTCTTCCTATTTAGGCCTTCTGTATTGCCAAACTGACATGTTTTTACTGTATCAATGTCACTTTTCTTTACTCATTTAAAAGCCAGTGAAATAAATGAATAAGTAAATACATATAAAATGTGACACATGTGTTTCATGGATTTATTTTTACATATATATGTAACAAGAACTGCATCTTAACAAAAAGGAATAAAACACAAAATTGTGGTTTTATCAGAGATGCACTAAAAAAACAGGGTATTATTTTTTTAACTGTAGGATAATTGCTATCCATCCTCAATTTTTCTGTTCTTTCTCTCTAATTATTTTCCTTAAAATGTCCACTTAAACATTGCTTTTGAATAATCCTAAAAGATTGTGTGAAACTAAATTAGGTTGTAACTTCTAATTACTTTTATCAGCTAGAGCCCTTTTAATCCCAAATGTCATTTTAAGCCTATTTACTATTTAAAATAAAATTACTCTGCTCTCTCAACCCAAAGTAATTGTTGGGTTTAATTATATAAGCAATTTAGGCCATTTCATCTTGGTAATAAATCCTGAGAACAAAGGGACATGATGTGTTGCATGAAGTAAGAGAGAACCCAGAGTTACTGCTTTGTCACTGCATTCTATAATCACTGTGTTTAGAATCATTTTTGCATGACAAATATTTTTTCAAAGTCATATATACCCGCACTCAGTACAAAGGTGATGGTGGTATGAAATGTAAATGGTCCTGAGGTTCCTGCTCTCACAGAACTTTCTAGGAAATTGCACAGTAGATCTAGAGTGTAGTGCCTTTCCTTGATAAGTAAATGCCTATAAATACAATGGAAAACTGTATTGCTGTAACCTTGAGAACTTTTTGTCCATGGTTATGTAGGCTGTACTGTGTTGACTAGACCACACAAACCAAACCAAGCAAACAAACAAAAATCTCAAGTTTTCATATTTCTAATGTGACACTAGTGTCACGATTTGCATACGTATTCATCTTTTTCTGTTCTTTAAAAAGTGTGTTTATTATGAGTAATGTGCTTTTACCTTAGGGAGAGATTACATATTTCTTCCCAGGGAATTGCACGATAATGACTCATTGCTGTTCATTGCCTTGTTTGCCTTTATTTTCATGATACTCTTTTTGAATCTCTTACCCCTGATAATTTCTAGTTAGTTAGGTTTTTTTAAAAATACATATTCTGTTCTCATAAAATCCTAACTTAGGCCCTGTGTGATGTGGCTCAGTGGGTTTGGTATCATCTTGCAAAACTAGAGTTTGCCTGTTCAATTCCCAGTCAGGGCACAGGCCTGGGTTTTGGGTTCATTCCTTGGTTGGGGAGCATATGAGAGGCAACCAATCCATGTTTCTCTCTCACATTGAGGTCCCTTTCCTTCTCTTTCTCCGTCCCTTCCCCTGTCTCTAAAAATGAATGAATGAATTCCTAGCTCAGTATTGAGAAATATATTTTCCTTCATCAGCCTTCAAATAACAAATATTTTAGTTAGGTTTGAAATAGAAAAGATATGCTTTCTTATATTCTGTAATAAGAAGGGAGAAATATTGATTTAATTTTCAGTTTCATGAAAGTAGCTCTTTAATTGTGGGAGATTACCCCAATTATATTAAGCTATTCAGAGAGAATGGGGAAGAACCATTGATAGAAAACACAGTGAATTTATTAGAGCAATTTTTGGAGTTAAAAACTTGTCCATCCAAGTTTTAGAATTATTTAGATTTATTATTTAGAATTTTGAGAAAGAAAATTGTGGAATGAAAGAGTTAAGCATTATCAATGGCTGCCAGTGGTATTTAGATTCCTCACTGCTATTCCTTAATACTGTCCTGCACTACCACCACTACTATTCAGGTAAGAAGAATGACAAACAAGATGTCAAATATACCTCCTGAAGACAAAATGAAAAATTCTCACTTGTAAATTTATCCTAACTCTACCTGAAGTATGTATACTATATCTGGAATTTTGTTGGTAGAGTGGCTATAAAAGAAACCCATTTCTTTCTCAGCCTTCTGTATGGCTGGGTTTTTTCGGTGAATCATTTATTTTTGTTGAACTCTGTGCATGTGTGTGTGTGTGTGTGTGTGTACCTCACCTCATTCGAGATTACATTTGGAGCACAGGTATTCAGAGTAAATTTTTGACATGATGCTTTACATCCTTAATGTTTTCTTCTATGACTGGGTGTGGATCACTTGAGGTGTTTAGCATGCCGACTGGGAAAGAGATGGTTTTCAACTGTGTGATATTTGAACTCCACATCTTTCAAGAACGGGATCATTAACACTCCAACAGTGTTAAGCTTTTCATACCACCTGCTTCCCCTATTTGGAGATCTGGTGATTTTTCTATAATTGCTTCCATTGGCACTCCTGAAAATCAGTGTGTCTGAATGACCGTACAGCTAGATTGGCCATTAATCTGTGTACCTCTAAAAAGAATATTAACCTTTAATTTTTTAAGATAAATTGATTGACATCACTTTCATATATCCATTGTCAGAAAGGACAAGACCAGGAGACTGCTGCTGGGTGTGTAGATTAACAGTACAGAAAAGTGAAATGTAATTTTGAGGGACTTTAGACTTACTTTATAAGATGTGGAGCCAACAAAATAAGGAAATTATGAACTTTTGGCTGTATAGCAAAAAGAATAAATATATAAAATTCATGTACAAACTATCAAATTTTCTTCTAAATGTTTATTTGTTACTATAAAACTGCAGTGGTTCAATTTTTTCTTTTTACTATTCATGCTTGATGTAAATTCAACATTATGTACTATGGTTACAGACATTAATTTGCTAGGCATTATTCTATACACTACAAAGGTCAGCATCCAGTTCAGCTGCATTAAATAGGTAATATATTTTGTTTAAAGTTTCAATTAAACCTAGGGCCTGAAGATATATGGTCCCTGTGGGAAGTTTGAACACTTTCATGCTAATAGCAGGGTTGCCTAAGGATCATGCTTGGGTCTAGTGTCACTGGCTTTCCTGGAAATATGATAGGAGACAGTTGATTATATTTCATTGCTGCTAAAACCACACAAGCCCACCTGTTACATTAATTCTTACTTTTGCCAGTTTAGTGGTAAGGGAAAAGATTGAAGTGTAAAAACTTTATCTTTAAATTGAGTTATAAGGAAATTACTATACTAAAATTAAAACCTAGTTATATCTTTCTTTTTCTTTGATTCCCAAATAGTTTCATTATGTTCTGCTTGAAAAATTTGTCTTCTGAGGCTTCAACAGAAATAAGTGAGAAGAAAAATACATACATTTTTACTCTTCCACTGGGCAGTATCCCAGTGGATATTGAGTCGTTTACTAAGTATTAAGAATAGGTCAGATTGTTCTCATAATATTAAGGTGATGCATGGTTATACTTGGGAATTTCATTAATACAGATTTCAAAATCTGGCATGCTTGAAAGATGCCATTTTGGGTGACATTTATATAAAATGCACATAATCATGAGAAAAAATAATATTGTCTGAAGGATACAATCTTGAAAATCATGAAAATAAATTACTGCATATATTTAGGATAGACAAGTAATAAAATATAAGTTAAAATGAAATATATTTTTGCACTAAATATATTTAACTGTGTGTAATTTGCTTTGTGTATATTTATGCCTGTTTTTCCTAATAGGTATGGAAAGGTTGTTTTGTATGTAAAACTCTCATTTAACTTCCCTAATGAGCTATTATTTAGTTTTAATTATATCTGCACTGATAGAAGCTATTGCTGTACTCAAATTGAATAAAGAGTTAAAATAGAACATGTAAAGTTTTGTTCCAGAATGTGTTTTTTTCTTTTGCCCACATGTTATATATGGGAATACATTTTTTGAACTGTATTAGAATCTTATTTTCAAGTATTCATTAAAAACAGGATGAATTTAATTAGCATTAACATAAAAAATTTATAGTATAAAATCAATTACAGAGACACATTCCTTGATCTAGGAATACATATGAAATGTATTCATAAGTAGAAGTATATAAAACTAAACATGCTTTCCTTGTAGTCTTGACATTTTTCTGAAAATATTCAAGTCCTATCTCTCTGAATTTTATTTTCACTTATTCTTTCTAGGCTAGTGCTTTTTCCTTTTTTCTTTTCTCTGGTATAAACCTTTTTTTAACATTAAACACAATTTAGCACTTCCTTAGTTTTCTGCTGTTTCCTAATTATTTAAATTATGGTAAGCCATTTCATGTACTCCATTGTAATTCTCTTGGGATCCATATTATATTTGGGGGGACCCTCCAACATACACAGGGGACATGTGCCTCCCCTGACCCCAAACACTCACACAGTGTCCTTTTTTCTTTTCTTTTTTTTTTTTTTTTTGAAAATGCTGAGCATTTAATGGGATTGGCTCCATCATTTTTGATTGATTATTTTCAGTAATTTATTTCTTTGAAAACGTAAATGGAATTGATTAGCCTGGAGAACTTAAGGATCCCCAGTTGCAAGTAGAGTAATATTGACACAGGATCCTGGCTTTTTTCCAAGTTAAATTTTGATGGCACATCAGATGTTTCCTGTATATAACCTCACACTAGAAATTAGGAACCTTTTTAACTTTCACCGAAGCTTAACCCCTTTCTTGATGTGTTTGTACTTCATGAAACGTGTATTTTGTTTTCCCCCCTACATTTTCTCTTTTTAGTTTAAAATTATCTTCAGGGTTTAAGATTTCCCTTAAATGGGATGCTGCAGGACTAAGTAAAGACTTACATATTGAACATTTTCATAACCTGCCTTAGTTTTAAGACTTGGATCATATTTCATTCTGCTTCCAACCCCTCCCCACAGTGGAAAAAGTTATAACTGTAGAAGTCTGTTATCGGATACTAAGTCACCTCTCTAATTTCTGTAATTATTTAAAATTCTTCATCTTTTTTTCTGCTCTGGACACTAGCTGTTGAGGATTTCTAATCAGAACTAATGTATCTAAGGCAGCTGGACAGTGTTATTTTTATTAAGATAAGATAAGTATATAAATACAAGAGATTCACAAAATTTGACAGCCAAAAGTTATGGCAAGTTGATGGCATGAATAAATAAAGCCAGACTTCCTAATGTTTCTGTGTTAATGCTAAAACACTGTGAAGTAAAAAGCAAGAAATAAAACCACAGCAAGTTAAATTCTTGGTATAATAGACTCCTGATGTCATATGGTTCTGACAGACTACAGAATCTAGATAAAGCATACTTGATAAAAATGTAACATCTAAATCCAATTGATACATTATGCAATCAATTATTTATCAGATGCTTATCAAAACTCTTTCAAGCCAGAGGCTTCTGAACATGGTTGGAGGACAGATGAGGAGATGAAGGGTTTTGTGTCTGGCTCTAACATCTCATAGTCTAAATTGAGATTAGGAAGATTATAATTGTCAAGGTAGGTCCTACAGGTACAGAAACAAAATGGTGAGAGAAATTTGGATAAATAAAGAATGGAGTACTAATCCTGAATAAGAAAATTCAGTTGTGTGAAAATTTTCTTCCTAAATTGATTAATAGATTATAACTCAATAGCAATAAACAGTTACAAAAGAATTTTATTAAAAATTTCACAAAATGATTTCAAACTTAACAGGTAGACTTAACAGGAAAATAGAGCAAAGAAGGTTTAGAGAAGAATAATGGGTGTCATTTGCTCTACTCAGTATCAACATATTAGAAGGAATGACAGTAATTAGAGCAGCATTGTAGAGGGGGGAGAGCAGAAAACTAAGCCAATGGGGCACAAGGGAGATCCTAGAAACAGATCAGAAGTTACAAAATGTTTCTGTACCTGGCTGGCGTAGCTCAGTGGATTGAGCGCAGGCTGGGAACCAAAGTGTCCCAGGTTCGATTCCCAGCCAGGGTACATTCCTGGGTTGCAGACCATAACCCCCAGCAACCGCACATTGATGTTTCTCTCTCTCTCTCTCTCTCTCTCCCTCCCTCCCTCCCTTCCCTCTCTAAAAATAAATAAATAAAATCTTTAAAAAAAAATGTTTCTGTAGATAATAAATGTGGAATTAAACATTGGTGAGGGAAGGAAATTCTTACAAAAGTTAATCTGGGATAATTGATCATATGTTTGGAGAGAGTAAAATGCAAACTGTACTTACCACACACCATATGACAAAATATATTTCCTATGGAATAGTAGCCAATTTAAATAATGAAATTATATTGTTAGGAGAAAGTATATGCCTCTATGATGGAGAACCATTTTTTATGCATAAAAGATAGTGATAAAGCTACAAAGCAAAAGCCAACCTGTTTGCATATATAAAAATTAAAATAGTCTGAAACAAAAACAACTATTTTAACCATCTTTTGTAATACCACGAAGGAAAGGTAATATTGAAATTCAAAAATCACATTAAACTATTAAACAATAAACTGCAAATAAAAATATTCATGGATAAAATTTTTTGGAAAAAGTGTGTAAATTTGTGTATTTTAATAAATAAAATTTATTAATCATGTAATTTTAATTTATTAACACAAATTTATTATTGTGTAATTTTTATTAATAATTAAAATGGAAATGAAAACATTTTTTCTCTTTTCTGATGGACATTTTTAACATTAGTTAGAATCTCATTTGATGAGGCCTTAGAAAAGTTGTTCTCATATGCTACTTGTGAAAGTGAAGTTGTTACATTATTTTGGTGGGCTGACTTGGTAATCTAATATTAAATTTTAAATTTGCTAATGCTTTATAGTTGAAGAATTCCACTGCTACATATGTATTCTAAGGTAATAATAAATGTAAATCAAAGCAGGTAAACAGGGATAATTGCTGAAGTAGGTGCAGAATCTACATACAAAGTTGTAAGGGGATTTTTTAAAATAAATAAAAGTTGAATATTGATTTGAATGAGAAAATTGAATTTTGGAAAGATCATCACAATTTATTTAATATAATAAAGCACTATAAGGAATTTAAATACTTAATAAAACAGCTGAAATATTTTATTAATTATATAATTGATTTTTTTTCTAGTATGCAAAATAAATTCTGAAAAGATACCAGAATTTACTAGTTGCTATGTATGAGTGATGGAATTCCTTCAATTTAATAAAGTTATGATCTTTCAGGCTTTTTATAAAGAACAGATATATTTCTAATTAGATAGCAAATATATATAAATATTTAAAAATTTTAAAAAGGAATTATCAGGACTTCATTAGTATATGGTCAGTCTTGAATAGATCATCTAGAAAAACCTATGAATATAGCAGTTCTTTTTAAACTGACTTGGATATTGTTATTGATTTATGAAATGACTGTATAAATTATGTATGGAACAATGGTGAATCTACAAATGATCATCTATATCATTTTGGAGACAAAGGAATTACTTATTCTTAACCCCTCATTTTGTAGATGATAAAACTAAGGGTCTGTTGATAACTTACTTGTACACAACCATACAACTATTTAATTGCAAAGTAACAATTTGAAACCCAGCCATCTAACTACAGTTTTGTTGTAGAATCCATGTTTTAGTGCAGCATCATAGTTGTAAATGACTTACCAGGTAGATGAGACAAATTAAATTAATTAATTAATTAAAATGTATTTGTTATTTTAAAAACCTGTGGCAAAATTAATTTTAAAAAGAATTAAGTAAAAGGAAATAACCATAAAAACTCGAAGAGTGATGAAGTGATCACTAAATCAAAATGACCAGCATGTTAAAACGCTAAGTATAAAACAACCAAAGTAAACCTATCTTAAATGGAAAATAAGTGTTTCAGAAAAACGGAGAATTATCTTAGTGACCAAATAAGTCCTCCAACTTTGAAATTTGAGAGATTATCATAGAACGCCTGCCCTTTAGGCAAAGCATCCCAAAACCTGGAGTATTGATGAGCGATGAGATGCTCCCACTGTGCTGGCGTCAGAGAGCCTGCTGGAGGTCACGTGGGGCCATTTCACGAGTGTCCCCATTACTCTTGAGAGGCCAGAAAAATGCTGTAACCTCTGTGAGACCTTTTACAAAAACAGACTTTCTCCCTGGTATGCTGGTGTCACATTTTTTTTTACATACTTCTGAAACTTTTATAATTTCTTGAATTATAGCTAAGTATATGTGATTTTGTGTCATTCACACCTCACTCCTGTTCCATTGTCCAAAAATGCTCATGATCACTTACCATCTTATTATTATTTACTTGATTTTTTTTTCATTCAAAATCATGATATCTATGAAATCACATTTTTAAAACACAGGTTAGATGAACTTTCTAAGTATTATTTAAAAAAATGTTTTGGTATAGTTTTATGTGCACCTAAAAGTCAAACTTTGAGAAGTACTAATAAATATACTTATTTGTCAGTAGATTGCAAGCACCATGCAGGCAGGAATGCCTGACACCTCATTAACGTTTATGTTTATCATCATATCATTATCCATAGTGATTATACTAAATTGATATGTAAGATATTCTGGAGTTTTTTAAAAGCATTTACAATTACTATAAGAATTGAATAAGGAGTGATCACTTTTGGTGAGGTTGGTCACAAAAGTTTTTTTAAAAAAAATAGGAAGCCCCACTGGTGTAGCTCAGTGGATTGAGCGTGGGCTGTGAACCAAAGTGTCGCAGGTTTGATTCCCAGTCAGGGTACATGCCTGGGTTGCAGGCCATGACCCCCCCAGCAACCACACATTGATGTTTCTCTCTCTCTCTTTCTCCCTCCCTTCCCTCTCTAAAAATAAATAAATAAAATCTTTAAAAAAAATAGGGAATCTGGGGCATGGGAGAGTTGGATGAAGGTGATCAAATGGCACAAATTTCTACTTACAAGCCCTGGGACTGTACATACATGGCAACTGTAGTTAACATTGTCATGTGATATATTTGAAACCAAAGCAGGAAGGATCAGGGGTGGGAGGCAAGGACCAGTGGGGTCTGGGGAGTGGAGGAGGGAAAATGGAGATAACTGCACTTGAACAACAATAAAAAATTAAAAAAGAATGATATAAGAAAGTTGTTAGGACAGTAGATTCTAAAAGTTCTCATCACAATGGGAAATTTTAAAAATCTTTTTTGTTTCTATATGAAATTATGGATCTCAACTAAACTTATTGTGGTAATTATTCACAACGTATATGTCAAGTCATGTGGAAACCTGAAACTTATACAGTGTTGTATGTTAATTATATCTCAATAAAACTGAGAAAAAAATGGGGAATCTAAACTGAAACTTAACATACAAATATACCATCCTGAGCAAGGGCCAGAACAACAGAAGGCTACACTGGCAAATACGGGCGCTACATTTGTCCCACTCTATGCTCTATTCTTTATCTGCAAGCTGACGCTGTCCAGTAACTGGAAACACGAGAGCCAGTGAGATCTGGACTATTACCTCATCAGTGGGCCAGCACGTTTTCCTTTAAGGAGTAAGCTTGGCCTCAGTCATATAGATGTAAGCTTGTTAGGGAGGAAGAGTAACATTTGTTCTACATCTGAAACTGGTTTATGTCTGCCTGAAGCTAACCTGGAGACATCCAAATCCCTTTTGTCTATGAATGAATCGGAAATAAATCTGGATGATAAACCCGATCACTATAGCATTGCATAGCAAAGCTCTCTCTTATGCAAGTGCCTCTGTTATGTCATTTTGTTTTGTTTTGTTTTGCTTTTTGCATGAAGAGAAGGGAAAATATCCTTGCTTCTTTCCTCCAGGGTACTATAAACATTTTTTTCCTGTTATTGTAAGTTAAGAAGAATTGTAGTACCAGAGAAGTGGACTTAACTCTCTCCGTCCACCCAATCCCAACCAAATGTCTTCATTTCCTTCCTTATTGAATTCACTGAACTTTTTTTTTCTGTGTCCATTTTCCTCATGGAATTTTTTATGATTTTACTATTCTAATCAAGATAAAGTATTACATATATATTATGCTGTCCTAAAGCTGAGTCCACTGATGGCACTTTTTGCAGTTATTGTGTCCCTTCTCTCATTAACTTTTATAGTGTTGAGGCACAACGGTATAGTAGATAGAGTCAGGGAGAATTCTAATCCGAATCCTGAATGTGGCATTTGCTTGTTTTTGAACACCGAGCCAGTTGGTTAAGATCAGCATAGGCATAATGTAGAAGTATAGGAAAATATATAAAGACCTTAATAGGTAGTCAATAAATAACCAACTTTATATGGTAGGCAGCTTGATGCAATGGAAAAAAGCATGGGCTGCAGAACCATTGAAGCCTTTTCGGACAGGATTATTAACTATCCTTGTGCAAGGCACTTATCATTCCCGAGCCTTCCTCCTCAGCCATAAAATGAGTATTCTAACCCCTGCTATGAATTAGAAATGAGAAACATGAAACCCCTACCTTGCCATTGCCAGGGTTACAGCTAGAACTTGTTTACTGCTTAAATCTTCATCGAGGTACCTTTTAAATACATTTAAATTCATACACAATCATTTTCTTGCATTTTAGGCTTTGCATCTTGATTTTATTACCAATTTTATAGACTCTTTTTGTGTTGAAGTTAACCTTAGAACTAAAGTGCATCTTACATGCTAAATATTTCCCCCTTAAGAATTGAGTAATGTATGTGGCAGCAGCATTTTTAAAGGTCATCCATGGATTATTACTGCTCTTCCTTATTCCTTTAATTTAACAGATAAACCCAAGGTAAAGTGAAATAAACTCCATGGCCAATATATCACAAACTAGAAAACAATTTTCTTGGAGTAAGAAAGAGAGTATAATTTTCACCTGAGCTGGGAGTCGGACAGTTCGTGATTACTTTGTACTGGCTGGTTAAAGCAATGTGCTTTGAGGTCAGATGGTCCTGGGCAGCTTTACATTTTTCACATTTTATGAGTTTTTTAGTTTTATTTAGCCACTGTATTTTTCAGTTTGCTCATTTGTAAAGTTCAGGTAATGACATTTCTTAATAAAAATGAGATACATATATAAAGCAACTAATAGGTTGAAAACATATTGCATTTTACAAACCTCTGGACAGTTAGCTGGTAGTTATTGAATGGGGGTAATTTGTTAAGGTTTTTTGTGGGAAATGAGAAAACATTTTATACACCCAAAGATACACAATGTGAGGAGTGGGTACATATAAAACACACCTTTGCCCACCCCCCACCATCCAGCTTGCTACCCTAATTCATAATAAACATACAGTAAATTACTGCCATTTTAATCTTATTATTACTGAGATACAATGAAGGGTTACATAAATTTTCTAAGTTGTTATGAATAGTAACCAAGTAGGTTTGTTATTTACATTGTTTCATATACTTGCCAAGATGCATTAGTAGATTATATTTCTTATTTATAGTCCTTTGATATTTTTTCATCTCTCAAGCTTTACAAATTAATAAATTGCTTATGAGTTCTTACTGAGGACAATGGAACAACCATGAATTATTTAGTAAATTAATAATATTTCATCTCAAAACAGGTTTTAATAATGATGGATTTCTGACTTAAAAAAGGAAGTATACTTCCTGAAGTGATTTTCAGATGTCAACAATAAAGATTTGAATCTTGAGCACTCTGGAATTGGGGTTCTCTTGTGTTCTTTTTCTGGACAACTTACTGTTACTATTCTACAAATTAGTTGGACTTTTTTATAAATAAAAGTAGGAGCATCATTAAATATAATGATTATATAACTTCTAAAAAATGATTTATGAGCACCAGAAGACCCAAGGTAGAATTTTAGGTTGATTCCAAACCACCTGTAATTCAGGCCCATATTCAGCTGTAACTCTGATAGTGTGTGTTTTCTACTGGCTTTAGAACCCATTTCAGAGATAAATATTCGGATACAATTTATCACTAATTACATTAAAATTTTTAGCACTTTAGAGATTGTGCATCCTTCCTGTATATAAATTATATCTAGCAGTGTTTTGTGTTTTAGCATGAAGAATGGTTCACTTTCCCTAAGAAAAATTACTATTCTTTTTATTTGTGAACATTTGTTAGTTTGACAAGGCAAAAAAAAAAAAGCTGTTCAACAGTATTTCAGTTTTCATAGAGATATATAATAACTGTATAGTTATTACAGAAAATTATTAAATTTTTTTTTAAAAATTCATTCCTAATCCTACCATTCTGACAACTACAAGCATTTTGTTTTAGTCTTGGCCTTTGCTTCAATATTTCTTGCATCTCACGCTGAGCATGAGATTTAATCTAATCAAATTCTTTTAAAATGCAAGCATGTTTTAAGTTTTAGTAAAGCAAAACAAAACATTTTCTTGCTGTCATTTTTATGATAGTACAGTTTAAGGACTGTTCTCACAACTAGAGGCACATAAATATGTGAGTGAATACATACTTTTTTCATGCATATTACTTATTATTTGTCACCAATATTTTTTACTGACCAGCTGAGCTAAGGGCACTCTAAAGGTCAGGAGACTCAAATTAATTCAATTCATCAAACAGATTAGTATTGACAGTGTTGTGCTGATAGAAGGAGAATATGATTAAAATAAAAGGAAAGTAGCTCTTCTTTTGAAACAAGGATGTACAATCAATGTGGGTAATACAATTAGAAGAAACATTTGATTATGCCCCTAAATGGAAAAAGCTATCATAATTATGATAAGTTAAGCTATAAAAGTCCTCTTGAAAAAGAATGCAGGTTACCAATCTATTGCCTGGTCTCAGAAACTGAGAATGAATTTCAAAGGAATGAATGAATGTGAATTAAAAAAAACAAATGATTGCACATAAGAAAGAAAAAACTGATCTTTAAAAAAAATGGTGATAAAGGATATCTACTTGGGAGTCAGATGTTCCTAGGTAAAAAATTAAAGCTTTACCACTTAATAAAATTTTTATTTCAGCCATTTTATTTGATTTCTCCACACACATTTTCTCATCCGTAAAACGTGATGACTTTGGGGGGATCGAATGAGATAACGGAGGAAAATGCTTACCAAAGTATTCAAAATTTCATAGAATATAAGCATGATGATGTGATGCTGTTGCAAAGGCTGTCAGAAAGCTGTGTCCTCAGATTGATTTTTCATACCTCATTTTCCAGGCGAAGCGTACATGCGATTGAGCAAGCTCCCAGAAGCAGAGCGCTGGTATATGGAATCGCTGAAATCCAAGACTGACCACATCCCTGCTCATCTCACCTATGGGAAACTGCTGGCTCTAACAGTGAGTTCCTACCTTCCTTACCCTTTAGACCATTGTTTTCTCTGCACAGACTGAGGTAGCTATGGTTTGAGATACCGGTTCTTAGCCAGTTAACTCAGGTTGTTAGGACATAATGATGGCAATACTAAGTTAGAACCCTGTATACAAAATGTGGAAAAATGTATTTCTTTGACTGTAGGGTTTGCTTTAATTAAAATATGATATGCCATGATCCTTGATGTAACTGAATGAAAGCGTATCAGTGGAGAACCCCAATATATAATTACATCATGAAATTGTTATAATAGCAAATTTGTATAAATATTATGTTCTACAAGCCAGTGTTAACCTAGAATTGGCTATAATGTAGAACAAAATCTGATTTTTTAAAAATAGGCAAAAGTTTGCATGTGTGTGAATCAATAAGACTTGGAATTTCTTCACCCTGAAATTATTATAAGAGAGAAGTGGAGCATCATTTGGCCGCTGATCATGTGACAAGCACTCTTGGAAGCCACAGTGCCTTGGGAAGTGGTGTTACTGTGAAGCATAAGATATTGCTGGTATTCTACCAAATAGTATAATTTCATGTGTTTCAAAGTATTAATAATGGTTTTATTTTATGCAATAGAGGACTGTCCAAAATATGTAAAGTTTCTGAGCTCACCCAGCTAATAAGTAGAATAAACCTTCAGTCCTAATCTGAATCTATGAACTATATTGATTTAGTTATACCACCTAATCTTTCTCCCGTATTAACAAAAGTAAATAAATGATAGAAAACACAGAGCAAAAGGTCAGGAAAGTGATTCCTCAGTGAATGCATAGAAAGGTACAGTTATTTAAAAATAATAACATTTAATTTCTCACAGAAGATGTTAGATTGAATACTTAAATTATTGGTATCTGTTCTAAGATACTACTAAAATGCTACTAGAGAAATTATATAGGCAGACTGGGTAACCAGAAAACGTTTCGCTAAAAAGAAATCTAGATATACTTGATAAAATATAATACATATGCTCTCAGTGCATAACTGAGCTCAAAAAGTAGTAAGAGAACTTCCCAGGAGATAGAAAGGAAATGATAATTAAACACCAGAAGAGTGAACAGTAGGCCTATCCTGTAGTGTAGCTTATTTGGGATAGTTGACCAGTTGTGATAACCTATGGAAAGAGGAGGGGCTGTTTGTTTGTTTCTTTGTTTATATGTTTGTTTCTGTCCTTACTGCAGTACAAGACAAAGCTTTAGACCAGTGGAAGGCTAGGAATTAGATGTCAAAAAAGTAAGGAAATTTGTATCCTTAGTGAAAGGGTAATACAGACTAAGTCTGAGTACTGATACAATAAGAATGAAGCATTGCCTGTCTCAGGTGGGATCTGAATCAGGAATGAAAGAAGTCTCTGCTGGGAATTTATTGCTAAGTCCTTCTTCTATCAGGCTTAGGCTTCGTGTTTGCTTTATTTGCATGATCAGGGACTTTATAGGCCAAGAAATTAAATAAAAATTTAGTCCACTAAAAGCTTTTGCTAAAGAACTTATAGCAGTTGTCCTTAAAAAAAAAAAAAACAGTTAAATCTGGAAGGAGTTGCTAAGTGAGGGAAGGAAAGAATAGTGAGCAAAGAAGTAGTGATTATGTGGATAAATTAGAATAAACTTTTAATTAGTAAAATTTTTATAAAGAATAACCTCATAGAAACAATCAGAATGTGAGAAGAGATGAGATTTAAACTGATTTTCAGAGGTCAGGATGGGGAAGAGAAGGTATTACAACTGATTTCTCAGAGCTGTCTTTGGGATGGGGTAACAATGAAGAGAAATCTTACATGAGCAAAAAGAAACCTGGAGAAATGACTCAATAGTTGGAGGTAGCTGCCACAGAAGAGAGTGATTTAAGGAGCATAAAATGGGGTAATCAGTTATAACATATATATGAAGCAGTCAGTTCTGTCCCCCATGTAAACTGTCCCAACCAGGCACCCACCTGTAAGTCACGGGAAAGGCAGCTCACAGTGCTGGTGCTATTGAGTAATAGAGGTCCAGCACTCCGGACTAGCTTGTACAATTGAAATTGGAATGCAGAGGGGCTAAAAAAAGAGTGAGTGAATGTCTTCCAGGGGAGTACTCAGATTCTCAGTACTCTGTCCCTACCCCACGCAGAACACCAGCAACACAAGATTTTATACTCCCCTACCAACCCTCCTCCCCATACACCCTACCTCCAAGAAATGAAGTCTTTTCTAGAGAAACCGATCATTGTGTGAAAAAGATTTCCACATGCCTACATTTGGGGAATATTAGCCCTATATGTAGCTAGTTCCCAGAACAGATACACAAAAGTGAATCTGTCCAGTCTAGGAAGCACACCTTTGCCTAACGAGCATCATTCAGCTTTTATTAACTTACTGTTAAGTATCAGTGGGAAACCAAGGAGCATCAGTCACATTATGGAAGCCTCAAATGTAAAAGATTTTTTTCTTTATATACATTTAGTTTATCTTTTTATTGTTGTTTAATTATAGTAGTCCCCATTTCCCCCCATATAAAACAAAGTAGTAGGAGGACACTGGAGGAAAGAGAAGGAAAAAATTTGTAATAACATTTTACAAAGAGATAGTAATGTAGTATGTCATGAAGCAGGATGTCACTAAAACCGTAAGTAATGAAAAATGAGAAAGAGCTTTTTAGGAATACTAATTCAAAGAGATATACGCACCCCATGTTCACTGCAGCATTATTTGCAGTAGCCGAGCTGTGGAAGAAGCCTAAGTGCCCACCGATAGATGGCTGGGAAAAGAGGACATGGTACATAGACACAACGGAGTGCCACTGCTCCATAAAAAGAATGAAGTCTTACCATTTGCAGTGGCATGGGTAGACTGTGCTCAGTGAAAGAAGTCAGACTGAGAAAGACAAGTAGCATGTGATTTCACTTAATATGTGGCATTTAAAGAACAAAAGAAATGAGCAGACAGAACAGAAACAGACTCATGGATACTGAGGCGAGACTGATGGTTGCCAGATGGGAGAGGACTTGGAGGGCTGGGTGCAAAAAGTGAAGGGATTAAGAAGTACTCATCGGCAGTTACAAGATAGTTGGGCGATGCAGAGTATAGTATAGGGCGTGTAGTCAGTAATATTGTAGTAACTATGTATGGTGCCAGGTGGGTAGTGGAATTATTGGGGTGTCACTTCATAAATTATATAATTCTTTAACCACTGTGTTGTACACTAGAAACTAATATAAAATAATATTGAATGTAAACTGTATTTTTAAATAAATAAATAAATAAATAAATAGGGTTGAACAAATTTTCACTTGAGGGCAAATTTTCATTTGAGAGAATAAAGGTGAAGAAATCTTTCCCTATGAAAACAAAAAGAAAATGAAATAAAAAATAAGAAGAAATTATGAAAGAAGTCATAAGACCCAACAGAAAAAGAATAGACAGAGGAAAGGATAACGTTACTCAGAGTTGATGGGGCCACGTTGCTATTTCTGCCATTTATGAGATTGTAATGTGCCAGCTTTAATCAGTTACAGAATTGCCTTAATATGTGAAAACCTTCCCATTTCTTATTCAGATAGCATTATTATTCACAGAGCTCCACGTGAAAATAGAATTCACATACATCTTTTGCCCGGATCACTACCTTTGAGATGTTCTTAAAGATTTCAAATGGAATCTTTTTTAATTAGATTGACAAATAATCACCTCATAAAACAGCTCTACAAGTTTCAAATGCCTGATTTTCAAAAGCTAGAAAGAAGCCACTTAGAAAAGAAAAAAAAATAGAAGCTTAAATGTGATTATTTCTGAATACACCGAGAGCCTGTGCGACACTACTCTGGCTGTAGAAACCGTATGTCCGTTTTACCCCTGTTCTTTTCAAGCCTCAGTGTTTTAAAGCTCCTGTTCCAAAAATATGATTTTACAAGCTGCTTTATTTTTTTATAAGGCATTTTTGAAAAACAAGATCTAACTCACTGAATCATATGGAAGGGAAAGGAAAACTTGTGTATCACAATCCAAATTTTAATTCTCCCACAACCACCAAAACTTTTATAGTTTCCGATTTGCTGATTAGATGAAATAGAAACCCTATCATGAAATGACTTGAACTCACAGTGCCAAAACCTCACAACTATCTTCAACAGTTTCTTTTTGAATTATGAGATTTGGCAAATTTTTGATCTCAATGGATTGCTTTTTGTCTTACTCTGGGTTTTTTGGCCTGGTAAGAGGCCCTTGACTTAACATGAAATTGGCAAGGTGAAAAATGCCACACATTTTGACTTCTGACTGCTTTGAATATTTGATATTATAAAAGGGAATTGTTTATTAGTCTCAAGAGAAGAAAAATAAAAATGGAGTAGTGTTTTTATTATTTTATCAACACTGACCAAAGCAAATATGTAAAAATGATATTCAACTATATTAGACAGACTGCAGAGTAGGATTTCATATAAAATTATATTTTTATAAGACAAATAAAAACAGATTATTGGTGCCGTTATTACAGCCAGTGGAATGATTTACTTAGTACATTTTTTGGTGCAAATTTTTCTTTAAGAATTTGTGTAGTATTTACAGTTTTTAGAAAAGTTTGAAATGATTAAGCATTTTCCAGAATATTTTGACAAATTTCATAGATCAAATCCTTTTTTATTCCTCTACTAAAAATGTCCTTTTTTTCTCTCTGGCTGGTCCAATTTTATTTCCTTTGTGAGGTCTTGCCTGAGACTTTCAATTAGTTTTTTCTCTCTCTGTGCTTCCGTAGCCTGGTCTAAGTATCTCTGTAATAGCACTTCCCAGGTTGAACAGCAGAAATAAATATGTGTCTGCTTTTTGACCCTAGACTTGGGTTAGGAACTAAGTCTTATCTTTTTATCCCTTCAGTATATGGCAGTTTACTGTCTTGGTAACTATTCCTGTAACCTCCTTGTACATTTCTCTTTTTAAGTTATTTAAGGGTTGGGTAATAACTTCTTAATATTTTTGTTTCCTTAGCCTGATTCTTCTTTCCTCATTATTCCCCTCATTTGGTCAACACATGTATTGAGACTTAATACTCCGTGCTAGGCATCATCGCAATTCCCAAGGCTATGTACTGAATAAGTGAGTGAGAATGGCCTGCTTATAGGTAGGACACAGGGTGACTTTCCAAGACCCTAGAAGGAGAGGTTACGGGTGTACATCTCTTGAGCACCTGTGCTACACATGTGTTATTTTATGTATCTTTACAATGAATAGTATCCTCTTTTTATACATAAAGAAACAGCCTTAAAGATTTAAGGCATATCCTCAAGAATAACTTAGCTACTAAATACTAGAATTGGATACAACTTCAAGGTGTTCTGAACTGAGCATCATTAATTTTCACTCTAAATTACATAACTTTAAGTAAGGAGCTTATTTTCTCCTGGTTATACCTGACAGGAGAGTCTAAAAGTAAGCCAGTCCTTCCTCCCTTCCCCCTTTTTATAACTCATTTTTAGATATTACATCTGTATACTAGTTTAGTTTGAGTTGTTAAACACATTTGTATTATTAGGCATTATAGGTCATGAACTTAGGAATTCTGTTTTCAGCTATTGGCACTTTTAGGTCCTACATGATAACTAAACACAAATTTCCCCTGGTCTTCTAGGGATAGTGCCATCTCAGGGTCATCGGCTGCCTCCCTGCTTACATGTGGGCCTCGGTGACATCTCTGTAAAATTTGTAGAACTTTCACACCAACGTATGTCCAATTAAAATACTTCCCATGAGCACTCTTTAAAACTGTGAATTATTTCCTGTTTGAACTTGGTTACTTAGGGCTTATGCCATGAATTTAAAATGAGGCATGCATTAGGAGATAAAGGAAGGAGTAACATTTCCATTATTACAGTATTTCACGTGATTTTATAGTTGTTTCTAAAGCTGTGTATGTTCTGTAATTATATGTACATCTTTACTTTGATTTTTTGTCTTCCTTTCTTTTTGTCCTATTCAACTTATTTAAGCCAAATATTTTGCAGTGTTTGTGAGTGAGTAAAATTAATACTGACTTAAATTGTAGTAAAAGCTATTTGGCTGTTAGCTTATTTTATTACCAGATTTAGGCTAGCAAGAGAAGAGGAAGGATATGGGAGACTCTAACAGTAACTCTTAATACAGAAAACCTTTATTTTGGCTATGGCATGGACATACTAAGCCAGATTTCTGTGTCTAGCCAAAGTTAATTAGAATACATAAAACTCCAGTTGTGAAAGTACTTGAGGTTCGATTGCAAAGTTTAATGCCCCAGGCTAGAACAGTATCGCTGTAGTTTGAATCCAGTGCTGTGCTACTTGTTTCTGCAAATCTTTTGTAATAATTATTACTATTTAGAGCTGAGATTATTTTTTTTCATTTAGTCCTTTTTAAAGCAGACTTCATTATATTCACTAACAGCTTTGTTTAGATTATAAAGGGAAGGGAAGAAAAAATCATTTGGTCTGTGACTCTGAATTATTATTAGGATATGTCTAATTCAAGTTGAAAAATTTATTCTGTGACAAGATGAGTAATATAACATATTATGCTACTGCAGTATAGAAGAAACCTTAATTCAATACTGTATTCAGCTAAGCATTTTATGTGAAGTTGCCACATCTAGACTTTATGATGTAGCATTCTAGAGATAATTTGGTTACCATTGTATTATTTTTTACTCATAAGCATAATGGATCTGATAGTTCATTTTTTAAGAAACCAGCTCCTCATTCAGTCTTATAATTACTCTAGTCATTGTCACCCAGTAACATAGGAATTCACATGTCTCCCAAATATGTCATGCTTTTATTCTTGCTTTTGTATGTCAGTTAGTAGAAGTCATTGTTAAAGATACTTCCTTTTGCCAGATATTTTTAGAAAAAATGAAAATCAAAATACTCAAATTCTCAGGCATTATAGTTTACATGAAATAATTCTAGCTGCTTTATATCTAAATGTACATTCATGTGTTTGAAAATAAATGTTAACTTTTTATTTAGCTATAAATGGAATTATATTGCTTTTGACCTAATTTACATTTTCACTGTTATTATTTTGTTCATTGGGTTTCTGCATTTGGTCTGTAGTTATCATTTGGTGCCACTTGAACAGCCCAGCAGGCTTAGGCCCTTGTGATTCCCCAGTACTCTGATTTGGAAAGACATAAATGGACAAGTGGTGTGCCCATTAAATAATAGCCTTTCTTTCTTATAGGACTCTAAAAAAATCCTGTACAAAGACTCCATTTGAGACCAGTTTGCTGACCCTGAACTTTGTCTCATGCTCTATAATAAACAGTGGCAATGCAGAGACAAACAGGGCATTTCTTGGGCCTCAAGAAGGCCTCAGTGCATTCTGCAGAGGAGAAATTTATACCAGAACCATGAGTCGGTGCTTCAGTGGTGGGCTGCCATGCTTCCTGACTGGTGGAGATGGCTTGTTTCAGAAAGGACAGTTATATAGGTACTTTAATTTTATTTCTTTGCTCTTTCATTTTTAATATAGATACAGGATCCCATACAAGTTAGCATGCACCTGTCCCTCACTTGACTGTCCTTTCATTCGTTGTGAGCCCTACTGATGCACTACATAGAGTGCGGGACCCAAGTTCAGGATGTCCCCATTCGTGTTCCTCCTGCTGCATCATGTTTACTCTTTTGTCATGGAATTAAGCACGAGAACCTTTTAATGTCAGTTAAACTCTACTTTTCATTTATGTCTTACAGTTTCCTTGCTTATAATTTCTTTAATAGGATAAAATTTGAGTCTCTTGTTAAAACAGCATTCTGGTCTGAGGATGTTTACCTTTAGAAAAGGTGGTATAGGCAACATGCATTTTCAAAATGTACGTTTTTTCAAAATCAAGAACTTTAACTTTTACAAAAGGAGGTTGCCTTCTTTCTGTGGCATCTGGATGTGAATGTATGTATTCTATATACATACACATGTATGCACACATGCAAATATATAAAGAAAGCCACATCCATTCTAAGAATGGAAAGTTTTCATGTTTGCAGTCTCATAAATAGGTTCAAAAGCAGGCCAGCCATGAACATGTCACAACTCCATAAGGCTTTGCATTTCTGCTATATTTACTCACATTGCATTTGAGGCCCGTGAGCCTTAGCAGCATGAATCATGAAGCCTGCAGAGCTATAGATTGTATCCTTAGTTTTATATTATAAATATACTTTTTCCAAACAACAGTTCTGAGTTCGAGTACATTTTTATCAAAGTCCTGAGCTTCTAGGACCATCTGAAACTAATTGCCTATCTCCCTTGACATAAATCTGTTGCTTTCCTGCCTAACAAAGAGTTAAATATTATGTTTAGGGTGGCCCCTTACCTTCCTCTTTAGTGGTCATGCTAGTCACAGTGCCTCCCAGAGCAGCTCAACCTCTTTATGATGTGACGAACTAGGTGTTTTATATGTGCTCTTCCAATACCTCTTCACATAACCCCAGGATCTAGACACCCACTGTATAAATGAGGAAGCTGAGTTTCATAAAAGTCAAATTTATATCTGTGTTCAAAGCCTATACTACTCTTTGGTTTTTCTGAGAACTGTATGATTTAAATTGTTCTCTAGTCTTTTATTAATTATGCCAAAACATGCATATGCATATATGGTGAAAAGAAAGTCATTGAAGAAGATACAAATAAGTGGAAGCACATACCGTGTTCATGGTTTGGAAGAACCATTTGGAATGATGGTTTAACATCATTAAAATGTTCATATGACCAAAGCAATCTACAGATTCACTGTAATTCCTATCAAGATACCAATGACATATTTCACAAAACTAGGACAAATATTTCAAAAATTTATGTGGGACCACAAAAGGCCCCTGATAGCAACAGTGATCCTGAGAAAGAAGAACAAATTTGGAAGAATCATACCACCTGATAGGAAACTATTCTATAAGGCCGTAGTAATCAAAACAGCATGATACTAGCATAAAAACAGACACATAGGTCAATGGAACCAAATAGAGGGCCCAGAAATAAACCCACACCATTTTAGTCAATTAACACTTAATAAAGGAAGCAAATACATATAATGGGCTAAAGGTAGTTTATTCAATAAATGTTTGGAAAAATTGGATGGATACATGCAGAAAAATGAAACTAGACCACTTTCTTACACCAAACACGAGATTAAATTCAGAGTGAATTAAAGACTTAAATGTTACACTCAAAACCATAAAAATCATAGAAGAAAACGCAGGCAGTAAAATCTTGGACATTGCTCATAGCAATATTTTTTCTGATATATCTGCTTAGGCAAGGGAAACAAAAGAAAAAAATAAACAAATGGGACTACATCAAACTGGAAAGGTTTTGCACAGCTAAAGAAACCATCAACAAAATGAAAAAACAACCCATTCAATATGTTCAGTGTCACTAATAATCATTGAAATGCAAATTAAAACCAAAATGAGATACCATCTCATACCTGTTAGAATAGCTGTCATCACTAAATCATCAAACAGCAAGTGTTAGTGAGGATGTGGAAAAAGGGGAACCCTTTTACACTGTTGGTGGGAATGCAGATTTTCATGCAGCCACTGGAAACCAGTATGGAGTTACCTCAAAAAATTAAAAATGGAACTGCCCATGACCCAGTGGTTCCACTTCTGGGAATTTATCTGAAGAAACCTGAAACACAAATTCAAAAGAATATATGCACCCCTATGTTCACTTCAGCATTATTTCCACTAACCAAGATTTGGAAGCAGCCCAAGTGTCTGTCAGCAGATGGGTAGATTAAAAAAAACAATGGTACATTTAAACAATGGAATACTAATCAGCTGTAAAAAGGAAGAAGACTTGATTCTTTGTGACAGTGCGGATGGACCTGGAGAACATAATGCTAAGTGAAATAAGCCAGTTTGAGAAAGGCAAATAACACATGGTTTCACTCATAAGTGGAATCTAATGAACAAGCTGAACTAACAGGCAAATAGAGACAAACTCATAGACAGGGAGCAGGCTGACAGCTCTGGGTGAGTGTTGAGGTTGAGGGGTAGAGGGACCCAGCAGAAAAGAAAAAGAACTCATGGACATGAACAGAAGTGTGATTACTATGGCAGGTGAGGGGAGGTAGTTGGAGGTGGAAGAGAGTGGGATAAATTGTAATGGAAACAAAATACAATAAACAATAAACTATTAGAGCTTTGGGAAAAAAAATAAAATAAAACCAGCAGTATTAAAAATAATTGTAAAATATAAATGCCTAACTTCAAAATGCATAAAAACTTACTTTTAAAACATTTTTTTAAAAAATTATTGGTTGAGAGAGAGAAGTATCTATTCATTGTTTCATTTATTTATGCATTCATTTGTTGATTCTTTTATGTGCCCTGACTGGGGATCAAACCTACTACCTTGGCATATGAGGACAATGCTCTTACCAACTTTGCTACTCACCCAGGGCCAGTTTAAAACAAATCTTCATTCTGTTTTTAGATTTTCTTGTAGTGAATTTCTGAAGTGAAAAGACAATTTCTGTGTATATCATTAAATAAAAAAAGAACTTTTAACATGGGTAATGGTTACAAGATTTAGATATTTATGTATGTGAAGTAACAAGGAAATAGTAATAGTGAGGGGGTTGGAAGGATTGAGCAAAAAGGAAAAATGACTCATGGACATGGACAACAGTGTGGTGATTTGATGGGAGGAGGGAGTTATAAGGGTACTAAATGGTAATGGAAAAAATACAGTAAAGGGACTTCTGGTCAAGATGGCAGTGTAGGCAGACTTGGCTTCCCTCTTTGTATAACCATAACAAAACTACAACTAAAATATAAAATGACCATTGCTCAGAACCATCAGAAATTGAGTTAAGTTAAATGGAAATCTGACAACTATGGAATTAATGAAACCACATCCATCCAGACTGGCAAGAGGGATACAGACACGGAATGGGTTTGTCCATCACCCACATGTGGTAGATAAAAATTCTGGAGGGATATCTGGGTACAGAGAAGTCCCAGCCCCACACCAGGCCCCCCAGCCCAGATTTCCATTACCAGGAAAATAAGTCCCAAAACTTCTAGCAGCAAAATCCAGTGGGGATTGAGTTAGTAGATGAAACTTTTGGAGCCCCAAACAGCAAACAGCTCGTCTTAAAGAACCCACACAGGGACTCCCTACTCTGACTCATGCGCTCTGGGCTCCAGCACCAGGGTGGCACCTCAAGGGGCATCAGTGGTATGCAGGGGATTGCTGAGGTGTCTGGTATCGAGGTGAGCAGAGGCCATTATTTGTTTTCTGGGCCCTCCACCCACAGAGCAGCAGCTTGGTGCATATCTGAGACTCCATCGACCTGGGTAACACCTTGGAGACCTCCAGAGGCTCTGCCCTACCCAACTTATGGGCCCACCCAAGCTGCTTTTCCATATGAATGGCTGTTCTTGGCTCATGTTTCACACCTTCCTAAACCCTTTCAAACAAGCAGCAGCTGGCCTCAGTGGGCCCCAGGCCCACAACTAGCAGCCTAGAATTTCAGCTTGGCTTCCCCTGGGAATCTCCAAGCCAAGCACAAGTAGCAGCCATCTCAGATTGCTTTATAACTCAGGGTGGCCCCAAGCAAAATATGGATGGGGGCTAATGTTGGCGTGTACCACCCAGGAAACCCCAGAGCCTGCACACCCAGTGGACAACTACAGACTGCATCTGAGCACCACCACCCTGTCCCTGCACAGCTGATCCTCCACAGAGGGTAGAGGTTGGTGGTCAGTAGTCATAGCC
Source organism: Phyllostomus discolor (assembly GCF_004126475.2). Classification (NCBI taxonomy): domain Eukaryota; kingdom Metazoa; phylum Chordata; class Mammalia; order Chiroptera; family Phyllostomidae; genus Phyllostomus; species Phyllostomus discolor. Next base: position 138,292,225 of record NC_040904.2, on the reverse strand, counting down.
AGTCCTTGCAGTTGACTGGCTTGGGTAAATCCCTCCCATTGATCTGCCAACAGCAACCAAGGCTCAACTACAAGAGGAAAGTGTACTTAGCCCACACAAAGGGCGCACCTTTAGTACCCAGCTTGGGTGATAGGGGAGGCTGTGCCACTGGAACCTGCAGGATGCCCACTACATTAGGCCACACTACCAAGACAGGGAGTCAAAGCAGCTCTACCTAATACACAGATACAAGGAGGCTGCCAAAACAGGAGACAGAGAAACATGGCCCAAATGAAAGGACAGATCAAAACTCCAGAAGAAGAGCTAAATGAAATGGAGATAAGCAACCTGTCAGATGCAGAATTCAAAACACTGGTTATAAGGGTATTCAAGGAGCTTTATGAGGACCTCAGCAGCATAAAAAAGATCTGATCAGAAATGAAGGATATACTAACCAAAATAAAGAACAATTTACAGGGAAAAAACAGAGTGGATAAAGCTGAGAATCAAATCAATGATTTGGAATATAAGGAACCAAAAAAAAAAAAAAAACAACGAATCAGAACAAGAAGAAGAAGAAAGAATACAAAAAAGTGAGGATAGTGTAAGCAGCCTCTGGGAAAACTTTAAGCAATCCAATATTTACTTCATAGGGGTACCAGAAGAGAAAGAACAAGAAATTGGAAATGTATTTGAAAAAATAATGAAAGGGAACTTCCCTAATTTGGTGAAGGAAATAGACATGCAAGTCCAGGAAACACAGAGAGTCCCCAAAAATATGGATGCAAAGAGGCTTACTCCAAGACACATCATAATTAAAATGCCAAAGGTTAACGATAGAGAGATGGGGGTGGGGATTGTGGAAGAATGGGTGACAAGGAGAAGGGGTTAAGAGACACAAATAAGTAGTCACAGAATAACCATGGGAATGTCAAGTACAGTATAGGAAGGGGAGTAGCCGAAGAACTTATATGCATGACCCTTGGACATGAACAGGGGTAGGGGGATTGCCTGAGGGAGTAGGGGGTGCTAGTTGGAGGGGAGCAAAGCAGAAAAATCAGGACAACTGTAATAATGTAATAAAATATAATTTTAAAAAATGAAAAAATATAATAAAGATTAAGTTTAAAAATAAAATAAACATGCTGTATTTATTATACCATACATGGTATATAGTTTCTTTCATGTTTTACGTTTTGAAGGAAATATGATATTCCAAACTGAAAGGGAGGACAGGATGAGAGGCCTGAGTGAAGTGACCACTGACTTTTACCTAGTTAATGTTTAACTGGTAGGACACTGAGTTGGAGCCAGAGCCCCTGGAATAGCAATAGCTAGAACAGAATTTTTGTCTGCTTAAATCAGAAATTTACTCATTTTTAAGAAGAAAATTGCTGATTGGTCCTATGTTTTAAGATGTCTTTGCACGCCTGAAAAAGATTATTACCTCAGCAGTGGGTTAGGATTAAGTTGAAATCTATTGGTTTGGCTTAACATAGTCTCTCAAGGTTCTTCTTTTCACCTTTTCACCTAGGTCACGCGTTCTCCTCCAATGTAGTCATCTTAACTCCTCTTCCCCTCCCCACATCAACAGTGCTCAACCTATAAAGAAAAATATCTGCCCATATATATAGACACTTATTGAATTTGAAACCTTTGCTTTGACTATAAATATTAAAGTAATGTTACGTGGCAAGGATTTCTTTTGCTTGATAATAAAAGGGGAAATTTAAAATATGGTGAAATGTAGGGTACCAAGAAGATTTCACCACTGCCTACATTGCTCTGATTGTTTCTATTAAAGTACTCTTCCTAAAAGATACAAATGCATTCCCAAAATGTATTCCATAGACATTTGTCTGTCTAGATATTTCATTTAAAAATAATAGTCAAATTAGAGTGAGAAAAGCTGAATGCTGTATTTCTTTCTTTAAATATGTTAACATACATATTACTTATTAAAGGGCCTGAAAGTCATTTTGTATTTTGAATATTTATCTGTACTTACAATGAATATTTTGTACTTAGAATATTTATTATGGAGCCCTTTAAACTGAAGTTCACATCATCTAGGGAAAAGAATGTCCTGCCAAATAAACTCTAAGGATCACTGTGATATGCCAGACTGCAAGGGGTGGGGTTTAGCATACAGAAGTTCCAGAAATACACATAAGTGAAAAAGACACCTCACCTAACAGACCACCACATTGGAGCAGGAACACCTGAGATGTTGCCAACCTAGTAGCTTAGTTCATTCTGAAGTAACTATTTAGTTTGAAACATCTAAGAATTTAATAAAATTGAAGTGTAGTTTCTTGCTTTCCTCCATGATGAGTGGGCAGAGATAGTAAGAAAGTTCCAGGAAATTAGGATGCAGGTATCATCAAGGTCAAGGTGATTTGGGATGAAAAAGAAATGGCTCACACTGGGGCTAGAGCTACCCTAAAAAAAATAGCCATTTTTCTACATTTGTCCAAAACTGAAGTGAGTTGGACTACAGTTCATAATGTTATATGTGTTTAGGATATGCCCATCTGTAAGTGGATTGATCAAAAAACGATGGTACATTTACACAATGGAATACTACACAGAAGAAAGAGAGAAGGATGTCCTACCCTTTGTGACAGCATGGATGGAACTGGAGAGCATTATGCTAAGTGAAATAAGTCAGGCAGTGAAAGACAAATACCATATGATCTCACCTAGAAGTGAAACCTAATCAACAAAACAAACAAGCAAGCAAAATATAACCAGAGACATTGAAATTAAGAACAAACTGACAGTAACTAGAGGGGAGGGGGAGGGGGATAACAGGGGGAAAAGGGGAAGGGTCAAGTCAAGGAACATGTATAAAGGACCCAGGACAAAGACAGAGGAGGGAAGGATTGAGGGTGGGAGGTGGGGGTGGGTGGGCAGGGGAAAATGGTGGTGGGAAAATGGAGACAACTATACTTCAACAATTTTAAAAAAAATCTCTAGAATACAGGTAGAACAAAACAACTTTGTTTTTACTCATTAAATTTAAGCCATAATTTTGAAAGAGGAATTTCACTTCATTAATTTATGACCAGATGCAAATCATCTTTTGTTTTTAATTCCTCACATATAAATAGCACTTGATCATTGCAATATTTAAAATTTCTCCTGACACTACTGCACTAAATGTCAATATGTATATCCTACAAAGAATATGGGGCAGGCAAAAGTAGGGTTACAGTTGTTTGTATAGAAAATAGTACAATAATTAACAAATAATAATACAACATTGAACTCTGTTTCATGTCCTAACAATTGTAAACCTAGTTTTGCCCTGCTATGTATTATAGCAGAAGAAGGACTTGTGATTTGAGTACTTTCCTTTGCTGGAATACTCTCAATGACCTATTTAGCAGAACAGGTACTTAAAATTTTTTTGTCTTATGAATTTACTACTGTTACAAACTATTGCAAGCATTTGTAAAAAGAGAGAATATTGCAGTAGATACCCATACATTTTTTAATTCATATGAAACAAAGGCTAAAATTTTGTGGCATTTACATTAGATTTTTAAGACATTAAATTTTTAATAAACTTTTTCTTCTAAGATAGTTTTTTTTAAATCTATTCTGTTTTTATTGTAGCTGAAGCACTTGAGCTGTATTTTGTTTTTTTTAATCATTGTTCAAATACAGTTTTCTCCTTTTTACTCCCAATCCAGTCCCCCCTCCCAACCCTCCCTGCTTCCCTCCCATTACCACCCTCCCCTTAGTTTATGACCATGTGTCCTTTAAGTTTGTTCCTGTGAACCCTTCCCACTGTCCCCTTAAATTCCCTCTTCTCTCCCCTCTGGTCACTGTCAGCCTGTCCTCTATTTCAGTGTCTTTGGTTACATTTTGCTTCTTTCTTTGGTTTGTTATTTAGGTTCCTGTTAAAGGTGAGATCATACGGTATTTGTCTTTCACTGCCTGGCTTGTTTCGCTAAGCATAATGTTTTCCAGCTCCATCCAAGCTGTTGCAAAGGGTAGGAGCTCCTTCTTTCTTTCTGCTGCATAGAGTTCCATTGTGTAAATGTACCATAGTTTTTTGATCCATTCATTTACTGATGGGCATCTTGGTTGCTTCCAGCATCTAGCTATTGTAAATTGTGCTGCTATGAACACTGGGATGCATAGGTTCTTTTGAATTGGTGTTTTAGTATTCTTAGGATAGAGTCCCAGCAGTGGAATTGCTGGGTCAAGAGGCAGATCCATTTTTAGTTTTCTGAGGAAGTTCCATACTGCTTTCCATAGTGGTTGTACCAGTCTGCAGTCCCACCAGCAGTGCACTAGGGTCCCCTTTTCTCCACAACCTCTCCAACACTTGTTGTTTGTTGCTTTGTTTATGATGGCCATTCTGACTGGTGTGAAGTGGTATTTCATTGTGGTTTTAATTTGCATCTCTCTGATAGCTAGCGATATTGAACATTGTTTCATGTGTCTTTGGATTTTCTGTATGCCCTCATCGGAGAAGTGTCTGTTCAAGTCCTTTGACCACTTTTTAATTGGATTCCTTGTCTTCTTAGAGTGCAGTCGTGTAAGTTCTTCACATATTTTGGAGATTAAACCCTTGTCTGAGGTATCATTGGCAAATATGTTTTCCCGTACAGTTGGTTCTCTTTTAATTTTGATACTGTTTTCTTTAGCTGTGCAGAAGCTTTTAATTTTGATGAGGCCCCATTTGTTTATTCTTTCCTTTATGTCCCTTGCTCTAGGGGACAGGTCAGTAAAACTTTCCTCGTGAAATATCTGAGATTTTCCTACCTACGTTCTCCTCTAGGACTTTAATGGTGTCACGTTTTATATTTAAGTCTTTTATCCACCTTGAATTTATTTTTGTGTATGGTGTAAGTTGGTGCTCAACTTTCACTTTTTTGCACATGGCTGTCCAGTTCTCACAACACCATTTGTTGAAGAGGCTATTTTTATTCCATTTAATGTTGCTGCCTCCTTTGTCAAATATTAATTGACCATAGAGACTTGGGGTTATTACTGGGCTCTCTGTTCTGTTCCATTGGTCCATGTGCCTGTTTTTATGCCAGTACCAGGCTGTTTTGATTACAGTGGCCTTGTAGTATAGTTTAGTGTTGGGTATTGTGATCCCTCCTACTTTACTCTTCTTTCTCAAAATTGCAGCAGCTATTCGGGGTTGTTTATAATTCCATATAAATTGTTGAAGTGTTTGTTTTATGTCTGTCAAATATGCCATTGGTACTTGAATAGGTATTGCATTGAATGTGTAAATTGCTTTGGGTAGTATGGACATTTTGATGATACTAATTCTTCCAATCCATGAACACAGTATACCTTTCCATTTGTTTGTGTCTTCCTTGATTTCTTTCCTGAGTGTTATGTAGTTTTCTGAATACAGGTCTTCTACCTCTTTGGTTAGGTTTATTCCTAGATATTTTATTTTTCTTTTTGCTATTTCGAATGGGATTTTTTCCTTGATCTCTGTTTCTTCTGTTTCATTGTTGGTGTACAGAAATGCCTTTGATTTTTGGATATTGACTTTGTATCCCGCTGTTTTGCCAAATTCATTTATTAGGTCAAGCAGTTTTTTGGTAGAGTCTATAGGATTTTCTATGTATACCATCATGTCATCTGCAAACAGTGACAGTTTTGTTTCCTCCTTTCCGATTTGAATGCCTTTTATTTCTTTTTCTTGTCTGATTGCTGTGGCTAAAACTTCCAGTACTATATTGAATAGAAGTGGTGAAAGTGGACAGCTTTGTCTTGTTCCTGATCTTAGTGGAAAAGATTTTAATTTTTGGCCATTGAGTATGATGTTGGCTGAAGGTCTCTCATATATGGCCTTTATTATGTTGAGGAATGCTCCCTCTATTCCCACTTTGCTGAGTGTTTTTATCATGAATGGGTGCTGTACCTTATCAAATGCTTTTTCTGCATCAATTGATGTGATCATGTGGTTTTTGTCTTTGCTTTTGTTTATGTGATGTATTATATTTACTGACTTGCAAATATTGAACCATCCTTGCATCCCTGGAATGAATCCCACTTGGTCATGGTGTACAATCTTTTTAATGTATTGTTGGATGCGGTTTGCCAGTATTTTGTTGAGGATTTTAGCGTCAATGTTCATCAGTGATATTGGCCTAAAGTTTTCTTTCTTTGTTGTGTCTTTATCTGGTTTTGGAATTAGGATGATGTTGGCCTCATAAAAAGAGTTTGGGAGACTCCCATCTTTTTGGATTTTTTGGAATAGTCTGTGAAGGATAGGGGTTAGCTCTTCCTTAAATGCTTTGTAGAATTCTCCTGTGAAACCATCTGGTCCTGGGCTTTTGTGTGTTGGGAGTTTTTTGATTACTGCTTCAATTTCCTTCGTTGTTATTGGTCTGTTCAGGCTTTCTGCTTCTTTTTCATTGAGTTTTGGAAGATTATATTTTTCTAGAAAGTTGTCCATTTCACCTAGGTTTTCAAATTTCTTGGCATACAGCTCTTTGTAGTAATTTCTTACAATCCTTTGTATTTCTGTGGTATCTGTTGTAATCTCTCCTCTTTCATTCCTGATTGTGTTTATTTGGGTCTTCTCTCTTTTTTTCTTGATGAGTCTGCTTAAAGGCTTGTCGATTTTGTTTATCTTTTCAAAGAACCAGCTCTTGGATTCACTGATCCTTAGAATTGTGCTTTTAGTCTCTATGTCATTTAATTCTGTTCTGATCTTGGTTATTTCCTTCCTTCCGCTTGCTCTGGGCTGCCTTTGTTGTTGTTCCTCGAGTTCTTGTAGACATAGGGTTAGGTTGTTTGTTTGGAATGTTTCTAACCTTTTTAGGTGGGCCTATATCGCTATGAACTTCCCTCTCAGGACTGCCTTGGCTGTGTCCCATAAGTTTTGGGTTGTTGTGAGTTCGTTTTCATTTGTTTCCAGAAATCTTTTGATTTCTTCCCTAATATCATTCTTGACCCATTCATTGTTTAATAGCATACTATTTAATCTCCATGACTTTGAGTGTTTTTGTTTTTTTTTCCTTCGGGTTGGTTTCTAGCTTCAGTCCCTTGTGGTCTGAGAAAATGCTTGGTATGATTTCAATTTTCTTGAAATTCTTGTGGCTTGTTTTGTGTCCTATCATGTGGTCTATCTTTGAGAATGTTCCATGTACATTTGAAAAGAATGTATATTTAGCTTCTTTTGGGTGGAGGGCTCTGTATATATCAGTAAAGTCCATTTCCTCAAGAGTATTGTTCAGTGCCACAATATATTTGCTGATATTTTGTTTGGAAGATCTGTCCATTTTTGATAGTGGGGTGTTAAAATCCCACACAATAATTGTGTTGCTGTCCATATCTTTCTTGAAGTCCTCTAAGATTTTCTTTATATATTTCGGCGCTCTTATGTTGGGTGCATATATATTTACAATATTTATGTTTTCTTCATGTATTCTTCCCTTGAGTATTATGAAGTGACCTTCTGGGTCTCTCTTTATGGATCTTTTTTGGAAGTCTATTTTGTCTGATATGAGTATAACTACCCCGGCTTTTTTTTTCCTGTCCATTTGCTTGGAAGATTTGTTTCCAGCCCTTCACTTTCAGCCTGTGTAAGTCTTTTATCCTGAGGTGGGTCTCTTGTAGACAGCAGATATGTGGGTCATTTTTTCTTACCCATTCAGCTATTCTGTGTCTTTTGATTGGAGCATTTAATCCATTTACATTTAAGGTTATTATTGATAGGTACTTATTCATTGTCTTTTATGTATGTGTGTTCCTCTCTCTCTCTCTCTCTCTCTCTCTTTTCCCTCCCTTCCTTAAAGCAGTCCTTTTAGAATCTCCTGCAGAGCTGGTTTGGTCGAGGTGTATTCTTTTAGACTTCTTTTGTCTGGGAAGCTTCTTATTTGGCCTTCTATCTTGATTGAGAGCCTTGCTGGATATAGCAGCCTTGGTTGCAGACCTCTGGTTCTCATTACCTGGAGTATTCCTTGCCATTCTCTTCTGGCTTGAAGTGTTTCCATTGAGAAGTCAGCTGTTAGCCTTATTTGGGCTCCCTTGTATGTTACTTCCTGTTTCTCCCTTGCTGCCTTTAATATTCTTTGTCTTGAAATTTTGCCATTTTAATTATGATGTGTCTTGAGGTGGGCCTCTTTGGGTTCCTCTTGATTGGGACTCTCTGTGTTTCCTGGATTTGTGTGACTTTTTCTCTCATCAAATTAGGGAGGTTCTCCTTCATTACTTGTTCAACTAGGTTTTCGATCCCTTGCTCTTCTTCTTCTCCTTCTGGTATCCCTATTATATGGATATTATTACGTTCCATATTGTCTTGCATTTCTCTTAATCCCTCTTCATTCTTTCTGAGCCTCTTTTCCTTTTCTTGCTCTATCTGGATGTTGTTTTCTACTTTGTCCTCCAGCTCGCTAATCCGATCTTCTGCTTCCTCAATCCTGCTTTTCATTCCTTCTACTGTGTTCTTCAGTTCAGAAATTGTATTCTCCATTTCCTCTTGACCTTTGTTGAGAGTTTCTATTTCCTTTTTCATGTTTATATAGTTTGCAGTGAGACTGATGTAATTTCCCTCTAATTTCTGAAAACTCAATGTGAGTTCATTGAACTTCCTGGTAATCATTGTTTTGAACTCACTGTCTGATAGTTGAGTTGCCTCTATTTCATTTAGTATTTTTCCTGAGGCTTCCTCGTTTCCCTTAAGTTGGGGGTGGTTTTTCTGTTTTCTCATTGTTCGTGTGTTTCTTCTTTTTTCTTCTTGTTTGTTAATTTGATCTGTTCTGATTCCCTGTAATTATGGTGTGAACTTCTGTGGTAGAATATTTGTGAGATTCAGTGGTGCAGTCTCCTTCGTGTATCCTGGTGCTCACAGCTTCCCCCTACTCCTTTTTGTGATCAGTTGGAGGAATAAGGCAAAATGGTTTAAGACAGCAAGACAGTATACTATGATATTTACATTAGCAGCCAGTAGAGAAGAGATGGGTTATCCTTTGGCTCCTTATAGTGTTAACCGTGATCGTCCACTCCACTACCCACGTTTTAGAAAGAATGGAAAGAGGGTAAGACTCTTATTGGGGACGAGAGGATTGTTAGTTGGATCTAGAAAGCTGTGAGGCTGTGGGAGGTCAGATTCTAAGGTAGGGTTGGATTAAAGATTAGTATATAGGAGTAGTGTGTAAAAGAACAGAGACAGCCCCCACAATAGTATAGTTCAGAAAATTGTAAAGTGGGCTGAGATCAGGTAGGGGTATTGAGAAGCATTTACAATTGTATAGACTAGGTCTTACTAACAGTAATAGTAAAGTGACAGTCTTGTGGCAGAATCGATGAGGTCTAGATAACAAGAATAAAGAGTATAGAACCTTGAGAGGTGTATTAATGGAACACAGATGAAGAATAGTAACTTATCCATACCTTGTGACTGAGATACCAGGGGGAACCTATCAAATGACAGTATAACCAGCCAAGCAAAGAAGATTATACAGAAAGAAAAAGAATACCAAAATATTATTAAAATAAAAATGTCGGAAAAGTGAGAAAAAGATAATACAAATTTACAGTAACTTGCAAGATAAAAAAAAAGAAAGAAAAAGGAAAGGAAAGCAGAAGATGTAGTGCAGGAGAGATAAATTTGGAGTGGAAAGAATAATATTAGGATGAATGGAAGAGAAACATAAGAGATTGCGAGATAAAAATAATAAGAATTGAAAAATAAAATGTCACATAAAACACAAGATAAAATCAATCAACTAACAACAGCCACAAAAACACAACCAAACCAACCAAAACCAAACCAAACAAAACAAAAAAAAGAGAAAAAAAAAGAAAAGAAAAAAAAACCTCTTGTTTGGTTTCTAACTGGCCAGACCAGTTTTTCTGATCTTGCTGGCTTCACCTGGCTGAGGGACCTTTGAAATGCTTCTCTCTCTCCCAGCCCACATCTCAGCAAGTCTGTTAGAATACAGACTTGCTGTACCCTGGGCGCTCCCGAGCACCCTGGCTCTCTGGATCTTACTTCCACATTCTTCCAGACTCCAGGGTCCTGCAGGGTTCCAGCTCTATGATCTCAGGAGGCTCCCTCGAGGTTTTGGGATTCACTGCGCCCTCCCTGGGGATCGTAAAAGGGCGTGCCCCTCCCCCAAACTTTTGAAATTCGGTGTCTAGGATCGCCCTAAGCGCCTCACCGCACCCTTCCGGGTTCACATCGAGTGCGAGACAGTCTTCCCGATTGTGCTCAATCCGAGCCCTTTCCAGCTCTGTGGTCACCGCCAAACTGCACTCCGACCGGGTGTTGGCGCCTTTCCCAGCTCCCCCAGTCGGGCTGGCTGGAAATTTCTGAGCCACCACTGTAGGAACGCACCAAGCACCTCGTCCCTCCCGGGATCCCGGCGCGCGATTCAGGCCTCCCTATGGGGCTCAAATGGAGCGCATCCGGACTCTGTGCTCTCCACCGATCTGCACTTCCTCCGGGCTAGGGGTGCAGGCGCTCTTCCAGGTTGCCCCTGGTCCGGTTGGCTAGTGTCCCTCACTTCTCCCAAGTCTCTGGGCGGGTGTTCATAGTCCCTGGGCGACTTTTTCCCAGTCCAACTGGCCAATCTGTTCCTTCTAGCAACACTTTCTCCCCTGGAGTTGCTCACCCCCCCCCCCCCCAGTATTCGGGGGAGGGAGCAGTGACTCCCCTCTCCCGGGAGCCCCGAGCACCAGGCCTGGGGACTGCATACCCCTAGTCCCTGTGCTGATCCCTGGGCCCCTTTTGTCCTGAAGAACTGGTTTTTCTGTGATCACAATAATTTTTGATGTCCTGCTTTCAAAAGTGATTCAGTAACCTAGTCCACTTGCTCTGTTTCTCCACCGATCCGCGAGTTTCCCTCCTCCTCACAGAAGCCGAGAAAAACGCTGCCTAGAGTAAAGCTGCCATCTTCCCGTCTCCTTAAGATAGTTTTAGATTATGGTATTATTGAGAAGTTAGTACAGGAAGTTCCAGTATGCCCAACACCCAGTTTTCTTTATTAATTAACATTATATATTAATGTGGTACATTTGTCATGATAATAGAGCCAATGTTGATATATTATGATTAAATGAAATACCTATTTTATTCCAGTATCTTGAGTTTTTCCGTTTCCTCTATGTTCTAGGACCCCATCTAGGGTACCACATTTCATCTCGCTGTCTTGTCACCCTAGGCCCCTTTGAGAATGGCAGTACCTCAGGTTTCATTCACTTCTTGTTGATGATCTCAGTGGTTTTGAGGAGTACTGGTCATGTATTTTATAGAATGTTTCTTCAGTTGGTATTTGGCTGGCATTTTGCCACATTAGACTAAGGTTTTGGAGGAAGACCACAGAGATAAAATGTCATTCTTCTCTCATCATATCTAGTAACTTACTATGAATGCAACTTAACATTGTTTTTGTTAATTTGGATGACTTGACTTGAGGTGGATTTTTGTCACATTTCTCCAGTGTAAAGACACTCTTTTTCCCTTTCCTTTCCACACTGTGCTCTTTGTAAAGAGGCCACTGTATGCAGTCCATACTTAGGTAGTGGAGGTTCTACTCTTTGAGGACAGAGTACCTATATAAATTATTTGATGTTCTTCTGCATGGAGATTTGACTCTTTTCCTTAATTATTTGTTGAAAATTTTATGTATATTAACATAGACTAAGGAATATTTATTTTATATGTTGGGCTGTAATATGTTTATACTATTGACTTTGTTGCTCAGGTTGGCTTTGTGACTGGCTTTGATCAGGTTTCAGAGGTTTTCATAGGTTTCTGTGACCCTTTGACTGTCCTCCATCTTGTGTGTGTTTTCGTCTTCAGTTCCTTCTTATTCTCTGTCACTGTAACACACTCGAGGCTGATCTTACATGTTTTCTGCCCAAGTCCTAGAATCAGACATTTTTCCAGGAGCTCTGGATCCCTTTATTGGAAAATAGTTTAGAAATCAAGATCTGGGTTCTAGGTGTACTTTGTGCTACTGGGGTGTCACTGTTTCTAGGCTCTCTCAGATGGCAGAGCTAGGAGATATACACTCATACTTTGGCTGATACACTCGTATTTCCCTAGCAGTGAGTGTTCCAGTATTCACGTACAGTGATTTTAGAATTGTTAACTTATATGCCCCTGGCAAAAGAAACTTAGTTGACTAGAAGGCTGTGCATATTCACAGGGTCTTTGACTTACATTTTACAGGCTGCCTCGTTTCCCAGCTTAGGCCAGAACCTTCCTGCCCCATGTTTCCAAACAGACTGTTGCCTTGTCCTGGAAGATCATTTTCCTGTCTCTCCAAGTGGCAGCATGTGACCTGTCCATTTAGTGTCATCTTTAACACTCCATTATACAAAATAGTTAGTGATTTTTCCAGGCAGCCTTCATGCTTTCAGGGTTCTTACTGCATATGAAAATCTTACATGGTAGCTCAATACTTCTATATTACTATTTGCTTTTATAGACACTGAGAGAAGGGACCCTGTCCCTTCATAAATATCTGTTGACTCAATATGCATGAAATGACTCTGAGGCAGAGATTGGTTCATCTCACATGAAGTGTTCTGTCTGGGTATAGCACTGACACATAACCTCCCTTCTACTTTGATGTAACTTTTCTGTTCTCTGTGTTCTCACGAAAGTAGATCCATCACCTTCTGTTATCATTAGCTGTTTTCATGGCTGTCCTCCCCATAGACTGAGAGCTAGTCTAGAGTATCAGCTCAGTCTCACTGATTATTTTAGATGTCAAGGGATGATCTTGTAAAGCAATAACTATTTGTTGAATAAATAAATTATTTTGATGTTGTATGGTGGAGGGAAAGAGTAAGAAAAGAAAAATTAAAGTTTGGAGGAATAAATGGCAAAATTGAAGATTTGTGCAAATAATTAGACAGAAGGGGGAAATGATATTTTGAGTAGGTTAAAGTTAAGTAAAAAATATGAGAACTTACATTTTTTTATTTCATTCTGTTGGTCAAAAATGTCATCAAAAAATCTAAGAATTATTTTCAAGGGTTGGACAATGGTTGTATAACAAGATTTTGGCTGTAAAATAGTTTTTTGTCTCAGTAAAAATTATATGTTAATCCTATAACTTACAGAACTGGTCATCATTGAAAGATAGGAATAAAAATATAAAATTGAATGTATTTCTTTATTGTTTTTCCATTTGATTACATAGGGGAGTATCAACTTCTGGTTATCTGTTTTTGCTCTGCTAGCCTTGGAATGAAACCTCTGAAAAGTACTTCATATAAATCATTCATTGCAGAGAGAATTTGTAGAATTTCATGAACAGTGGTAGTGATGAAAGGGAATATGTGTTCTTCTGACAGGTATAATAGAATACAGATAGTCCTCTACTTCATTTTATTAAGTGTGCTATATGGCAGCCAGAAAAAATACTATTTTTATAGAAATTATCATAATATATAATTTACTTGAAGAATCACCTTGATATATAAATTTGGTGGGATGTAGAGCAATATGAAATATTTTTCTACAAGATGTGATTAAGTTAAATTTATACAGATGCTGTTTATAGAAGAAGCCAGCTTCCTTTTTATGGGTTTCCTATAGTTTTGCTGAAGTTCATTTGTGACCTTAGCGTTAACTTTCAATTAACACTATTGCTTACTCAGTTTAAAACAAATAAAATAATCATTGTACTAAAAAAATTTAATAAACCTTTACTTGCAATTCTGAGGAATAATTTTTTTCAGAACATTGTAGAGATCCAAATATTTATTAAATGAAAGGACTAGTATTGTAAGACACCCAAATCTAAAACAGTTGCTATCCCTGAAAAAATGAGTATGTTTTGTTATATAAAATCTTTCTTAAAGATAATGTGACGTATTTGAAATGACTCTTGTTTAGGCACATAGCTTAGTCTCCTACTTTTCAAACTTCATTTATTAATCTAGGTAATCTGACACTGCCTTTTCTCCTATTTCTTGCTTATCCTTCAGTACAGAAGCTACCTGCTGGAAATAATGTCTTCTCTGGGTGTTTTCTGTATACTCTTTTATTTTTCATCCATTGCCTCCTCAGTATTTTTATTGCATTATTATATTTTTAAAAGTAAAATAAATTAACATGGCCATTTATAGTTATTTACTTTGAAAAAATTGTGTGAAATATGACAGATTTGAATAAAATGTTTTGATTAAAGTTTTGCTTCTGTGAAATATCAGCCATCTGAATGTTACAATATTGAGAGTCAACTGTCATTTTTCTATTCTCTTATTATTCTAAGATTGGTAGCAGCTTGAACCACGCTAACTACTTGAACCTGAACTTGTGAAATTAGGTTAGCATTTCAAGGAGAAAATGGACCTTTTGGAAAACATGCATCTCTGAATGGGGAAAATGTATTATTAAACTGTCACCAATATTTTTGTGAACTTTCCAGTTTTATCAACAGAAGTCCTAAGGTTTTTTCTTTTAACTGAAACTTCATTTTCATGCTTAGGTATCCACCCTGATTTCTCTTTCTTCAAATTCTATGATCTCAAAGAAGAATTCTGCCCGCAGTACTCTTAAGACATTCCAGAACGAGAGACAGTGTAGTTAATAACTGAGTATTTTGGATCACAAAGTTCTTTATGTGACTGTGTTACAAGAATGTTATTTTAAATAATGAAAAATAGCCATCTGTTTCCACAATTTACCTTTGTGTAAATGGTTAAATATAAAAGGTCTAGTTAAAAGAACTGATTTATTTTTTGTGAGTGCTCACAATGTGTTACTGTGTTCTGCTTTTTAAATATTTTTATCTCATTTAATTCTTTTAAGATATTGCACAGTAGTTACTGCTGCCCTTAATACACAAACGTCATAATCTAACACTCATTGAGCATTTATTATGCACTATTCACTGTTGTGAGAGTTTTACGTGTGCTGTTTAGTTTTAAACCTTAGCTGGAGGTACTGTTCTTGTTCCTGTAATGTATTCTGGACACATTGAACAACTCGCCTAAATAGCCCGGCTGTTTTAGGGATAGTGCCTTAGGAAGTGGTCAAACTCAAATATCATTCCCAAGCCTAATGGTCTCTCCTCTATGCCAGTGTTTCTCTTTTTATAACATATTTATGCTTATTTAAAAAAAACTACTTTAAGGGACATTGAAATAAAAAACAAACTGACGATACCTAGAGCAGTGAGGGAAGGGGGATAATGGAGGAAAATAGGGGAAGGTTCGTCAAGAAACATGTGTAAAGGACACGTGGACAAAGCCAAAGTGGGGTAGGATCAAGGGTGGGGGGTGGGGATGGGAGGAGGAGAAATGGAGACAACTGTACTTAAACAACAATAAAAAAATAATAAAGTAAAATGGATTTGAAGTAAAAAAATAAAGGAAATTGTGACAGTAGTAATCTGCAATGTGATGGATGTAACAAAAATAAATTAATTAAACAAATAAAATAAAATAAAAACTTTAAATGATTAGTAATTTAATAGTTTACATTTCCCCTCAAGCCTTCAAAGTTCCATGTGTGTTTTTTATGACATTCCACCATGCCCCCCAAAGCACACATGTACTTCGATTTGAGTGGTTGAATTAGTCACTATGTTTCTTCCAAAGACTGCTCTGTGTTTGCAGCAGCTGCACAAGGAATGGTGTTGAGTGGAGCATACTGCCCTCTTGCATACCTCCATATTACTTAGTTAGAAATGCGCTTATGATTGGGTGTCAATTCAGTACCTCTTGGATCTCACAGATAAGCTTGACAACTCAGGTGTCAATTGAACTACAGACTGTGATGAAGACAATTTGGGAGGTTGATATTTCTCGAGTTCTGTGCAGCCTTTATAGCACCTATTTTCTACCTAGGTCAACAGGGTGTGAAATATTGACAGTGAATATTTAACCCTGGGTAAGACTACTATTAAATTGTCTATCTAGAGGCAAGCAAGTTCAAATTTTCAGTTCTGTCTCCATATCACTTCTCTATTCATATTTTTCCTATTAGTGACCCACAATTTCTTGCAATATTACACATTTTCTCTCACTGCAAGAAAAAGAGAAAGAGAATTCTATTTGGTAATAATGCCAACACTCGTGCGTGTAAATGTCAAGTAGCACACTATACCACTAGGTTTTGAGAATGACCCAGTTGGGTGATATGCTTGTCATATGCATTTATACATAAAAAACTCATTCTGCTAGTAATGTGCCAGTCTCTGACCGTTTGCTACATGTGTGCAAATGTGTGAATCTGCTTTAAAGATTCCTGTATTCTATGTCCTACCTCTGGTCACCTCACTAGAAGTAAAAATGAATGAGTGTTGCTTACTAAACAATGCTGTTTTCAGTAGATTTTCTCTATTTGTAAGTCACACACAGTTATTCACAGAAAGTAGCTCAAGAATCATGGCCTGACAGAAAGTAGGAATTTGGCAGCTTTAGTTGTTAAATAGGCATATTTTGCCAAGTAGGTGTGTTTTGAGTTGGTTGGTATTAAATTAACTTTTGCAAGCTGCAGCTCCTTTTAATGGTTTGAACAAGAAATAAATTCATCACACTGACTTTTGAAATAATGTCTTTTTTTATTTTTACAGATTTTATTTATTTTCAGAGAGAAAAAAAGGGAGGGAGAAAAAGAAAGAGAGAATTATTGATGTGTGAGAGAAACATCAATTGGTTGCCTCTCAGGGCCCCAACTGAGGACCTGGTCTGCAAACCCAGGCATGTGCCTGACCGGGAATCAAACCAGACACCTTTTGGTTCACAGGCCAGCACAGTCCACTGATCCAGACCAGCCAGGGCATGTTCTTAATTTAGATCTTACAAAGAGAACTTTTAAGCCACCAGCACTGGGATTGACTAAATAGTCAGTTGTCTTGATGCCCAGCCAACTTGTCCTCCATCTGTGAGCCAGCTGAAGTATGCCAGCCACCTTCTTTTTGAGACCTCCTCTGACCCATTCAGGCCAAATAGATGCCTTGGTCTCTATTATATGTTAAACATACACTATGCATATGTTTAATAAGGGTCCTTTTAAGTATCATCTTGCAATTGAAAAGGGCCTATATACCTACCTACCTCCTTCTAACTGTGTGACGAGGAATGGATGAATGGGTGGATGCATGGATGTATGGATGGACCTCTAGTCTATGAAACTTACCTTTAAGTAGTGGAACGATTCCTGGTAGTAACTTCTGGACCAAGACTATAATGCAATAAACAGCATAAGCTGTGAAGCCTGATTATTTTTGTTTAAATACCAGCTCTGCCAAATCAAGCTTTTTTTCTTTTTTTATTGTTCAAGTATAGTTGTCTCCATTTCCCCCCACTCAACCTCACCTCCCTCCCTTGATCCAACCCCCTTTTGACTATGGCCATGTGTCCTTTATATATGTTCCTGACACACAGAGCAAGGCACTTAACCTCGCTGTGTCTCAGTTTTAGTTTTTAGTTTGGGTTTAATTTTGGTTTAAAATCTAGATAATAATAGTATCACAGGTGTGTTATGCGGATTTAATGTGGCAGTATACATAAAGTGCTTGAGTAGTGCCTGGCACACAGTAATCTGCTCCATAATGTTTCTATTCTTACTATGTAACCTATGAGGAGAACGTGCAGTCTGCAGCCATACCACCCAAACATGCAAGATTACATCTGATCTCGGAAGCTAAGCAGGGTTGGACCTGGTTAGTACTTGGATGGGAGAATATACACTTGTAATGTGCTAGGACCACAGACTACTTGAAAAATGTGGTTTTGGAAAACAGAGAAGATGACTGGAAACTTAATTATGCTTGACAGAGATCCCATGGTCGTGTGCTGTGAAAAGATGCCTTTGTTTTGTTAAGAGCATGTTGGGAATGGAAAGCCGAGGGCCTGGTGAGACCTCACTGATGCCCTTATAGGAGCCCAGTTGTTTCTTCTGGTGGGACATTAGAGTGTCGTAAAAGCCATTGTTTCAGTCTCCTGGTGAATACTTATGAGCGGTAAACAAGAGTTAGGGCAGCTACAGAATATTTGTCGAAACCAAGAAGGTGGTGCTGTTATCCTTACACTGGAACAGAGGGCACAGACAGAGCAGTTGCAGGCAAACCAGAATAACGGAGGCACGGTATATGCACTTTCAATACATATGTGGCCTGGTTGGTTTAAGAACCTTCCTAGGTAATTATGCCTTTACCTTTAAAGTAGAACGTTACAGAAGAAGATAAATGGATCATTTATCCAGCCTCATTTAGTTTATCTCATTAATACATAAAAAACCTACAGTTGATTTTATGTCTCAGCTACTATCCCCAGTCTCAGTGTTAGCTCACTGGGGAAGGGGAAGGGGCCAGTTCCTGTTCCCTGTCATGGATTGGAAAGTAGTGGAAACAAACATGGATGGCGTGAGTTAAGAATATAACTTTTCTTTAAACCTGAATTTTAAACCAGTGATTAGTTCCCCTGGATTAATTCTATTTCTTTAACAGAGAATCATAACCAGTAGAGTTCAGTTCACCCAGGTCCCTCGTTTGACATCTGAGGACAATGAAACTTACTCAGATTAGTGGCTGGCTTTCCCTGGTTGTTCACCTTGGCGTCAGAACCAGACTGGAACTCAGGTTTCTGCTATTGAATCCAGTGTTCTCTTTGGTACCATGGTTAAATCATCAAAGAATTCCATGTCTATATAAATTAAATAACCCTCTATGTCCTTTACTGTTGAAGCTGTCTACCAAAAAAAAAAGTATAAAATTTGGGAATTATTTACATCTGGCTTTATCCCCTTGAGAGAACATTTGGATTTGAGCGCAGTGGCACCCTGCCAGTGACAAATGGAGGCTCTGAGACTGCCTTCCCATCATCCGCTACCTTTTATGGTATCTAGGGATTTCTTGCTCTCCTTTGTGACCCAGCTGCAGAGCAGCTGTTGTTGAGAGGCTCCTGCTTTTCCACTCTCACAGGGCAGCTTTCCTAACCATCCCCACAGGATTTAAACCTCTGCAGCAGGAGTGTCAGTGCTGAGTGCTGTGAGCCAAGGCCGTCTCCATGGGGGCCGGTCAGCATAGCCTCTTCCCAAGCTGTTGCTAAAGGATCGGGGATGAAGCCATCCAGCTAATGTTCAAAAAGCTGGTCAAGGCAAACGAGAGGCACCCATTGCCCAAATGCCCAGCTTAATGGTTGGTATTGTTGCTCATTGCTAAGATTTTTAGCTTTCTAACTGCACTAATTCCTTAGACCAAGATCACATTGACCACCTTATCCATTTGAAAGGAAGTTTCCTATTGGAAACCATTTTCCATGAACTTTTAATGCCACTTTATGGACCACAGATTGCTGACTGAAATATGTTTTTTTTTCCTTGTAGAGAGGAGGTGTTGGTAATAATAAAACTAGGGGCTAGTTACCTTCTGGACATCACTTAGGCCTTAAGACTGACTCACGGTTACCCACTGGAAACTATGCCATACCTCACTAAGGCAGCGGTACTTCCCAAAGAGGGTACACACTACACAGGTGTGTTTAGTGTGGTTGCTTTTTCAAGATATTTACATTTCCATGCACTTTTGACCACCTGCTATGCATCTGGCCCTTATAAGAAGGGTTGATTAAACCATTCTCCTGAAGTCATTTACAAGTAAAAGAGAAGATAACCAATGGTGATTGGAGTACATATGTAAATGTCAACAACAAAAGTAGGAATTAAGTGCCTTTGGAGCACCCAAAGCTCAGTTTAAAGGATCCTGCGCAGTTTAGTTTGGCCAAAATTGTAAACTTATCTAAGACTTCTAAAAAATACTTTTTTGAGTTGCTTTTCCTTCTGATTTTCAATAGAACTAAGAAAAAACCTAGACATGAATTTTTTAGACCCAGTTGTGATTTATGTTTTGTCGTTCTGTGTTTTTTCTTCAAAACTCTCAATGTGTCTCATCCCCTTCTGCTGACAGTATCACTTCCCCTTCCCTTCACAGGCAGATGTGACAGAATTGTCTGTACTAAGGTATCCATTTCCACACCCCAGTCCCTGGAGACCCCCTATTCCTTTTGAGTTTCCATAGAAACTCACCATCCTGAGGTTACTAGCCATCTCTCTGTGTCACTAAGTCCAGCACATGTTTTCAGCATTTGACCTACCTTCAGAATTGACTTATGGTGTTTTCTTGAAATACAACTGTATCTTGCCTTTGGCTTCTTATTCAGCCTGATTGACAAACTGCATCCTTGACATCACAGACATCTCATAGGTACCTCAATCTCTACAATTCTCAAGACTGGGTTTATACTCTTACTCCCTTAACCCGTCCCTCCCCGCCCCATATTTCCTTCAGTTCCACAATCAGGAACCTAGCGGTCATCATGTTACCTCATCTCCCCAGCAGAGTCCCCCCAACACATATACCTCCCCTGTCCATATTGTAGTCCTCTCTGCATTATCTGAATATTCCTCATGTCAGTCCACTAATCCTTACCTCTGTTATCAACCTCATTCACTCTTTTTTAAAAGCCTAGACTAATGTGCCTACATCCCTTCTGTTCTCATCCCAGTGTTATCCATACTGTCCTCAGAGTGATATTTATAAAGCAGATAACTACAAATTCCCTTGTGGTCAGGTGTGCTCTACTCACCCCTGCTTTTTTACCTGGTCCACCTCTACTCCTGTCTCACTCACCTCTGCTTTGTGTAGTGTTTCTGTTTTCCTGCCATGGAGACTTTACCTTTGCTGGACCTCTGCTTAGAATACCTCGTCTCCCTTTCAGCTGGTTAATCAAACAGATCTTTCAGATTTTTAGAGCAAGCAACAGTCCCTTCGGAAACCTTTCCTGAGTGGGATTCACAACCCTCATCTGTGTGCTCAGTAACAGCTACAGTTTGGGAAGCATCATGGGGTGGTGGTTGTGTCTCTTCTTCCCCACTTTCATCCTCGTGCTTAACCCAATGCTAGGCACGTGATAGGTCCCCAATACGTATTTGTTGAATAAAGGAAAGAAATGAATAAGTTCACTGAATTGCTGAAAGTTCATTTTTTTAATTAAAAATAGACATTTTTCTGTTTGGTTTGTGATTCAAAGATATATGTATTATTCTAAAGTCTAAAAATAGCCCATTTTAACCCTTAAAATGATTTATGTAATTTAAAGTAAAATTCTATAACTTAATTATAAATTTTTTTCAAACATAATTTCTACTTACTTCACCACAAGTTGCCTTTTAACTTGACTTTGAGCTTAGTATAAGCAGTGCTGTGTACCAGCCTAAGTCACTTGATCAAATGGAGCTTAAGATGTGGTTGTTTCTCATCACATTACTTATCTCCCACTGAAGTGTTCTCACACTATGTGTGGATGACCTCCCTAAGCTTAAAGGGAAAATATACAAGTGAACAGATTTAGAAAGGATATGAAAACTTGTGATATAACAGGAAATGTAAATAATCTAAACATCTTCAGTTATGTAGTATTTTTTAAATTAGTTTTTCTGTGTTTATACCTTAAAATCTAACATATAATTTATATATATATATATATATTTTTTTAAAGATTTATTTATTTATTTTTAGAGAGGGAAGGGGGAGGGGGAGAGAGACAGAGACAGAGACAGAGACAGAGACAGAGACAGAGACATGAATGCCCGGTTGCTGGGGGCCGTGGCCTGCAACCCTGGCATGTGCCCTGGCTGAGAATCGAACCTGTGATACTTTGGTTCGCAGCCCATGCTCAGACCACTGAGCTACACCAGCCAGGTTAATTTATATATTTTTTAAATTATCAATTATTTTAAAATTTATTAAAGG
Source organism: Phyllostomus discolor (assembly GCF_004126475.2). Taxonomy (NCBI): domain Eukaryota; kingdom Metazoa; phylum Chordata; class Mammalia; order Chiroptera; family Phyllostomidae; genus Phyllostomus; species Phyllostomus discolor. Next base: position 138,270,536 of record NC_040904.2, on the reverse strand, counting down.
CAAGTTACTTATTTAAAATAGTTCATTTAAATAGCCCTAAATGTTTATATTTTATGATGCTTTTTAATATATTTTTATTGAAAATGTGATTAAAATGCAAAGTTTTTTATTTTTTCCTTGTTTTGCTTCCTTGGCAATCTTATGCATCTTTACCTTTTATTTTCTTTTCATGCAAGGTACAGTTAGCTAGTGTTCTTTACCCTTGACTACGCCTGGTCTGTGGCCTCCTGTCTCGCCAGTCTTTCTGAGTTAGTTCTCCAGCTTGTCTTGCCCTAGCCTGTCAATCAAACAGAACTTGATTACTCCACTACACATGCACCTTCTTACTGACACTTGTTCCCACAGTCTCTGCCCTGTGATGACATGATGCCTGCATTCACCTAGGCGCTGCAAGTTTGCAAGCTGCTGAGTCATCTTTAACTCTTGTTTTCATGTTATTCCCATACCCAATTCATCAGTCACCCATCTTCAGGAGATTCCACATCTAACCACATCTCGTTGCTTCTGCTGCTTTTACTTTACTCTTAGCCATGGAGTATTAATAACCTCCTAAGGGGTCTTTCTGTTTTCTCTTGTGCATTCCCTACAGTCAGTTTTTCCACCCAAAATCTACAGTTTTTTTTACACCTTTATGTAAATTCCTCCATGGTGTTCCTTCCTAATCAAAAGAAATCCCACTGCTTTCTTCAGCAGCATGTACTCTAAAATTATAATGACACTGAGAGGATTAGCATGGCTCCTGCCCAAGGATGACACACAAATTCATGAAGTGTTCCATGTTTTGTGCAGTTCTTGGAGGCAGTTCGACCCTTTGCTTGTTAACATCAAGGAAATTATATGAGTCAGAGAAACATGCGGCATCCAATATTGAAACTGTGGTTTGGACTACCAAAACAGAAAATTCATTCCAAACTTCTCACAGTGCTGCTACGTCCTACCTGATCTGGTCCTTCCTGTCTCTCACAGTCATCTCCTGTGATTCTTGAGAGTTTGTTTGGAGGTTCTAGCAGGGGAACACAGCTACTTGTATACCCTTGACCGAAGACCAGTCCTCTCCTCTAGTTAAGAAGGTCGTCCTCTTCGACCAAGCATGCAGCTTCAGGAGGGACACACATGGATCCGTGAGGGAGGAAGGGGACACCCACCTAGCCAGCCAGATCAACCGAATCAACCCTGGCGATCAATGGGGTGACAGATGTCGCAGCCAGATCGCCCTCACACCCTCATTTCCTATGATTCTTTGTGGGGTGTATTCCACTGCTGCCATATTGGTGGTCTTGTTAGTCCTAACACTCCATGTGTGCTAGTCCTTTGCATGGCTCGCTCATGCCGTTTACTTAGGTCACTTCTCAAATGTCACTAAAGGCCTTTCTTAACCACTTTATCAAACATCACCCCACCCCATCCCCAGTAGTGGATGGCTCTCTTCCATTAGCCTGCATTATTGTAGACCATCTGACAGTGCCTGTGTAAACTATCCATTATACCTCTAGGCTGTGAACTGCAGGAGGGAGGGAACTTTGTCTTGATTACCAAGATCTGGAACATAGCCTGTCACATAGCAGGAGCTTATTCCATTTCTGGGGAGAGCAACTTCACATCTCTGAAGGCTTATTTTGCCCTTCTCAGTCAACTAAGTCTACTGTGTTCTCCAGACACAATTTCACACTAACACAGCACTATATTTAGCAGTCCACTCTAGATAAGCATTTCTCTCTCCATCACTCTTGAAATATTGAGGGATCAACCCTTTCATTCACCTCTGAAACCCCAGCAGAATAATCTGATGATTCAGATAGTGTTGTTGTCTTCTTAAAAATATTTTATCTTTTTAAAAAATGTAATTAGGACAGAAACTACAGTTTAAAACCTGTGCATTTCATTTAGCTGTGGGTCATGAAATTCTCTTTTGTTTTAAAACTTTTCCACAAAATAGGTTCATAGTATTTCACTGAAGTGGCATTTAGTTAACCAAGTTTACACTAGTGGACACTGGGTTTGTATAAACAATACTGCAATGAAAATGAATTGCTACCTTTTTTGTATTTATAAGTATAAATACAAAAATCTACCTTTGAACAAATACCTAGAAATAGAATTGTTTGGCTAAAGTGTATCTGTGGTTTAAAGGCTTTTGGTATATATCAAATAGCTCTCTAGAAGATCCTATCAAATTTCATTGTTTTTTAGCTATGTGTGATATAAGCATCTATTTTTATGAACCCTTAGTAATACTGAGTTCTAATATTTTGGAGGGAGCTTCACTGATAGAGGAAAATAATAGCATCTCAATGTGTTTATGTGCATTTAAGGAAAATGAAATATTGAGTAAGTTTAATATTTTTGTAGGGATAGTGGCCATTATTTTTTGGTACTTGTAAACTTCTTTCATTTATTTTTTGTTCCTATTGCTCATATAATATGCCTGCCATTCAGATGAGAAACTCAGCATGTGCATGATCCACTTTGTCATCTTTGAATGAAATTCAGGGTACTGCCGTCTTCCATCACAGTTGGTCAGCCATTTAATTTCAGCCTGTTTTGTGGCCTCCTTCCCTCCCAGGGTTTGAACTAATCTGAAAGGCTTAATGATGCTCACAAAGCTGGGGAGAAGCTGCCCTCATCATCTCGGTCTGAGTTGATACCTCCACCTTAAAGTCTGATTGCTCTGCAGTAGGACTTGGGATGGGTTTTAAGGAAACTTTGCTCAGGTTGGGAGCCCTGGTTCTGGGGCCCAGCCTCAACCTAGGCATACATACCATAGAGCTGTCCCTCCCCACTAAGATTTTGACAGCTACTCTGGTGCTGCCCCTGAAAAATCTGAGCACTCCCTGTCACCACTAGCCGCCCTTAGTGCCATTTGATATATTTCAGTGAACTTGGACTGTAAGAATATATTCCAGGTATCTTTCATGCAGCTTCTGCTTTGGGGCATTTAGGAAAACAGGTTACAGAAGGCCTGATATTATAGAAAATGGGACTTGGGAGAAAATTCAGAGAGGAAAAACACAATCTGTTATCAGTAAACTGTTCAGCCACGTTCATTTTTGTACCCAGTATTCTTATTCTATTATATTTTGGTGCATCCCAGAAGAAATAGTATTCTCTCCCTAAAAGATGAATGCCATGGTCCAATGTGATAATTTGATAGGCAAAGTTTTCTGGCAGTATAAAGTATTTTATCATGAAAGTTACCATTGCCCCTGTCCCTTCGCTTTGCATCTGATTAAGGTTGGCTCCAGTGGATTATATTCAGTGTCTTGGAGGGACTTGAGAATTAAATGATTTTCTGTAAATCATTTTGATTTGTAAGAATTTGTTAAACTGTTATATTTTTAAAAGATTTTTTTCTTTTGTGGAAAAGACATATCCTGAAGATACTTCACATATAACATTGTGATGTTAAAAAAAAAAAGACTATCAAATAATGTTCCTTCTGTTTGTAAGTGGTGGTTCTCACAAATTAATTTTTCAAAACTGTCTCTTTAATTGCTTTTTCTTTTTCACTCAAATGCAATGTATATTTAAACAACACAGTTACCAAACTATACTTTTGGCTTTTGGACCTGTTGTATTGGCTGCTTCCCATTTTTATGAATCCATGCAGATTTACACTTGAATGTGAAATGGAGGTGTGCTTTTCATTGATTGAGGAAAATGACTGATGTTCACAATTGTCAAGCTTTCCAGAGAGTAAACACTAAATGTGTGGAAGTGACTACAACATACACAACTGCAAAAGGAGACCCTTGCTACTAAATAGGACCATCCTGTGGGAGCTCTGGTTTGCTCTGATTGTTATCCCTAGTGATGCTGAAAACACAGGTAGTCCCTGGTTAGGATGTAAATATTTACTGTAGTTGAGAATTGGGCTATTTCTTAGGAACGCCTTTTTATAGTTTGATAGACTGTGGCTCATGTGACAGATTCCACATGTAAAGTGGGGAAATTATTATTTTGTTCACAGCTCTGTATTTTATTGAAAATGTGTGAACATGTGAACTACATAACTGATGGCTGTAAGGTATTAAGCTATGTGTAGCAAATAGTGGTAGCCTGTGTATTTGTTGACCATTATATTTACAGAAAACTGGGGTGGCTATAGAAGGGCAGGTTGAGTCATTTGGGACTAATTTAGTTCATAAGACAAGGGTAATGAACTAGTCACATTTACACCTATATATTCTTAGTTCAATGCAACGCTGCAGAGTCTTGACCTTTTCAGATGTCATTTAGTAAAATGGCAGTTCTGAGCTGTGGCATCAGGACACATGTGATGATATAACAAGCTGATGTAATGGTTGATATTATCAGTAATTTGTTACCAAACGTAAGTACAAAAGTTGTCTTAAGATTTACTTTTTAAACACAAAACAACTCAATCTGAAACCATAATGGTGTAATTCTCTCTTATATATTTTAATATTCCTGAATGGTTTCTTAAGCGGGAGTTCGAGGAGAGTTTGGGAGGAGTGTGTGACACTCACATACAGGTTTATAGTTATTCACATGGAAAATAATACAGTAGTTAAAAAATAATGCAAGAATACATTGTATTTTGCATACTCACAACTATAGACCTACTGTTGCCCTATCTGTGTGTGTGCGTGTGTACTGGCCTGATCAGATACAGGTATTTATTAAGATTTGAGTCAGATTGTAGAAGATTTTGATAATTGGATGATTAAATAGGATAAGTGGAAACAAGAATCTATTAAAATATTTTTGCATCTGGCTGGTGTAGCTCAGTAGATTGAGTGCAGGCTCCAGACCAAAATGTCACAGGTTCGATTCCCAGGGTACATGCCTGGGTTGCAGGCCATGAACCCCAGCAGCTGCACATTGATGTTTCTCTCTCTCTCTCTCTCTCTCTCCCTCCCCCTCCCTCCCTCTCTCTCCCTCCTTTCCCTCTCTAAAAATAAATAAATAAAATCTTTTAAAAAATATTTTTGAATAAGGGCATAATGAAAACAGTTCTACTTAAGGAACATTAATCTGGTGAAATGAAGTTCAATGAGTAAGGAAATCTGAACTCTCTTTTTGCACTCTAGATGTAAGCTGAAGGGGCTTGTATTGGGCTCCTATTTGAGAGAGGAGAAAGTGTTAGGAACGAGAGTCATTTTTTTAGGAAAGTTGTTAAATGTAGTTGCTACCATGACATGAAATTCTAAAAAGCATTTTTGAAATTTGATAGTTAGGAACCAGATGTGACATTGAACTTGGGAGAGAGAATTCTTTTGAGGAGATAGAAGGAAGAAAAATCAAAGAATGCCACAACTTTATATGCCAGATCTGAAGCTAGTTATTTCCATTTGATTTGTGATTTTTTTAGCAATCCTTCAGAATTGGTACTAATTATGTGAATTTTTCCAAATGAAGGAAAAAGAGACTCGAATATTACAAACAGATACTCAGAGCCACACAGTTATATAAGTACAGACAGCAAGATTGAAACACGGGCTTGTCTGTCTCTAGGCTAGTTCTCTCAAAGAGAATTGGAGAAATTGCTTGCTCACTGTGCTGTGTGACCAACTCCCTTACACTTGGGCAATATGTTCATAATGTGCCTCCTCCCACTAGGGCTTGATGGCAAGCTTTCTGTTCATGGTTAGACCCCTGGTACTTAGAACTGTGCAAGGCAAATTGTAAGCATTCAATGAATATTTTTTAACCTACAAAAATATAGAAATGAGCAAATAACAAGTCATAGAACTGGCAGTAGAACCCAAGCTTCTTCATTAATGTTTCCCTTATTTGTCACAGTTGACCACAGTCCTTTTTTCTTGGTTTTATGAACCAACTCATGTGTCAGAAATCCCAACCAATATACAGAGTGAGTAATGGTGCTTGATGTGAAGGGTTCGTGCAATCAGTGGCTTACACCATACTGCTTGTAGAAAATGCTGACATCATCTAAAAGACACCAGGAAAAATCTGCTGAGAAATAACTTTTTCCTCTTCTTAACTGCCATCCCTTTAAAGCAATGATAGTTGGTAGAGTAAATGTGATTAAACATAGTGTTACCTCCCAGCCACTGTAATCCCTTCCTAAGACCTAGTAATGTGTGTGTCTGTGTGGCATATGCATTTGGTTGATTCTTGATTTTATGTGCTCTTGTGAGGATTTTATTTTCCTCCTTGTTATTTGGCTCTTGATTAAATAAATAATAATCAAAGCAGAAAGAGAGGTTTTTGCCTGATGGTTTGATACCCCCAGAAAAGAGTGTTCTGTCCTTTGATGTGTTTATTCTGCATCTGGGAGCTGGTGGGACTTATTGCCTTTAATAACTGGATCCATGAGGCAAATGGAGACCACTGTCCTTTGCATTCTGGTGCATGTTTGTAATGCGGTATACTGTTGTTTTGCCAGTAGACTACAGACAAGGATTTTACTACCCCCTTTACTGTGACATGATAAATGAACAAGTTTTTCTCTTCTATCCTGAAAAACTTAAGTGGAAAAAACTTCACAGACCCTTTTTATCTTTGCATATAACATTTGCACAGACTTTCTGCCAGTGATAGTGTTCATTTTGCATCTTTCTTTTAATAGCATCTGCAAGTTCTTTATATATCATTTTTCAAGGATGATTTAAAGCTGTGCTTTTGAGGTGGTGTGTATAACAAAACATTCACAATTCTGCATTCTGTTGTGTACTATATATGTATGTACATATGTATATATAAAATAGTTAACATTTATAATAAATTTACAGTATACCTAAGTATTATAATTATGTGTATCACCTTAGAAATTTCATATTCTTTTTTAAAAGATTTTATTTATTTATTTTTAGAGAGGGGAAGAGAAGGAGAAAGAGAGGGAGAGAAATCAGTGTGTGGTTGCCTCTAGCACCCCCCATACTCGGGCCCTAGCCCACAACCCAGGCATGTGCCCTGACTGGGAATCAAACCAATGACCGTTTGATTTGCAGGCCGACACTCAACCACTGAACCACACCAGCCAGGGCTAGAAATTTTATATTCGTATGAAATATTTTTATATTCTTTTTTAATAATACACTTCACTTTTAGAGCAGTTTTAAGTTTACAAAAAAAATTGAGCCAAAAGTACAGAGAGTTCCTGTATGCTCCCTCACCACCCTATTACCCTTCACATAGCTTTCCTATTATTATAAACTTGCTGTAGCATTGTGCATTTGTTAAAACTGGTGAGCCAATATGGATTAATTATTATTAATTGAAGTCCATTGTTTAATTGGGGTTCACCCTTTGTGATACACATCCTATGGGTTTTTACAAATGTGTAGTGACACATACTCATTATTATAGTATCATAGAGAATAGTTTCACTGCTCTAAAAATCTGTTCTCCACCCATCTTCTTTTCTGTACTAGAGAAAATTCCAGCTACGAGATGAAATAATTTTCTCAGAGTCATGTAGCTACAAAAATGTGGGTGCTATTCTGTCTGCCTAGAATCAATGTTCTTAATTTGTATTTAGACTGTCTGATTCACTATAGTCATTTTATCATTTTGGAATCCTAATTTGGTAAGATTCTTATGAATTTTTACTAACTTCATGAAAGTATTTCATAATATGTGTAAAAAGCATTTTGCCTGTGCTTTTTTTTTCCTTTGAAGTTGAAATGCTGGGAGAGATATTGCAAGGAATTAAAATTTTATTTATCGGATATTTGATGAGATGTGTGAGTTAAAGAGGAATTGTTGACCAGAGTAATATTATTAAAATGAAAGAAGAAAGGAACTCTGTTGTTTGATCATTTGATGTTAACACTAGCTATAGGTGGCTGAGGCTGTAGACTAGGTTTCCTGCTAGGAAATGAATGATAAAGAATGTGCAAGAGTGGATTTTTTAAATGAGTGAATAAACAAAAAGGAGGAGATATACGGAGACATGAGCCAAAGTTGTATGGAATGTACAATATTAGCTTAATTATACACCTCCAGCTTTGGAAGATTTATCTCTGTAACTGTTTTTTTTTTTTTTTAATTTAAAGGGTTTGTTTTTTATTGAATGTATTGGGGTGACATTGGTTAATAAAATTATATAATTTTCTGGTGTACAGTTCTGTAATACATCATCTGTATATTGTACTGTGTGTTCATCATCTAAAGTCAAGTCTCCTTCTATCACACTTTATCCTCCCTCTTCTATACCCTCTTCTATCTCCCCCCACCTCCCTTTACCTCTGGTAATCACTGTATTGTTGTGTATCTGTGAGTTTTGTTGTTTTTTGCTTAATCCTTTCACCCTTTTCACCGATCTCCATAGTTCCCCTCCCTTATAGTTGCCAGCCCACTCTCTATCTATTAGTCTGTTTGTATTTTGTATGTTACTTTATTTTGTTTATTAGATTCCACATATAAGTGAGGTCATATGGTATTTCTCTTTCTCAGACTGGCTTATTTCACATTAGCATAATGTTCTCCAAGCCCATCTAGGCTGTCCCAAAGGGTAAAATTTCCTTCTTTTTATGGCCAAGTAATATTCCAGTATGTGTGTGTGTGTGTGTCCCAGCTTTTTAAAATCTATTCATTTACTGATGAACACAGTGGTTTTAAAAATATATATAAAGAAAGAAAAGCCATTATTTGAGGTTCATGTAGTAGATAGTGTATAAATTGGAAGGAACAAGTACATTGTTTTTGTGTCGATGCGGGGCTTGTTTTTTTTTTGTTTGTTGTTTGTTTTATTTTGGACCACAGCCACTGGACACCACCCCATGCCTTGATGCCACTTGCAGTCAGCATAGGTGCAGCCAGTAATGTTCGTTTAAAACTAGAGCTGGGAAGATAATCTAGTTTTAGGTTAAATCCTGGATTTCCAGTATGTTAGTTGGGAATGACAGTAGGAATTCCTGGATAAACAGTGATTAAATTTGATATTCAACAAATTTAATTAGTTTCTTCATGTATAAAGTCAGCAATTAGGACAAAATCATCCCCAAAGCTAAAATGGCCACAATCCTTTACAAGGAATGCAAAGGAAGTCATTGAAGGGAGAATATAACATCGTCAATGATAATGATGTTTCTCATCATTCTTTCAAACTATCTTATCCTTTTGGTTTCTGTGAAACCAGTTTTTACATTATTATTATTATTATTATTATTATTATTATTATTATTATTTTGCTTGCTTCCCTGGCCCCTTCTTTTTGATCTTTGATGAACTCACTCTTCCTCTGTTCTTCAAATCTTGGTATTTCCCAGGATTCCATCTTCAGTCTTCTCTTTCAATATACTCACCTTGATCATTTTTGTTTAAATAAAAACAAAACAGTTTTCAATGATGATTATCAAGTAGACATCAGTCTACTTCATTTGGGCCTGGGGGGAGAAGAATCCCTCATGATCTGCCACTGAATCATCCATTTTCTCTGTTTTTCAAGGGTCGTAAGAGTGAGGCTGAAAAGTTCTTCTTGAAGGCCATTGAGCTGGATCCCACCAAAGGAAACTGTTACATGCATTATGGTGAGTGGTTGAGAGTTTTTTCCATCCCCCCCCCCCCCCACATTTCCTATTAATGTTGATATGAGATTTAGGTTTTGCTGGCAAAGAGCATTTTGAGAGGACATCAACTTTGTTATTGCAGACTTAGCCTCATTCCACTCTTACCTTCTCACTGAAAATGGACATATTAAAGAGGGCTATATATTATGTTTTCCTTTAGTAATTTTCATAGGACTTCAGTGGGGAAGGCGTTTTCACAGTAGTTTTGTTCAAGGTCAATGTGGAGGTTAAATGAGTTCTCATCAGGAAAACACCTCAGTCCTTGCCTAATGCATAGTATATAATTCAAATAGTAGCTCTCTTTGCATAGTAGAAGATAATGCATTGCTTATGGAATTGTATCATTTTTAAGTTTTAGAAGTTTAAATTTTGGTCTCAAAATTTTGTTTTCTGGAAGATATGGATGTACAGCAGCCTCTACATGCCTGAGATTGAGGTCAAGGAGGAACTGTAAAGGGTGTAAAGGATGGCTCTCTCATTCAGTTTGGCCTTGGCCTTAATCATTCCAGAGTGAACTTACATAACAGCTCTGTCGCATTCTACTCTATCATTAGTAGTGAGTCATGTGTTAAGTGAGGCAAAGTAATATAGCTGGTTTGATGTTGTGAAAGATGTACTTATTTCTACCAGATTTGCAGTTGAAATAGCTTTCAAAAAACAAAAAAACATTTCCTTTTGCTGATCCCTTGGGGGAAAGAAAGGTTGCTTTGACCACTATTGGCTTTGATGTGTTTGTTAGTTATGATCAAGAAGTAAATTTAAAGGTGGATGGAAATTAAATCTTGAGGAAATAAGGTGAATATTCTTATGCAGTATTTAATTTCTTCTTGCATTTTCCAATGACTAAATAAATCAATGACAGGCTATGAGTTTTGAAAATGTAAATAGTAAAATGGAGGATACACTTAACCAACCACAAGTCCATTTGTTTATTTATATTGTATGTATATGTTTATAACCTAGGTTTGTGATGCTTTATCTTTCCAGCATAGCACAGCTTGTAGTTTTACACAACTTGTTGCATAATCACTTTTGCTTTCGTTTCACAGTGCAGTAATTGTCATGTTAAAAATATCAGTCAACTAGTTTGTTTGCTGCAGAATTTATCATTGCAAGTCTTCTTATATGAAATATTTTAAATTAGGATTTTCTCATACATGCTATTTTGTGTACCCCTACTGCACGTTAAAGCAGCCCCATGATTGTTTGCTCTGAGTGCTAAGGGACCTCCTGTCATTGCATCTAATGAAATAGGATTTTTATTTCTTGCCGCCTGAATGTTCTTTACCTTAAACTAATTCTACTTACTGCATCTTCTACGCCTTTTTCCCATAATTTCATTGGATGCTTAGGTTTTTTGCAACCAATTCCTTTAATCTTCATCACTGCTTCATTTGAATTGAAATTGAGAAAAAATCACTGTTGTATTAAAGAGTCATCCCCCTTAGTCTCCATTTATTCTGGCTGTTCTGTCTTTACTCACTTCTATCTTTTTATCTACTTTTATATTACACCATACTCCTGATTTTTTTTATATTTTAATTTATTTTATTCTTTTTAGTGGTGGTATTAGGGAGTATTACTCCCATGAGAAATATTTGGATTTTGTTTTAACAGAAAGTGCAGCAAATTCTTTATTGTATGTTATTTGTAAAACAGCCATAAAAAATGTTCTATAAATTCATGTGTTTAAAAACAGACTTTTCTTAGTACCCCTGGATTCTTTTAAAATTTCGGCATACATACATTTTAGAAGTACATTTATTTTCTATGGGAGGAACAATGAGATAATTCAGTATAATTTTATGAAATACTTTCAGTATTTTCCTGCACTCTGGACTAGGAAATGGAAGGGACTTAAGATGAGGCATCAAAAAAGGTTAGGGCAAAATAATCTACAAACAAACAGGAAGCCCATACCTGAGTGATTGAAATTTCTATCTTACTGTGCTCAAATTATTAAAAAATGCACACCTAATGGAATATTAATTATCTTAATTTAAGAAATATCAACTCCAAATGACTAAAATTTAGAACTAGAATTTTTTTTTTTAATTATCAACCATATAACCCCTCTGTTATATAAATCAAAGACTATAGAAATGAAGTTGACATGCCCAAGGTAGTTAGTTGTAGGGAACTAAATGTGGGGTTCCTTGGTAACTTTCATTGCTTTTTCTCCCATATGTTCCATTTCTTCTCATAGTATTGGTAGATGGACAAGCGGGTGGGTAAGTAGATACATATTTTGATTAGTAGGCTCTTCAGTGTAGTTCTATACTGTCAAACTCATATAAGTCATAACTTAGCTTAAAATCTTAGGAAAGCATTTTTATTAATTTGAACATGTGTAAGATTTATCTAATAGGTGCAAGGTACTGTTTTTCTGTTTTAAGAGAGTGAGTAGGATTATGTAGGAAATAAATAGGATGTTGTCATTTTTAGAAGGTGATGAGGTAAGTATGCCAGTACTTTTGAAAACAACTAGTCAGGTAAAGCATCTTTGAAGAGGTCATATTTGAAATCTGTAAACCTAAGTCAGCTATTTGAAGAGCTAAGTGAAAGAGTTTCAGACAAAAGAAACAGTCAGTTCAAAGGACACAGGCCAGACCAAGCTTAAGCTTAAGCTTAAGTTTCACAGCAGGGAAAGAAGGCAAATGTGAATGCAAGTATATGAACCTGATGGGAAAGTGGGAGGAGATGAGACTGTCAGGGAGGCAGAAGGAGAGCCCATGGGGCTCTGCAGACCAAACTAGTGAATCTGTATTTTATTATTCCAAGAGCAGCGGAAGGGACCATGTAGAGAATACAGGATTAGGGGAAGGTCAGAGTAGAGCAAAAGGAATACTATTGCTATATTTTAGGCAAGAAATGATGATGGTTTAGACTAGGCAGTGCTTGTGGGAATGTAAATATTTATATTTAAATCATACTTTTACCTTCTTTAGAGAAATCTTTAGATAATTAAAAATAGGGAGGACCTGTTTTCCATTTTGCACATCAATATCTAGTGAATAGCCATACTCACAGAAATGTGCAGTAATGTTGGTTGAGCTCAGTTAGAGGTACTCTCTATTTTAGAATTGGATGTATGTTCCAAACTTGACTGAGAGATTATTTCATTAGAATTTTTATTACTTCTTGTCCAAGAAGGTACATACTATGACTCTTATATTAGTTCTTTTTCTCCAACTTACTATTTATAGATATTCTTGGAATATTTATACCCATGGATTGAATGAATAATAACATATCTTCAGCTTAAAAATAAATTTTTAAATAAAATACGTGTATTATTCTGAATCTTTTTAAAATACTTTTTCACATGCCAGTGAAAACGCAGAGTGGGTGAATTTTGTACTATTGGAAATTCACTATCCTGGGTGATTTTATGGGCCTTTTATTTGCTTGTTAATGATACAAGTGAGCTGGAAAATAGAATCCAGTAGGGACTAGACAGAGAGAATTACAGAAATTTATATGGGCCAGAATGGCAATTAGAAGGCAGTATTTTAAAGCACTGTCAGTTACTTGTATTTTGAGTCCACTTGTTTTATGTCTGAGGGAAAGGGATTGCATAGCAGATTGCCTTTTTTCGTCAGATTGGATTGCAAGAAAGAAAGCTAGGAAAGTTTATAAGTTGGTTTAATAAATTGGTTAATTGTCTAGCACTGTGGTACCCAGAGGTACCACAGTGCTAGAGTGCTAGACAATCTCTGGGATTGAAAGCCCTCATTTGTAAAGCAAAAGGTTGCTGTGGGCTTCCAAAATGTTTTACAATACTCAAATGTTATGTTGTTTCTAATATATACTCAGCTTCTCATTAGTCTTTCATCAAAAAGTTTAAGGAATGTGTAGAAAATAGGTTTCAAATGAGGGTATGAGTGATTATATAATGTCTTTATATGCCATCAAACTGATGGTGTATTCCAAAGACCATATGAAACAAATCATGTGAAGTCTTTATGGAATTTAATTTATAAATGTCAAAGGTGAGGATTTTGGTGCCTTGGGTCTCATGTGGGCCTATAGTTCAAAGGATTTTCCATGGATTTTCCTTATGGTTTCATACAGAACTCCTGTCAAAAGAATGAAAGTCAAATCTATAGATTGCTTTGGGTAGTATGGATATCTTAATGATACTAATATTTCCTATGCATGAACACAATTAATGCTTCTACTTCTTTGTGTCTTCCTCAATTTCTTTCTTCAGTATCTTATACTTTTCCAAGTATAAGTCTTATATGATTAAATTTACTCCAAGATACTCACTTTTTTGTTGTTGTGATAGTAAAGGGAATAGTTTTCTTAATTTATTTTAGTGTCTGATAGTTTATTATTGGTTTATAAAAATGTCACCAATTTCTAAATATTAATTTTGTATCCTATTACTCTGATGAATTCATTTATTAGATCTATTAATTTCTTGGTAGAATCTTTAGGGTTGTCTGTTTACAATATTGTATCATCTATGAATAGTGACAGTTTTACTTCTTCCTTTCTATTATTTCTTTGGATGCCTTTTATTTCTTCTTATTGTCTGATTGCTATGACTAGGACTTTTAGTACTATGTTGAACAAGAGTGGTGCAAACAGACATCCCTGTCTTGTTTCTCATCTTAAGGGAAACACTTTTAGTTTTTGTCCATTGAGTATGATGTTGGCTGTGGATTTGTCACATATGGCCTTTACTATACAATAGCCAAGTTCTAGAAATAGTCCAAGTGTCCATCAGTAGATGAGTGGATAAAAAAGTTGTGGTACATTTACATAATGGAATACTACTTGGCTTTAAAAAAGAAGGAAGTCTTACCTTTCGTGACTGCATAGATAGACCTGGAGATTATTTTGCTAAAATGAAATAAGCCAGTCACAGAGAGTAGAGCATGTGACTCTGTTCCCTCTTGGACCCCTCCCCCACATACAGCACCATAACCCAGCCAAGTCGGCTTCCCTGCCCTGGTGAACACCTAAGGCTCTGCCTCTTACTAAATAACAGGCACACTGAGACCAAAAAAAAAATGGCCCAAATGAAACAACAGATCAAAGCTCCAGAAAAAATACAACTAAGCAACAAAGAGATAGCCAACCTATCAGATACACAGTTCAAAACACTGGTAATTAGGATGCTCACAAAAATGGCTGAGTATGGATGCAAAATACAAGAAAAAGTGGAGGCTATGAAAAGTGAAATAAAGGAAAATGTACAGGGAACCAACAGTGGCAGGAAGAAAACCAGGACTCAAATCAATGGTGTGGACCAGAAGGAAGAAAGAAACAGTCAACCAGAACAGAATGAAGAAACAAGAATTCAAATGAATGAGGAGAGGCTTAGGAACCTCCAAGGCATCTTTAAGCACTCCAACATCTGAATCATAGGGGTGCCAGAAGGAGAAGAGGAACAGCAAGGAATTGAAAACTTACTTGCAAAAATAATGGAAAACTTTCCCAATCTGGAAAATGAATAGACTCCCAGGAAGTCCAGGAAGCTGGGAGAGTCCCAAAGAAGTTGGACCCAAGGAGGAACACACCAAGGCACATCATAATTACATTAGCCAAGATTAAAGAAAAGGAGAGAATCTTAAAAGCAGCAAGAGAAAAGGAGGCAGTTACCTACAAAGGCGTTCCCACAAGACTATCAGCTGATTTCTCAAAAGAAACCTTACAGACAAGAAGAGGCTGGAAAGAAGTATTCAAAGTCAGGAAAGGCAAGGACCTACATCCAAAATTACTCTATCCAGCACAGCTCTCATTTTGAATAGAAAGGCAGATAATGCTTCTCAGATAAGGTCAAGTTAAAGGAGTTCATCATAACCCAGCCCTTATTATATAAAATGTTAATAGGACTTATCTAAGAAAAAGGAGATATAAAATATGAATAGTAAATGATAACAAACTCACAGCTATTAACAACCAAACCTAAAAAACAAACAAACAAAAAAACTAAGCAAACAACTAGAACAGGAACAGATTCAGAGAAATAGAGATCACATGGAGGGTTATCAGTGGGGGAATGAGAAGGGGAGAGAGTGGGAAAGGTACAGAGGGTAAGTAGCATAAATGGTAAGTAGAAAATAGACAGGGGGAGGTTAAGAATAGTATAGGAAATGTAGAAGCCAAAGAACTTACATGTACAACCACGGACATGAACTAAGGGATGGGGGGAATGCAGGTGGAAGGGTGTGTGCAGGGTGGTGGGGAATAAAGCAGGGGGAATGGGGCAATTGTAATAGCATAATCAATAAAATATATATTTTTAAAAAGAAATAAGCCCATCAGAGAAAGACAAATACCACACAATCTCATTTATATGTAGAGTCTAATGAACAGCATAAACTAAAGGACAAAATAGAGAGACATGGATACATGGAATGGACTGACAGCTTTCAGAGGGAGTGGGTTTGGGGGACTGGGTGAAATAAGGTTAAGGGATAAGGCAAAAAAGAAAAACATATATACATATGTGTGTGTGTGTGTGTATCCAGACAGACAAAAATTAACATATATAGATATATAGATATATTTTTACATAGATATATATCTACTATATGTATATATCTATATATAGATATATATACACACACATAGACACAGACAAAAATGTGATGCTAGCCACTGGGTAAAGGGGCTGGAGGTAGGTGGAGGTGGGCAAAGGGAATAAATGGGGGCAGAAAGAGACTTTGCTTTGGGTGAGGGGTGCAGTGTGCAGATGATCTCATGTTGAGTTTTGCACTTGAAACCTGTATGGTTTTGTGAATTAAGTCACCCTAATAAATTTAATTTAAAAAATGAATGAAAGTCAAGACATGGAAAAAACATATTATAAGTGGTTTCTTTATGTGCAGAGCAGTAAATTTGATGGAAATTTTTAAATTTTTGTATTTATTGATTGATTTTAGAAAGAGAAAGTGGGAGGAGAGAGAGAGAGGATGAGAGAGTGAGCAAAACATCACTTTGTTGTTTCACTTATTTGTGCGTTCATTAGTTAGTTCTTGTATGTGCTCTGACCAAGGATCGAGCCTGCAACCTTGGCATATCTGGACAATGCTCTAACCACTGAGCTACCTGTCCAGGGCTAATTTGATGTAGATTGAAACAATGTAAATCAGTAGACATTTGCTTTAAGGTACCTACTATAGCCCTGGCTGGCGTAGCTCAGTGGATTGAGCTCGGGCTGAGAACCAAAGTGTTGCAGGTTCGATTCCCAGCCAGGGTACATGCCTGGGTTGCAGGCTATAGCCCCCAGCAATCACACATTGATGTTTCTCTCTCTCCCTCTCTCCCTCCCTTCCCTCTCTAAAAAATAAATAAATAAACTCTTAAAAAAAAGGTACCTACTATGTATAAATTGAGGCAAATGTGAATTCATTAAATATTAAAGACAAAAGCATTAAAAGTTGCAAGGGAGCAGATTGCAATAAAACCTTTTGAAAAGTGCTCTTTTATGTAGACCTTGTATGTTTTTTTTTTCTTTCCCCATCTGCCTCTTATCCATCTGTTTCTGTGTAAAGCTTCTTAGCCTCGTTTTCTTCATTATTGAAATTCTATCTGGGTGATTTTATTTCCAAGGATTTAGCTATATAGTGATGAATCCGGAACCTCTTCCTCCAGCTCTGTATTTATCAAGTACTATACTAGATGTAGGCGAGGAGGAAGATAAGTTCCAATGGAGATTGCAGACTGGTGAGGGAGGCACAAATTGTGATAACACTGATTTAATTCCAATTGCAATTAGTTTTTAAAAGGAGATATATATATATAGTATAATTAAAGTGCTTTGACCTAGGTATCTGGATTGCAGGAGAGCTGTGCCTGATGAACTTACAAGTAAGCTATATTGGAATGATGCACAGGAGTTCACCAGAAAAACATAGAAAAGAGGGGGTTCAATGAAGAACATTAAAGAACAGACAATGCTTGAAGCAAAAGGCACAGCATGTGTCTGGGGAATAGTTCAAGGACAGAACTAGGACCATAGCTGGGAGCTATAAGAAATACACGCTGGCTTCATAGAGGCCGGGTGGAGGGCATCTAAGTTATGAGAGCTGTCAGGTTATAAAATGACTGCTCATTGAAGATTTCTCAAGTCTTTGTTTATGGTGACATTAGAGATACATCAAGCATTAGCAAAGAGGAGAGGGCTGGTCTAGACAACCATAAAATCATTTCTGACACTGAGGATATTCTTCATCCTTTTCTTGAGCCCACAGAGAAATACAGAAATTTTAAAACTATAATTATCTGGATTGTTATTATTTGGTTCTACTGTCATTTCAGAATCTTGAAAATGTCTTACTATTAATACAGTTATTAAAGACCTTAACATTTTTTATCCTAATCTTTTTTCCCAGTGTTTTCTTGATCCTAATCTTTTTGGTTTTATCATTATCTAACCCCTGTGACATAGGAATGAATCCCAACTACATTTGTCTAAGATATTGGAAGTTCAGAATTTTCAAGTGATGTACTGAAATCAGAAATTTTATATATATATGTAAGTGTATACATATATAATGTATATATGCATATATAAATTGTATATATGTATGTATATCTATATATATAAAATTATGTATATATAATTTAAAAACATATATATTAAAAATTGGGGAAAACTTGAAAAGTTCAGCTCTTTCAACTTTTAAGTTAAAAATCTTATGTTAGTATTGTAGTAGTTTTTTTCTTCCAGCATGGTTTATATACTGTTAAATTTTATTTTTAAAATAAGCTAGAAGAAATTCTTAAAAATATGTTTGAATTTTCATCAGTGAACAGGAAAAGAAAACGCTTGAAGCATGGGTTGGATTTGTGAGAGGCCTGTGGTTATTTTTAGTGTTTATAATTACAACCAGTTAGAAAATGATGATGACGACTGAGATTAGTTGTGTTGTAGCCTTTCATTTTAATCGCTTCTGAAACTGCAAGAGCAATTTTTAAATTAAATAATGAACTAAGGGATGGTACTTCCTTGATTAAAAATGAAAATAAATTATTGGTGAATGTTTGCAAACTTACATTGAGATCACAATGATATTTACTGCTTAAGACCAAAACATTGTATTAAAATATGTTTACTGTCCCAAGGACAGCACAGGAGTTGACAGGTATATAATTAGAATTGGATATTTTTCAATGTTATTCCACACTGTTTTATTTTCTACCTATGATGTTTATATTAAAAGTTCCTGTTACTACAATGTGTCTAATAATTTAATATTATTTGATGCTTATACTTGTTTGTGTTTCATGTGAGATACTTTCCAAAGCCTTTGGAATTAAAACTTTCCTATGAGTAAAATGGGAAGAAACAAGGAAAGGATTCTCTAAGCTTACAAGCAAAAAATAAAGGAAAAATTAAGTAATCAATGCATTTTCAAAAAGGAATATAGTTAAAGGACAAATAATAAAATGATACAAAGAAATTTCCATAAAAGCAAAAGCTCAGAATACTTAAGATATGAGAAACTCTGTAAAACAACAAGGGAAATAGAATACAAAGACCAAGGGATATGAACAAATAATTCCCAAAAGAGAAAGCATAATAGGTGTTAAAAGATAGAGGAATGCACCACTTTAGTAGAAGTCAAAGAAATTTAAGTTCAAATAATTATAATTCCCCTAGGCTGCTGTAGCTCAACCTCAGTAATTACTCTCTTAATGATATATCTTTTAAAAATAGAAGTTTTTTTAAATTTTATTTATTTATTTTTAGAGAGAGGGAAAAAGGGAGAGAGAGTGAGAGAAACATCAAGTTGTGCTTGCCTCTCGCACTCCCCCTACCCGTGCCCTGGCCTGCAACCCAGGCATGTGCCCTGACTGGGAATCAAACCAGCAACCCTTTGATTTGCAGGCTGCCACTCAATCCACTGAACCACACCAGCCAGGGCTAGAAGTTTTTTTAATGTTTGAGATTATCAACAAAGACGGTATTTGGAACACAGCATTGGTCTTTTTTGGAGGCAAAAATAGGAAAGATCTAAATGCCTGAAAATTAGAAATGATTAAATAGAGGTTATTTCCACTTGCTATGCTATTATAAATCCTAAGTTAAGTTTATAAAGAATATATAATGAGACCACTGCCTATGTTATTGTAAATGAAGAATGGTAAATTCTACAACATAGCTGTGTCATTAAAAAGCAAAACAAATAATGTTAAGAATGGATGTTTTAGCTTTTTGGAATTTTGTAGCCAATTTTTTTGACAGGCTTAATGTTTTTATTTATTTTACATTTTCCATAATGAGTTCATTACTTTATGAATAATTATAAAGTAAAATGCAAAAGAAAGAGTACCTTAGTCCCCCAAAGGGCATCCAACCTTTTGGCATCTCTGGGCCACACTGAAAGAGGAAGAGTTGTTGTGGGCCACACATTAAATACACAAACACTAACAAAAACTGATGAGCAACAAAAAGGTTTTATGTAAATTTTTTATTTGGGGTTGGGCCGCATTCATAGCCATCCTGAGCCATCTGTAGTCCATGGGCTGTGCATTGGACACCCCTGATTGTTCAGATAGTTTGCAGAAAAAAATAGCAAAAAAAATCATTACAGTAATCAGATAATTACCTAAAATTTATTTATTGGAATTCAACATATAAAAATTAAGATATAAACATTAAGTGAGAAAGGAATAAAAAGTAAAGAAAAGGATCTTGCCTAAATTTTCTATTATATTCCACAGTTCCATGATGAATTAATTCATCAAATACAATAGTACATTCATTGAGTATTGTTGCATCCTATGAAATTCACATATAGCATCTCATTTAATTCTCACAAATGCCAAGTAGAGAAGTCACCTGTCTGCATTTTATAGGTGAGCAAAGTGAAGTCAGCAAGCTGTAAAGTAAACCACTCAAGGTTTCAGTGCAGGTTTGAACTACGGCACAGCACGCCATACTGCTGCACTGCGTTGTCATTGTCTCTTATGTCAATGTACAAGGTGAAAGAGATTTATTCTATTTACATCCCTGGATGCCTTATTGGTAGGGGTTATAATGTGTATCAAATACACTGTATGTTGGGAATCATTCACCTTTTATTATCATTGGGGCATTCAGAGGCAGTAGGGTATTTCTATTTATCTTATAAAATATGGACAACTCACTTAAGGTCCAAAGTTCATCAAATGATGAGGTGATCTTTGTCCATCTGATAATTTTTTCTTCTTTATTCTGAAGACATAAAGGACCTGGAGGTACGATGGAGAAATCTTTATGGAATTCATGCATTTATGATGGTAACCATTCCATTCTTAGTTCTACTTGAATTTTCTTTTGAGAAAGGAGAATTGGTAAGAATTATATATACATATAATATTTTAATATTTTGTACCCACTATTTATTGGCCTTTTAAAAGTTACTTTCAATAACCTTTGTCATGAAGTTATATGAGACTAATTAAACATATAAATATACCTTATATAATAGAATATTAGTATTCAAAATAAAACTAAAACCCTTTCCTATTATATGTCAATGTATAATACCTATAGAATGTATACTTTGAGGCTTATTAGCATCTTTCATAAAACTCTTTTAAAAACTGACTCATAGGGATGATAGCAATCAGGTGTCACCTAGTCTGACATCATAATCATGCATAGTACTTGTTAGCTGTGCAACTTTAAGCCAGTGTCTTAGACTGTCAGAGCTCATAGCTTCTCATATGCAAAATGCTGGTAACACCATGCTTTTGACATTGTGAGATGACATCAGTTCTGTCCCACTGTCTGAGTCTGTTCAGGCTGCTGTAACAAAATATCACAAACTAGCTGGCTTATAAACAACAGAAATTTATTTCTCACAGTTCTGGAGGCTGGGAGTCTGAGGTCAGGGTACCTGCTTAGTCAGGTGAGGGCCTTCCTCTGGGTTTCTTGTATGCGTGGTGGAAGCACTAATCCACTAATCCCATTCATGAGGGCAGAGTCCCCTACCTCCTAAATCTGTCCTCCTAAGTCCCCCACAAAGTCCCTACCTCCTAAATCTATCAGAGTCAGGATTTCAACATATAGACTGAGGGGTGACATAGCACTCAGCCTATAACACACACCAAAGTTTATTATAACTCCTCAAAAATGAATATTATTATTAAGTATATAAGGATTATAAGGTGCATCACAATATTGGAATGACTAAATGCATTCTAGTAATACAGTATGACCATGACTCCAGAGTTCTGAGAAGTTACATAAAGAAAAATGCTCAGTGTACACTGGGCACATCTCTGCTCTTTTTCGCTGGTACTATTATTGAAACTCGATGTCCAATAGTTATGTTTCTGACCCAGTGCTCCATGCTTTGGGGTGTATTTTGTCACTTCAGTCATCTAACCCTCTGCAGAAATAATATTATCGCTCTTGTACAAATGCACGATTTATGGTATTAAGAGGGTGACCTAGAGACCCTGGCCCTAGTAACTTATCAGAGCAAGGACTTGAACCCCATTTAACTTTTAAACCCATGGTATGTTTATGGTTTGCTTTGAGCCCTCAAAGATTTGCTCTTAATAATGAGCCTAGGGGCTCCCCATTGGTGATGCAGACCCAAAACACTGATACTTGGGAGGACTGCTGGTGGAGAAACCTGTGGAGCTGTCCTAATTCTCTTCCTCAGGAAGGAAGGGCTGTCATCAGGGCAGCGAGAGAGCCTGCAAAGGACAGAGGGAAGGAAGGAGTTCGTGTGGGGTGGTGAAAAAACAAACAAAAAACTGGAGGTGAGACTCCGGACCTCACCTTGCATGGTTTACTTACACTATCTCATTTATGGCACAACAAGACTATCTTTGTTTAAAAAATGAGACTTATGGCTCAATACCAGAGAATCTTGGAAATGGTCAGAGTGGTCTTGCTCCAGGGATTCCAACCCTGACCCCTGTGCCTCATACAAAGAAGATAGATGGTCAGTCAAGAAGAATAGACTGGCATTCAGTTACTTTTACTCTTTTCTGGTCTCATTTCTGCTTCACTTCTTTCTTTTAAATTATTTATAACTACATCATGCTTTGCTAACAAAAGGTACAGTTGAGTACTTGTCTTAGTCCATTTGAGCTGCTAAAACAAAATACTTAAAGGGGTTACTTATGGACAACAGAATTAATTTCTCAAAGTTTTGAGGCTGAAAGTCCTTGGTTAAGGTCATGGTACTGGCAGGTTCAGTATCTGGTGAGACCTGCTTCCTCATTTACAGCTGTTTCTCTCTCTTCTCAAGTGGTTGAAGGGGAGGGGAGCTTTCTGGGGTTTCTTGTATAAGGACAGTAACGCCATTCATGAGGGCTTTACCCTTGTGACCTGTGCACCTGCCAAAGGCCCCATCTCCAAATGCCATAGGCTTGAGGGTTAAGATTTCCCCATGAATGGGGGAGGAGGAGGCCTAAAGATTCATAGTAACAATTCCCATATATTCTTTTGAATCTGTCCTTGTGTAGGACTATGTGTAGGACTCAAGAAGACATAAAAGAACTGAATTAAATTTTGAATTAGGGAGTAGAGAGCGCAGTGGATTTTGGACAGTGGGTTATGGATTTTGGAATGAGGCATGCCTAGCCCTGCTGCTGATTATCTCCCTGGGCATGTTCTACCTTTCGCTAATCTCTCTGCTCCTCAGTTTCTTAATGTGGAGGTAACTACTGCCTCGAATTGTGAGGATTCATTTACATTTTATAAAATAACTACCACGTGATATATGCTCAGTAAACTATAGCAATAGCCATTTAGTATTTAAAATTATATAGAAGCTCTACTAGTATCTTGGAGAATAAATGAAATTATATACCAAAAATTGAGTAAGATATATAAATTAGGGACAGAAAATAAGGACGAGGCAGCATAAAACCTAGGAATAAAGATAAAGGGAGATCCTTAGCCATCAACATGCAGGCAAAACCAGAGAGAAAGGGAATAATTTCTTGCAAGAAGAATAAGAATTATAAGTAACAATAGGAATGGCAGGGAGGAAAAGGAGAGTTAGTAGAAAGATGAGAGAGAGAGAGAAAGAGCGGGCAATAGAGAGGGAGGAAAGTAGGGGGAAGGACTGTTTTTCCAATGTTATCTATTTTGATCTAGCTATTGAAAACTATATAGAGAATCTTGTTTGCATTCTTAATTAAAGCAATTGCTCCCGAAGTGTGTGTATCCTGCTGTTCACTCTTTTGTGCCTCGGTGGACACATCTGTAAGACAGTATCTGGAAAAACCCATGGAAATGGCCTGGGAGCACTGTGAGAAGACTGAGCTCTTAGGAAGAGGATGTAAGCCTTTGAGCCACCTCTCCATTCTCATTACTACCCACTAGAATTAAGTCTGAGTCAACACTCCTTTCTTTAGTGACTTCAGCACCTGTGTGAGTCTGCCTCTCTTCTCTTTCCTTTCAGTTCCCTTGTCTAAGAATGCAAAATATCCTAAAACAAAATGAGGCTACTCACCTCTGTGCCTTCAATTAGGTTGCACTCCTTACCTATTCAATAGTTATGTCTTTCCCTTTGTGTGTTCCCCTTAGGTATAAAACTCAGATTGTTGGATGCCTAGCATGAAATTCTCTTCACATGATGCAGCACACTTGATCCCTACTGAATTTATATGTTACTTATTAAAACTGTAAAGTTTTGTGTTGCTTTCTTCTTCCTTGTCCCATCCTTCATTAATTCTCTCTCTCTTATCTCTTCTCTTCAGTTCCTTCCTAGTCTCCCCTTCTCTCCTTGCCCCCCTGTACTTTTCATTCACCATGGAACAGTGTCCATAAACCCCTTAAGGGTTTTCTATCATACCCCCTTGGAAAGAGTCAGGGGGGAAATAAATTCAATAAAGCAGTGCTAGCCTTCCTGGTCTTCTTTCCAGTTGAGCATAGAGCACTGGACTACTGTTCTTCTAATCTCCTTTGTACTAGACACCTTTCATGCCATATGTCCAATTCAGGGCAAATTCTTGGTCTCGTGTTCATTTAGGAAAAGGTCAGTGGCCTCCCAGAGTCAAAGTGAGGGGTCTACATTGATGTATGAGTGTCCTTTCCTTGTTCATCCATTGTACTTTTTTCTTTGGCCAGTAACTATGGCATACTTAAAACATGGGGTCTCAGTAAACCATAGTTTTTATTAACTTAGGCTGCTAAAGACAAAAAACATAAAACAAAACTAGTAAAAGGGGAAAGAGATTGGTTTTAAAGAGTGAGAGCATTCCTAAAATTCAAGAGATACTCATCAAGAGATATGCTCAACAAGCCTCTCTCTTCAGAGAAGCAAAGGAGAAGATTCTTCTGATATGTTTAGTTCTCTCAGACATAACTAGCATCTATTAACATGTAACCAGCCCTTGTTTACCAGCATCTCCTTTGGAAAGCTAGTCTATACATCCTGACCATTGTGTTTCACTTACTCTGTCTTATCAGGAATGCATTATTCACCTCCCCTAGCAGAAACATTCTTGAAGACTTTGTCTCAGTTCCACTTTACCCACCCATCTTGTTACCATTAGATGTCACCAAGGCCAGTCAGCCTGTGGATTTTTCCCTGCTCCAATGATCTGAGTCTTTGAAAAGTCCTCAAGTATAGATGATTTCTTCTAGATAATGGTAATGTTTTTTGTCATGATCTGGCTGCTGATTATGGGGCCATAGCCACTTTGTGAAAATTCACCTGTGCCCTTTACTTTATGCATATTCAACTTTAATTATAAGTTGAACAAAACCAAACAAAAATTTACCTACATACCTTTACCTACATACAATGTACTTAGCCTGTGATACCTTGTACCTCCATTTTCAAATTTATCCATTTTGTGGTTAAAATATATACATAATCACTTCTTCCCTCTATTAGAATGGAACTGTTTCAAGGATGAAGGTTGTCTTTGTTATTCTATCCCTGACTGCAAGTGTTGCCATATCTTCTGTATACTAGGCACAATATACATTTCTTAGATTGGATATATTCAGCTACAGTACCTTCTTATTTTCCCAGACATTGAATGTATTCACAGCACAATGAAATGTAATAGATTTTAGCCAAATTGAATAGTTTGAACTGTTCCAGAATTAAGATATCTTTGAAGGTATGATTGGGAGGTCCAGGGTGGCAGAGAAGTAAGTGGAAGCTATACTAACCTCCTCCCAGAACCAATCTGGAATTACAACAAAATTGTGGGGAAATCATCCTGAATAACCAGCTGAACACTAGCTGGAGAGGAGCCTTATAACCATGGACAGACAGAAGAAACCACTTCACAACAATTGAGACTGGTAGGGAGTGAGGAGGAGGCACAAGAGGGCTGGCTAGGTTTCCACTGGCAGCAGCTGAAGTTCCAGAGGGACATTTCAGTGATTCAGAGGTTCCTCCTGAGAACTGTGGAATCTAAATCCCAAGCTGGCCTCCTTAGCCTACAGCACCAGAGCCAGAATAGAACCCAGATATCATCCAGCTGTGAAAAACAACAGGGTTTCTCCCCACCAGGAGAGAACGTTTGAGATGCAGAGAGCCTCTTAAAGGGCCAACATACAAAATTTCCTTTGCAGCCTCTTGTCCTAGGCTTCAGTAGAGGGAAGGCAGAGTGGGCTAGAGATGCTTGAAGAGAGTTCAAGGGTGGTGGCTCTGATGAGAGAACTGAAGGAATAGCCACCAGGATCCCTGTGCTGAGTCATCCCCCATACTGCAGAAGCCATCTTTCTCAGGCAAAGCAGTCCTCTGCAGCTGGCAACAGCCTGAAGGGAAGAAATAGCCCCACCTGCAGGAATTATTCTGCCCCATACTATGGTTCTTAAGCCAGAATGCTGATTACATCTTATAGCTACTGATTAGTTTAACAACTAAGGTGGAAAATACAAAGAACCTGCCAAAATGGGAAGACAAACAGACCCCAAATACAACAAGAGAATTCTCCAGAAGAATGAGATGGAATGGAGGCAAGCAATTTATCTGATAGAGTGTTTGAAGTAATGATTATAAGAATGCTCAATAGCATGAAAAAAGACATAGAAACCTAAAAAAAAGGACCAGTCAGAAATAAAGAATGCAATATATGAAATAAATAATACACTGGAAGGAATAAACAGTAGGTTAGATGAAGCAGAGGATTGAATCAGTGATTTGGAAGACAAGGTAGAAAAAACCCAGACAGAACAGAAAACAGAATTTTTAAAAATGAGGAGAGCTTAAGAAACATTTTGGATGACATGAAGCATAACAACATCTGCATCATGAGAACACCAGAAGGAGAAGGGAGTGAGCAAAAGATTGAGAACCTATTTGAAGAAATAAAGACCAAAACCTTCCCTAGTCTAGTGAAGGAAAAAGACACATGAGTCCAGGAAACTCAAAGACTCCCAAACAAGTTGAACCTAAAGAGGCCTACACCGAGACACATCATAATTACAATGATAAGACTTAGAGACAAGGAGAGAATCCTAAAAGCAACAAGAGAAAAGCAGGTAGTTACATCCAAGGGAGTACCAATTAGATTGTCAATCTGATTTCTCAACAGAAACATTTCAGGTCAGAGGGAGTGGAGTGAAATATTCAAGTGATGAAAAGTGAGGACCTCCAACCAAGGCTACTTTACCCCACAAGGCTATCATGTAAAATCAAAGGAAAAATAAGGAGCTTCCCAGACATGAAAAAGATAAATGAGTTTGTTAACACCAAATCAGTACTGCAACAAATGTTAAAGGGCTTGGTAGAAGAAAGAGAAGGAGAAGAGAAAGAATAAAAATAAAGCAAAATAGTCTGACAATAAAATGACACTAAATACGTGTCTACCAATAATCACCTTAAGTGTAAATGACTTAAATGCTACAACCAAAAGACATAGGGTAGCTGAATAGATAAGAAAATAAGACCTGTATGTATGCTGCCTCCAAAGACTCATCTCAGATCAAAAGATACACACAAACTAAAAGTAAAGGGTTCGAAAATGATATTTCATGCAAATGTAAAGGGAAAAAAGCTGAGGTGGCAGCACTTATGTCCAAGAAAATAGACTTTAAAACCAAGGCTATGATAAGATACAGAGAAGGACACTACATAATGATAAAGGGAACAATTCAACAAGAGGATGATGTAACCCTAGTAAACCCTAGTAAACATTTACCCACCCAATATAGGAGCATCTAAATATGTGAAGCAAAAGAGATCAGCAGAAATACAGTTATAGTCAGGGATTTTAACACCCTATTGACTTCAATGGATAGATCTTCCAGACAGAAAATCAACAAGGAGACAGCAGCATTAAACAATACACTAGATCAAATGGATTTAATTGATATCTTCAGAGCATTTCATCCCAAAGCAGCAGAATATAAATACTTTTCAAGTGCACTTGAAATGTTTATAGGATAAACCACATTTTAGGACACAAAACAATAAATTTAAGAAAGACCGAAATTAATATCAAGTATCTTCTCTCACCACAGTGCTATGAAACTATAAATTAATCATGAGAAGAACACTGAAAAACACACAAAGACATGGAACCTAAATAACATGTTATTAAACAATGAATGGGTCAACAGCGAGATCAGGGTATAAACCAGAAGATACATTGAAACAAATGAAAATAAGAATACAACAATCCAAGATCGTTGGGACTCTGGGAAAGCAATCATAAGAGGGAAATCCATGTCATTACAGGCCTATCTCAAAAAAAAAAAAAATGAAAAAGCTGAAACAAACACTCTAACTTCACACCTAAAGGAACTTGAAAAAAGAACAACAAACAAACCCCAAAGTGAGTAGAAGGAAGGAAATAATAAAGATCAGAGCAAAAATAAACAAAACGGAGTCAAAAAATGATACAAAAGATCAGTGAATCTAAGAGCTGGTTCTTGGAAAAGATAAACAAGATTGCCCAATCTTTAACCAGACTAATCATGAAAAAAGAGGAAGGACCCAAATAAATAAATCCAAAATGTAGGAGAAGAAATAACAACTAACACCAAAGAAATACAAAGGATTGGAAGAAAATATTATGAAAAACTATATGCCAACAAACTGGACTACCTGGATGAAATGGATAAATTTCCTAGAAACATGCAAGCTTCAAAAACTAAATCAGGAAGAATCAGAGAATCTGAATAGACTGATTACACCTAGTAAAATCAAATCATTAATCAAAAAACTTTCAGCAAATAAAAGCCCCGGACTGGATGGCTTCACAGCTGATTTTACTGAACATTCCAAGAAGAACTAACACCTCTTCTCAAACTATTTCCTAAATTTAAGAGGCAGGAAGGCTCCCAAACTCATTTCACAAGGGCAGCATCATCCTATTTCTAAAACCAGATTAAGACACTCCAAAAATATTACAGACCAATATCCTTGATGAGCACGGACACTAAAACCTTCAACAGAATATTAGCAAACCAAATACAACAGTGCATCAGAAAGATGATAAACATGATCAAAGTATCATTTATTCCAGAATGCAAGGTTGGTACAACATTCACAAATCAGGAAATGTGATTCACCACATAAACAAAATTCAGGATAAAACTACGTGATCATATCAAAAGATGCAGAAAAACCTTTTGATAAAATTCAGCACACATTTATAATCAAAACTCTCAGCAAAGTGGGATTAGAAGGAACATACCTAAACATATTAAAGGCCATATATGACAAACACACTGCCAGCATCATTATACTCAATGGGAAAAAACTACAAGCATTCCCCTTAAGATCAAGAACAAGACAGGGATATCTGCTTTCATCTGTCTTATTCACAATAGTACTGGAAGTCCTAGCCTCAGCAATCAGATAAGAAATAAAAGGCATCTATATTGGAAAGGAATAAGTAAAACTGTCTTTATTTGCAGATGAGATGATAATGCACATAGCAAACCTCAAAATGCTGCCAAAAAACTACTAGAACTGATAAATGAATACAATAAAGTAGCAGGAATACAAAAATAAATATTCAGAAATCAGTCGCATTTTTATATGCCAATAATGAATTAATAGAAAAGGAAATTATGAAAACAATCCCATTCACAATTGCCAAAACAGAATAAAATACCTAGGAATCAACCTAACCAAGGATGTACAAGAGCTGTACTCAGAAAATTATAAGACACCGATAAAAGAAATTGAAGAAAATACAAATAAGTGGAAACACATACCATATTCATGAATAGGAGTAATTAACATTATTAAAATGTCTGTGCTACCCAAAGCAATGTATAGATTCAGTGCAATTGCTATCCAGATTCCAATAATATACTTCACAGAACTAGAACAAATATTTCAAAAATGTATATGGAATCACAAAAGGCCCCATAGCAACAGCAATCCTGAGAAAGAGGAATGAAGTTGGAGGAATCACACTACCTAATATCAAACTATGCTATAAAGCTATCGTAATCAAAACAGCCCATTACTAGCACAAAAAGAGACACATAGTCATTGGAACAAATAGCCCAGAAATAAATCCACACTTTTACATTCAATTAACATTTGACAGAGGAAGCATGCACATAGAATGGACTAAAGATAGTTTATTTAATAAATGGTGCTGGGAAAATTGGACAGATATGTGCAGAAAAATGAAACTAGACCACCTTCTTACACTACACACAAGAATAATTTCTAAATGGATTAAAGATTTAAATGATAGACATGAAACCATAGAAATACTAGAAAACAGACATCCAAGTCTTGGACATAGCTCATAGCAATATTGTATTGGATATATCATCCTAGGCAAGGGAAAGAAAAGAAAAAATAAACAAATGGGACTACAACAAAATAAAAAGTTTTTGCACAACAAAGGAAATCATCAACAAAATAAAAAGACAACCCATATTCACCAATGTATCTGATAAGGGGTTAATATCTAAAAATTATAAAGAACTTACAAAACTCAACACCAACAAACAAACAACCCAACTAAAAAATGGGCAAAGGACCTGAATAGACACTTCTCCAAGGAGGACATACAGATGGCCAATAGACATATGATAAGATGCTCAATGTCACTAACCATCAGAGAAATGCAAATTAAAACCACAATGAGACTTCACTTCATACCTGTCAGAATGGCTGTCATCTGTAAATTAACAAACAAGTGCTGGTGAGGATATGGAAAAAGGGGAACCCTTTTACACTGTTCATGGGAATGCAGATTGGTATAGCCACTGTAGAAAACAGTATGGAGATACCTCAAAAAATTAAAAACAGATAATCTTTTTGATGCAGTGATCCCATTTCTGCAAATGTATCTAAAGGAACCCCAAACACTCATTTGAAAGAACATAAGCACACCTGTGTTCATTGCAGCATTATTTACTATCACCATGATATGGAAGCAGCCCAAGTACCTATCAGTAGATGAGTAGATAAAACAACTATGGGACATTTACACAATGGAATACTACTTGGCCATAAAAAAGATTTTACACTCTGTGACAGTATGGATGGACCTAGAGAATATTATGCTAAGTGAAATAAGCCAGTTGGAGAAAGACAAGTACCATATGATTTCACTAATATGTGGAATCTAATGAACAAACTGAACTTTCGAGGAAAATTAGGACAGACTTACAGATGGAGAACAGGATAACAGCTAATTGGGAGGAGGTAGAGGAATTGAACAAAAAGACAGAAGGACTCATGGGCATAGATAATAGTGTGGTGATTGCTGGGGGGAAGTGGGTGCAAGGGGAGTAAATGGTAATGGGAAAACAGTACAGTAAACATGAAATAATATAAAATGAATATAGAGCCCCGAGTGAAAAACAAGGTGTGATATATGTCTGGATTATTTGTTGTACACCAAGGGAAACTGAGTGATCTAAGCCAGGGAGGCCATGTTGCTCAAATCTAAAAGGCACCATTCATAGTTCATAGAGACTTCACTGTGAATAGAACCCTTGAAATTGTGCAGTGCCCAGCCCATGTGGCCATTCACTGCAGCCTTGCCTAAAATCACTGTAAGGTGAGAGGATTTGAAGAGACAGACCCCTGGGGACCTATACTGGCTAGATTCTAATTCTTAACTTGCTTTTGAAGATGAAACAAGTAGTCACAAAGGGATATGATTGGTTAGTTCAGTCCTGTCATTGAACATATATTTATTAAATCGCTACAATGTGCCAGGAAATAAGAGCATGAACCACCATGATATTTTTGAAAGGGCCTTTCAGGAAAAGAGGCTGAAGTAGGAGTCTTTGTTCCTCCTTTGTGTAGACAAGCGAGAGGAGGTCATTGGAGATTGAATATGTGACCAAAGAGAGAAGGAGACAAAGCAGCTGAAGTCAGAGGACTGGGTAGGGACCTGGGGGAGGGAACCCTGTGCTGACCACATCAGATCATGTAGTGCAGCATAATAACTTGCACTCTCCCTGAATCAGATGCCAGCGACTGGCTCTTCCATTCAAACAGGACCACTGTGACTGCTGTGCTGAGAATACCCTGTGAAATCAAGGGCAAAGTGTGGGGATCAGTTAGGAGGTTGTTGATATAATCCAGGGTGACACAGTAGGATTAGTAGAAGTAAAACAGTTCTGGGTACATTTTGATAATCTGATGTTCTCTTCCAAGGGTGACTATTTTACTGTAAATGTTACATTCTAGTTGTCATTTTATAAATAAGATTTTTACTTGCCTTTGCACACTTTTAAAAACAACATTTGAATGATTTTTCCTAGAAAGAATTGTATCATCATGACACCTGTTACAGATTGTTTTAGCTCCTTCGCTGAACTTAAGGGCAAATTTTTCATAGTATTTAGTAAGAAATGCCCATCCCAGTAATGGGCATTTATATGTAGAGTTTATATGTAGAACTTTTACAAAGCATTGTTTGAGCCTGTAGCTTAAGGCTAGCTTACGTTTTCATTGATTTCTACCTTTCAGACAGCATTTTAAATCCAGGAACTACTGAGGAATTGATCTTCACAGGAGTGTCATATTGAAATGTAGGTAAAAACCTACCAAGTAGTTTAAGTGGTTCAGTTACAGAATTGTCCAGAAAGAAATGGTATAACTCTGATGCTGAAATAGTTAAACCTAGAATCATTGACTGCTTTTTCCCTCTTTCTGTTTAGCCAGTGGGGAGACTTACATTCTGCATCTGGACATCTAGAGAATGCTTTCTCTTTTTATATTCTCTTGTGTTTTTCCCTACTCAAATGTCTTTTTCTTTACAATTTCTCATCTCATTTTTTCCTTTTTTTCTCCCTTTAATTTGGGACAATTAAGTAAGATGATGATAATTAACTTGGGTAAGACAAATTACAAACCAAAGAAATAATGGTAAAGTGTGGTAGCACAATACACCCATGAGGGCAAAATATATTTTACTTAAGATTTTTGTGGTTTCTTTATTTGAAATTCTACTCTATTATCAAACAGAAAGAATGTGTTTTTCTACAACATGTGAAAGAGAAGCGATTTCTCGGAAAGCTCTTCTGCATATGTGGGATAAAACTGTCAAATCTTATTTTTAAAGTTTGAAAGAGTAAACTTAAACTTAATGAATATGTCTTACTCATACATACCTATCTTTCTGTCTCCACACACACATCTGAGCAGCCTGGTCACTGTGCGTGTGCCATAGGGAGGGACAGCACATGCAGCTGACCAATAGGAAGAGCTGGGTCTCACTGGTAGCTAGCTCCAGACATGGAGTCCAGAGTGTGATGCAAAACATTTATTTTCTTGTTTTCATAAGACACTGGTTCTCAGACTGAGCACTGGACTAGCAACATCTTCTGGGAACTTGTTAAAAATGCAAATCATAGGCTTTGCCCCATACCACTCAATCTGAAACTTTCTCAGCCAGTCCTCCAGGTGATTCTGATGTGCATTAAAGCTGGAGAACCACTGGGAAAGGGGACCTTGCAGTCCTTGCACAATCTGCCTATTCCCCTAAGTGCCTGCCTTCCTCAAGTTTTCTTGCTTTCCTCTTCTATCTTGCTTTATATCTTTGCTCCCCTAGTGTCCTGGCTCCATCTCGTAGTCACGCTCACTCCTGGGGCCCCAGTTGCTGCTCTTACACACTGAGCCTTGGTGTCTGGCTCACTCTGGGCCGGTACAACAGTAGACCTTTATATTCTCCCATGAAGAGCAACTATTCCTCTCTTATTTGATCACTTTTGATAGATATTGATCACTTTTCCTTGCAAGACTTCAATGCCTTATTTTGTAAAATGGTTCACTTTCCAAGAGTGATAAAGATAAAAGAATTGAGATCCACATCCTACAACATATGCTATATAAATGGGGTGCCTTATTAGGCAGTCTTGTTTATAGCCCTTGTTCCAGCATAATAATGCCATTTCCTTTTATTCTTTCAAGTGCTTTGGTTTAGATGGTTAAGTATTTTACAATGAATTTAAATCATAAGTAATTCTTACATTGTTGGAAACTGGTCAAAGAAAGATTCACCAAGAAAGATGTGTTTGGGGCATAAAAATGAAAGACATCCAGTTACAATAAATAGGTAGGCAAGACAGGACTGGGGATGGGTTGGAGAAAACTCTTATGGGCTGAGAGTTCAGGATAAATGAGGCTGTGAAGCAGCAGGTTACACTAAGTGAAGCTTAAGGAGTTCGTAAGCACTGGAGTCTGTTTCTGGTGGGAGCAATAATAAATAAAGCTGCTTCAAGAGGAGTGATCTGTGGTAAAGCCTTCCAGAAGGACTAGGGCACATTTTGTTTCTTACTATTCCTCCAATAACATATCAGTTTAGGGTTTTGTTTTTGTTTTTTGGATATTTATTGAGAAGAAATCTAGTGTATCTTTGTTACCTGATTTATGTTGGTTCTATGTATTTGAAATGCTTATTGCTCTATTTTTTCATTAGTTTTGGGCTATATTTCAAACAAACAATCATTGTAAACATAGAAGAAGAATTTACTTTCAACTTTAGTTCAAATTTTCAAATTCAGTTAAAGAAATAGATACCAAATGATTTACACTCCATAGTAGTTTATGCCTTACAGAATATTAATGCTGGACTGTTGAGATATATTGCCTGTCAAGACAGAATGGAGGAAATTATGCAAATACCTAACTGATATATTGTGATATTGTTTTTCTGAATGCTAAAATGATTGAATTCTGTTATAAAATTATATAGAAATTATTTCTGTCACCATTTACAGTAAAAACAATTATATGTTTCATGTTGGTTTGGGAACTTGGAAGCTGTTTAGAAAGAGCATGTTGCTTGGCAAAGCTTACCTAAAGCATAGTAAAAATTATGTATCTGATTATGATAAAATTGTATATTTGATTTTACACAAACTGTTAATGTTCTTTTTTGGCGGTTGTTTTTGAACCATTAAAGATGTGTTTAACACTAACAAAGCTTGAGAAGCCTGGCCTTGGGACATGGAAGGGTGTATAAACTCGGCTCTTGTGCCCCTGCCATTGTCTCTCCATACGGCTCCTTGTCACTGTCCCTAAGTGGACAGTACAGATGTCATGTCCTTTTTTCCTTTTTCTCTTACCTGAGCTAATATATCCTCCTTTCCTTCTATTGTTTGGAATAATGAATTTTAAGAAGGTAGCTTTCATTATGCAATTAATTGTCGCATTTTTTCTAGCTATTAATAATAGAATATATTTCAGAGTTAGTAACTATCTGAAAAGGAAAAAGAACAATTAATAACTTGCTACATTATCTTTTCTTTAAATATCACATAATTAACTAATATATTTATTTAGGTAAATATTATGCTATGAAGACAGGTAGCAACTAATATTATATTTTAATTTAAACAATTTATAACTAACTGAAGAATGGGTTTAGCCTGGTATTCTTTACTATTATATATGAGGAGATAGTAGTTGTTCAGCATGCTACACATTGTCTAATTCTTGTTTTACTTTTTTAAAATCATGTATACTTTAAATTGAATGCTATATCAACATATTTGTAGACTTAGCACATACATGCTTTTCATGACTAATGTGTTTTTCTATTTATCAATGTATCTATTCGCAACTGCGTTTCCTTAATAATTTTCTAACCCAACAATCATGTTTGCTTTGGAAGATAAGAAGGGCACAGAATGTTAGGTGACAAACTAAAAAAGTGATATAATTTTTTTTTGTAGAAGTGGGTGACAGGTCTCCCAGTCCTGGTCTTAAAATTGTCACTTTATTTAAAAATGTAGGCTTGAAATCCTAGGCTTATCTTTTACTCACCGTTCTTTACTAATTGAAGCTTAAAAATGCTTAAATACAGTCAATGGCTGTGGTTTTATTGCAGTTCTTAAAGCAGAAAAATTTCCCCTTATACAATATTAGGGACTGGTCTTTTTGAGTTAGAAGACAATTTGTAATATTTATTAAATGAACAGTAATTAACAGGCTCTTCCAACAGTCACATGGGAGGATTTACCTTTTTAAATTTTTTTTTCTGTTTTTTTTTTTTAACCTCAGGACTTCTAAATCATTTTTATAGCTATTTTTTGTGTGTGTTGTTAAATTCTTGAACTTTAAGCAAACAGGAAACCCCAAGCAAAAATAAATAATTATTAGATCATAGCTCTGTAAGCTTGTCAATGGCATGAATGGTTCCTGCCTATCTCTGCCATCCCTGGATTTGCTTTTCATTTGAATAGCTGTATCCAGTAAGTCTTAACTTCATTACATTTACTGTTATTAAATCCCTAGGTATTTAAAAAAACCCCAGCCTATTCTTTCCGTTTGGTTATTTACTGTCTTAACATTGGACTCAAGTTCTGTGTTGTTTTCTTTGCTTTTACAACGTGATTCTGAGATAGCATTATGTGACAGTTATTGAGGTACAATTTTAAAGACTTATGTGGCTCTGTCTGCAACATTTTAACCTTGCAAAGCTAACCTGAAAGTAACCTCAGAAATCGGAATCAGTTAATATTTCTTCCACATTTGTTAGTCAATCTAATTGAGTTAAGGTAACCTTTCTGCTTTTTAAAATTTTACTATTATTTAAATATAGGAAATAAATATATCCCAATATGCATATCCCCATTTTATTTTTTCTCTGCATATGCATCAGAGACAGATGCTGTTTTAAAGGGCCAATAATTAGAATAAACTAAACTCATCTGGAATTTTTTTTCTACAAAGGAGATATCATCCTATGAGCTCAGAGATTCATAGCTAATAATTAAATTTTATGCTACAGATGCAACATATATAATGAACTTATAGATGAAATGTTTAAACCACCTGATTGGTAGCTTACTGAAATATATTGCACCTGAGATGTGTATTTAGCAGTAGGACTAATACAATGCCTTAAGTCTTACACTTTGATCATGAAAAAACATTGGCAGTAATTTCACAATAGATGTCTACATCAAACCATCAAGCTGTATGCCTTAAACTTACACACGTGATGTGTGTCAGTTATTTCTCAATAAAACTGCAAAGAAAAGGAAACGTTAATCTTCTGATTAGTCTTTAAAATTTTTAAATAATTTTACCTAGTAATATATCTCTTATTTTATAATTTGTAATATATCTTGTGTTCATTTTATTTCTTGCTACAACAGTCTAAACAGAATGCTATTTTAAGAAAAAACAATGGGCCCTGGCTGGTGTGGCTCAGTGGACTGAGGGCCAGCCTATGAACCAAAAGGTTGCCAGTTCAATTCCCAGTCAGGGCACATGCCTGGGTTGTGAGCCAAGTTCCCAGTTCAGGGCATGCAGAGCGGCCTGATGGATGTATTTCTCACATGTCGATGTTTTTTTCCCTATTTTCTCCCTTCCTTCCATTCTCTCTAAAAATAAAATCTCTAAGAAAAAGAAATGGTTAATATACCAGGCAGATGTCCTGCAGTTATGAGAAATATGACTACATAATAAGCACATAGGTATACGGCACATGTAAATCTTTGCTACATGTCACCTTAATCACTGTTTTTAAATTTTTCTGTATAGCAGCTTTATTTGTTCCATGGGATTATTATTTTCTAGGTTGAAGCTCACCTGCTTTCATACTTTGCAGGTCAGTTTCTTCTGGAAGAAGCTCGCCTCATAGAAGCAGCTGAGATGGCAAAAAAAGCAGCTGAACTGGACAGCACAGAGTTCGATGTGGTCTTCAATGCTGCCCACATGCTCCGGTTAGTTTTTGCTACTGTGCCTTAGAAAGATCAACCCTGTGGCTTTGGGAAAGCAATTATTATACTGACTTTCCATATTACATCCTTATTTCACATTGGTCAAATGAGTTATTCTGCTTAGCCATGTTACAATCAGTAAGGACTTTTTTCATTCTAGTTTCTGTGTGCATTGTGTAGGACATATGAGCTTTCAGCACTCTGAAAATTACTGAGACCTCCTTTTCTCTTCCCTTCAAAAACTATTGGCCGTAAAGTACAAAAAGAGAATTGCACAATTGAAATTAATGACTGTCTAATGAAATATCTCCAAAATAAAACATTATATCAGTTAATCAACTGCATCTCAATATTTGTGGGGGGTTTTGTTAATTATATTGAATGTACCATGTGGATAAATTTTAATTACGTTTGGTAGAGGAGAAGATCATCAAATACAAATACACTTCAGGCCTATCAAATTCTCAAAATGGCCCTGTAATTAGCACTGTTGCTGTGTATTGACACAATATATCTTTAGACCTTAGTGCTTCTGTTTTTAGAAAGATGATTAGAAAGGCCTTTAGAATAATAGTGAAACCATTAAGAGGCAGATCAATAATTTTTGTTGTGACTATAAAAAGAAAGTCAGTGCTTCCTTAAATGGGGTTTTAGGTTAAAGAAGGATGTTTTTAAGAAACTGACTTGATATATACAGTTATTTAAAAAGTATTGTTTGTTCTTTTAGAAATATGGATACACCTTTCTCATACCCTTACCTGAATTTTATTCTATTAAGTCATCTAAATGCTTCATTAGGTGACAATCATACCACGGGCTCAATGTATGACTTCTAGAGATAGGTTTGTAATTATGTAGATTACTCTTACAAGGGAAGAAAAATAACAGAATCAGTTCGCATTTGTATGGATTTAAAACATGAACTTTCAGGAAAAGTAGAGGAAGGTATTTCACGTTTATTTTCAGAGCATTGTAGATTTGCATGAAGTTATAAGAAATAATACAGAAAGATCCCTTGTACCATTTATTCAATTTCCACAATGATAATGTAGAACTACCATACAACATCAAACTCAGAATATTGACTTTGATACACCCTGTAGTCTAATTGTGTTTTCCAGTTTTACTTGTACTACTTGTGTATGGGGGAGGTTTAGTTCTATGTACTTTCATCACATATGTAGCTTTTGCATCCATCACCACAGCCAAAATGCAGACAGTTTTCATCATCGCAAGGGTCCTTTGTACTGTCCTTTTATAGCCACGTATTTCTACCTGTCCCTGTCCCCCCGGGAACCAATTTTTAAAGCAAGCTTTACAGATTACTTTGGATTTATAATCTGAGACTGTTAGTGTAACTATATCTCAGCGGCTTCCATCTTGGCTTTCTATGTTTTAAATAAGAAACTCAAAGTCTGTTTAAGAGGAAAGAATGTACTATTAGTTTTCTTTTGAATGCCCTTGCTCCACATAATATTCCTAAAGCTGACACCTACAAAGAGAAATCAGGATTTCATTGACTGTTGCTATATTGTAATATAAGCTGTGGTCAATCCACAGAACCCTCAATGGAAAAATAATTTTTAATAGACACCTTAATTTGCATGACAAAGTTAGGTACTGTATTAGGGAGAAAACTTTTGGTTCGTCATGAATAAAACTACTATGCTTTTACTCACAAAAAACCATTTGTTACAATGGGAATGCACAAGTTCCTACAGGCTAGTTCATCTTAATCGTCGTAGATACTTTCATCAGTAAGGCATTTTGCTACATATTAAATCACTTTTTAAAACTCAAGGTCTACCAATGGAAACCCATTATAAGGACATTACAAAAAAAGTCCTTATTAAATACATCACTTATAACTTTTCCTTAATTACCATAATGCTAGAAACCAATGAAAATTTTTTGTTATGCATTGGTGATGTGGAAATATTTGTGATTTATTTTTCAGGACTTTCTCTCTAGCTTTTTGCATTCTGCCTTCCTCATTAAATTGCAGTTAGTCAGCACCTCCCTATACGTATTAATTGCAAATATGACCACAGCAGCCTGGCCATATTCTTCTACTTAACTTGTGGTGGTCTGCAAGAATGTTTTCACTTTGTTTTTCTGTTTTTTTGGCTGTCAAATTCAACTATTTCTTGAGTGCTTACTGTCAGACTTCTTTCCCCATTAATCAGAAACATGTAGAAGCTGGTTTACTAAAAGGAATAAGAAAGCTTATTGATTTTCCCTTGAATACAGCCTTATCACAATGGTTAGCTATCAAGATTTGGCCTATTTAATGTTACATATAACATTTACTCAGGGGATGCAGAATTGTTTGTTATAAATTGAGTTTGACATTAATTCTTTCCTCCAGAGCCCTATTCTTTTTCAGGATATTTAGAACATAAAATTGGAAAGGTTTGGTGACCACCTGAGAATCAAGGAAAGGACAGATGTCTCCTTGGTTGTGTCTTGGTTAGCCCAGTTAATGGTTGACCTAATATTCAAAATTAGCAATCTAGGAATGCTATAGTTCAAGATATGGTTTGAGAACATTCATTTAACTTCTCTTTTCTTGGCTAATTCCCAATAAAATGACCCATATAATCTATTAATAAGGAGTGACTTTTCATCCCAAATGCAAAAAAAAAGAAAGAAAGAAAGAAAAAAACATCATTCTGTATAGTTGAAATGAAATTGCAAGAGCTGAGAGCCTGTGGCCACCCATGAAAGGAAAAGTCTCTATCTTATAGGACCTTCAAGGGCCTTGAAATTTGAGAAATTCCCAGCAGACCCATTTTAGTTCTCAACAATGAATGATATTTCTCTGTAGAAAGTTTTAAAATATGTGATTTCAACTTGACAGTTCAGATAAGAACAACAAATTAGATGTACTCAGTAAAGGCCCTCATTGGAGCAGTGAGATTTACATTAAATACATGAGAACCACTTATTAGTCATGATAGTAAGATGAGTCACAAGAACACTGTGTGGTGGGGGAAGTATTCATTCTCTTTACCAAATATGCCTGGCCTTGCACCTGAGAAACAATAGGATTGCACTTCCCGGCCGTTTGCCAAGTGGAAGACTGTCGTGGGTCTTGTTTGGGTCATTGAATTGTGTGAACACGGTGTGTGCCACTTTCATCAGAGTCAGTGCTTTCCCCTTTTTCTGACTTGGAAATTGTGGAAGTAGATCCTGAAATGATCAGAGCAGACACTCCTCCCTTTCACCTGCTTTAGAATGAGAGGTAAACCCTGATGTCTTAATTCCCTGAGAATTGGGATGTGTTCATTAAATCCAGTGTAGCCTAACCAGTCCTAACTGGTATAGTATATACCTGCAGAAGGAGGAGTAGTTGGAAAGAGAAACAATACAACATTGGAAAAGATAACTAAGAGACTAATAGGCTCTCAAAATTTATAACTTCAGTGGAGAAAATGTACAACCGATAGACTGATACTTTAAATGGAAGTATTTTCCCAGAACTTAAGGGAAAATGCTAAAAACATGAAAATGATAAAACTGAGGAGATAAAAGATTAGAGGATAGATTAGTACATGATACACACTCATACTTGTATATATGTTTGCATTGCCTAATTATATATAGTGTACAGGTATGCATGTATAGTTATATACATTCATGTTTAGTATATACATAGTATGTGCTATATAGTTTTGTATATACATAAATATGTATATATAATTAAATGTACATATTTATATATAAATTTATATATGCACACATTTTGTATATATAAATAGAAAATTTCTGAAGAAGAGCATAGTGCAGATTTCAAGAGAAAATTCCCAAGATAGAATGAAGGCCTTCAATCACCACACTGAAAGCAAAATTAGTGAAAACAGATCTCTGTCTAAACTTGTCTTCATGTATGGGTCACAGTTTTTTGTTGCAAACTAAATAATTCACTCTTGCCAGTATTAATTATTTAACAGCTATTCTTATTAAAGAGCATCCCCAGAAATCTCTCACAGGCCTGAGAGTGGTCTGCGCATCCAGAAATCCTGCTGAGCTGCCCTGCTTCCTCTGGGGCTCAGCAGCTTTTACATCCAGGGCTCTGCCACCATCATCCATGAGGAACTAAGCAGAGTGAGTGACGCATTCATTAAAAGATCGTTCTCCTGGGCACAGCTCTCTTCTCCATTATGCTTACTTCCAACCTCCGCTCTCTTGAGGTTGCTACTGAATGATGGAACCTGAGTTGTACACGGGAACTTTGGCTGGAATAAAGTAGGAAGATGAAGGAGTTTCTGGCTTCTGTCTTGCTTAGGAAGGTGGGAGCCACGTTGCAGCTAATTACCCAATGTATTTATAGGGAGGGTGATCACAGATGTTGAGAGCCTCACATAATGAGTGTTGACTGTTCGTGTCGACATTTTTAGTACTTCAAATAAAATGGAAAAAGTGCTAGATGCTTCCAGATGAGAGCATTATAAAAAGCAGATTGGTTATCATCAAAGAAAAATATCAAAGGAATTTAAAATGCTAGAACTCAGTAGAGTTTTGTGTCTGGAGAGTTGTGAGAGGAAAGTATTTAATCACTTATTCCATTATAAGCATTTTGTATGAATGTTTTGATTCAATGTTCTCCCAGAACTGGAAGCTAGAAAGGGCATAAAGATATTTGATAACTGAGAGGGAGTGTAGAGGCACTAAAAACAAACTTTACCTGATTTACAGCACTTGTGGGCTCTAGTAGAAAGTTACATTTTATTTTTGCTTGATTTTAATCCACCTCCAGGGTAAGGGAGGAAGAAAAGTGGCACTTATTAAAATACCTCCTATCAGCCCAGCATCATATTTTGCATTTCATATCTGTCATCCTCTTAGTTATAATTCCACATATGTAATGTAGAAATATTCCCACTTTACAAGCAAGGATACTGAGGCTCCAAGAGAGTTGGCATTTCCCACAGTTGGTAAAGCCTGGGTTTAAACTTAGTGTATTGTGGCCATGCATAATACTGATGGCACTACGTCCCTTTGGTTCCCTCGTGTCTTTACAACTGGGTGACTAACTAGAAGCACTGATTCCTGAATTTATTAATGGAGAAAGGATTTATTGAGAGTAATGGGTTATCAAACATGTGTAAATCCTAAATAGTAAGACCCTTCCAATATTTTTAAATTACTTCTTTATGGTTAACTTTAAAAAATAGATGTACAGTCATAGAAGAGAGACTTCCAAGTTTTTCCTCTCAAAGGGATATTACATTTTTAGAAATACCCTCATGGTATAGAGTCTGACAGAGAAGACAGCTAAGGGGGCTGTGCACTTAGCTTTTCTCCAGGCCTCCAGGCCCAAGTCGTCATCTCTCCCTAAGGGGGTCAGGAAAGCTTAGCTGCACTGCACCAACGGGTTCCCATGTTGCCAGAATTTATAGAGACCAGAGTGAATATGTGGGATGGGACTATCTTTCAATGTCTATACTCAAATAATACACTCTTATAGAATTAATTATATTAAAGATACAGAATTTAGATGTACTAATTTCTTTATAAACGTCACTAGAAGATAAAATTGAAAATTCTTATGTGAGAAAGGAATAAAATCATGTTCTTTTTTCCAAGAAGATGGGCAGTGTTGTGGGGGAGGAGAGGGCAAGAGGGAGAGAGGGAGAGAGTGTGTGAACACATATGTGTGTTGGCTGTTGGAAATGTACGTAACTCCAAGTCCCTCTAGGCTGTATACTTTCTTAACACCTCCAGAGTGACCAAAGACCCCTTGAAAAGTCATTGGGTATTCCAGTTTTAAATTGTACTTCACTGCCAACTTTTGGTCAAGAGGGGCTGATTTCAACTAGGGTGTAAAGCTTTTAAAGCAGAGTGGCAGATGAGATTGAAGGTGGGCATCTTTTAACCCAGCACCTCTCCAGCATTAATGTGTATGTGAATCACCTGGGCATCTTGTTAAAATACATATTCTGACCCAGTATGTTTGGGTGGTACTTGCGGCTTTACACTTCTAACAAGTCCCAGGTGATGTTTACGATGTTGGTTCTTGAACCACCCCTGCAAGTCAGTTCTATCTTGCCTTCCCTCTTTACGCTCCTCCCCACCTATTACGCCTTGAACGTAGGTAGTAATTTACTATGTATGAATAATATAATTGGCATTGCC
Organism: Phyllostomus discolor; assembly: GCF_004126475.2. Lineage (NCBI taxonomy): Eukaryota > Metazoa > Chordata > Mammalia > Chiroptera > Phyllostomidae > Phyllostomus > Phyllostomus discolor. The sequence goes on along the minus strand of NC_040904.2, from coordinate 138,226,859 downwards.
AATACATATTTCCTCCCTTTTCATTTTTTAAATATATTTCATTAGGTAACCTTTCTAGATACAGGCTTAACCTGTCCTTAGCAGCCTTGAAAGATTTGAGGCCATTAAAGAATGGGCTCAAATGCTCAGGAGGCATCCAGAAATTTCTAACTCAGAGGAATCTGTTTTTACAATAGGTTATTGATTTTAGAAAGAGGGAGAGGGAGGGAGGGAGGAAGGGAGGGGGAGAGAGAGAGAGATTGGTTCCCTCCCATATGTGCTCTGACCGGGGATCAAATCTACAACCTAGCTATGTGCCCTGACTGGGAATTGAACCCCCAGTCTTCTAGTGTATGGGATGATGCTCTAACCAACTGAGCCACACTGGCCAGGGCCTAAGAGGAATCTTTTGTGAAACTATACCATCAACACAGTCTTGACAGATAACTACAGGTAATGAAGTCATTTCTGATGTCTTGACAGAAAAAGTTTTCATTTAAGAAGGCTCGATGGTCATAAACAATTTATTCTGAGTTTCATTACAAGGATCTTTTCTGCTCCATTGTTTGTGTATATGTGTGATTTTGGTTTTACTATTTTAAGGTTTCCCATGTATTTTTATGTCTTAGTTCATTTCAGTTCTCCTTATAGATCTACTATACAAGTTATCAACTTGGATTAAAATTTAGCACTGCTTTGAGTAACTTAAAGCTAAATGTCAGTTCAGCGGTTGGCAAGTACCCAGGAAAACTCAGCTACTGTTTCATTCCACTTTCATGACATAGGAACAAACTACTTTCTGTTAAAAAAAAAGTCATAACTTATCCTTGAAAAGAATCATGAAAACTGACAAAGCACTATCTTTTGTGGTTATTATACAGTGGTTATTATCTATATTAAGTAATTTTAATTAAAAATTGACAATTCACAACTATTAATAACTGTAAAGAGAATCTTCTAAATGTTTTTATTTTTTATATTTCAAGGAAGTAAATTTAAATTTAGAAAGTGTTAATTTTATAATTCTCATGGAATACTTTAAAATGTAGGTAATTGTAAGTGATTCTTTTAATCAGATTTTCCTAAAACATTTCACAGTGTATATTGCTATTTCATAACATAATTCCAAAATTTCTTTTATATATCTCCTCTTATAAGAATATTAGGTAATAAGCCTATGTTCTAAAAAAATGCTTTTCTATTATAAAATAACACCAAGAGGGGAATTAGATATAGGAACTATATTTCTATATATTTTAATAGATGTAACTCTCATAGTCCCATGTGCAAAAATAGAATTTTATAGTAATCATGGATAATAATTGTTTGTGACTTTTGTTACTGTATGTTCTCACTCTGTGCCTACCTTTTCACTGATGGCAAAAAAAAAAAAAAAACCCTGAATCTAGAGACTTTTAAAGTATAATTGGCTCACTTCATTGATTTGGGGTAGGGATTTCAAGGTTTACTGTTTACTTCATAGTCAAATTTACACATACCATCTAGGACTTGTTTTTACTTCCTTACCTCTCCTGGTTCTGAGAGGCCACAGATAGCATGAAAATGGGGTGGGCCCTATGTATGAAAGTCTGTCCAGAAAGCATCCAGTCCTGTAATATGAAAAATACAGACATTTACTGAAGAAGATACAAAAAAACATTGCCCATAGGACAATGATGCCTCACTCCCCTTCATAATAGGCACCTTGGGACCTCACACAGTTCTCCTAATGGCCATCAGCTGCTCCATCATATTTTCTTGAATCTCATTTATGATCTGAAATCTCTTCCCTTTCAAAAGTGATTTTAGTTTGGGGAAAAGCAAGAATTCACAGGGCACCAAATCTGAATTGTAGGGGGGCTGAGTCACCTGGGTGATTTGATGTTTTAGGAAAACTCTGCATGAAAAGTGATGCATGAGCAGATGTACTGTCATAATAAAACTGTCAATTACCAGTTGCCTTTAGCTATGAATCATCCAAATAGTTTCCACAGAGGAATGTTCAAGCTTAACACAAAATTGGATGCAGATTCATGCTCTACTCGCTCAGTCATTTTGAAGAGACAGTGACATAGTACACACACTCACTCAAGGGCATCTACCACCCCCACTGACTAGTACAGTGAAGTCATCATTGTTCACACATGCACATTCCAGTCCACTCTCCTTGGCTGCCAGGTTACATCAATGTCACACAAACCATTCTCATTATATTAACAAAGGTTGGACTTTTTCTGGACAGACCTCATATATGATGATGGACAGGTATTGGTATTTAGAAAGAAGCTTCCATTTGAGTCCATGGTTGGCATGATGATTAAATCCTTATTCTCTAGATATGGGACATAACTTAATGTTGACTCTTGGGGTGGCATGTTAGATGGGGGTAGTCACTCATCTGGACCCAGTGTAGCTTCTTGGTACATCTGATTTTCCTTACAGTCTTTTGAACGTCACCGTGGCTAAAACACAAGGTTGTCTACAGCTGGCATGAGAGATCTCTTGGCAGAGATAACTGCTTTCCCCTTTACTCACCTTCTGAATCTTCCACTCAGACATGTGGGATTACCCACCTTCTGAGTCTTCTACTTGGACATGTAGGAAACCTATGGTTCCCTTCCATGTCTGCAACCACCTCTCAAAATGGGAGATCATGGAAGTAAGAAAGTGAGAGTTCAGCACTGTTCTTTTGTTTCCTCCATCCCTAGTTGATTGCTTTCCTCTGAGTTCTTCCCCTTCCCTCTTTTGGGGAGAGAGTGAGGTCCATGGGACAGAACAGAATAGCATATTTCACTCCTATTCTTAATACTACACTTTGCCCAGATGGTCTGGTGAGGCCCACTTCTCTCAGTTTGGGAGGTGGAGTTGGGCAGGAGGTAAAACCTGGTATTGCAAATGTTCTCCACATTCTCCTCCAAATTTCATCTTGTACACTTAAGTCATGGCTTTTTAACATAATCAAAAAGAATGTTTTCTTCCTTTCTTGGTACTTGATTTAGTAATTGTCATGGTCATCTACCACAAAACAATGTACCTCGTGTTATTGTGCTATATCTTGTTGTGTAACACCAGCATGTTCTTGTGGTTTAGCTATTTCTTTTGGAGGCCTTGACCACCACCCAGCTCAACCACTTCCCAGCTCTGTAACCTTGGGGAAATTTTCAACTTCTCTAAGCTTCATTTTAATCATCTGTAAGAGAAATGATGCATAGACAGCGAATTTAGAAATTTTCTGTTCCAGAAAAGAAATAGTAAAGAAAGAAATGATATTAGTATTCTGAAAAGTATATTTTATCACCTTCTTTAAACACTTTGATGCCAGCAGTCCTGGGAGCCTTAGTCCTGTAATCATTGTGCAGCAACCCAGTGGTTGAAATTCTTGACAATTAGGGGCCCTTAGAATCCTCTAAATAACTGGAAGAATATTGCAAATTTCCTCAGTTTTCAAATGTTGATTAATGATTCAGTAGTCATCTTTGCAATTAAGATTTAGGTACTTCTAGGATACTTGTTGTAGAAGGGAGTATGAAACACAGTAGACACTAGTAGGCATTGGACCATTCCTCATGAGTTCTCTCTGGTCCAGAGAATGAAAAAAGGATGTAAATGAGCATTTAGGGAACTGACACACTCCTTTCCCTGTGGTTTGCCATGTGTTGTCATAAATACCTGGTGATGAGTAGGCAAGAAAGACCATTTAATATTACAAGCAAAGTCCTAGAGTGAAAATTAATTTTCACAGTTTGACTTTTTAAAAAATTTCCTTTGAGTATCCTCAATTTTACTTCTAGCTTAAGAAACTGTCTTCTGAACTAGATATGTCTTTTACTAATTAAACCACTAAAGACAATTAAGACTTTAGGAACTAATAACTATATTTTGGGGGGAAAAATGTTTTTTCACTTGTGTTGATTATTATTTTAAAGTCTTTTCATCTAGTGAGTTCTTCAGTTCCTTTTTTGATCCTTATCTACCTCATGAATTTGAATGTCTACAAAGATGAATATAATTGGTAGCTATGCTTTCTATGTTAAACATATATGGGGTGATTTTTCTTCAAAGTAAATTATGTCTTTGTAGTATTAAGTTACTCTAATTTCCTACCTCCATGCCTTTATTTTCCCCTGGAGAAAACCCTTCCAGGGCATGACCTAATGAATTCTGGTTCAAATTTCCAAATGAATCTGAACCAAAGTGATTCTATAATTTGGTGAAGGAAACCTTCATTAAATGCCCAGCAAGGGAATTTTTAGTCTTTCATACCAGACCAAAGTACTTTTCTTGACATATTGAAATTGAACTTCAACATTTATGAGACTATAAATTGCAATGGCACATTGTAACATGTCATGAGTCCAGTAGAGCCTCAGGTCAAGGGTTTTTACTTTCTCTTTAACCCCATTAAAAATAGCAGTGTTTCTAATTATTTTTCCTTTAAAAATTAGAAAAATATGTCCTCCTCTCCAGAGAGATGTTATCTTCAGTTATTCCCATAATTTATTATGATTGCATGGGCTGTGTCTTTATAGCTTTTATTTGGCTTGACCAAAGTGCAAATTCAATATTATAGGTATAACTACTTAGCCTTCTCTTTTGAAACCTGAAAGTGGTTTTGTAATAGAGTTAATTTTTGTTTTTCCTCTTTATTCCTGACTTTTGCCATCTTCTTATCTCAAAAGCTTCTTAACATTACAATTTCAAGGGAACACTACTTTAACTGCAGGGCCCAAATCCATTTACTATTGTGTTCACATTTAGTTGACCCTCTGAAGTTGAACTGATGTTTTCCTATAGCATTTCTTTTGTACCTTTCAAATATGGTCACCAGATTACAGCATAACTGGCAAGAGCTTCCAGCTCTTATGATCTATCATTTTGGAAGGTTTTCTGAAGTAGCCTGACATTTAGAGAAACATGCTGTGTTGATGGCTAATTGGCTAGTGTTCTTCAAGACACTGACATTTTATTTATTCTGCTAACCGGTTGGCTGAATAGAGGGGTTTGCTGTGAGTTGTAAGAACAGAAAATGCACAAACATATAAAATTCAGTGTGCATCTTACTTATAGACATCAACTATGTGACTCATAGTTGGTAATCAAGGGAAACTGATGCTAACAGTCTGAAGACTGTGGGAACTACAGAATTCACTGTGGGCTTGAATACATAGCTTGAATTGGTGGGAAAAAAGGTAGCCCTTGGGATCAGGAAGCAGGATATCCAGTAGAAATTCTCTACAGGAAGGGTCTAGCCAGGACATAGCCCCATTACTTCCACCATCATCAGTGAACTCTAGTCTTCCCTTCATCTTTCTGTCACTGGTTCAGAAATGATAGTCTTCCAAGCAAGAACATCCAGTTAGCTGAGGCTATGTCACATGCCTTCCCTGTGGCCTAAGGACATGGAAAAGACACTGGCCTTTTATTTATTTTTTTCCTGTAGACTATACACAATGGAAGGTTCTCCTCCTAAATTGGAAAGTGGCTTTCTAGATAGAGAATTTAAAAAAAAACTGCAAATATCCACTATTTTTTATAAAACAAGCAACTCATTATTAATTTCTATTTATTTATTATAAATCCTCACCTGAGGATATTTTTATTATTGATTTTAGAAAGGGAAGAAGGTGGAGAGAGAAAGAAAAATTGATTGGTTGCCTCCCGTATGCACCCTGACTAAGGATCAAACTTGCAGTCTACATATGTGTCCTGACTAGGAATTGAACCTGCAACCTTCTGGTGTATGGGACAATACTCCAACCAATTGAGCCACCCAGCCAGGGCTTGACAATTTATTTTTTTAAATAAATTTATGTTTCTGGGACATCATGAACCTAGAGAATCCCAGCTCTGTTAACATATTATCTGGGCTGGCTTGAAAAAGGAAAGTAACATTTCTAATTCCTAATATATAAATTTAAAATAATAATATTGACTGAATAGGATTGTGTTGAGATTCTATTTATAATGCCTAACAGACAGTGAAAAGTATATTTCATGCATTCATTTCTTTCATGGTCTTTTCCTTCTTAGGCAGCTTATTCTTTGATTGGTGTGATTGTAATTTTTTAAAAGTTAATATAACTTTGCTGCATGATGATTCTGTTCACTTATCTGCAATTTTAAAATAAATGATAGTGTGATGTTTTTTTTTCTTTAACAGACAGGCTAGCCTCAATGAAGCAGCTGAGAAGTATTACGATCTGGCAGCCAGGCTGAGGCCTAATGTAAGTACTTTCCTGATGAGAAGCATTACTCTAGGGGACAGACGCACAGCTTATGATATTTTAGACTAGAAGCCTCTTAATACTGGATTTTTTCTCTCTGATCCTTCATTCTCAATACCCACTAAATGGCTACTTCAGCAATAAAATCTGCCAATCTCAAGCTTCTTTCTCTTCCCAGAGGTGCACATTTCTACTCTCTATCCTGTGTAAATCATCAATTTTTATCATCAGGTTTTAGCATTTCTAAATACTTTGCATTTGGAACACTGCAAAGTTAAAATTAGTTTCTTGAAAGTTTGTTTGCTGTGGTGTTAAATATCTAAGGAGTTTCTAACCTCTAAAGTATTTTTTGAGTTTACATGTAGGCAAACCTAGAGCTGTGAGCCTTTTTCATATTCCACAATCCTCATATCTAATAAATTTGCTTTTCAACTTTATCAAGTATGTTTTTATTAGAATTTTTCCCTGGGTAGCCACACTTCCATAAAGTAAGATGGATATAAATTAGATCATTACTACTGAAATAGAGGAACCATTTCTGAGAAAATAAGAATGGGTTTCGTATCGGTCTTCTAAGCACTTTTTATTCACAGCACATCACTGAATTCCAGTACATTACGTTTTTTCTCAAACACACTGTGCTCTGCATCACTCTCCAACACTGAAACCTCTACCCTGCTCTCTGGATCTACACCATCTATTGAGAAATGTAATTTTGTAATGAAAGTGCATGTGTGATGTGACTACAAATGATGGAATCAGTCCCATTTTTGTACACTAACTCATCTGTTGGGCCAATAAACATCTATAGAGTGCCTGTTTTGTAATACAGAGAATTCATACCCTAAAAGACCACACAATGTAGTAGAGAAGACTGAATGTAATCAACTAATTGAAATACAGTGTGGCAATTCCTACAGAGAGGAATATACAGCTCTTTGGGAGCACAAGAGGAGGATCGATGCTTCATGAAGGCAACCCACACAGGAAGTAGCTCTTTTCCAGGAGATTCAACCACATGTAACCTTAGCCCTGAATCTAAATGTCCTTAGTTGCATTAATAATGAGGTACTTTTAAGACTTGTGAGCTGTTTGTAATGGAAGAAAATAATTTAATAGTTGTAATGGTAGGAATAATACCAGCTAAAATTCATTGAGCACTTACATGTGTCAAGCATTGTGCTAAGTACTTCATATGAATTTCCTCGTTCATTTCTCAGAGCAACCCACAGGTAATTCCTTGGTCTCCATTCTGCTGAAGCTCAGAGAAATTTACCCAGTGTCACACCTGGTAAATGGAATCACACTGGAACCTAGGTTGCTCTGTGCATAAGAGAAAGCTTGATGGGAAAATGCACTTATATTTAGAGAGGAAACGCAGACTGGAAGTCCAGGAAACCAAAATAAGAATGGTCCTCATTCAGTAACTATTTACTGAGTACCTATTAAGTGCCAAGCACTATTCCTGGCACTGGATGCACAGCAGTGAACAAAATTGACAAGAGTCCCTGCCAGTTGGGAGCTTAGCATCTAGACTAAGGAGATGGTGCAGAGGCAGGTAAAGTATATGGCATGTCAGAGAGTGATAAGTACTTTGGAGAAAAACAGAGTGGGAAAAAGGGAGTTAGGAGGTGCCTGGGGGAGGTGTGCAGAATGCCTGAGTTGGGCATCTTTGTGTAGCATTGACCAATATGATGCTTGTAATGTACATAATAAATGATGATGTTAAATTTAGCCTTTATTCATTGAGTATGTCACTTGAGTGTCACTTTTATTTTTGTTAAGTGGTTGATCAAAAGGACTTCTTCAGCAGATTATAATGGATTAGTAAGAGAAGGGCTCTGAGCTATTTGACCTGGCCTTAAAAATGAGAAAGACACTGAGGGGCCACAAGACTTAAGCCTGACTTATGAGATTGTTTATTTTAAATGACTAGCCAAATCATAAAGTCAATATTTAATCTCCAACTCAAAGCCATTTTTTCTGAACCCCCCAAAAGTTTGTTCATAAATACAATATAGACTGCTTTTGAAAAATGCATTTATTCAAGTGAAACCTCCCTTATCTGGTAATAATAAATTAAGTATTTTATGGACTTGGATAGAATACAAAGTTCATATTTAACAGTAAATAAACGGTGTTACAATCGATGGATCTACAGATGTGCTATTTTTCTTTCTGTTTTAAGAATGGTGCTTTGGTTTTCTGTATGGAATCTAAGTAGGTAGATACCACCAGGACAGAACTGATAAAATACAGTTAAGATTTTACTCTGAACCAAAGAGATCTGCTTAAATAATAGCCCATGTAATGATTTATTAGCAGTTAGCATCTGATCTAAATTAAACATCCATCTGATGTTTCTCTTGCTCAAAGCTGTTTATTCACTTTGTCATAAAAGCATTGTCATTTCCATGCTTTAACTTAATAAATTTTCATTGCCTGCTTATATGGGAACACAGTTAAACAGATCTCAGTTCCTACTCCATATTTAAATAGTTTAACTATCTTTTCTTTTTTTGTTTTTCACACGATAATCTTGTCTCACTCTTATTTTGCATAAAGCATTTCTGTTTAAATGTCCAACCACAACCATCAGTAGTTGTATGTGGGGGACTCTGGGCATGTGTTAGCAACTCTGCTGTCTGACTGTGACTGCACACAGTGAAATGTGTGACTGCCCTCCCAAGCACACCATGTGTCCTCACATTTAACAGGTTGTTGTCTGTCTAGTGGAAAGACCTCTCTCTGAAGAAAATTCTTATTTCATTTCTTCAGTATGTCCTATAATGAACTTCTTTATTTTTTCTACTCTACAAAGCCATATTTTTCTATAAAATTTACTTAAATTGTCAATTGACCTTGTGGATTATTTTATATATCAATTACAAAGAATTCCAGTAATCAAATCCTGAAATAATTTAAGTCTAAGTTAGCAGGAACATAATTTTCAGTTTTAGATTCTGATATTGTCTCTTCATTGAGGATATTCAGTACATTGCCATTTAACTGAAGCACACAATCAGAAAAATAGATTTATTATCAAAAGTAGCACCATTAAAAATGTTTGTCCTGTGTATTGGATTTAGTCCTATGTATTGGATTTGCTCTAAAATTAAACCTGATATTATATATAAATATATTTCTATAGTGGAAAAACTCTTTACTAAAATTGCCATTTTGTTTTTCCACTTTTAGTTCATTTTTTTTAAAAAATTGATTTTCCAGTGGAGGTTACTTTAAAAACACAACACTGTCATCTGTCTTCTCTCCCACTTATGCACATTAAAAAATGCTGACTCTTGAGGACTGGAGGGAGCATTTAAATGAAATGGTTTTGTTCTTCCTGTGGGAATTAAGCCAAATTCTGCATTAACGTAAGGATTTTTAAATATAGAGAATGGGGAATTTGCATAGTACAAAGTCACTCACTTTTACTTGGCTTTTAGTAAACTCTAGAGTTAGAAGAGAGTAATGACTGATGATCACGTTTGTATAGCTTATATTTTTCTAGATGTAATTGCTTTAGTCTGAATTCATTCAACTTCTTTATAAAGTTCCAGCTTTGTGCAAGACTATGGAAAATGCAGTAAGATTACACTCCAGGGCAGTAAATAAGGACTTTGTGGAGATTATAAACTAAGTACTAGAAAAATACACAAGAGAGGAATTACTTTCAGTTGGATTGATTCTAAAAAGCATAGAGTCTTATGCATAGGTGGGAAGCTTAGAGAATCTTGAAATAATAAGATCTTCATAGGTGAAGATTTTAGCAGGAGAAGGAGAAAAGAAAGAATTCCAGAAGGTTGAGGCATATACATGGACAAGAACACTGAGCTCAGAAAGGATGAACTATGCCAAAGAAACAGCAAGCAGATATGGTTTATGTTGCCAACACTGGGAGGTACAGAGGAAGCAGAAGGGAGGACAGAACTGGAAACTAAGATAAAGCCAAATGAAAGGCATAGAATACCATACTAAGAAGTAGGAGTTTGTATTCCAGAATTGTGTTAGACAGGATGACATAATGAAAGTGATAATTTAAGATGGCCATTTATATGATATAATGAATACAGGGTGGGGCAAAGTGGGTTTACGGTTGTGAGTACATGAAACACAGAGTTAGTTGTATTATATTATTATTTATTGTATAACTTTCCATATCAACAATTATAAACCTACTTTTGCCCCACACTGTGTATGTTGGATTTGGGAACGGGAAGCTGAGAAATGCAGGCTTGGGAAAATCAACTAAAAGGTCATTGTAATGGTATAGGCAGAAAGTATAATTTGAAGTATGGAAATGCAGTGGAATGGGCAAGATCATGCAGGGGAACTAAATTATTAGACAGGATGTGAGCAGGAAAATTAGTTGGCCCAATGAGTCTTACAGGATTTGGAATGTAGGTCACTCGGAAAAAAAGAGACCCTAAACAGAAATAGGGTGGGTAGAGGCAGGGGTGTGTTTATTTCAAGAAGGAAGTATTATGTTTGGACCAAGCAGATTCTGAGTGACAGGTAGATGTTCTAATTTTCTATGGCCCATTCTTGTCAAGTGAGCATTTTGGGGAAGGCCACAGTTAGGCATAATTCTGTGGGAGTCATTTACAGAAGGGATATGGTACTGAAGAAGTGGATGAGGTCACAGAGGTGCTGAGCAAATGTGGAAAAGTGAAGGGGGGGTCATTTCAAACCCTTGGCAAATCTCTACATTTGAACCATAGGGTAAGGAAGACAGAAGACAATAGAAGGACACAGGAATGATGTTGGTGGGCAGTTTCAACTGTTGCTAAAGGGAGACTGAGAATTTCATTGACCTCAGTTTCTTTTCATTGAAAATGATGACATTGACTACCTTCAAAAGTTAATTTTCACACAAGTGACGTGGACAGAAGTTATTAAGGTCTTAAGGAAATAGAAATTGGAAGCAGAGATTTGTAATTTATTCTGTAAATAAGTTTGGAGGTAAATAAAATGGGGCAGTGCCAAAGAAACATTAAGTATTATTGATTAAATATGAAAGATAAGTATTAAGGTATATGTGTAAGTGTTTGTCTCTAAATATGAGACTAAAAATATGTCCAAAATAGAGGGGAGAGCCAAAGAAATGCTGAAGATCTTAAAGGATCATTTCCTCTCCATGGGCTGAAGGAGAAAAAAGTAGACTGTGAAAATAGAGAAAGAAAAAACAAAATTTAGAAATGGATGGGGATGCAAGCTTAGGTACTAAATTACTTCTATCATAATTATGTGGTTATCTGCTAATCCTGTGATAATAGGGCAGGATTGACAATGTCAAAAACCTGTGGGAAGCTGTATAGTCTGAGGCTCAGTGTGGGTCATATTTGGTAAAGGCCTGTGGTATCTCTATGTGATAAATAACTGCCAGTAGAAGTACGTTTTCGTGAGACATGTGTTAAGCCTTTAGCCATTTTGTCATAATTCTAAATGAAGTCCTGAAATCACAGGTGAGTTCCTTCTGGTTCTGATTCAGCTCTCCGACTTTTGTTAGATGTTATATTTACCCTTTATATTTTTAACATGTATAATATTTCATAAACATTCTTCCATGTGCATTCATTATATATGAATTAAAGGGTAATATGTTTCGATGATCGAAATTACCCAGTAGCAAGTTAACATACGTGCATTATCTTTTTCCCAGGCACTGAGAACATAAATTACTTCAGAGAATTATTATAAAATCAAAGACAATGTTACCAATTTGGGCTCTATAACAGTGATTATACATCAGAAGATCCAAATGAGAAATCTGGGATTCAAACAAATGAGCTTACTCCAAGAGAGTGCAGTTGTGTTATGAGATAGTCCACATATTCTACAATCCATTACTTTCAATTTGGACTACTCTTTGAATGGTAACTATATGGTGACAGGGGCAGTGGGGGAAATGGCTATGCAGGAGAAACAACCACTAAGACTGGGACCTGGGGAAAAAGGTTAAGAATAATTATTTGGGCTATTGTGATGGAAGAGGGAAAATACTGTGAGTTATAGTTGTTTTCTGTTGGGAAAGATATTTCTCAACCCTAATTAGAACAAGAGACCAAGAAAATAAAGTTAAACAGGACAGATTCAGATGTGACCATAAAAGGGATTTGGTATGTGGGGGGAGAGAGAATTACTGGGAGTTTCATTTTGTTGGGAGAAGATGACAGGGTTAATAATAATTTGTCTGGGAAGCAGTTAAACCACATTTCTACTTGTAAATGGAGGAAGAACCATATGGCCTCTTCCAAAACTTTCCAGGAGTTTCTGTGATGTGGGAAAGTTACATACCATGTGTCTTTTGACTTTCAAGCATTAATAGTATGTGGATCCCAGAATCACCAGATTGATTTTATAAGTAAAATGTGGTTTAAAAATTGCACATATACAGGGTCCAGCTGAAGTAGCACCATTAAGTGTGGTTGGTAGGGTACGTGAATGTCTCTCACGAGATGGACAGCAATTTGAACATTTTACCTAAAGTGTCATATGGTTTGCTTGAGTGTGATATTGCTGTTACAGAATTACATGCTTATCATTTTGTAATAAAATATTTTTATGTAATAAAAAAGGGCATTATTTGTGCTGGAGCCTGTATTTCCCACCATCACTAGTTTTTTCAGTTTCTATATATCTTATCATTAGAAAACGGAGTGAGGTAAGCTGCCAAACTCACAACCCATAATAGGTTTCAATCAGGAGAGAAATTGCCATTGGTTTCCCCCTAAATTTTACCTGGTTTTATTAAATGGGCCCAAAGATATCACTGAAACAAAACTGTTATATATTCACATATACCTGAATTAAATCACCAAAGGGCTTCATCACATTGATTTTATATTTATTTATGCACACATCAGTAGAAATCAAATATCTAATTCTTCCCATGTAATTTCAGCAAGATAGATGCTCACATCCCCGAGAGATTCAGTTATGCCAGGATCAACTTTAGTGTTATCACAGCCATATCTGTCTTCAGACTCCTTTTCACTGTAGGTCTTTTTTCCCAAATTATTTAGATGTTGCTGCTCTTTCCTTCTAACAAGTTACAAAGCCTAATTTCTGATGCATTCACTTCTCTCTGCTTACATTGTAGTTGCTTTGTACTGTGTTTCTATTTTGAAAATGTTGGGTAAACCAGAAAAAAAGTTGTTTATTTCTAAAGTGCTTACATTGTAGTTGCTTTGTATTTCTATTTTGAAAATGTTGAATAAACCAGAAAAAAAAAACACTTTTCTAAAGTGTTTATCATCTGTGTAAGTCTTCATGCTTAGCAGGCAAAGATGGTTGGTACAGACCCTCACCCCCTAACCGGCAGTGTGAGCTAGTTGTCGCCTAAACTGGGATCAAATGGTTGGGCTGAGCTCAGCTGAATTTACAGAGTTTCTGTCCTTGGGGTCTTGATATTTATCTTGATCCACATGCAATCATTTTAAACATTATTTTTCAAAATCTATGTATGAATGGTGTGTGTTTTAGATTCATAGCCAGTAAAGAATGGCGGGCAGTGCAAGGCATAGGCAGGAACTGGTGTGGCTCTTGGGGATAAAGAAAATCAGCTGGAGTACTTTAGGTTGAGGAACATCAAAACCTTTGGGAAATTCCCCTTAATTATGTTCTCTGATTCCAAGCATGTTTATTTTTACTCACATTTCTTTCTGGGGGTATCCCTTTGGGTGGATTTATTGCTTTAATTGTTTGAATGGTGGGACCACACACTAAAATTATATTTAGTCACTTCTCCGGAGAAAGTGGATTTCTGGTTTCTTGGAAAACTCAGCTAACCTGCACACACTGGCCACCTGGAACTAGCTGCTGGGGTGGACTAGGAGCTGCCATTGAAAAAAGGTCCATTCCCATCCCTGGCCACTACATCCTTCATAATCCCCTTTGGTTATTTCCAAAGCTGGCCTGCCCCGTTTCTGTCATACTTTCATGTTTCTGATCCTCAGTTGGCCTTATGGAGCTATGTTTTTCTAAATACACTGAAACATTAACAAGAAGTTATGTTTGTGTATGAATCTTTATTCCCTCTCTCTTCTAACTTGCCTGCAACATTCCACTTTTTTTTTGTTTTCTTAGCTTTCCTCTACTCCTAACTCATTATCTGTCCAACCCCTTACTTATGTCAACAGATAAAATTAATATTTTACCCTAAAGACGAGTAAAAGTTGGACAGAACCTGAAAAATTAATAAATTGGTAGATTAATTTTTCTTGAAAGTTCTGTGCCCTTATTAATGAAAAAGATATCCTGACACCTTTTTTTAAATGTTAAGGATGATTTTATGTAGGACTACGGTGATAGGTGTCAAGAATACTGCAAGAGGGGGATTAGGTTCCATTTAAAATATAGCACAGACAGCTGGGGGCTTATAGCCAGTGTGCAAGGGGGAAGGGGAACTTGATCAGATATCAAGGGAGTGGGGTGCTGTTCTCACTAACCTGACTTAGCAGAGTTTTTGCTGCAGCTGAGCTAGGCAGGCCTCACACAAGGCCCAAAAATGAGGCCTAGTCAAATAGATACCATATTTTTCGGACTAAAAGATGCACTCCCCACCCCCAATTTGGGAGGGAAAGGGGGTGCGTCCTATAGTCCAATTGTAGCTCACCTGGTTCTCTGGGGGTGGTGGGTGGCAGTGGAGAAGGGTCACAGGTTATTAAATATTTTACCACATTTTTTGCTTCAAAATTTTTTTTCCTATTTTCCTCCTCTAAAACCTAGGTGCATCTTATGGTCCAATGCATCTTATAGTCCTAAAAATATGGTAGTTTAGAGAAGTCTGTCTCCCTTGGTGAAAGAAAGTTTTGTTCATCCTCAATGACATTATTCTCCCAGACTGAGTTATTACAATGTTATACTTCTTATCGCTGGATATGCCAGAATTAAGAGCTTCTCTTTATCATTGGAGAATGGTTTGCTTAATACATTGCTTTAGTATTGTTTTTGCTAACAAGGTGCAGAAAAGAGGCAAAAAGAGTGACAGTTTTAAGAGGGGGAAAAAGCATGTAAACTGCAGAATTTTTTCAGTCATTGTCTTATAATCAACTGTATTTCCTTAGATATACTTGGTGGTTATGGTGTAGTATTATTTTATCCCAACCCTGCAAGTGTGGTTATATCAAAGTTCAAACTATAGAGATTCAGTTTCTTAAGAATAGGTCATTTATATTTGACCAACTCTTGTTACGCCCATGTTGTTGTCATCTCCACTTCCCAGTGTCACTTTCTCTTGTGATCTCTACTGAAATAACTCCCAGAAATGCAGCTTAAAAAGATAGGCACATTGCTCTTTTGAAGAATAAATGGCACTTTAAAGAGGGCAACTGCGATGCCATTAGAGGTCTTGTGACAAGAAGGAGTTTGACAAGGTCACTTAATCACTATATAGGTTTCATTTGAAAAGTCAGTTGGTCAGCTTAGGAACACTATAAAGAGAAAAGCAATTTGAAAGATTCGTTAGAATGACTTACCAAATTACATATAAGCTACTTGCAACAATTTATAACTAAAAAATAATTTCTTAAAATACATGTAGAAATAATCAACTGTGTTTTTGAAAGTATGATATGTCAGATTCCAACAAGTTCTAGAATGGATAGATGTCAAACATCACTGGTACTGCTATCAATCTTTTTTTTTTTAATTTCTCAATCTGAGTTACTCTGCCCTTATCTACTTAAGTGTTTAGTAATTAATGCATAGCTGCACCTTCCCCATGGAATCTATACTGATAATATAGTTTATCTTTTGACTTTAATTATAATTTTGCTGGTTATTTATATATGAATCCTAATAAAACCCACTAAAACAAACAAAAATCTTCAACATATATTAATTTAGTTTTCCTGTGAGACAAATTAGTTCTGTGAAACATATCCTGCATTTTTCTCTCTAATTCCAGAAATCAATGGTGGTTTTGCCTTTTGCTTAACAAGGTTTGTTCAAATGTCTTTTCCCAAACACTATACTATATATTGGTTAAATTTTCATAATTATAAGTTTTATCTGTTACAACTTGCTCTTTCCTTGTAACCACAAGCATGCTATCAAACTATCAACAATCAGACTTTCAATAATAAGTAAATCCATAATATGTATTGATACTTCTTTAACCATAATACCCATGGAAATAAAGAAAAACTATTTGAAAAATTGTCAAGATGAAGATATTGAAAGACAAAAGAATTTTCAACATACATTTCTATGGGTCATTTAAACAACAAACCCCAAATACATGGACAACCATGTTTATTTACAAATTTTCTTTTAGGGAAAGAGATTCTTATTTACAATTTATAATTTCTCACTTATATTTAGTTAATTTTCTCTGTCTCATTTTTTATATAGTTTTCTTAGGTTAGCATTAAGAGCATTACATTCCTCAGATCTTGAGGATGGAATTATTTTGCTACCCAAGGGGATTACGTACTTTAATTAGTCTTGGAAGTCTTTACTGGAGACATGCACATATGCTTAGTTTTTCCCTTCATTGAGAAATATGACATTATTGTTTTATTTTCCACTAAGTTGACATATTGACAGTATATGCTGATTGTCTTTCACAAATTTCCTACATGTAGGGAATGTTTATGGCAAACAGATGACGGATTATACCCTAAGCAATATAGTACCATGTCATTCTTTAAACCCATTTTTTATGTTTGAATTTGTATAATCTGTGTGTCCATGTTTAGAAGTTAGGAATGTTTATCACACACACTTGATGTAAAAGAAAAGAGAGCACTCACCTGAACAGCAATAGTAATATTGAAAAAGTTAAAAGTTGGTAACTATTGTAACTTCATATTTCCATGTGCATGTCTATTATAAGTTATTTCCTTAAAAAGTTTATCTTTATAACTTATAGAAGAGTAAACATGATAATGTTGGACACAAGAAAATTGTCCTTTCTAAAAAAATCAGCCTAAAGACATCTATACTAGTTAAATACTAAAAGTTCTATCCCATTTTCACATTTGGGAACTGAGGCAGAATAACTTGTTAGTATCTGACAACTGGTGGTAGAGCCAAAATACAAATCCAGGCAGTCTGGTTTTATAACCTGTGCTCTTAACTCCCTGTTTCTTGAATAAGATTACCTACAAAAATATCAGTAATGATTGCAAATAAAACCTGAGGCGCTGGTGTGGCTCAGTGGATTGGAGTGTTATCCCATCAACCAAAAAGTTGTGGGTTCCATCCCTTATCAGGGTACATGCCTGGGTTGCAGGGTGTGTTTAAGGTGCAACTGATCAATGTTTCTCTCTCAAATTGATGTTTCTTTACCCTTCTGTCTCCCTCCCTGCCCCTCTCTCAAAAAGTCAATAAGCAAGTCCTCTGGTGAGGGTTTGAAAAAAAACAAAAAAACAAAAAAAACCCTGAGGCACTGAAATCAAGGCTTCTTGTTTAAAATGTGGTGACTCAAATTTTTTAGAATGTTTGTATATTAATCTTTCCATGGAGAAGTGTTATTTATCAAAATTGTCAAATTCCTGAGATTAATTCCCAGACCCTCAGACATATGCCTATATCCATCCTACCCAACATGCCCTACAGATTCCAGATGGAGAAGCACTGGAAAAAAGGAGTGGCCTTCTTTATAGCCAGAGAAGCAGAGTGACAATTACATATCAGTTTCTAAAAAACAGGCTCCTGGGGATATAATGGGAAATAAGGTTATAGTGATTCCTGCCCTGTCAGAGGTGTTACAGATGCAGGTTTAGCATTTAACTGTGCCTTTATTTTTTTTTATGGCTGGTTTATCCAGGTTATGAGCCTTGAAACTTTGCATCTTCCACAGCCTAAAAATGCATGGACTCAATCACCTTGCCATGTTGTCTTCGAAGACTATTTGGGGACTTCAAGGAACATAGGAAAAAAGTTAATTATTTTTGTATTGCTTGAAATGTATTGATTACTTTGTCCTGGATTGACTCATATCATCACAGTAAATATGTTTCTTATTTCTCATAAAAATTGTTTTCTTGTCTTTAATAAGCCCTTAGAAAAACTGAAGCAAGCAAAACTTAATGCAATGTTGGTTTAGAATTTGGAAGGCCACATACTTTGGATAATAGGTCCCTACGTACCCGGCATTTCTTTAGGAAGTTTTACTGTTACCAAACATATGTTCTGTAAATGAAAGTCACAGGACAGTGATCTGGGTGCATCGTGGCAGGTTTTGCTTTATTTCTAGTGTATACATTTGTTATAAGCTGGGGATATATTTGGGGGAAGTTCATAAATTAAGGTCATTGTGATTTTGTGTCCTGTATAAAATGTTTATATACACAGGAATTTAAAATAAATAAAGCAGTATACATGCTACTTGAAAATTTTTGAAAACAAAAATAAGTTAGATATATGATAGATCGAATGTACATTTTTAAGCTGGTTAAACTGTTTAATCAATAGAGTATTATAACAAAAAGCTTTTATTGAGTAATTAATAGTTGATCCTTTAGTCCTAAATTTATCTGGCCTTAATACTTCTTTCATATATCTAAACTGAAATTGCTGGCTATGGTAAAGATGTTTAATATAATAGAAAGTCAATTGTTTTAACTTTCTATAATATCATGATAACTTTTTATAATATCATGAAGATACTATATGCAGTTCTTTTTAAAACTTGCTTTGAACTTTCAGCTCTGTTTTCATGGAAATGCATTGTCTCCTCAAACTTAAAGTGTGCTTGTACACACTGGACAGGAACAGCCCGAGCTGTGCCAGATGGGTGTTGGTAGCAGCCTCCGAACAAGTCGGAATCCCTGTGAAGGCAGGAATAGTGACAAACACTATGATACACACTAGCACTGAAATTTGATGATCAAAGGACAATTCATTATTGCATGATTTGAAAGCTTGTTTGAATTAAATGCTTTGATAAACCAACAGAGCATAATGCTAAATGATCCTTGATATATTGAGTAGTTATAGACAGCACCTTCAAAAATATATAAATAAAGTTTTATTATAATACACTTTTATAGTCATAGCTATAGGTTAGCCTTTAATGCTATAGCTCAAAAGTATAAATCTTAATCATGAATGTATATTCTGTGTACATTAGTAGCATTAGAACTTATTAAATATTGAGGCATAAGCTGTACTGTTTCATGATATGGTGAAAGTGTTAAAAAAAAAACTATCTACTTCCAGCTAGAAACTTTGGATTTTGTCTTCCTGAATGTATAGAGACTTGTCTAGCACATATAATCTGTCTATGTCCCAAATGTTACTTTAAATAGCACTTCTCAGTGACTTCCCCGGTTTGAGAAGAGCAGTCTCTGCAGTGAGCTGCCAGTGGAATCATGTCATAGTTAAGTGCCCTGGTAGGTAATGGAGCTTAGCAGGTTAGGCTCTATAAACCGATGGCTTGAGGACTAACCAAACCTCAGTGACCTCTGGCTCTGCGATCTTGGGCATGTTACTTAGTATTTGTAAGCTTCATCTGCACCCTCTATAAATGGAGGTAGTAACAACTATCTCAGAAGGTTTGTTATGGGAAATGAACACTATATATAAAGTACTTAGAGTGCTGCCTGCTGCATAGGAAGTGCTAAATTATTTACAGTGCAGGAATTTGTCTATATGTTCTTGGCACAGAGAAAATGATTTTAAATTAAGCCAGGCCACATGGACAGTGAGCAGCAGTTGGTATTGCCAGGCTCAAGCATGCTCCCACTCAGGGCATTTATACTCGTTCTTTCTTCTGGCTTCCATGCTTTTCCTTCAAACATTAGCAGGGCTTGCACAGGCACTATCTTGAATACCTGCTCAAATAACCCCCTTATCACTAAGACTTTCCTTGCTGCCCCATGTGAAACATCCCTATACCCCCGAAGTGCCCTAACTCTTTATCCTGCAATACTTTTTTCTCCCTGGTGTTTATCATCATCTACAATCTATGTATTTCCTTATATATCTGTGCAGTCTCTCTCCGCTCTCTAGGACATGAGCCCTGTGTTGGCAGGGACTTTGTTCTCTGTATATCCCTTTCCCCAGCACATAGAGTGGTGCCTGGAAGACACCAAGCACCATGCTCAGTAAATATAGTGAAGGAACTCATGTGAACCTTCTGTCCTCTCAGTCTCTGCTGGCTCCCTGTTCTTTTATAGTATGGCCGTCATGCCACACTGAGTGTGGTTCTTGTGTTTTAAACATGTATGTGCATTCTCCTATTCTCCAGTAAAACTTGGTCTTGAAATGCAAGCCGAGAACAACATGGGCTGCTCAGCACACAGCACAGTGATCTTTGATATTGCTGGAAATAAAACCAAAACGCAGCAAGACTGACTGCCAAGAACACATGGAGAGGCTGTTCTGTAGTTGACTTCAAGAGTGATCTGAGTGATTTTTAAAAGATTTTCAAGGACAATGCAGATTTTCTAACTCTCGCTGAGTATAGAACCTTAATATCTTCTCTCTGTACCCCTGATATGCAGCCCCTGGGTTTTGGTTCTCTGAGTCTCAGTCAAGAGACAGGGATCAAGAGAACTGGCATCTGTACCAAGTTTCAAACTCGTACTCCACAACATTCAGAATCACTCAGGTTGTCGGGTCACTGTTCACTATTTATACATTCAGGTTCTGAAACTCGGCCCATGATAGAAGTGACCACAAATCTAATAGAGTAAAAAACATAAAAATTTAAAAAAGTTAAAAAATGTACAGCATCAGAAAAAGTTTGAGAAGTACTGAAAAGACACACACACACACACACACACCCTTTGGGACAACTGCTATAGAGCTCTATATTCCAAATAAAATGTGTTTGTTATTATCTATAAAAGCAGTATAACCCTAAAGCTTCTTTGCTGGCACTATGGTGTACATATATTATAGGCCTCAGATTACTCTGGAAAATGCAAGCTAAATAATAAGAGAGAAGCTGATATTATTAATCCTCTTAGACTATTGAAAATTTGCCAGTAGTTTTCAAAAAATTTATCCCTAAAGGGCATATCTTCCTCTCAACAGGTAATTTTCCCTATATGAGATTTATTTTTTAAAGGCTGACAAAAATATTGCAATGCTGGAAATAATATGAAAAAAATTTAGGATATGAATGATGAGCCAAAAAGTTTTTCTCCATACTAGTCGATGTTATGAAAGAAAAGAAAAAAAGACTAGATGTTATCATTTATTTCCCTGTGCTATTGTCTGTGAATGACCTATTTTGATATTTGGAGTTACAATAGGAGGAAAACACCAGTGACTGAGGAAATGGCAAAAACAGTTGGTGAGGCACCTGTGGTGAGAGGGAAAGTGTGCCAAAGACCTGGCGTGACAAGCCATGACCCTGCAAAGTAGTGGTTTTGTGTCAACCATGAGAATGAGAAAAAGGTCACGGTCTCTGAAAGAGAAATGGCCTGCACTGAAAGAAACCTGAATGCGATTAAAAAATAGTTTTAAAGTTAAAAACAACAAATTGGCTAAACTAGTGTCCATGCTTTCCAGGAAGAGCATCTTCTTCCAGACTCTTTCTGCCTTCAGTGTGACTGGTAATGAGTCTAGTGGGTAAGGAAACAAGGACCAGACTGGATAGCGTGGGGACTTGGCTGTGATGTTTTGTTAGTGGGGTTATTGAATCAACCCTCCATCATTGGAGAAGAGCACTGAGTTTTTTACTCTCCACAATTTACATTTGCTATTAGTTCTTCTGTAAATTCCCATGGTTGAAGAATCCTATCATAAGGGGAAAAGTCAGGGAATGTGGTTATAAACATATACATTCTTAACTGTGCCTTTGAATAAATTTCTTATTAGAATCAGAGTGGTCCTCACTTCCCTCAACAGGTAAAATTTACCAAGCATTGTCTTTTATTTAACCTACCCTTTTCTCCTAGCCATTTTATTTTCCCACAGAGAGAGGGCATAGTGTTTAAATTATACTTTTTAAGTTGTACTCACAGTTTCCATCAGACTACAAACAATTTTATATCCTAGACTTGTCTTTGGGACTTTATTTGTTATTGAAACCCTACTTATAAAACAGTGGGAAAAATAGTGGTGTGTATTCATTTGAATTGAAAGAAGTATTTCTTATGCCTTGAAAATATTGCCCTGTGTCTTTCAAAGTGCATGAAAAATAGAACCCACAGAAAGAAATTAACATTTTAGAGATTAACCATCTGTTTGAGCTCAATTAAAAAAAGACCCCGCAAGGCCTCTCCTAACGTGGTATTCTTGAACTGTTTATAGAAACAATATGGTGAATTTACAATCCAATTAAAACTGATAAGGAAGTCAGCTTTGACGTTCATTAAATAAACCCAAGATTCTACATTCGCTCTGGGACTCTTAGTTTTAAGATAGCTATAATTTTCTTGCTTACAATCAATGCTAATAAATCTTCTCCCACAGCAAAGCAATAGTGGTATAGGTCTATAATTTACTACTGATTTTTTAATCTACCTCCTGTCATTGAACTGGAGCCCAAATGTTATTTGTTGAGAATAAAACCAGCAGTCTTGTCTTTCTGCAATACAGAGATTCCCAGCCCAGAGATTCCCAGCCCTAGCTGCATTAGAATGACTTGGGTAGCTTTTGTAACACACTGAGCCCTGGGTCTTACCAGACACTCTGGTTTTAATTAGTCCAGGACAGGGCCCAGCATCCTAGTTTCTAGTGTTCCCTAGGTGATTCTAATGTGCAGTGAGATTGTGGACCACAAGTAAAAAGAAGAGAATTCTGTTCTTGATATGCTTTTCTTCCGTCAGTCAGTTCCAGCTAAACCACTTACTGTGACCTTGGGTATGTTACTTAACCTCTCTGTTTTTCAATTTCCTCATCTGTCAAATGGGACATTAATAGTACTTAAATCATAAAAGTATTTGAGAATCCAAGGAGTTAATGGACTTCAAACATTTAAAATAGTGCCTGAAACATAAAAAGTGCTCAATAAAAGTTAACTGCCATCAGCATTATCATCTCAGTTTTTAAAGTGGGAATGATAATAATGAACCTTTGGGATACTTCTGTATGAATACATCCAAAGTTGTGCTCTTCTGGGAGATCTTCATTTGTGTTTTCACTTATTATAAAACTCAGTGAAACTTTTGCTTTTATTCTGTTTCAGGCTCTTAAATGTATCACCTTACACAAATTAATTTAGTTCTCTTTCTTCATTATAGCATGGAGTTAATGTAAGAAATACTTGAAAAGATTGAATGGCACGTAGTAAGCATTTGATGGATGTTACTAATTATTAGCATTTTTTAATTCAGTTGCTTTTATTACCTGTGGTGTTTCAGAAGATAACCAATTTACAAAACAGCAGACCTATTTTTGTATTTTTTATGTGCTCTTAACTAAACGAAGTAATCACTTGGGTACAATGAACACTCAAACTAAATCAAACAAAGAGTAATAGCCAGCTTTCTAGCCAGCATGATGGCTCTGTAAGAAGTATAAGGACAAAAATATAAGCCTTTAAATCCTTAAAGTCTGTACAGTTTCATCATGACAAACTCAGTTTGAAGTATTGCATGGCCCTGAGCAAAAAGTTCCTTGAAACTCCAAATGCTAGCTTCTCATAAGTCCTGACCTTTCCGTAGGCAATGCTGACTCTGAGGATTTTCAATCACCTGTCTTGATATGAAAAGGCAAAAAAAAAAGGGGTTGGCTTAATAGTGTTGAAAAAGGCAGATTTTTATATTATTTTTTGTGCTTCTGTACATGTCCCTTATATTCCCTACATTTTGCAGAATTCATTGCACATACTCTAGGATTGTAGTCAGCAGGGTTCATGGGCTGGAGTTGTAGTAGAAAACGTGGAGAGAAAAGCCATCTTTCTGTCCTCATACTTAGCATATTTTTATGCCTTCATTTTCACACTAAATTTTGAATAATTTGTCTGGAAAGACAGTGCACAGCATAATACACCATAAGATTGTTATCATGGTGTAGGTGTTTTCAATGTAACATTAAAATATCTAATTTTCAGAAGCAGTATAAAGGGAATTTAGATGTAAATATACTTTCCTAGATTTAGTCTGCATCTTCAAAAATTACTGACATCCATGTGCTGAGTGAGGGAGAAAAGAAAGAAACCAATTGCAGTGGGAGAAATCAAATGAAATATAATCACTAAAGTACTTTGTTCTAGCATCATATCCTGCTTAGTGTGTCACATCCATGCCCTTGAAAGAGAGAAAACTCATTTGCTGTAATTTAATATTGAGACTTCTATTTCCATTGTTATGCATTAAGAGTCAGGCAACTGACATATCACAAGTGTCTGAAAAAGTTAACCTCTTTAGATAAGATTATTTTCTAAGATTAGCTCTTTTTCCTGCATTCCCAGAATTTATGAATGATACCATCATCTGCTAAGGCACTGAAACAAGATATAGAGAAAGCAACCCAATTCTGCCATTTTACTAGGCATCCCATGTCTCGTTTCTCAAATCTGTCTTCCCTCTTTCCATCCATGCTGACTCTGCTTTTGTGCTGGCTCAATATGATTGTGCCATTGCACAAGTTGTCTCCTCCTTTCTTAGATCCACTTCCTGGGTTGCTGCAGAGTGATATTTCTAAAATGTTAATCCAGTCATATATAGCTCTCCGCAATGAAGTTCACACTTGTCAGATTCTGCTTGCCCCCAACACTCCACGGGTTCTCCAAGAATTCCTCTTGCACTCTACTCCTTTGGTAGATCAGCAAATATAGTTGGTCATGTCAGCTATAACCCACATACTACCCCAAGGCCTCAATATACTGTGACTGCCAAATAAAGTCGTATTTCTTTTAATATACAAATTTCAATGACTTGACTATTCACATAATTTCAGAGTTTCCACTGAAGAATGGCTCCGCATTATACAGAATTGTCTCAGTGTGGTTTCTTAGTCACCACAATGAGCCTTTCTCTGTACAAACTCACTTTGTTCTTAAGCCAATCACACCATACCTGTGCTCCCTTCACTGATCTTCTCCCAGCACGCTTTGCCCCAGTTTGCTTCCCTAACTCTCTTATGCACACATGACACTAGCCTTTGGTTTTTAACTAAATGTTTTAAGATGCTGGAGTGTAACCAAAGGTCATTTTAAAGAAGAGAAATACTTAACCATGGTATTACCATCATTTCATTTATTTCTTTTTTTTCTTTCTCACTGCTGTTATAAACAGTGCTGCAGAATGTCTTCTTTTTTGTTTTTTCTTAAACATTTTGTTTTTACTTCTCTAAGATGGAATTTATTTTTGCATATGATTTTAGGATCGAGTCCATACAGAGATGTTGCACAGCTATTAAAGAACACACGATGTTTATAAGATTTCAGTGGAAGAAATGTATATGTGATTAGTGAAAATGCAAGTTGTAGATTTATCATTATAGTTTTAACACTACCAGCTTGTACGCATAAAGGAAGGGGGGGTGAAACAATATGTGTGAGAAAATAAGTACCAACATGTGGATACTGGTTTGGGTGGAAACATGGAAGTGGAAATTATGAACTTTCTCTTAAAAAATGCATTTGTGTTCCTCCAGAGCTGAGTTTCTTCCCATGGGGCATCCCTAATGGGCCTGCCCTCTTTATGGCTGTCATTATATCATAGGGATAATCCTGTCCCCTCCCAAAGGGTGTACTTTTGCAGTAGTCTCCCCTACACTGGCCCAGATGCTCCCAGCCTCAAAGAGACTAAAAGTGTCCTCACTCCATTTTGTCGTTCTGCCACCCCTCAGAGCAATAGCCTCATCTGCACAGTCACAGCTGACTGCAGCCGTGGCTTTGTCCCAATGTGTTGGAGAGCAAAAGAAAGGAAGTTCAGAGTAGGGTTTCCTTTTATTGAAATTACACACACCCATTTGCTCACGGTTCATTGGTAATAATTTAATTACACAAGCAAACCTGACCGACTGGGAAGTGCTGTATCCAGCAGACAGCATGCACCCAGGAAGAGGGAAAGAACAGATTGTAGTGGGGCAGCGGTCTGCAGGCTCCACAGTATTTCCTATATTGTTTTAATTGTTTAATCTTCCTTTCAAAATGCACATTTCTACTTATAATGGGTTGTTTTGCATCGTTCAACTGAATAAAATAGCATCTATATTCTTGCTATCCTCAATGATTAAAAATCAACCTTTTACTATGGGTCCCTTATCAAGCATCTCTCTGTCAAATTGTATCAAATTGTATGTCCTCTAACAATAAATACACAAGCAAATCCTGGGTTTTCCTTATCTTGAGAAATACAAGTGGCAAAGTTAGAGTTATAAAGTATTCTGTCCTTTATGGATATGCAAATGGATATTTGCAAACTGGTTTGTAATTTAATGGTGGTTACGTAACAACTTTTTCAAGATAGAATGTGTTCAGTATCAAAGTATTGCCGTGCTTCAAAGACCCTTACATTGTCTCTGGAAGACATGCAGTGAACTCGGCTGCCCACTCAGGGTGTTACTCTGTGTGTGCACACATGCTCACATTCGTCTGTCTGTCTATGATTGCCTTAGGAGCATATGGAATAGGCCTACAAGATGGCAAGTAATGAAACATTAGAGAAAAAGATCCTTGGAAACATGATGTCTGGCTGAATTTCTTGTCATCAAGTCTATAAATGGTATTTTAAATATTAGATTTTTATATTTTTCTCCCCTAGCTGAACTGGACCAAAAATGAAGTAAAAGTCACACACAACCCTCTAGACATCTCCAGATTCTACCCTTTCGTTTGTGCCTGAAAGTTGAAACTGCCAACTTCAGTGAAGGAAATGACACCCCCAGTGAATTCCCAGATGTAGCATGTAAAACAGGGAAGAAAAGGCACTAAAATATTTTTATGACTCCTTGCTTCAGTTTTGTTTCTGTTTTAAATAATTTGTTGACTTGTTGTTGGATTTGTTTCTCTGAAAGTCTAGAAGGTAACAAGGGATTGCAATAGACAAGTTTATGCTAAGCTTGTGCCTTCTACATCTCTGCAGAGAAGACTTCCTGCCTGCTTGTCTTGCCTAAACAGAGGGGAAGTAAATTAAGGTCTGGGAAATGAAGAGAACAGCAATAAGCCACCTAAAACCAGAATACTAGCAAGTAGAGGAGGGAAGAAGAATATGAGGGAACTTTAAGAAATCAAATGGGCAGTTTTTTAAGTGTATTACTAATATAGTATTTAATATATTATTTGTTAGTATCAGACACAATAGACTCTAACAAGGATAGTATTAAAAAGGATAAGTAGGATGTTTATATAATAACAAAAATAATAAATTATAAAATTTAGAGATAATTTATCTTCAATATAAAGCAGAAATTAGCAGAGTCACACAGAGAAACACCAACAAATTAAAAACATGCAAATGGCAAGTGTTTGATACCTCAGTAGGATGGAGGAAGTAAGGAGGAAGGGGGAGCCTGTAGCTCTGGGTGACCCAGTGGTGCTGACACTTACTATTCAAATAGGGAATGTAGAAGGAGGAGCCTCTCTGATGGGCAGGAGAACGTGTTGAAGTTGACTACTGGATATCCTAGATGCCTATCAGGCAACTGAACGTGAGCCCAGAGATTAGGGGAGAGGTCAAGGCTGGAGATACAGGTTTTGGAGTCATAGTATAAAACCAAGAAGGAACATGTAGAGTCCATGGAAAGATAATTCCCTACAGACATATTAGCACCAGTTAGAAGAGAAGCTTGTAAAAGTGACTAAGAAGAATTCTTCAAGAGGTGGGAAGAGTGCACGTGCATCTGTGTCTGTGTGTACACGTGTGTTTAAGCTAGAGCCTATAGAGCCTATAGTGTC
The DNA here is from genome assembly GCF_004126475.2 of Phyllostomus discolor. Taxonomy (NCBI): domain Eukaryota; kingdom Metazoa; phylum Chordata; class Mammalia; order Chiroptera; family Phyllostomidae; genus Phyllostomus; species Phyllostomus discolor. Next base: position 138,198,902 of record NC_040904.2, on the reverse strand, counting down.
AGCTGATGGATTTTATGCAGGGTGTGAGAGGGAGAAGTCAAGAAGGCTATATGTTTTGGCTTGAGCACCTTTCAGAAGGATTGAGACGGGGAAGACTCCCCAAGAGTAAGTTTGGTGAGTGAGTGAGTCAGGGAAGGAAATCAAGAATGGATGATTTTTAATAGAGTTGCAGTTTTGTAACTTTATCACAGTTACTTAACTAATGATAATGGGTTTTTAAGCCACACTAGATTATTGTAATGAACAAACTAATTTACATTTAGTAGTTTCTCATTTGCATGTAAGCCATGTATTATAAAGTAGTTGGCCTTGCAAGTAGGTTAAATATGCCTCCAGGAAACCCTTTTCACAATGTTAATTTGCTTAACAAGCTCTTTTTTCTTAGATATTAGAAATGGAAATTGTAACTTAGATGAGGAAGATTATCTCTAGATCTGAAGTCGGAAATGATGATTTCTTACTACCATAAAAATTTGACATCTTGATCAATGTACGTAATTGAGAGAAAAATTTTGCAAATCTCAAATATGTATCCCTTGAACCAATATAAACAAATTGCTTTTATTCAATTTACATTAGATTATTCAAATACAGCTTCTACATATCTGGAGGAGGGTACAGTTTTTTCATAGCTTTTAGAGCCACAGTTTGGAATAACATATTTTCTGCCGCATTCAGGAAGTTTGCTGTCATCATACACCGAAGTCCATACGGCAGTGGTGTCAGGGTGAGTATATGAAGCTACCAGGAAAGGCAGTATGTAGGGACTCCTTTGTCCAGTGAAGTCCTTAACATGGCCTCAGGCCCTGCATGGTCTGGTCTCTGGCAATCACTGTGGTGGAATCTCACATTTCCCTTACCTTTGCTCTCTGAGTACTCATTAGCCTGGTTTTCTATCAGGGTCTTGAACTTGCTATGCCTAGTCCCGACTCTGGACTTTAAACTTCTCCCTCTACCTCCTTCATCTGTTAATTCCTAGTCATTCATCTGATTTCAGCCTGACAATCATTATCTAGGAAAACCTCTAACCCATTTGCTCCCTACACTTCACTTCATAGTTATAGATATTATAGCTGATCTTTATTTAGTTGTGATTATTTGATTGTTCACTTCCCTCACAATAGTATTATAGGCTCCATGAGGGCAGAGTTTATATTTATTTAGTTCCAAATTGCATCCATGACACCTAACACAGTGTCTGTTCCTGGTAAATGCTTAATAAATAACTGTTGAATGAATGTGTGAAGATACGTGATCTTCCCCAAGTCACTCACCTAACTAGAGACAGAGCCAAGCATTTTGGATTGAGCCTACGAGTTATTTCAAGAGAAGTAAAGGAAAAATGAGTTTTAGTTTGCTTCTCTGGCTTGGAACAGATAGAATGAAGTTATTTATAAGTAATTATTACAGGAAAAAAGTTTTTTCTCTATTTCTCTCTTATTCACTCTCTCATACATACAAACACTAGTGGTGCCTGAGGCTACAAGATACAGATCAATCATTGTACAACTGTACCTCATCCCTCCAGCTGTTTTTACAGGCTTTATCTTTCCCCTGGGCTCAAAACAACTTTCTAGCTCTCTGCTCACGGTTATGCCATGGGGCACTTCCAGCACAGCATGTATTCTTTTATTTATCAAATGTTATTGACTACCTACCTATCTGTCATCAGCACTGCTGTAGGTATTAGGAATAAGCAGTAAACAAGACAAATAAAGTCTCTTCTTTTACAAAAAAAAGTTTTATTCTGGTGGTGGAAAGGACATAAAAATGACATGTTATTGAGTGATGCATGTTATGAGGAAAATAAAGTATAGGCCATAAGAAAATAAAAACACAACTTGGGGATATATGATTTAGATTGGATAATTACTTTTTTAGCTTCTCTAAAAGGTGAGATATAACCTGGGACCAAAACAGCAAGGAGGCAGCCATGCAAAAATGAGGGGAGGAGCAGCTGGTGTGAGACCCTGAAGACAGGATGGAGAGAAGCTTGGAGCGGAAGGAGGGCCATTGTGGAGGGAGTGAGCCTGTGAGGGAGGGAGGGAGGGAGGGGCAAGAGCTGAGGTTAGAGAGGTAAGAAGGGGTAGACAGGAGAATAATATAATTTTATGTAAATTTTACAAAGATGTCTCTGGTTGCAGTGTGGAAAATGAATTGTAGGGGCAAGATGGAAGCAGAGACCGTTAATCAGCCATTGCAGTAATTCATGCTGTGGAGGGTGATTGGTCTCAGGTAGAGATGGAAAGAAATGAATAGATTCAGGGTAACTGACTCCATTCTTTCATCCCAGAACATCTCTTCCTCGTGGATTCTGCATGTTAGTACACACTCTTCACTCAAGTGACCAAGCTAGTAATTTTGGTTACCTTCTCTTTTCTTACGTTTTTCTTCACCTTCAACCAGCAGATCACCAAATCCTATCAGACAGTGGCCAAAAATGGCATCTTTAATATTTTTATTTTATATCTCTTTTCACTGGCTTAGCTTAGGGTTCCAAAATTATTTGTTTCCATTCTTACCATAAAAGCTGCATCTTTCTAAAGCATATTCCTTTCAAATTACTGTTATAAATAGTCTTTGACTTCTCATGGATGATAATAATCTTTTTTTATGAGGAAAAAATGATTTTTCTAGCAAGTATTACCAGAAACTAAATGTGTAAGACACGAGCTGTTCTTACCAAGGCTGCCCCTTCCCCTCTGTCCAGTCAGGAGCCAGAGTTTTACCAGGCACTTCCTCTTGTCACCTCCCAACCTCCCAGCACCACTTGCCGTCCGTGAATTCTATGTTTTGAAATCCCATGCACACTACCCTCCCTTGCCTTGAAATCCTTCTGTTCATATGGCCTGCTGTGTTCTTCTCCCTGGCCTCATGAATTCATCCTTAAAAATTTCTAGCAAATATTTCTGTGTACTTCAGTTATTATTTATAATAGCAAAGAAAGTAGAAACAACCTAAATATCCACTAAGAAGACTTGTTAGATAGATTACAGTGTGCACATCCTTTTAATGAATTTAGATAAGTTAGAGTATGTCATATCATATGCTATTCTGAGAGTGAGCAATTAATATCCATTGCTGAGGGCGATTTTCTTCTTAGTCATCAGACTCTTAATGTTAATATCCTCCTACAAAGCTTCAATATTTTTTTCAGTTTTCCACTTTGCAAAAGAATGAAATATGACATATTTTCCTTTCCCAGCTGTTTCCCAAGTCGTTCCTAATTTCTTGATTAACAGCTTGATTTAATTCTTTTTTGTTACGCAGTAGGTGATATTCTTTGGCATTTATGGTAAAGATTTATAACAGTAATGGAATTTTCCAAACTAAATAGAAACAACCCCATAGCCAAATGATGAATATGATTTAATGTTTTTCTCTAATAAAACTCTCACTGCACAATATCTGCTCAGTCTCTCCATTTTGGATATTTCTTATTCTAAACTATTTTTATTATTTACTCTATTACAGTTGTCCCAATTTTTTCCCTTTTGCACCCTTCCACTCAGCCCACCACTGTAACTCACAGTCAGTTCCCTCTCCATTGTCCATGTCACTCATACATGTTCTTTGACTAATACCTCCCCCTTTATTCCACCATTCCCCCCTCCTCTCTCCCCTCGTACAGCTATCAGTCTGTTCCATATTTCCATGTCTCTGATTTTGTTTTTCTCATTAATTTTGTTCATTAGATTCCAGTTATAGGTGAGATCATATGGTATTTGTCTTTCCCTGCCTGACTTATTTCACTTAGCATAATAGTCTGCACATCCATCCATGCTGTTGCAAAAGGTAGGACTTCTTTCTTTCTGCTGCGTAGTATTCCATTGTGTAAATGTAACACAGTTTTTTAATCCACTCATTTACAGATGGGCACTAGGACTGTTTCCAACACTTAACTATTATAAATAGCACTGCTGTAAACATAGGGGTGCATAAGTTCTTTTGAATTGGTGTTTTTGGATTCTTATGATATATTTCCAGCAGTGGAATCACTGGGTCATAAGACAATTCCATTTTTAGTTTTCTGAGGAAATTCCATACTGTTTTCCACAGCAGCTGCACTAGTCTGCATTCCCACCAACAGTATACTAGGGTTCCCTTTTCACCACAGGCCCGCCGGTACTTGTGGTTTGTTAATGTGTTTATGATGGCCATTCTGACCAGTTGAAGTGGTATCTCATTGTGGTTTTAATTTGCATCTCTCTGATGGCTAGTGATGCTGAGCATTCTTTCATATGTCCCTGAGCTCTCTGTATGTCCTGCTTGGAGAAGTGTCTGTTCAGGTCCTTTGCCCATTTTTTAATTGCATTGTTTTGTCTTCGTGGAGTGGAGTCATGTGAGTTCTTTATATAGTTTGGAGATTAAACTCTTGTCCAAGGTATATCACTGGCAAATATGTTCTCCCATACAGTCGGTTCCCTTTTCATTTTGGATGATGGTTTCTTTAGCCATGCAGAAACATTTTGGATTTTAAATATACACTTGTGATTTAGAGCCAAAACTGAAGCATATGCTGTTTTGATTTTACTTATACTTCTATGAATATATTTTTCTCAGAGTCCACATTCCTCCAGCATTGGGAAAAGAAAAGAAATATATTTGTGTATATGTTCTATGCACAGATATTTATGTCTGCTCAGACTCCTTTTGAGAGTGAGCCAGACTAGAGAGGTTCCAAGGTCTATTATGGTTCTCCTTCAGCTGAGGAATTCACAAAACAGAAATTATATTCTACAGATTAAATGGAAAAAATGTTAATTTCCTTCCAGTTTTGGGCCACCTTACTCTTATAAATAATGTATTTTCACCCCTAATGTGTTTTCCCCACTAAAGAACCACCGCCTGGAAGTTGGCACATTCCCACTAACATATGACTGCTTTTCTTAGGCTGCATGCTGTGAAGCAATATCTCACATTTCTTTAGAGTTTCGGAGTTTTGCATATTTCTTGTTTACCTATTTTATTACATATTTCTTATAATACCTAGTAAGGGAAATGACAATTATCTTTTAAGGGAACTAACTCGACAATGTTGGGTAATTTTTCCAGAGTCACACAGGTGTAAATGCTAAGCTGAGTGTTAAAGACCAGGTCTTCCAACTGCTCTTCCACAACGGTTCCCATGTGCCATTTTGGAGAAATGTGTATGATTTCAGTATATCTGAAAATGTTTCCTCCTCATTCGAAAATAAACTTATCAATAATCACCTTTATAACCTGACATCTTTTTGTTATTGTGAGGAAAGAATCATCTGAACACAATGTAATTATGGGGATGAAACAGCTTGGAGAAAAACCCTATTGTAATGCTTCCTAAGCTAACTAATAATACATGAGGGGTCGTCCTGCATCTTACTTATATCTGAAGCACTGTGTTTTCCTGATTAACAAATATAGCAAGAGTGATCTGCAATTAAGATAATCTTTCTACCTATAACACCTGATAAACACTGAAGTAGCTGCTACTCTTACCTTCACCCAGAAAGTAAGTATGGCCCATCCAAGGTATTAATTGATTAACAAATTAGTTTATTATTGGGTTGCTTTAGTGTCACTGCAGTTTGTGTTTTACAATCTCAGTTTTCCTTGTATTCAAATGACTATCTAAAAACAAGCAGATCACATTTTTAATCAGTCTCCACATAATAGGACTTGATAAATGAAAATAAATCAAGTAAGTTAAAACAACACAGGCATTTAGCATGACTGCTTGTGACATGCTAAATTTTGCATTCAAAGCTAAAACTTCAGTAGAATATCTGGAATGATTAAATAATCATGGACAGCCCTGTTTTGTTTTTAAACATCTAAGCATTATAATTTAAACCCTACTGTTCTGAGCAGTGGGCCAATTGCAAAGATATAAATTTCATGTTTCTTCAAGTAGGTATTGATTTATTTTCATTTTAAAATACAAGAAGCAACAAATAAAGACTAAATTTAGAATAATCTAATGGACCCTAAATACTTTTTTTTAAATCCTCACTCAAAGATATAGTATTGATTTTAGAGAGTGGATTGGATAGATAGAGAGGAGAGGGGAAGGGTGGGGAGAGAATCATGGATGTGAGAGTGAAGCACTAATCAGTTGCCTCCCATATGTACCATGACTGGAGATCAAACCTGCAACCTAGGCATGTACCTGACTGGGAATCAAACCCTTGGCCTTTTGGTATATGACATCACTCTCCAAACAGCTGAGCCACCTGGACAGGGCAACCACCAAGTCCTTTTTAGTGTGTTTCAGAAAAATTATAGAAAATTCATGTCAGTGTACAAATAGATTTTCTCTACCTGTCAATTCCTCTGTCTCTTACTCTCTTCATATTTCAGTTAGCCTTATGCCCTTAAATTATAGTTACAGGATATTCCACTCTATGCAAATGTTTGAGACAAGCATTGTGACTCACTACCACTGTTTGCCAAAATGAAAACAATCACTGTATCACCAGCATTATAATTGGGTTATTAGAGTGGAAAGAAAGGCAGAAACAGAATGGAGAGAATTGGGTTTTGGACCCAGCAGTACTGAATACTGGCTTTGTTACCTTGAACAACTTACTTAATTCTTCAGCACCCAGATCTTTCTGGTCCATTGCAAGGATCAAATGAGACCACGTAAGTGTATGTGCTTTAAAAAATGTAAAAGTAGCAACTAATGTAAGGTGCATACAGTATAATTAATACAAGACAGACTTTTTGACCCCTTATGTCACTAAGACTAAAGAAGGTCGAGGGGCTTTGCCTACAATGCATATTGAACAAATAATTGCACTGGTAATTCTGAAATATTATACTTGTCAGTAATTCATACATGACTAGCCTACATGTTGACATTAGACTTGCAGCTGAGTAGATCTTTGCCACTTTCAGGCCCTGAGAGCACATGTATGCCTGTGGGAACATTTGTGCCCACGTGAGAGAAAGTTCAGTTTGGGATAGACACCAAGGAAAGCAGAGCACATGAGTCCCTCATTCATCCTATGAATGTCAATCCTGGCAACGTGGAAAGTATGTTATTTTTTATTCTTTCTGTAAATGAGAAAAGCAACAGATATATTTGGTCTGTGAAGTGCCAGTGTTTGCCACTCTAATCTGCTGTTTAATGATAAAAGGAGAGACTAGGTGAAAAAAAGCAAATCCCTTTTTCTTACTCTGTGAGGATGAAATTTTAATTAACCTTGGCAAGAAGTAAATTGCTCTGCTGACAGCATAAATATAAACTGAATCTTCACTGAAATACAAGAAAGGGATCACGTCAAAATACAAAATGGTCATACGTGTGACAAGTGTTATAGAAAGCACTACATAATTCTGATGCCTAAACTGTGGCTTGGTAGTGGTTCTCAGTGGTAGCTAAACAAACTGGAGGGCTGTCCAAAGTGCGTGACATTCCAGGAGGGTGTCAAAGTGTGTCATTGGTTGTCTGTATGCTTCTATTTATGTTGCTTGTCTTTATTTGCCACTGTCCCTTCCCTTGAGTTTGAAAACATTTTGAGAGCAAGATTCACTTCCCTTTTAACTCCTCCTTTTAGTTAGCATGGTCTTACACCCAGGATGCAGGCTACATAATTGTTGTTGACCAGTTCTTCATTACTTGTAAATTCTGAAGTCAACTTCTAAAACTGTCAGTATTTCAATGACTTTTATAATCACAAAAGCTTCTACTCTCAGTACAAGTAGAGCACAGAGATTCTCTCCTCTGGTAGAGGATAGTGTAATGTTCTCCTTCCAAAATGCTCTGGGGCTATCAAGAAGATAGGGGAACCACTTTTCCAATGAGAGGTTGGAATAAGGAAGAAAAATAAAAAGAAAACATCTTCAAACTGGAGTTTGGGATTCTACGTGGTGAGTCACCTGTACAAGCAAGGTTATTGTGAGCATGGAGTCCAATAATAGCCCTGTGTTCTGGTCGATGAACCTTGTTCCTACGCTAATATGGTAAAGCAGAGCCTGTAATTGAGGCAAGACCCCCAAGGGGGAATGTGGTGTTTTTCTAGGTTGGTAGAATTGTTTGTCAATTTGCAGATGCAGACACAAATCCTCTGTGGAGAAAAGCATTCCCAATTCAGGACTGCTGGATTCCTTAGGTTAAGATCAAGCAATTCATTAAAGAAAATTCAGCGATCATTAAGATCACAAGGAAGTAACCACCATGGATAAGAGTCAGTAGAAACAAAATATTTAAGACTAAAGCATGTTGACATTGTCAGAAACAGAATATAGAATAGTTCTGTATAAAATATGAAAAAGATAATACAGTGATCTTGAAAGGAAAATAATTAGTGAAGTCAAATATCAATGGTTAGATTAGTCACAAATGAGAGTATTAGTAAAACTGAAGATATATGTAAGCGAATTACCTAGAATGCCACACAGGAAAGAGAAATGAGGAATATGAAAGAGATGTTTAGAAAACTGGGGAATGCAAAGAGAATGAATGTCTAATATCTAGTCAGAGCCCCAGAAGAAGAGAGTAAAGTAATGAATATCCCAGAATTGTGTAGGATGATATAGCATAGTATATCCCAAATTGAATAAATAGGAATATATACCTAGGCTCAGCATCATAATATGATAGAATACCAAAGACAAAGATGATAACCCAAAAGAGACCAGAAAGAAAACATTCCTGTGAAGGAATGCTAATTCGACCGAGAGCACATTCAATCAACATGAAATCAACAGCAATCAGGGAGAACTTCCACGAGCTTCCATCACCGCATCTAACTCTCTGTTAGCATCTGTGCCTTCAAATGCTACTTTTTCTCCCATTATGGACAAACTATCCATATTTCCAGCTCAAACCAACTTTTTTATTTCTTCACCCAGTGTCTTTGTTGTTGACTCTTTAAGGACATCACTCCTGTGTCACTCCCCCTTTTCCTCTTCCTCAGTTTCTCTGTCTCTGTCTCTCTCCTATGTTAACAGTTTCCCACACCACTGAATTTTTCCATCAGCATTTAGACACGCATCATTTCTTCAAAAATTCAAACACAAAAAGCCTCCGAAGCCCATTCCGGCCTCTAGCAACCACTCCGTTTCTCTCCTTTCCTTTATGCAAAAATTTCCATTTTCATTTGGACCAACTCCAAACAGGCTTTTTGTCGAATGATGTCACCAAAGCTGCTTTTGACAAGTTACTAGGGCAACATTCAACAACATTAAATCTATTTGTTCTCAGTTATAATTTTATTTGTTCTATGAGTAGCATTTGACAGAGTCAATTACTCATTCCTCCTGGAACACTTTCTTCACTTGGTTTCCAGGACACCCTCCCTCTGCCACCTCTTAACTCTGATCCCTCTTAGTGTCTGTCCCCTTCTCACCCATCCATCTCCTAACCTTGAAATTCTTCAGTCTTCTCAGTATACTCATTCTCCCAGAGATCTCATCCCCTCTCATGACTTTAAATAGCATTGATACACTGATAGCTTCCAACTTTATATCCCCACTTAAGATCTGTTCATTGAACTCCAGACTAATTTAACCAGTGTCTACTTAGTATCTGCACTTTTAGAGACCATTCAAGCTATTAGTCCAAAGCTGAGCTCCTGATCTTCTCCCCATGCCTTATCCTATAGTCTTTCCCATTTCAGTGAATTCGCCTCATTCTTCTTGCTGCATAAGTCAACTTCCACTGCCGCTGTCCCTGTCAAAGACATCAATACCACTCCTGACCTATGATACATAAATCAACTCCTTCCTTAGTCTACTTTGAACACAGGATTGTTCAGAGCAGAAGTCAGATTGTGTCACTCCTGAGCAGCCTACTCCCTCACCTCCTTCGATGCTTCACTCAATGGCTCTCTTCCCCTAAGACCTTTTCAGGTTTCCTCATTTAATATTGTAAACCAGATGATAAATATTTTAGTCTTTGCAGCCTTAAGGTCCCAACTACTAAGCTATGCTATTGTAGCATGAAAGTGGCTATAGACAGTACTTACATAGTTGAATGTGGTTATGTCCCATAATACTTTATTTATGGACATTAAAACTTGAATTTTATGTAATTTTATGTGCCATGATGTATTACTATTCCTTTTGAGTGTTCTCTATATAGATTTTTAAAGAGGCCAGTAGTGGGATGTGTGACCCACAGATTGTAGTTTGTTGAGGTCTCGCCTCACATCCACTCCTTAAACCCTTTCTTTGCTGTATTTTTTACCTTGTCATGTATCGCAAGGTAATATGCTCTATATTTTACTTATTTCTCATGTTTATTGTCTGTATCTTACAAATAGAATACAAACTCAGTGAAGCCTGGGATTTTTAACTGTTTTTTTGTATTGCTGAATTCCCAATATAGACACTCAGTAATTCAATGTTAAATGAATGCGTGAATAAACAAATTACCTTTAAAGAAGAAATTTTAAAATTGGCTAAAATGGATAAAGTAATTGAAGAACTCAGATTTATCTTAGGAATTATAGTCAGAGGTCATCAGAACACATGTCATTTTTACTATTTGCAGCCTACAAAAGGCCCCTTAATGACTTTCTTATTGAAATTTTATTGTTTCATTGTAACACATTTTCTTTTTGCCCTCCCTAAATGGCAATTATGGAACAGATAGTAAATAAGATATATCTTAATTCATTGGTTCCCCTTTTCTTGGGATGGCCCTGCTTCCTTTCCTCTCAGGGTTCTCCGATTCTGGAGTTCAGTGACCCAGCATTAAACAAAGCCATGTGCACTCCCGCCTCTCTGCCAGAGGCAGCCCAGTCCCAGGGCCACCGTGAGTGGTTGTGCCCACTCAGCATCCAGGACTCAATTTTCTACGAACATTGCCTTCATAATTACCATTTAATTCCTACTTCTCTTGGATGAACCAAAGAAATTAACAAAGTTCTTAAACTTCTGTCTTTGACTGAAGTAAATAAAAGTGTTGAATTATAGGCATTAGAGCATAGCTTAATTTCTATGAGCCATTTCAAGTCACTGGATTTCAATTTAATTATAATATGTAATGAACATTAAGCATTTATGAGACAAATGGCCTACAATTTAATTAGATATAGTAAAGTATTCATAGCATACTTTGTTTTAAGAATAATTGTAATAGCAGAAAAGGATTTTGCCTCTCATTTCCTACATGATGGGCCTTTTCTTGTGCTTCTGGAGAAGTACTTTTTGTTTTGCTTGTTTGGACATGAATATGTGGCCAGGTTGTTCTGTAGTCAAATATCAGGTCACTTTTTGAGGTTGTTGCATTGTCAGCACAAAATTGTTTTTGAGTTGGTGAAAATGTATTACCCTGTGATTTTGCGAATGTGTTTGACATGTATCACATAATCATCAGAATTGTTTATCTCAGTATTGAAGATGTGTTGAAAAGAAATCAGAGTTGACATATGAAAATTAATCATTGGGTCCAAAATAACTTATTTTTTACCTTCCTTTTCAAGTATTGTTTAGGGTGTTATTTGTGTTGTGTGGGTAAATAAGTGTCCGATAAATGTATTTGAAGCCAGCAGTTGCTTCAACTCTGGGTTGTGGGATGCCTTATCAATTGCGTACTATTTGCTTGCTTCATTCCTTGTTTTATATTAACACAATAAACCAAGGAAGAAAGACAGGAAAGTAAGGGTATAGTGTTTTCAAAAACCAGTCACTCAGAAAAGAGATCAGACGTTGGTAGAATAGTTAAAGGCAATACAAAAATCTGTATTATATACAGCTTTGGAAGCAATTAGAAGAAAAAAGTCATCGAGCTAGTCTTTAAACCCTTCTCATAGATACACAAACGTGCTGACTCTGCAGGCTTTCAGGAAGATGATTGATGCAGTTTGAATGTGGCGATTTCAGAAACAAACATTTCAGAAATATAGCCAAGAAGAGCAATGAACGTAGAGATCTATAGGGTAATATGTGAGCTCATGCTCTGCTAGTGGCAGAAGCTCTGCCATTAAAGCTCCCTTGATTTGCCATGAGTTTAGATATACACAAGCCATGTTTATTGTGTATATATTTGGCAAGTGTAATGGCTTGGGGTATAGCATGGCTTCACCTTGATTGGTGTGTCCTGATGGAATATTTTCTGAAATGATGTGTGAAGATCTTGCATCATTATTTTTCCAAGCATATATCAACAAAGTCTTGGCTCTATAAAAGTGCAAATAGAATGCCATGCATTAGACAGTGTGTTTACAGTTTATTTTTAGTCCTTGGAAAGATTAATAGTTCCTGGAGGAATTGCTTTGCTCCTGCTTGTTATGTTTGATCTGGTCATCCTAACTCAGAGCGTTCACAGAATTTTCCACTTCCTATGTGCGTGAAGCCTAGGGTAAATTCTCTCAGTGGAACGTGTTTCCTCATTCTGTGGACGGACAGTCGCTGCCTTCTAATGTCATGCTGTAATATGATTACTCTGGATGACACTGTCACTCCTGGAATCTTGCTTGTTCACACCAGGATCCCCATCTGCTTTGTGAGAAGAAAAAAAATCTTTCCCATCTTTACAGTGTATATGCCTAACCTAAATTTTAATCCACTGTTTTGAAGTCTCTGACATACTATTTCCATAATTTTAAAAAATATGTCCTTTCAGTAAGGCCTGTTTAGGTACAAATCTGTGCTTTCCAAAATATGCAAACTAGTATCTTCCAGTTGACGGCCATCAAATGAAAGCTACTTATTGGCCAACAAAGAAGTCAGCTGGAAGACTGATATACACAGGTTTAAAAACTTCCTGAATTTAATTGCCATGGCTTCTGTTGAGCTTTACTCCAGTATAACTTTGATTTTTGTCAATGTAGTATACCTATACCTCTGGCAGTACTGTATTTTTTTTTTTTGATCAGATGATCAGTTTGCTTAGCACACAAAAAAGCCAGCAGCCTCCCCCTCCAAAAATTAGCTCTCTGCTTCTATCTTCCATGACAGTTGAGTTCTTCAGTTTTGTAAGGCCCAAATACCAACTTCCAACATATCTCTGAAATATATTTTAATAACCACATGATTATTCCAGTGACATGTTCCAACTCCTTGGAATGAACAATCATTTTATTGAATATATTCAAACTCACGCTCGCACATACACACTTGGATGGCCGGTGCAGCTGGAATTCCTTCTGTGTGATATGATTATGATTGAGAAAGCATGCATATGTTCCTCCCTCCCCTTCATGCTAAGAAGTAATGAATAAAGTGTAGAGTGAATTATGTTGCTTAAATCATATTTGGATGTAGAAACAGGCAAGGAATTTGGTTCAAAGAAAAGGAGGAGATGCAGCGGGGTTTGTAAGAACTATCTAGATTAGTAAGGACAGAAAGCTAGTGCTTGGTGTTTTAAAGATAGAGATGATTTTTCTTCTTGTGCAGATTCCTTTCTAAACTTCTTCCCTTCAGTGTCTTCAGATTCAAGAAATTTCTATTTTTCTCATCTGCGTGCACTTTAAGTCATCATGTATTTTCTCACTTATGTAAAATGTTTATTTAACAGTTTTACTGCAGTGGTAAGCTACATGCTATTTCAAATCATAGACAGTGTAGTGATTACATTTCACGAAAGCTATGAGTGAAACTTAGATGACCCAGATCTAGGTTTTCTATTTGGCTCATGAGGGAGACATTCTTGTGAAATTATGGACATCAGGAAAACCTGTCTTTGAAAAAAAAATATCTTCAGTGAAGAATGATTTTTAGATCATTTTCTTAACTGAGTAGATACACTTTAAAATCTGTTAGAAGTAACGACCACCTTTGAAATGACTCTGTTGCCATTTCTGTTTGCTGTCCCCCAAACTACAGCTGTTGGCATTTTGATTGCCATAGCAATGAATAGCACTCCACACTGTGGCTTGCACACTCATCATAAAGTTAAATGGACATTCTTGTAACACCTGCTTGGATGGAACAGATGTTGGACAAGGTAAAATGTGTCAACAACAAATGGAAACTACTCCCTTAATGCAGCATGTGTCTTACTTGTCACCTGTCTGTTGTATTTTGTTCAAAGCTATTTCAAAAACACAAGTACTGCATTGAAACTGAGAAACAAAATGAATCATTTGTATTATCTGTCAGAATTTGCCTCGACACTGCTAGATTTCCTGTTGTTTCCTGTGTTCTATGTATACTTCAGTAAATCTTTTTGCAGAAATAATTTATTCAAAATATAACTATTGAAAATACGACTACAAAGAACTATTATTTCTCAGCTGGGCGCATTGAATTGCTTGTGGGTTTTGTTTTGTCACAGAATTTTGTGATAGATCTTTTGTTTATTGTATTAATATATTTCACTTTTAATAAGATTTCTTTCTCCATTTTTGGTTTGGTCTCAGAAGGGTTAACTTCACAGATAACTCACTACTGACATTTTAATCTCCAAAAAATTTGAAATTCACTCTTCTTTATTAGGGCTTCTCTCCACTGTTGGCTCTGCTCTCAGAAATTTGTTAAAAGCACTTTTAAAAAGTAACAGACTGATTTTAATATGACCCACTAATTTCAAAGGTTGTTTGTATACGATTCTGATTTTGGAAGAGTGTAAGATTTGAAGCAACCTGATAATTCGAAATTATAGTCTCCCTCTCCTGCAGAGCTGAGCGTTAGCATCTCCTTTGTGGGCAGGTCTGAGTCTTCTGTGCAGTATGAGAATTTGTATTCATGTCCCGGAGGACAGACTCTGTCAGAGCAGAGAATCCTTCCTCTGTGCAATCCCCTATTGTGCTTAGAACAATGCATGGGCAACAATTATACCTACCTCATAAGTTTGAGGAGCATAATTAAGATAATGAATGTACACCTTCTAAGCTGAAGGCACATATAGACTAAAAATATATATATATTGTTCTTGTTTACCACTTATCTAAAGTATCTGGCAATGCCCTTGCCATGTAGTAGGTGCTCAATAATTGTGGTTATATTACATTGAGACTGGGCTAGAATATACCTCTTCTAGGGCAGCTATCCCTGCTAAACCATACAATTTTTTCTTCTCTCAGTGAGCATTCATGGAGTTTCTTTCATATGCCAGAGCCTGGAACTAGCACTGTAGAGACAACTACAGTAAATTTGCTGTCTGTCTCACCCTCCAGCAAAGCACACAGACACTTAAAACAAATGGAGATAATTCATTGTGGTAAGTGTTGCAATTAATGTAGGCCGACAGTACTTTGAGAACACGGAGAAGTAAGCTATGAATTAGGGATTGCTAAACTTGTAAAAATGAGCAGAACTTTGTTGAACAGAGAATGGAAGAAGAGCTTTGTCAGGGGAGCACTCTAACCAGCAATGAACGCTCAGAACAGCACATGGACTGACGAGTCTAACTTTGGGCACAGGCTGACCCTCCAAAACCCCACTGGTGCTAAGAAAGACATATGGTTAGATGGGAGATAGATTGCAGTAAGGGAGAAATTGGAGGTGGAGAACACACAAGGAGGCTATTGGAATTTAACAGTAGGATAAGATGCTAAACTAGGCAGTGCCAGTAGAAAATGGAGGGTGATATAGAGAGAATATGAAACATATGGTTCATCTTAAATTTTCTTCTTGTCCCTGAGAAAAGGAATGAAGAAGGAAGCCAGAAAGCAAGGAGTCTAGATAAAGATAAAGGAGCAGAACCTTTTCTAGATAAAGAAAAGTCTATTCTGTATGCTATTAGCTAAGGTTCCCCATAGTTAATGTGAGAGGCTTCGGTAGATTCTGCTGCCCTGTCTACAACCCACCTCTAGCTCCTCGGAGTCTGGTCATCGTCCTCTCACCCACTTCTGAAACCGAACCTATATCAATGACACTCCATTTGTGTCTAACAGTTTTCATCTTAGAAACTGTGTGTATGTGGCTGTCAGTCTTAGGGAAGTGACCCTGACCAGGAGAACCCCAAGGCAGACAGTCCTACTCGGGCTGTTTTGAGGTTTTAGGAGCTTTGTAATTACCTTTCAAATATCACCATGTAGGTGACAGCCCTTACAAGGCTTATTCTGTCCAATGTTAAAGAAAGGGTGGGTCACTGAAGAGAACATGTAAAAAGCTATTAAACTTATAAAAATGAAAATATTAACTAACTTCTAGCAATCAGGAAGAAGAAAGCAAGTAGATACTATTTTACAACTTTCACTTTCCAGAAATTCAAATGGTCAGTGTTAAGAAGGATATGGATTCAAGAGACTCCTGTTACATATCGATGCTAATGCATTTTTATACAATCACACTGAGAACAATTTGGTGTTCTTTGGCAATGTCAGAGACCCCTCTGACCCAGCAATTCCACTCCAAGAAATTCTCCCATAAGTGTGTGTAGAGATGTTCACCGGAATACTGAGGACAGCCCTGTATCGAAGAATCTGTATTTCTGTCCTTGAGAGAATGGTAGTCATTCACTGGGGTCCATGTGAAAAAAAATGAACAAACAAAAAACTAAACTTTACATATATCAACATGGAAATTTGAAAAACAAAATGATGAGTGAAAATTTAAGTTTCAGTCTGGTGCTTGGTAGGATGACATCCCATGAAGGATAATGAAAAATGTATAAAATTAAAACCTTTGAATATACCCATTTTTATGGCTACACAAAAAGAAGTATAAAACATCCACTGAGATGATAAATACCAACTTTGGGATCGTGGTTTTCTTGGGAGGATGGAAGTGATTCAAGATAGGGTAGTAAAAGATATTTGGGAGCTTCAGTTGTCTTTATAAATTTTATTCGTTTGGCAGGTAGACAGCTTTTTTATATTCTCTGAAATTTTATATGCCTGCCTTATTTACAATAAAGAGAAAACCTTCATATGACTTTACTCTTGTGTTCATCTAATCTATCACACTACCCATTCATTTACTCTTTTTTGTCAAAATAATTTTATTTAAGTAAACCAAGAAAAGATTATTAGGGCTTAAACCATGGGAGAAGGGGACAGAGCATCATTAGAACACACATGTAAAGGAGATTTGGGAGTGAAGTTTTCAAGACTCAACGCTTAGATATGTGCACAGGTTTGTGGGTGGAAGAGGGCGAGGAGTCAAGTCTGATTCATTTAGGGCACTAGCATGGCCTTGGGCCATTGGGACAGGGGAGGAGGAGTGATATTGGCACTGAGGGAAATAAGGTCTCTATCTTTGTCTCAGTTCATGTTACACATTTGTCCATGAGCCTGACAATCTTGAAAACTTGAATTCAGTAATTATTTATTAAATATCTGCCATGTACAAGGCATAATAAATATAAAGAGAACCCTTCAATTTATGCATAAATACTCTTTTTCATGAACATTTTTCTTTAATGCTTATACCATTAATTTTTAAGCATCATGGTACAGTTACTGCTCCAGTAAATTCAGTTGAATTCAGTTGAGCAATTCCAGCTAAATCCAGGTGAATGGCAGTGTGCAGCCTTCATCAGGTGATTTGGTAACCACTTGAAAAAGAGTGAGAATCCTTTAAAAACTTCAGACCATGCAAACTCATTTAAATTTGTAAATTATTCAGAAGGAAAGTTAAAGGTACTTATCTTAAAACTATCCCAAATATGTATAGTGTATTAATTGAGTGAAAGCTGGGTAAGAAGTTATTCTTGTCCAAAAGTTATTTAGTTTCTGTGACAGTAAATATATAGTTAGAGAGATGATTTCAGCAACAGTTTAAATGGGAATATTTTTATAAAATTAGAAATATTGGTGTATTATCTCTATCTTTTTCATAGCTTCCCTTGGCTGTTAATTTAGCTTCAGAAAAGGGAAGTGGCCATAGGGACTCATAATTGTTCACAAAGAGGCAGTTACTGTTTGGGTTTCTACCTCTTGGTTGAAATCAGAACATTTCAACCAAGCCCTCGTTTTCCTTTGTCTAGGCCCAAGTCTTCTGTTCAAAGCTCTAGTTTGAGTCCTATTCCCAACAGAAACCTGAATTCCCAATCTAAATCTCGTTATGGTCTCCCTATTGCTGCCCTGCAGATCTTTCTGAGACTACATAATAGAGACAGGTGGGAAAATCACAGTCCACTCCTGTGTGCTCAGGAGACCCTGTGAGCTGAACCAGGTCCTTGGGAGCCTGAAGGGCATTAGTCCAGCATCAGACCTTTATAATGTCATCTTTGCTCTGCCACACCCCAATATACATGTATTATTTTAATTTTGCTATTTTTTCCAGTGCTGGAAAATTAAGCCAAAGACCACAGTAAAGTAACAATAAAGGCAAATTCCCTAGAGACTTGAAAAAAGACGTCATTTGTTGCCTCCGCATGGCTGCCAGTCAGCTCTTTTGATGTAAAGCATCTGTTCTCTTCAAGGAAACAAGAAAGGTCTGGTTCTTCTTTCTAGTCTGTGAAGTAGGAGGTGGTGTCATTTGTAGCATGGAGCCACAAGCCCCATGTTACTGGGTTGCAAGCTGCTGCCTGCCTTTGTTAACATGCTGCAAATTTCATCGGCTGTCTTTAATAAAAGAGGATGTGTGTGAGGGAAGACATCAGCAGTTGTAGCTGGGTTCTGTTCTCCAGCCCATGAGTCATGGCTGGCAGACAGCAGTGACACCCAGTGTGCAGTCAGCCAGCCGTCACCTGGACTGCTTGCATTTCAGTTATCCAGCTAGGTCATCTTTGAGTCTATTTAGAAACCTTACAGGCTCTTACTTGGTTATGGAAAGGCTTTTTAATTCCTTCTTCTCTAAGTATATTCAGTCATTTATGATTCTGTTAATAAAGCCCCATTTAAATACTCACTACCTTAAGTAATTACCATATTTTTAGGACTATAAGATGCACCGGCCCATAAGGTGCACCTAGGTTTTAGAGGAGGAGAATAGAAAAAAAAAATTTGAAGTAAAAAAATGTGGTAAAATATTTAATAACCTATGACCCCATTCCACCACCACCCCCACTCCCAGCAAGCCAGGCAAGCTACATTCAGACTACAAGATGCACCCCCCTTTCCTCCCAAATCTGGGGGGGGGGGTCTTATATTCCAAAAAATACAGTGTACAGCCAAGAGAAGAATTGTATTTTATGGGAGAAGAGACATTTGATCTGACATACTTTGTTGTATAGGAACTCCATTCTATTATTTAAGGAAAAAAAGCCTTCATTTCAGAAGCCATAAAATGATATAATCTAGATCTGGAAATGGCAATGGCTTCTAGAAGAGTGCTTCTCAAATTTTAATGAGCATGCAAAGCACCTGGGTACCTTGTTAAAATTAAGATTCTGATTCAGTAGGTGGTACCTGAAATTCTTCATTTCTGTCAAGCACCAAGCTGATGCTGATGGCACTCCCTGAACTTTTGTTTTTGCAGCAAGGCTAGACGACCTGGAGGTATTCAGTTCACTGGGCGTCTACTAATTTACCTTTGTGATTGCTGTGGAGGGGACATATGATGAATTTAGAAGATAGAGTCCTTATCTTTGAAAAGAGAAAATAACTGTTATAATGAGAAAGTAGTCTGTAACCAGTTTTATTCATAAAGTTTTTACACATGAAATTGTTCATGTCAAGGTAACTTTTGACACTTTCAGAGCAGTTACCCAAGGCAATGGATATGTATGTCATATTTGAATGTACTGGGATGTGAATTTCATCAGTTCCCATTGATGCAAATAAGAATCTGTAGGGACGTTTTAATAAGCATTACATATGTTCACTGATTTTTAAAACAAAGGACTTTTAATTCTATTAAAATACATACATTCAAAATGTTTCCTCTGAAGACAGTAATCTATTTAAAATTAAAAACCTGTTTAAAATATCAAATGATGTTCTTAAATATGAACATTTTAGTTTACTTGGATTTCTATTCTTTAGTGAACGAAATTAATGAGTATTATGTGAACTTGCATGAGATCCATTATCCCACATTAGCTTCATAATTTGATTTTGATAAACTTCATGAAAGTTTTTGATTATTTTTGTTTAATGAGTAACAGGCTAGTATGGATTATGCAAAATTAAAGTTATTCTAAAACACCATTATAATTAGCATTCAGACTCATTTGATAACAGATTTCATTATATTTTCCTAAAATAATATTAACATCTTTTTTTATCATTAGATAGTAGGGAAGTGACTCAAAGTATTCTGAGGACAGAAGAACCCAGGCTGCAATTTAATAATAATAGTAAAGACTTGGTATACTTAGCCACCTACTATCACAACCTTGTCTTCCAGGTTTAACCTAAGAAAGGCTAAAAAAACTAGTGAAGGAAGAGCTAGTTTAGAACACCTCAGTTTTTTGGATTCAGCAGTCATTGAGGCACAATGACAAGGAGATTCTGCTTTGTGTTTTTGAGATGATAAGGAGACAGAAAAGAAGAGGAAAAAGATAATATGTAGTCTCCTAATCTCAACAACTCTAGGAAAGAAGCACTGTTTTTATCCCATTTCTTGCAGAAAGTGAGGTCTCACCTGCTCATTCAACTTGTCCAAGTGCACATATTTCTGGGGTGGAACTGCCATTGGAACCCAGGCAGTGTGACTCAGTAACCTCTGAGTGTTTTTGAAAATCCCCTTGAGTTGCAATTATAGTTAGGTACAGACACTTTGATAATAAAGTAATTCAAGAAATAACAGCTATCCCACAGAGCCATCTGGTTTCTCTCACCCCAGTCACTGGGCCTCTTCTGTTTCTGTTAAGTAAGGGATGGTCTCCAACCATGGTTCTCCCTCCCCATTTCCTCTCTTCTTACTCAGGACAGCAGGAAGTTTGAGCATTTAATCTGTTTAGCATCTCTAGAAATTCAGACTGTGAACACACTTCACTATCAAGTTTAGTAGCTATTTATTGATAGTGGTGTGAAGTTCTGTGAAGGGACATAATTCAGAAATGTGTTCGGGCATCAAGCACAAGATAATAATGGGCGTTATGATAACACTTTCTCTTAGGAAGACAGAGTAGGTGATGCTGTTTTCGGTTTCCAATGTGGAGCAATTCACTGCACATGTAATTTGGAGCTATGTTTATTTGGATTGGTGTTTAAAATGAGATATTGACCATCTGTATGTTTCTTGAGAAGTGTGGAGTCATCTTGACCAAAGGTTTTTGAAGGTCAAAAGTAGCTTATATTTGTAACATTGTTTTTGGAAAGGCTATTGAAAACTTGGAGAATAATGCCCAGTAGTTGAGGACTTAAGAGAATTTTGGTGTACACCCAGAAACATGTTATGTAGCCATTGAATTAAAAATTGTAATGTATGTACAGCAACATAGATATCACAAACATGCCTTTGCTAGGCCTCAAACATGAAGAACATAAACTTGACATTTGTAGGGTTTCTACCATATGCATGTATGGTGCTACATTATTTTCTGTAACAAGGTGATGTTATTTCAATATTTCATAAGTCAAAGAATTGAGGCACAATGTACTAGAGGGCTTCAGCAAAAAGTTTCAGTGGTGGTTGAGCAAGAACTCAAATCCTCATCTCTTAAAATCTAAATCTGATCTTCTTTCCCAGTAGGTTTAGTCTGAGCTATTCACCCCTCTCCCCAGTATTGCTTTGGTTCAGAAATAATTTATAGTAGAGAATGGGGACACATGAATTCAGCTGAAAAGTACATGCATTATGAAAGTACTAAATCATAAAAATAATTGTGAATTATTTTAGGCAATATCAGATTTGCCAGGACAATTAAGAGTTGACATCATCTGAAAAATGAAAACATAATCTTAGCATAAACACTTTTTGTTTTATCTTATATCTGAAATATGCATTTATGTAACTGCCAAAATATTAACTCCTGTCTGTTAGCCAGAAAGTTCCAGGGACAAGACAAGAGCAGTGCAGCCCTTACCAATAGATAGCAAGTCAAATGTTTTTTCCTTTGGGAAGGAGTTTTGTTATTAACTACTGTTTGATAATTTGGGGATGGGACCCCTGTATTAAACTAGTGCTACATAACTCATACTTTTTTTTAGACGTTGCCTTTTAATTGATAACTTTATATTGCAATTATCACATATTACAGAAAAATCTCTTTGCAAATTACTTTTAAACAAATACCAAAACAACAATAAAGGTTACATTTTCTGTGCCATATTTTGTCTATTTCATGTGTTTTTACTTTGCTATATTTATAGTAAACGTTCACTCTTAGAAGTTTAAGAACTGTTTGACTTAAAAATGAGGACTTTGTCTCATTAAACTACTTGGGTTAGATCTGGAAAGGACTCGAATGGTTGCATCTGATTTTTTTTTTCAGGGCATTTACCCTGAAAGCATCAGTAAAATTTTACAGTATATTTTATTTATTTATAGTTCTGTAAGTGGCATGGAATATTGCTAAGGAGAGGAAACAAAAAGTGAGTGGACATAGATTTGTCAACTTTTCCCACTTAAGTTTTATTTCTTGGTGTTGAGTTGGAAAAAAGTGTAATTCTGAGTCTGAAATTGTATAACTTTCAACTTTTTTCTCAGAAAAGTACAACTTGACTAGGTTACTAGGTTTTCATATGTAGCCCATGCTTTCTCATAAAAGAAGAAAACTTTTCCCCTAGCTGCCTGCCTGCCCTTTTTAAGGTACAAAGTATACAGCTGCTGCAAGGAAACCTTTTTTTTTTCCCTTCCTAGTTATCTTTGTCTGTTTGTATAAATTGCTAAATTGCTTCCATAAAATGCCTCCAGACATAAGGAAATCATTTGCATAAGTGGATGAAGATTTTTGCCTTCCTTGAAAGAAAGCTTTGAAAGCTCCTCTTAATCATTTTTCCCCCTCTCTGGTCCTAGTATCCAGCGGCGCTGATGAACCTGGGAGCCATTCTGCACCTCAACGGCCGACTCCAGAAGGCGGAGGCCAACTACCTGCGGGCGCTGCAGCTCAAGCCCGATGACGTCATCACGCAATCCAATCTCCGCAAGCTCTGGAACATCATGGAAAAACAAGGCTTAAAGACTTCCAAGACCTGACACACGAGGGCGGTACCTGGTCCTCCATTAATTTAAGCTGGCTTCACTAACGAACAGGATTTCCCAGCAGTGCTATGACGAGCTAGTTTGGACTTTAAAACTAGGGCAGACGTCGCAAAGGTCACAGCCACTTCTGGGAGTATCCACTTTGCTGTTGGCACAGCCATTAACACCAAAAATGGGGGGAACATTGGAAACCTCCCGAAGGATGTAATTGTTACCCATAGAACTAAACCAGAGCACTTAAAACAGGATATTTTGGCATTCTTGCAGAGGGGTTAGGGTCTAACTTTCAAATTCTGTTCATTTTTGAAAGCTAATTTAGAAATTATATTGTTTCTGAAACACTGTGAGTGGAAGCCCCAGTGTCCATTCAGCCACTGTAAACTATTGAGGTCAAATGTTCATAGGAGTGGTTAAGGCGCAGTGTGAGTCCTAGGGGGCTGGCCAGTCATCCTGACGCTGCTGTCTTCCCTCTTTGGGGCAGCCTGCTTATCGATTTCTGAAACTCAGAAAACTTTTTTAAAAAGCACTATGCCAGGACCTATCAGAATCTAAAGTTGTTTGCTGACTAGTACATATAACATTTTATGATTTGGATGTCAGTCTTCACTTTTTGGGGTATAATTTGCTTTTCATGTTCAGAAGAGGTTGTGCAGAGTAGAGTGACCCACATTTCACACTGGTGTTGTAGGAGGGGCTGGGGAGGCCTCATACGTGCCAGGCAGGCATTTTTTATTTTACTGTCACCGTTATTTCCCCCAAAACTATCTAGGAGAATCCACTGTATTAATTCTTAAGCTTTTGAAATTACCTTTTTAAAATGGCTATACCTGGTGAATGTGCATGCTTATATAAGGATTATATCAAAAGGAAGCTTAAAAGTGTCTACTTCCAATAACTATCCAGGAGCTACTTGACAAAAAGGGAAGGTGCTTTGTGCTTTCCAGATGTTGCCGGTTAAAAGATCAAGTTTGCTCAAAGGGGTGTAATGATGGCTGCCAATGACTTCATGTTTGGGAGGAAGTTAGTATGGAAGGCTAATCACTTTCTTTATAGTAGGTACCAAAACAGTAATACTGATAAGTTTTTAAGGAATTGTTTTTATCGTATTTTTCATATTTCACTCTTCCCCAAAAGACATAAAAATGACTTCTTATGTTAAACTGCAGTAGAGTGTAGCATTGGCCTGTGTGTTTTTACGTCTTTTGCCACATGCTTTTTACAGTTGAAAACCATTTTTCACTTGCGAAGTTGGTATTTTATTTCATTACCTATTAGTAACCACTTCAACAATCATTTCACGAGTAAAAGCATATTAGTGAACTAGAGAAGAACATTTGTTGAACATTTTTGACTTGAAGTCAAACTTTGCTACTAAAAATTAACTTTGTAAAAACAGTCCACTAGCAGCTTCTTCATAGAGAAAGTAGAAATACAATACTCTATATATTTATTTATTTATTATTCTACCATAGCAAAATAACAAAACAAAACTTGATTCATCAAGCCAATTCCTTGCAGCTCAAAATTAGCTTTTTCTCCTTTCCACTTATGTTCCATGTCTATATGGTCAGCATTCCTATTAAAAGGAAGCTGGACCTACAAATACATCATAGTACGTTTTCTCCATATTCTGTGTTTTCTGCATATCTGAATACAGTGGGATAAAGAATTTAAAGTGATGTTCCTAGGACACTAGTGTTTTTTGTGAGAAGGGAAAATGTAGTGAGAGAGAGTTGTTGATAGCATTAATAAGAAGGCCCTCCTAATATGTTTGGTATTTTGTAAACATTTCATTGAGGGGCCAGAAGTTAAATTATAACTAAATCACTGTGTTCTCAGAATGATATTTAACATTTTGCAACAACAAACCCATGGTCAAACCAAAAGTGTGGGTTAAAGTGTATTTTTCATCTTCTCCTGCATTGGCAATTGCAAAAATAAAAAATTATAAATAAGGAATTTAATATAAGGATATAGAGATGAATTCAATGTCTAACATTTTTATTTATTTAAATAGTTATTGACCTATGATGACTTCCTAGTCTTAACACTTTATGTGTTTTTATTGTTACGGTTCTTCCTTTCAAAACACTTGGTTCTTAATAGGCTCGCTGATCGCACAGCAGAGGCACTCCATGTTGACCCAGTTCTCAAGGAGCATTAATAACTCGGACTGTGTCATGAAATGCATGGATCTTTCATAACAAGATGTCCCTGACACCTTTCATTCCAGGGCTGGGTTTAGACCAACTTAGGGGGAGGGCTGGGGGGGCTATTGAACATGGTCAAAAAATGTCTCCGCTCAGGGATTTATGGTGGGTTATTGCAGACAGTGCTAAAAATATAGAGCACAAGACAAGTTTACTAAATTAAAATTTTATTTTTTGAGAAACTGTTATTTGTATAAATTATCAAGATTTGTAGGCTTTCCTTTTGTAGAAATAATTGTTTTATGTGCCAGAGAATTTCAATTTTGTTTTCAACAATAAAGCATTAATAACAAATACATTGTGTCAGCCTTTTTAAAATCATCTACACCAACAGCACTTACACTCCCATGGATTTTAACAGGACTAGGGGATGATTTTTAAAAGGTGGCGATTGAGAGTCAACTGGAGACAGAATGTGGCTAATGTATAATGCATGATCATTACTTTTTAGGGTTGTTGAAATCAGATTTGCCATGTTCAGAAATGATGATATAATTTTTGTTTTGTAGGTAAACTATAATAGGAAACTATTAGAAAATATCCCAAGCAGGACCAATTCTCTGCTTCCTGGGTTGCTTGGTAAAAACAGCCATTTCCAGAAGACCCTGATCCTCTAGTTCTGGTTCTGGAGGAAAAAAGCACAGCCCTATTCTGCTGAGAGATATGGGTGAGGCACATTCAGGGGCCAGGTATAAAGAAACCTTTGGTCCTAAACGAGGTGGCAAACTGACAGATGGAGAGTTCTATAGTCTTGTTTAAATTGTTGTTATGTAATAATATGATTGTGTAGGGCTTAAATTCCTTTATTATAGGATAAAATTTAGCTATAAAGATTTTATTTTCTGCTAACCATTCTATGGATGTGTCAGGTTATGCTCCAGCCTTACAGTTAAGGAAACCATGGCTGAGACATATGAAATAGCTTGTTCAGGTCACAAAGCAGCAAGCTTGTCCCCTTGTTGTCCTAAGCTTTTATGTCCCATCACGTGAGCACTCAGGCACTAAGCCCAAGCCTGAAGATGAAGGCTTTCACCCTCCTTGGCATTCCTCTAGCTATTCCGTCTTCCACAAATGATTTTATCTCCCTTTCTCACTACAGATAGCCATGAAGATCAGTGAGGTTGCTACAGTCTGAATGTTTATGCCCTGGTCCCCAAACTCATATGTTGAAAACCTAATGCTTACAGGTGATGGGGAAGTAGGGGAGTGATTAGGTCATGAGGGTGAAGCCCTCATGAAAGGGATTAGTGCCCTCATAAAAGAGGCCCCAGAAAACTCTTAGCCCTTCCTACAGGAGAGGATTCAACAAAAAGTTTTCAACCCAGAAGAGGGCCCGCACGTGACCATGCTGGCACCCTGATCTCAGACTTCTAGGTTCCAAACTGTAAGAAATAAATTTCTGTTGTCTGTAAGCTGCACAGTCTGTGATATTTTGTTGTAGCAGCCCAAACAGACCAAAACAGGTAATGCATGAAAAACACATTAAAAAATGTAGTGTGAAAGCCAAAAAAGACTTCAGGGAACATGTAACTACCCCATTTTACTTTCCACCTATGGAACATAGGGCCTCTAAGTTAAGTGATTTAACCAAGGTCCCAAAACAAGTTAGTGGTAGTTACACAACAGGCTGTAGGAATACATTATTAAGAGATCTTCCTATATGAAGCAATTACATAATGATTCCATTTTTAAAAATTTAAATGTTTTCTTTAATATATTTTATTGATTATGCTATTAGTTGTCCCATATCCCCCCTTTATTCCTCCCTGCCCCTTAGTTCATGTCCATGGGTTGTACATATAAGTTCTTTGGCTTCTCCATTTCCTACACTATTCTTAACCTCCCCCTGTCTATTTTCTACCTACCATTTATTCCCTGTACTTTTTCCCCCATTCTCCACCTTCCCCTCCCCGCTGATAATCTTCCATCTGATCTCCATTCCTGTCATTTTGTTCCTGTTCTAGTTGTTTGCTTAGTTTGTGTTTGTTTTTAGGTTCAGTTGTTGATAGTTGTGAGTTTGTTGTCATTTTACTGTTCATAGTTTCAATCTTCTTTTTCTTAGATAAATCCCTTTAACATTTCATAGAATAAGGGCTTGGTGATGATGAACTCCTTTAACATAACCTTATCTGGAAAGCACTTTATCTGCCCTTCCGTTCTAAATGATAGCTTTGCTGGATAGAGTCATCTTTGATGTAGGTCCTTGTCTTTCATGACTTGTAGCACTTCTTTCCAGCCCCTTCTTGCCTGCAAGGTCTCCTTTGAGAAATCAGCTGACAGTCTTATGGGAACTCCTTTGTAGATAATTGCCTCCTTTTCTCTTGCTGCTTTTAAGATTCTGTCCTTATCTTTAATCTTGGCTAATGTAATTATGATATGCCCTGGTGTGTGCTTCCTTGGGTCCAACTTCTTTGGGACTCTGAGCTTCCTGGACTTCCTGGAAGTCTATTTCCTTTGCTAGATTAGGGAAGTTCTTCTCCTTCATTATTTGTTCAAGTAAGTTTTCAATTCCTTGCTCTTCTTCTCCTTCAGGCACCCCTATGATTCAATTGTTGGAATGTTTAAAGTTGCCCTGGAGGTTCCTCAGCCACTCCTCATTTTTTAAAATTCTTGTTTCTTCTTTCTGTTCTGGTTGACTTGTTTCGTTCTTCCTTTTGGTCCAAACCATTGGCATGAGTCCCAGTTTCCTTCCCTTCACTTTTGGTTCCCTGTACATTTTCCTTTATTTCACTTAGTGTAGCCTTCAGTTTGTCCTCTATTTTGCAATCATACTCAACGAATTCGGTGAGCATTTTTGAACTGTGCATCTGATAGGTTGGCTATCTCTTCATCACTTAGTTGTATTTTTTCTGGAGCTTTGATCTGTTCTGTCTTTTGGGCCATTTTGTTTTTGTCTTGGCATGCCTGTTTTGCCATAAGGGGAGAAGCCTTAGGGATTCACCAGGGTGGGGCAAGCCTTGTCACTGCCTTGTGATGATGTATGTAGGGGAGGGATCTGGGAGGGAACAATGCTGCTTGCTCTGCTCTCTGCTGGTTTTCAGTCACTTCCCCTGCTACTCACCAGCAGATTTGGCCATTCTGGTGCTGATTCCCAGGTGGATGGGTTTGTGTACATTCCAGGATCCTGTGGGTCTCTCCAATGAACTCTCCTGTGAGGCTGGGAGTTTCTCCTGCGACCTCAACCCCACAAGTATTTTCAGTCAGAGGTTTGAGGCTTTATTTCCCCACATTGGAGCCCTAGGTTGTGCAGTCTGTCTTGCTCCCAGTTGTTCCTCCTGATTTATCTGCACTCAAATGTGGGATCTGCCAGTCTGCAGGCCACTGCCTTGTGGTGAGTCCTCTCTGCTCGGCTGCCAGTCCCTGCCCCTCCTACCGGTCGGGATAAATGTTTCTTCTTTAACTCCTTAGCTGTGGGCCTTCCACACAGTTCAATTTTCTGGCAATTCTGGTTATGTTTTGTTTTTAAATTTGTTGTCCTTCTTTTGGTTGTGCGAGGAGGCACAGTGTTTCTACCTATGCCTCCATCTTGACCAGGCTAAATGTTATTTTTCAATTACAGTTTATATTCAGTATTTTCTTTTCAGGTATACAGCATAAGTGTTAGACAATCATATGCTTTATAAACTGTTTCCCTCGGTATTTCCAATACCCACATGGCAGTGTGCATAGTTATTACAGTATTTTTGACTATGTTCCCTGAGATGCACATTATATCTGCATGACTATTTTGTAACTACCAACTTGTTAATTCCTTCAATTTTTTCTCTCAGCCCCCCAACCTTCCTCTCCTCTGAACAGGCAACCATCAGTCTGTTCTCTGCAATTATGAGTTTGTTTCTATTTTGTTGGTTCTTTTATTCTGTTCTTTAGATTCCACGTATAAGTGAAATTGTGCGGAATTGGCCTTTTTCTGCCTGTCTTATTTCACTTAGCATAATACTCTCTGTCACAAGTAGTAACATTTCATTCTTTTGTATGGCCAATTGATTCCACCTTAAAATCAAGGTATAGTTTCAGTTGTGTTAAAACACTAGACTCTGAACCTGTAAGGCAGGGCCCTGTCTTTCTCTTTTGGCTCATTTTCTCCTGCCTGGCATTGTTAAGTAGATGAAAATTTCATCGATTATTTGCTCATGACCAAAGTGATATTTTTTTTTAAATCACTTTCTACAAACTTGAGATTTGGGGATTCACTGACTCCTTGTGTTTGGTGTTTTCACCTCAGTGATGACAGTTTTCACATAGTATACGTTTTCTGAACAAAGAAAGGAAGTACAGCTACATCTCAGATATTCTAGTACAAGGAGAGAGACTGGGTTTCTGTGCATAATTTAAGAATTATAATCCAATTCATTTGTATGTACCTTTTGGAGATGATTTTTCAGCTAATTTAAATATTATTGTCAATACTATAGAATTTGCTTCCCACTATTTAAAACTGAACTCAGTTTAATGAGGGGGAATTACTAGAAAGCTTGCCTTAAGCACTGGAACAGCCACACACAGTGAGGAGAGAGCAAGGTGAGATGAAAGTGTAATTGTGCGAACGCTGTTATGCTTAGTTTTGCAGCAGAGAAAGATGCATGTGTACCAGGACTTGAAGCTTCTTGCTCTCATTTTGGGTGGTCTTCCTGCAGGATACAATCAGAGGCCTTTGAATTGGCTTTCATTTAATCTGCCACTTCACTACATACTGGCCTTTTCTTACTGTTTTTGTTCCAGAGAGATTTGAGATATATTCCCTGCCACCCCCCAAACACTGGAGTACTTCTGAAATTTAAAGTGTTTTGTTAATTTGAGATTCCTGTGAAGCTTTTTCTCTAAGTTTCCTAAAACATCCCCCCTAGCTTCTTACAACTGGCCTCTGATGTTATTCAGTTGTCTACTTGGAAAGAGTGGAGAGTAGGGCTTTTGTTTAACAAGATCTTTGGATCAAATGAGAAAGTTACACATATGCGAGACAACTTGGTGAGACTGAAGGAGTTCAGAATAGGCCTTTTAAGATGTGCGGCTTTGGCATGTTGGTTATTTTGAGCTGAAAGTAGTTGAGACCCTGCAGCCTCAGGAGAAACTTTGGTCACTCTCTTAACTACCAAAGCACAGGTGGCAAACACAAGGCCCACAGGCCAAATCCGGCCCTCCACCTTTTTTTATACACCCAGCACCTTGTTTCTACCTGGTGGCAATGCCAAGCTCCTTGCCCCTAGTTAAGTTGTTACACTTACACAGTCCTAAAATTACATTCATCCCTTTGAAGGCAACAGCAAGGCTGATGTGGCCCCTGGTGAAAATGAGTTTGACACCCCTAAATTAGAGGATTATAAATTGGGGGTCTTGCCCATGACAGTTATTATCAGAGGTAATATTTTATGACTTATATATATGGCAGGAAAAATTTCTAATTACTGAATATCTGTTCTTGTCCTATGAATTTCCCTACTCCCCTCTGAAGCCACAGGCATCTTACCTTATCCCTTAACTCAGTATGAGTTATATAAATAAATAAATATTCCTTAACTCAGTATGATATACATATATAATTTGACTCTTCTGTCACTGAATTTCTCATGTGTGTGGGGGTCTCTGACTCTGTTATATATGTGGGGTTCCCATATTTTCTCTTGTTAATCTGCCTTATGTAGATTTCATTAGTAGACCATCTGAAAGATTCTAGAAGGGCAATATAAAATTTCTCTCTTCCCCACAAGGTCATTAAAAAATATCTATAGGGCCCTGGCTGGTATAGCTCAGTGGATTGAGCACTGGTCTGCAAACCAAAGGGTCACCAGTTTGATTCCCAGTAAGGGAACATGCCTAGGTTGTGGGTCGGGTCCCCAGTAGAGGGCACATGAGAGGCAACCACACACTGATGTTTCTCTCCCTCTCTTTCTCCCTCCTTTCCCCTCTAAAAATAAATAAATAAAATCTTTAAAAAATACCTATAGGAATCCAAGAAATTAACATAGTATATAAAAATATATTTGGGAAAAGTTTCTGGAGATTCCCAAAAGGAGAAAGTCAAAGATGAAAAGATAGACACACAGGAAATTGACTATTAATGGCCATTAGTAATAATTAAGTTTATGTTGTAGAGGTGGAGGATTTAATTAGAACAATTTGAGACTGTGTCCTTTTTTGTGTCCAGTAATCTGCCAAGATGAAGCCATTGTGTTGTAGGGGAAAAAGAAAATGTGTAACAAATAGGAGTGTATAATACAATCACAGCAGAAGCCAGAAAAATGTTCAACCAATTTGAAGTCTAGACCAGAACTGGCTGTCTATTCTGATTTGAAATATATTTATTTTTTTTCCTTCTCCTTTGGATTTGACAGGAATATCACTCATTCAGACAAGGCTATCAGCAATTCTCAAGTCAGATGGATAGAATAGCGCTCCATATTTCAAGTAATAGCTCAAGACTTCTAGAAACACTTTTTCTAATAATTTTCTATCATATCTTTTTCTTTTACATCCTGGAAGACTCAAAATGAAATGAAATAATGCCTCTGAAATCTTTCTCTTGTTAATATTGAGCAGCTAGAGACTTTGGAAGAAATGAATAGAAAGTTGTTTTTTTTTAAGTATGGTGAGAGAAATCAAACAATTTGTTTCCAAAAATACTAAAAATATTGTAAGAGAATTAAAATGCCTTTCTTTTCAACTTAACACCCCTCTTGTATAGTGTACAACATTTTTTGCTACCAGACAATCAGAGCTGGCGAGGGAGGAGACGGCTGAGCGATGGTGTGTGGGTGAGGAGGGGAAACACGTGATCACCTTTGATTTTACTGGGGGCCTTTTTCTAATCTTATTGAGTAAGTAATGACTCTATTGATTTAGTCATGATTAAAAACTCTGCAGACATCAACTTATGAAATTACATAGAGCCAATTAATAATCTTGATAGATTTTTCAATTTAAATTCTTTTTGTGTTATTCTAAATATGTCATCACGCTTGATGTCTGGGGACTTTACATTTCCTTTGCAATAGACTGTTATTCTCTATATGGACCTTTGCCTGTACTTTACAATGATGACAGTGTGGGAAATTTCACAAGGATTATGATGCTTCAAAGTATGTTTTTTAAAAATCTGTCCTGTGCTACCAAATATTTGGATGTTACTACATAGTATTATATTAAAATATTACTGAATAGTTTTGCATTGCATGATGTGGAAGAGTACATAGAGTAAAATATTTTTAAAATCCCACGAGTTTAACTTGCCCAGTTACCCTGTTGATGGTATTATGAAAATGTGAATATACCAGCAAAACCCATGTCTTTTATAGAGCAAGTCAAGTAACTTTATTTAACTTGTTGTCACTTTGGTTTATAAAACTAATTATTATTTGGACTTGTATCTGTTCCAAAATTGTGCTCTATGATGGTGTTAAAGATGAGTTATTCTGTGCTGTTTCTCAAGTGGCCACAAAGTGACACTCATAAAAATCATAATCACAACATCAGAGAGCAGGAGGGACCAATGGATTTGTCCTCTGCACTTTACAAATGAAGCAGCTGAAGTTCAGTCCATCAGATGGCATAGGTGAGATTGCATCTTCACATTGGATCCAATGTAGCAGGTGGAAGTTGAAGTGCTAGCTGCAGGTTGCAAGGTGCATGGTCCAATATCGACCATCCAGAGTTTGTGGAAACGTCTTGTTCAGAGTAGAGGGCAGACACAAAGATTGCCAGGAATGATTTCATCATGGATTATTTATGGATGACATACTGATACAGACACTGGCCCGCAGTGTCTGTGTCTTTATGGGTGAAAATGAGACATTCACATGGACTGCCGAGTCTGGTGGAGGAAAAGGGACAGCATGGCTTTTCTCTCAAGGGTAGCAAAACCCTCCACCCTTGCTCCAATGAGCTTTTATTGTCTTACTGGGCACATTACATGAAGGTCCTCATTAACTATGCACAGGCTCGCTTTAAATGGTTACCTTATACAGAAAACAAAAGAGCCAATGCTGCTAATCATATCACAGAAGAGGGATATTTGCAAATGAAAAGGCAAAAGTAGTTGGACAGGTTACACTCATCCTTGGAAGATGTAGCATGGTTTTTAGGAAGTTGCTTTGCAGTAAATGTCCTCAATTCAGGGTGAGGGAGTTTTAGCAAAAAGCAAGACTCACAGTGGCCTAGGTACATTGCAGGCCTGATTCCCCATGGGAAAACCTATCCGTGGGCATGGGTCCTGTACACCTATGAGTGGGAGCTGGGCCCACGCCATGCAGAATGGTCTCTTACAGCATACAAGGGAGTTATTGCTACCTGAAACTCTTCTCTTACTAAATGCAACTTGAGTCCTTGCCTTAAAACATGGATTCTTCATTTTAGGATACATTTGTGAATCACACCTAACCAAGCACAGCTGGTATAAGGAAGAGCAGTACACAGGAGCATGAGGGTGGGTCAAACCATTTCCCAGGATCCATTGCAGTCAGCGGATGACACTGTTTATTTGTTTGTTTGTTTGTTTGTTTGTTTGTGATTTAGTGTCAGTTTGCTTATTTCGGGTACAATGTGGAAGATTCCAGGAGACAGACCAAACTGGATGTGATTCTTCATGAAGAAACTGGCTAGCTTTTTGCCCCCTTCATTTTACCAGATGCTATTCAACACAAAAGTTTTTTGGAACATACTAGCTAGATGAAAACTCTTTGGAGGCCAGAGAATAACTGTACAATATGATTAGCATGTTATTTCTTATTGAAGTATAACAACAGTAAATATATTTGCTGCAACCTTTCACCAACCTTGTGCACCCTTTCTCTGTTATACACACACACACATGCACACACATATGTGCACATACACACAAACACACACTGTGTGGCTGGGAAGTATACAACTAAACATGAGTTCCAGCATGAGCCATCTATGCATATGATCCTCTGAGAAAGAACATTGTTATGAGAAATGAGACATAATTTAAAATGTTTTGATTAGCAGAGGAAATAAAGTAAGATCAAAACTTTTGTCGTTAGGTGAGTGATTTAAATCCAGACAAGCAAGAGTCCAAAGGGGATGAGGACAGACATTTCTTAAGATACTGTTATAGAAACCTTGGCTCCTCTCCTTCCCACTCTCCTTGGTCTGCCACAGTCCAACCGCTGCTGTGACTCATGAAATCACTCTTTGTGCAGGTCACTTTCCAGTCCTTATTCTGAAAAGGAAACACCACTCAGATAAAGAGGAAATAAGACAAATGCAGATTTGTAGCTCTTCATTTTCAGGATAAGAGCAATTGCCAAGCTGACCTTTAATTATCTTAGTTTGAAGCATATTTCTTTTTGGAGATTAGCCAGATCATCAAACAGTATGGATTTTCTAATATAGGGAGCAATACACTCGGTAATTCTGAACACTGATAACAAGGAGGTAGGTGACCACTGGAATATCCAAGCGGTGTCACCTTTTTCCTTTGGCTTTCACTCCTCTAGTGATGCTCTAGCCCATCACATGGCATTTCTGTTCAAACTCCCCCATGGAATTTCAAACAGTGGGGTCCTTCCCATAAATAGAAATTGAAATGAATAGAATTTTAATTGTTTTGTTCTTTCACGCTCAAGATTTTGTTCCTGTTGTAATTATATTTTTGCATGCAGAGCATTTTACAGTTTTCAAAAGGCTTCCTATCTTTATATTTAGCTCTTGAAAACAATTTGAAACAGCAGACAGGAGAAACATACAATTATGCTCAAATTCGAACTCCAGATAAGGATTCAGAAGCTCAGAGGGGCCACAGGACTCACCCAAGATCACATCCAGTAATGAAAGCTGTCTTTCTCTATCCCAATAGTAAAGTCCAAATTTTAGTCCAAACCCTGGGCAGGCATTGATGGGTATGGACACAATCGATACGCTAGAGGCCTCCTTTCTTATTCCCTTAGTCTCAACAGGTGAGATGTGATTAAGGAGTGTTTCCATCTAAGAGGCTGGCGTGTAAAACTTGAGACCATCTGTATTTCTACTCTACATGGTCAGAGGGCTAGGGAGGGAGAAAAAGATTGCTCAATTGTAAGAATACATGGGCTCACAAAAATAATTTAGCTTTTGTCCAGCCACCTTGTTACCTTTCTCTGCTTGTTCACACAGGGGGTTTGCTATTAACTGCATCTGTTGAAAAGGTTGTACCTATTTAAGCTTTCTCTTGCAATCCTGGTGTCAGCTGTGCTCAGACCAAGGTTGGGCCATTCATCATCGTCTATGAGATGTCCCCAGTTCTGGTGACTACTCCGCCTCTCTCACTGTGGGACTCTGAGCCCTGCTTTTGCTGTTCTCTCATGGTGTTTACTTATTTTTGCTCTGTCAGTCACTAGTTAAAGAACACAGCCTCTTTTTCAATATCTCCCCCAAACCATTTGCATTTTTGTATGTAGCCAGCTTTGAAATTGGAGGTGACAGAGTGGATTTAATTGAATACCTTAAATTGAATATTGAACATCCTTGTTCTTAAAATTTCTCTAGCTACCCTGGACAAGTAGACTAGAGAAACTTTCACTGGTTACCTCTCTCTACAACTGTCCCCCCGCCCCGCCCAAGGCAATGCTCTCTCCTACAGCTCACCCTTCCTCAAAACTCTTGGCATCTTCTTACACAAAGGCCTCCAGACCTCTTTTGCTAGAAGGCAAGGAGATTCTTCAGGTATTTTCCTAAAACAGAGTTAAAAAACTGGTAGCCTACAGGCTGAATTTAACCTCTACACAGGTTTTCAATGATGCAAACAAATTTTTGGGAATCCAGAGTTTTCCAAAAAACAAACAGATAAACACATAAAACCCCACCTGGGTTTCTGACTTTTCTTGAAATACAAACCAACCTGCAGTTGGGGCCATATCTCTGCAGGCAGCTGCTGCTTCATTCACTGCACCTCACACTTCTGTTTCTGCCTGGCCTCAGAAGACACTTAGGGACAAGACTCCTGCCTCATCAAAGACACTTCTTCCATTAACAGATGACTCTAACATCTCCTGTTAGTATAGTTTTCTTTTTGCACTACATGGTCTTATGAAAGGGTTTTGGGAGTATTCAAAGATGATGGTTACCTAGAATTCTTTAAATATTTGAAAATTTCTTTAAAACTAAAATTTCCATCATACCATTTCTTTTCAAATTGAGTTATTTCTACTTTTCAGATATTGTGAGTAGTGCTGCTATGAATATTTGTGTACAAGTTTTTTTTTCTGGACACTGTTTTCAGTTCGTTGGGTTAGATACCTAGGAATGGAGTCGTGGAGTTATAGGGTAAGTTTGTTTGCTTTTTTAAATTATAGCCATCCTAGTAGATGTGTGTCTCATATAGCTGTTTATTTGCCTTTCCCTATTGGCTAACATCATACCATTTTTAATGTTATTAACAATAAAGCTTGCAAATGAATTGGGGAAATAAGAGGCAATAGTATGAAATATTTTCTCTTTCCCTTCAAGTAGTTTAACATTATTAACTAATTCAGATAATGCCTGATTTATGAAACTTAACTCTTTGTTGGTACTTGACTAATGGATTTTTAAAATTTATCTTGCCAGAAGAAAGACCCCTCCTCTTTATACAATATATTGCCTCAGAACAGTGTTATTTTTCATATCCCTTATCTTGCAACCTTATCCCATTCGGCTACAAATAGTTCTAAATGCCTCCTACTGCGGAATTTAATTTTGATTGATGGAGACCTGGTCTCAAACCTACGAGAGTATGCTGCTGAAGGAACCAAAAAATGAGACAGATGTTTAAGAGCATGTGTATTCTATTTCACCTTTTCACTTTAACTGGAGATAATAAATGAACATTAACAAAATAGTCCACATGCAGGGACTATCCTCTTGAACCTGACAATTCATTAGGATTTCTCTTCAGTTAATAATAAAGGGAAACCTTTGAATCCATAAATACCTGATATATATACTTTATAAGGTAGTTAAAGTTTACTTAATCACTTTCTGTGCAGAGGTCTATGCCAAACCCTATTAAAAGTTTCATCAGTTTAAGAATTTCTTATCTGAAGGGTCTGTTTGCCCTCTCTCTCCCCATAATTGTCTTCAATAAAGTGAACTTGATTAATGGGCTGTTTCATTTTTCAGGATAAAGCTAACATTTTCCTTTTCCCAGCAATGCTAGCAAATTACTTGATTAATATCAAAAGGCTCTCATTCACACATAACCTTTGAATAAACAAGTTGTGATACTGTTGGCAACATGCTAAGAGGTATTCCTGTAAGTAGGCTATAAAGGAAATTGCCTTTGTAATTAAATGTATAAAGAGGGAGCCTGTTTTTTCCTTGCTGCAAATCTTTTTAATTTTTTTTCTCTTGTAAGCAGAGAATGTATAATGAGATTGGGCCAAAGTGGAATGCAGTATATCCTTTTCTATGCTGGGATTCCATTTGCATTTCCCTCACCACTGGAAGCCCAGGATGAAAACTTTAAAACATTCATGAAACATAAGTAGAGTGTCTGATTCATAGTTTAGGGCTGTTCAGCTCTCCCTTAAAGTTGTGGGCATAAGCAGTAATCAATCCTGTGTTGATTGAAACATAGATGCCCCTCCAAAATACTTCCCTGATAGTGATTACTTAAAAACCAAAGTCTGGACACCAGCTGCTCTAATGAAGCGGAGAAAAGGCCTTTATGAATAAGAAAGGATTCTCAAGTAAAGTGGAGGAATGAGAAAGGAAATAGAATATTATACCCTGATCACACACCAAATTCTTTATATAAGCCCTATTTTGTATAGCAAATGAAAATCTGTTCTTGACTGCAGCATTGTTAGTTGTCTATCCAGTCTTCATTTCTCCCTTAGAGATAACTCTTGGAACTATTAGGACACCAACTTTATCATAGCTTTTTGCCTAGATCCAGTCAGTGGGTTGTCCTTGGTCCAAGCCAGAGGTCAGCAGACTATGAGCTCATGTGCCAAATCAGGCCTACCATCTGTTTTTATATGGCCTGTGAGCTCAGAATGTTTTGTACATTTTTGAATGGTTGAAAAAAATCAAAAGAATAATATTTCATACTATGTGAAAGTTACATTAAATTTTAGTGTCCATAAATAAAGTGTTATTGGAATACAGCAAAACTCAATTGTTTATGTGTTGTCTATTGTGGCTTTCATGCTAGAATGGCAGGGCTGAGTGATTACAGCAGAGACCATATGTCCCGCAAAGCCGAAAATATATACTATCTAGCCTATTATAGAAAAAGCTTGCTGGCCCTGGTCTGAGCCGATCTTGATACTCCTGTCTCTTGCTTTTCCAGGCTCCACTCCAGCTGGCAGTGCCCATGTGACAATGAAATGCAAGCAGAGGTCTGCTAGGGGGAATTCTGGAAAGACTCTGCTTTCTTCATAAAAGGCTGGCATCTTAACTCTCCTTCAGGTCCTGAATATGAAAGTGAAATCTGGACACGAGAACGGCCATTTTGTAACTGTGGAGTGATGGATACAAAAGTAAAAGCTGGCATCCTAGTGGTAGGGGAAGGACCTGAATTTTTGATAAAAATGTTAAGCAGCTGAACCAAAGCCAATGTCTGCTTGGTGCCAGACTTCTGTTTCATGGGAAGAAGTGCCCCTGTCTGTAAGGCAGTCTCCACCACGCACCCAGTCACTTGCAGGTACATAAAGGCTGTCCTTACTGACATGCCCTCCTCTTTCTTCCTTTAGGCATGGAATCTATTTGGTCTCAATAATATACAAAGAGCTGTGTTTGTGTGGCAGGTAGTGGGTAGGGTAGGGGGGACTCTTCCTGGTATTTGTTCAACAAGCAATAAGTAAATAGTCATTCAGCCTCTCCACAGGTAAAGTCAGACTTGAGTGTGCTTGTCCTAACAAACTCTTGTCCCCGGTAGTATTATCTTGACATTTGGAGAAATGGTTATGAGAATAGTTGATTTCTCTTTGTTACTACAAATAGCTCAGAGCAGAAGGTCATCCGCATTGTTTGCTAATGGCACTGTCCTCCTTTCCCGGATTTCCCCTCAACCTGAGTTAGGTGTCTCACCCTCTGTTTTCCCATAATGTTTAGGTTAGAATGTTATTCCATTCATTATGTTACCAAGCAGATGAGATTTGGCCGCCTGCCGCCAAACACAGGCATAAAACACAGATTAGTGGGGAAGGAAAAAGTGTTTATTAAAATGTTGCCCAACTTGGGAGAGCAGGAGACTCCCAACTCCAGGCCAATCTCTTCCACAAAACACAGAAAGAGTCCGGCTGCCCCCAGAACCAGAGACAGTGTTCAGAAACTCCGCTCCATCCTTATCTGTCCTTTTGGAGCCCAAGGCTGCCATGCAGATGGCTCTCAGGCTTTAGGCTCCCAGCCTGCAGTGCACACTCCTGGGGCCAGTGCTGCCACCTTTGTAACGTCTTCCCTCCCAGAGACGCCAGCGGACCATGCCACTGCATGGCACTACTAGTGCAGGGGCTCTTTCCATGGGGCCCAGCACCCAAGGCAGCTTCTGCCTGGAGGACCAGCAAGTACTCCAGCCCGCATGTCCATGGACTGATCTCAGAGGCAGAGAATGGTGCTGCAGCCCAGGAACTTCTATGCTGCACATAGTCGTGGTGTCCCATAGGCCGCTGGGGGCCATATGTCCCCTGGGCATGACCCAGGGAACAGAACTTGGCTTTCGCATGACCTGCTCCCACATGCCATGACTGAGCGAGGGAAGGGAAGGGAAAGAGAAAAGGAGTGAGACTCTGTCTGCCTCCGTTTAAATCTCCGTCCACAAAATTCCATGTGCTCCCCATGTTCCCAAAGCGTCCCACTTTCTAGCCAATCCTATGGGCTAGACTGGCTGGTCAGCACCTCCAGTGCTGCCTGTTACCCTCTACAGTATACATGTTGCTGTGACCTCTCCAGCCTGTGCACACTCCATCAGTCTTCCTTGTGCTATGTCACATGCACACTGCTCAGTTGCTGGGGCAATGCGAAGCTGTGATGCTGGTTTGTTTACCCTTTACCCAGGGGTATGGAAATCTATCACACCTCCTGCTGTGGTTTCAGTCCTGATGCCTCTCTCGAAAGCAGCCTCAGAGGTCCCCTCTTTCCAGGGATCTTGCCATATCCCCTCGTGTTGATTACACCATGTCACATGTATTACATCAGCTTATTTTCCCAGCTCCAGATGCCTTAAGAACCACACAGTGTCTTCTTTCTCTCTAGTACAGGCACAGAGAGTTTAAGTAACTTGCCCCCAGTCACACAAAACGACCCATTTAGGACTGGGATTCATATCCAGTTGGCCTAGTTCCAGGACACTACTTGCTTATTTACGACCATGCTTTCAAGCTCTTCGTCTGATGTTTTAGGTGCAGGGATTCCAGTATGAAGAAAACCATTGACTTCCATTATGGAATTCTAAAGCAGAATAATACAAGATACAGTTTGCATAATGGAGATTTAGGTCCAACACACTCAGTTTCAAGTCCTGGCTGCAGCGTGTACAGTATAACTTTGAGTATTTTAATCTTCCTGTGCTTCAGTTTTCTTATTAGTAAATTAGGATCGTAATAATACCTGACTCACAGGTTTGTTGTAAGAATTGCTTGAATTTAGAATAGCATCTGGCATTTTTTAAAGTGTGAAACAAAATTTAGATGTTGTTGTGGTGGTGGTGGGTAGTTTTGTAATGATTAAGTTGTAATAATGATAGCCCTAGCTATTACTATTAACCCTACACTCAAGAGGCATGTAGTCAGACTATACATGGCCTCACAAATAATTGTACAAATGATAAGCCATGATTAAATGTTAAGCAGGTGTAGTAGAGTTCTCCAGAACAACAGAACCCGGTAGCATGTATTTGCTCGCGAGAGGAACTGGCTCACAAGGTGAGGGAGGCTGAATCGTCCCAAGGTCTGCTGCTGACTCAGGAGAGCTGACAGTACAGTTCCAGGTCAAGTCTGAGTTTGAGTCTGAAAAACAAGAATGCCAAAGGTGAAGTTTCTGTCTAAGTCTGAGTCCCAAGTCAGGAGAAGACCAATGTCCCAAGTTGGTGACAGTCAAGCAGAGAAAGTAAATTCTCCCATACTCAGCCTGTTTATTCAGACCCTCAACGGATGGGATGAGGCCCACGCACCATGGAGGGGGCGCTCTGTTTTCATCCATCTACAGTTCAAATGTCAATCTCACCCAGAAACACTCTCACAAACACACTCACAATAGGGCTTAACCACGGTCTGCAACACCCGTCACCCAGACAAGTTGAGACACAAAATTAACCCTCACAAGTCCCTTGTCAATTTGGAACCCATTTGTATCTCTTCAAACCACACTTAAGCTCTAAATAATGACAGTAACAAGGTCATGATTCTGCAGAACATGATATTATTTTTGAAAATTATGCTATAAAATCAATGCATCTTATGTTATATAATAAAAAAAATATGAGAAGAAAGAAAAAATAGTATGTGCTTAGTATATACCATACATACACACATGCATAAAAAAAAGGAAGAAATATTCCTGGAGATTACAATCCTTGTTTCTATAACCAGTCATGTGTTCAGAGTGCATATTTATACCTACCTTGATCTACTACCCATTTTGTGTTCACTTTGCTTTCAGCAAGTAACTCCACTGGCTGTGGTCATTTACCTGGTAGAGTA
Organism: Phyllostomus discolor; assembly: GCF_004126475.2. Taxonomy (NCBI): domain Eukaryota; kingdom Metazoa; phylum Chordata; class Mammalia; order Chiroptera; family Phyllostomidae; genus Phyllostomus; species Phyllostomus discolor. The sequence goes on along the minus strand of NC_040904.2, from coordinate 138,157,222 downwards.
ACCCAAATTTTCATTCCTGAAATGTCTGAGCCAGCGGTAGTCCCAACTGGATTGGGTTTTTGAAGTCTTATATTGGCTTTATCACAAGGCATGGTAACACTAAGAGACGCCCTGAGGGATCTCTTGTAACCCCCCTTTTAGTATAGGCTTCCCCCACTAGGTGCATATTCTAGGAACCCATCTGTGTCAGTGTACCAGCTGCTGTTGTTGTGAGAGTCTGCATTGGGCTTCAGTGAGTATTTTTGAACACTCTTCCAATGCAGTTGTCCATGTCGTGATGGGCAATTTACGACTGCACCTGCCCACACAGCGCTGAGTGTTCAGCACATTTTGACCAAAAATGGCATGACTCCTGTGCCCCACTCTCCCAATCTCACTCCCGAGAAACATTTTATTTTGTTTCCCTGGATAAAAAAAAAAGTCCTGAAAGGGAAATGTTTTGCTGACATGGAAGACATGAAACAAAAAATGGCAGAAGCACTAAAAGGCATCAAAATCAGAGAGTTCAAAAAGTGTTTTAAGCAATGGAAAAAAGTCATGATAGGTGTATTGCATCAAATGGAGAGCACTTTGAAGGTGACGGAAGTTTAAACATGTAAGAATAAATACACAATTTTTGTGTAAGTAAGTTCTGGGGTTTTTTGGGAACCCTGTCATACTTTTCCTTACCTCCATGTACAACAACAGTCCAACTTTCCTTGAGAGTAGGGATCGGTCGTCCAAGCCAACAATGCAAGTGCCTTCTTTGCCTGTTGATTCAGAGACATAAGGAATATAAAGTGACCAGGTGACAGTCTTAACTTACAGTTCAATGGAATCATCATTATTTCACCTAATGGCTACCTTTACCCTCTTGGATTTTTTAAAATTTGGTTTTGCATTGTGTTACTGTTTGCTACTGTGCATTGACCATACAATAGTGGAGAGACATGGATAAAATCATCACCACCTGGGGAAATATGCCTGATTAGTTGGGAAGAACACTCTTCTCTATTGGGCAGGGAGCAGGATGGCACCTGGGGCTGGGCCCAGAACAAGGAGAGGAATGGATCCTGAATGGAGAAAGGAGAAGAAGGCTCTAGTCATGGGCTTCTGCCAAAGCCTAGGAAAGCTGGGAGGACCCAAGGAGAGAGAGTCAACCTTACTGAGCCATCAAGCCAAGCACTGGAGGCAGAATCAAAAGCCAAAGTAAAGATCCCTGAATCAGAAGCTGGATCCAACGAAGCAGTGGATATAAATGCCACAGCAAATCAAGGGGGTTCACACAATTGCTGGAAAAGTTCTTGAAATGTTAGTGGTTACTTCCGGTGGGCCAAAGTCTGGCTGCACATTTCCAGGATCCACACTGAACTGTGGTGCTTTAATGTATAGGCTAAAATATGGGTAGAGAGGAGAATAAACATCATCTGATATTCAAGCACACCACACTTCTGTAACTCTAAACAATTTCATTTTGATTGTGTATTTTTATTCCTCTAAACAGCTATTTATACATTCATTCATTTTTATTAATTCATGCATTTATTTGTTCATTCCTTACCCATCCTATAAGGAATGGAGGAACTTAAAAGTAATGATAGAGTAGAAATAAAGTAGAAAATTATGAAAAAGAAAACATAAATAAAATGGAAAATTGACACAGAATAAAAAGACAGGGAACAGAACCTTGTTTTTATTTAATTCCTCAATATTAAATGAAAACTCACAAGAAAAATATGATGGAAGCCCATTTTGTTGTATCTTATTGGGTGATAAGATGAAAGTGAAGACTGACCCACACCTATAGGAGCCAGGAGCCCAGATGTCTCATTCTGTCTCTCATCCTTTCAACCAATCAGGAGCCCTGGGGCTCAGTTTCCTAAACTGTTTCAGTTTTCCTTAAAAGCAAAACAAAACATATCACCACTTAGTGCAAAGAACCAAAGTTAGGAATCAGAAATCTTGAAGTCATTCTCTGCCACTTGACCTGGGAAAATTTATTAAACCTTTCAGATCTTCAGTTGTTTCATCTATTAAATGGAGATAATGTAGACTTTAAACAATATATGTGGTGCATTTAGTCAAAGACACTATGACATTTGAAAATGCATTGAAAGTGGTAACTGTTTATCAACAAAGTACTAAAAAATAATCTTTAAGTTTTCATTTAGTTCAAAAATTCTGATTCTGTAAATCGACTCATTTATCATGTGAAACTTTAATAGCATTGTCCTTTTATCAGTATTTGCTAGAAGTATTTATCTCTGAATCATACAAGTGATTATATTCTTGGTATAACCTGTAGGGAGCTAATGTAAAAATAAATACCAACTGATAGCAAAACTGCATGTAAAAGTTTGTAAATCTTTACAAAAAAATCGACTATAGATGAAAAGTTTTACACTGGTTTCAAGTGAAACTCAGTTTAAGACAAAAACTTAAGCCAAATACTACAGTGCAAAGGAAAAGTGCATTAGAGTTCTCTAGCTCTTTCTACCATCATCTGCTTTGCAAAACACAATAATAATTCTAATGAATTAATTAGAAAGCTACTTTGACCACAAGAAATTATGACAACAGGATAGCTTGTCAAATGAATGTCATTGAAGTTTATAGGAAGAAAAACAGAATAGCTTCTCTAGGAGACATACTGGTCTTGAGGGAAGAGGTGGGGTGTGCTGCTCAGCGAGGTGGGTCTGCAATGAGTGGTTCTAAGAGTTTTTCTAATGCTGCCAAAGCAATGGAAAAGTTAAGGTTGAAATAAAGACACGATACACCATGTACCGAAGACCTACTGAATGACCAAAACTGTGTCATAGGCTTCATTTTGTTTTTGCTTAACCCTTACAATATTCTGAAACTTCAGTTCTTTTTAACGTAGTAGGAGAGAACCAAGATTACAAGAATTATAAAGATTGTGTAACTGTCTAGGATTCAACTGCTGATAGATAAAAGATAAACCGTGATTAGAAAATTAGCACAAGTGACTGTAAAACGTGCTGTTTTCCCTCTGCCAGGCTGAGAGGACATTTCTCTTGGGAAGCCAGCTGCAAACCTCTTTCTTCTGGGCTTGGCTGTTATTTATCACCTGCTATCTTCATGAGGAGGCTACATGGCACTCAGCTGACCATGTACGGAGAGGATTGCACACCTGTTCCTTCACCTCCTTAGGGGGCTGCCAAGCTGAGAGAAGCAGCAGTGACAACAGTCTGAGGCAGGGTGCAAGGATTCCTGCAGATGGTGTCTTATAATTCCTTTTCCTCAATTTCTCTGCAGGACAGGGAGAGGCGACTGACAATGATAATGTTAAAACTATCTTGTACACACACTATTTTTATCATTCATAGGTGACTTCAATATGTTTAGAATATACATACACATTATTATGAGTATACACACACATTATTTAAACTTTATGGCCATAAGTGGTGGTTGCAAAGAGGATGCTAAAGCAGAGAGCCCTACAGCACTAGCAAGAGACAGACACAAACACAAACCCAGGTCTCCTACCTACTTTCTATTACAATCCTGACACTCTCTGTGTCTTTTAACATAATTTGCCAGTTTCACAGGGGAATTGCAAAGCTCCCTTCCTATTTGAAACTAAGATCCTTTACTTCCTCAGACAAAGTTTCTATATACAATACATAATGGCATAATAATGAGCTCCATTGACTAGATCAACCTTCTAGCATACCCTCAAATATTACCTTCCCTTTGCTCCCCGTGGTGTCTAAAGTAAAGATCAACAGGAACAGTGGGAGGTTGTGAGAGCATAGAAATGGGAAGTTCAAAAAGATTGAATAACATATATGAATAAGCCCTGACGCATGGTGAAACCTTGGTTTAGAAATACTACCTTTTTGGGAGAGCCCCCAGAGTGGAGAGAAGCAACCCTGTCACTGAGAAGCAGATCTGGAACTATGAGCAATCTCTCCCTTTCAGTTTCTTGTCTTCCCATGTGTATGAGCTTGCTAAAACAGTCCTTGGCCAGTTGAATGAGTACCCATTGAACAAAACACATAGATGGCATTCTGACAGGGTAGGAGATTCTGAGAAATTTTTTTGGATGAAGCTTCTCTATTTCATGCTAATTATATTTGACCATCAGTATCTTGAGAGCAGTGCAAGGTATTCGTGGCAGATGGAATTAACATGTACCAGCAGTTTGGTGTGAGCAATAATTTCTATCCACCTTGTACTTGCTGACAACAGATGAGAAACAGCGCTGTGCAAATGCAATAGAAAATCCCTTTTGGGGCTCCTGATGAATCATGTAGCAAAACATGCAATTTGGGTACAATGATTTATTCATTTTTATTTCTTTATTGAAGAACATCAAAAGCTAAAAAAATGGAAGACCAAACCAGTTCATCACAGATATTCAAAATCCTAGAAGTGGAGAAAAGAAAACATCTATGGTGATGATTCTGAAATAATACTGAAAGTGAAACATCACTTGATCTCAAATTACTTCTTTTAAATCCACTTGGGGAATGACATAACCATATTGAATTCCTCTGAGAAGAATCCTTCAGTTCCAACCATCTGCTAAATTAAGCAGCAGCGATTATAATGAACATTTACAACAGACCTGATACAAATGGGGATAATAACTTTATGTATAAAACAAAGTCCTGCGAGGCTGTTACATTCTCAAAGATGAAGCTCAAAATTAGGAGAAGAGATTTTTCAGAGTACTAGAACTCTAGGGGTGGCGAAGGTCGAAGTATAACATCACGTTTGCTTCCATTCTTTATTTCATTTTAGGAAAAATGGTCACCAAATGCTATCCAATTATATGTTTCCAGATTTTTCTTTTACCTTATCTCATCAGACTACTAGTTTTTTTCTTTTTTCTTGTGATAATATAGGTTTTGTTTCTTAATTCTTTATTGCCCCCTTCTCTGTACAGGTGAAAGCATCTTCAGCATAGCTTCTGACAAATATAAGAGGACACGTCTGATTAAATTAACTGATCTCCTAAGTACCAGTAACCCTGAGAGATGTATTATTAATTTGCTTAGCAATGTTCTTTGGTCCTTGAATGGATGTACAATGTTTCTGCAGTTTTCTGGCAGTGTTTATAGATGATCACAGGTCCCCGCTATTTTCCATGGGGCTGCTTGCCTCAAACTAGTATTATTGAGGTAAAATAATAACAATAATGATGATGATGATGATGTTTTGCCCTTGCCTGCTGTGGGATGTTCTCTGTGTCCATTCTTCAATCAGGGAACCTTTTCCAGAGCACAGAGTCACATTATTAAATATTAGAAGGGAATCATTACCATAAACCAAAAAAATATATTTACATGTAGCCCCAAGTTCATAGAAAATAAAATGGCTTAGAAGTTCCCTTTCTTACAAATGCCAGTAATGGCTAATGTGGTAAGGGCCCTAAGGCACTAACTGATGTTTTGGATATTTCAAAGACATGGTTTTCATTATGTCTCCATCCCACTGATGGAATGGGAAAGCCTGATAACAGGGTATCTTTCCTCCGCTTCCTTTGTGCACACGCTGCCATCACACAGGTATTATTTATGAGCCTGCACAATAGTCTCACTCATGAAATGTCCCAACTGCACTTAACAGCCTGTGGACCGAAGAGGTCAGGAAATTGATTAAAAGCACCAATTATTGTAATTGTGTTCAGAGATGTGATTAACAGGGCAGATCTCAGTGAAAACACAAATAATTTTCTCTAGCAACATGCTCACATCTCTGAGTAATTGAGTAGAATTAGAACTTTCAAGATATAGAGTGCAAATAATATTCTGTTTAAGATTCCTAGTGAATTTAATAAGCGCAGAGCTCCTAGATGACCTGCCTTCCTTTTTATATCACTAACCATACCTGGTGGAGTTAAAGTGAAGGTTTAACAGGGCTTTCTTCCTCTTTCTGGGATAGTAATATATCCTCCATGCCATTGTGTAGGGACATCGGGGTGACTCATTGCAAATACTCTTGTACTTTGCGAGACCCAAAGACCTGTGAGAAAGTGCCTGCCCATCACCCATCCATCCATCTACCCACTAAACATTTATTCATTTAACAAATACTATATTTCTAAATCACTGCCATGTTAGGCACATAGTGAGCAAGAAAGTTTCTTCCCTCATGTGGCTTATATGAAAAATAGAAAAGACAGACCATTAAAAAGAATGATTGCTCCAGCACTTTTGACAGACACTCTGTTAGATTCAGCAAGAGGCAAAAATTTCAATTGAATGTCTCTCCTAGTGACGTAGTATCCTAGGCACATGACCTCCTAGACTTTCTAAAGGTTTACACACTCCATTAGAAACTCTGAGGGAGAAGTTTCTAGACCTGTGATACTCCACAGGCTGGTCCAGTGTATGTGTCTCTGTGCTAAGCAGCGGGAACAGATGCCAAAGCTGAGAGACTGGGAAGGAGAGGCAAGAATAGGGAAGTCCTTGGTGACAATGCTTTCAGTGTGCCAAAGCTGTGCAGATGACCATTATTTTTGCCGAAAGGTATAGTGTTCCCCATGTGACAAATGTTAAATTGAATACAGTTCTGCTTGTTTAAATGGCACGTTAGGGATTGTTGCTTTTACTTTCGGCGAGGCTCTATAGAGACAAAATGAATGCACACCAGCTGGAGAAGAGGGTATCGGTAAAATACTGATCCTGGACCTCCCTTGTATCCTGAGCAGCAGCAGCCGTCTGGGGGTTTTGCTTCTTCCCTGGGGCATCGCCAGGAATTGCTGTAGGGCCCATAGAAGACCATTTCCTCCTCAGTTTGGGGGCTCTCTCCCTCCCTCTCCTGCCCTGCAGCTACAAATGCTGCTCTGGAAGACAGCAATAAGTCTGCAAGTAAACAGGCACTTACAATCTACTTCAATGTTTACAGACTAAAATTTGTCTTTCTGTCTCACCTTTCCCAATAGTTGGTCCGTGCTGAACTAGCTCTTCAATTTTGAGGTAGTATTTGAACTATCTTAAAAAAGAACCGGGTTCACAGCTGAGCAGATCTTCTGGAAATGAATGCATTTGATGAATTATTTATTGAAACTCTTGGGGATATAACTGCAGCCTTGACAATAACTTTAGTTTTGAGTGAATTATGGGGTCCAGGATATTGGCCCCAAGGAATATCTTAGGAGGAAAAGAAAGTAGCATATTTTATAACAGCACTGGGGTAAGAGCAAGAGAAGTGAGAGAGGTGGTAGGTTTAAAGAGCTGCCTCTTCAGACTGTGAATGTTTTCATCATCTGTGAAAGAATTATATTCAAAAGTGATATCCTGGCAGTCAAATAATAAACAGAATAACCAAAAGAAACTGGTTAACTATGAGAATTCAGTCAACTCAGTGACTTAGAATTAGGTAGGCAAAATAACCCATTTTACTAAAATCCATTTGGAAGAGGATAGGTATTTCTAGATGTCTTTATTCAGTTTTGCACACATTATAATGTAAATAAGTATTTTCTTGGATATTAAATAATTTGTAACAACTGCTAAGGTACAGAAAACATTGAAAACAGATTATTTTTATTAAAAGGCATAGATTGTTTGCAATGCTTGACCTCTCTTTTCCTTAGATCTGCCCCAATGTAAAAATCTAACATGACTTACATTTCTGCATTTTAGATGAAACAAATATCATATACCTATGATTTCTAGCTCTGCCACCTCACATGGAATTGTGAAAATATTTTACTTATCTCGTCTTCACTCTATGACCCAGTGACAAAATACTCAAGTGTTTGCCTGATAGGACAGTGATGTTAACTCCTCCGACTTTGCCCCGCCCCACTCTGTGATAAACTGATACCTTCTCCCAAGGGCTTGTAAATAACACATCACTTCCTACTATCTCTTTTCTGATTGTCCCAGTGATGTCTCCTGCCCATCAAATGTCTACTATTTGTTTCCAGGTCTGATTGGTCCTGGTCGTGGCTCACAGCATTTTGTGTCCTTTTCTTGTTTGGCCCTGCCCCAACTATGATGCCAGATGTGGGCAATGGGCTTAACGTCAAGACAGACCACAGGTACTGAACACAGGCCAGAGGGCCTCTCGGCTGTGTGCTTTTAGCATCTGACATCTGTGGAAACGTGACTCTCAGTTTATTATTTTTTAGGTTTCATGCCTCTTGCCCTAGATCTCCAGAGGTCTCTTGGGGGTGGGAGCAGGACTGAGGGATCCAGCATGCCCTACCTAACACTACTCACAAATATTTCTTTGACACTTTCAAACTTCAGTGACTATGTCTTGAACACGTAACTTCTAGGCATTGTGCTCGGTGCTGGAAGTTGAGTTTGGACAGCACAGACACAGTTTCTTTTCCAAGGGGTCTACTGAGGGCGATAGATACAAATCAGCCAATCAATCAATCAATTAATCAATCATTTTAAAAGATAGATGTTGAGGAAATCATTACAAGTATAAAGCTTGTTGCAAAATGGGAAGTAAAGAGTGATATGGGAAGGTATAGTGAGAGAAAATTAAACAACCTCAGAGGGTCAGGGAAAGATTCCTGAGGCGGTAACATCTAAACTAAGATATGAGAGATGAGATGGAATTAAATAAGTAAACAGTTCTGAGAGAAACTGGGGGAAAAGCAATGGCGCCCAGCAGTGGGAAAGTGTGTGAAGATCCTGCATCACAGAGATCGAACCGCACCTGGGGTGGTCAGACAAGAGTAGTGTGCTTCCTTCAGGGAGGCTGGACACAGCGATGAAAACCAGGTCAAGGGGGCCCTTGTAAGTCACAATAAGAGGCTCATATTTGATTCTAAAAAATGAGAAACCATTAAAGGCTTTATTAAAATATTTTAAATTACTAAATATTCTTAAAGTACAAAATAACATAAAAATAATGTATTAGACCTCTGTGGTCACCAGTAAGCCTAATTTGCTTCACAGATTTTGAAGAAATAAAACGTTTCATTTCAGCTAAAATCCCAGACCCACATCCTTCCTTCTCTCTGCCTCTCTCTTTTCCTCCCTCCACCCCTCCCTCCCCAAATAACCACTGTCCTAAAGTTGGAATATATCATTCCTATGCAATGATGAAGTATCTAGTGAAGCTCAAAACATGCAATTCCCATGACCTTGCGATTTATTTTCTAGGTATGTATTTTAAAGAAACTCTCATACATATGTGCAAGAGACATTTTCAAGAAACTTAATCATAACATTGTTTATCTCAATGAAAAAGTGGTACTAATAAAATAGTCCCCAGTATAGGGATGAATAAAGAAACCCTGGTTTTGTCATAAAATGGAACCCCATTTATCACTTGAAAATAATACCTTGGAGTTTATGAGTTGATGAGGATAACATTAAAATGATAAGGCATTTAGTTGAAAAGGCTAGTTCCAAAGGAATATATGGTATATATTTCATACTATATTTTATTATATATTTCATGTATAAAAATTAAAAATATAAAAAATAGTATCTATTATTTATGGAGGCTAATATATGTAATAAAGTATAAAAACATTGAAGACTTCTAAGCATGGAGATATACAGTAGAAATTGTGTTTTAAAGCTCAGCCTGGATACAGTTTTGAGAATACAATCACAACTCTAGACCAGTTATGAAGCTTTCACAGTAGAGTAGTTGAAGAATGATTGGAACTTCAATTAGAGAGAAAAGTATGCAGATTTTAGAGCTATTCAGAAAGTAAAATTTTTAAGATAGGGAGTTCAGCTATGAGGATGTGAGGGGTGGAAAAATGTCAAGTGACTTTCAAGTTTCTGGCTTGAGTAACTTGGTCCCTTGTGCTTTATACTGTGTTCTTTTTTTTTTTTTTTTAAGATGTTATCTGTTTATTTTTAGAGAGAGGAAGGGAGGGAGAAAGAGAGGGAGATAAACATCAATGTGTGGTTGCCTCTCGAGCTCCTCCTACTTGGGACCTGGCCTGAAAACCAGGCATGTGCCCTGACTGGGAATCAAACTGGTGACCCTTGGTTCACAGGCTGGCACTCAATCTACTGAGCCACACCAACCAGGGCCTATACTGTGTTTTTTATTATGCTTTACTGATGTAAGGGGTGAGGACTGTGTGACAACTTTGGTAATAGGTGGAGACAATTAACCTGATTTTTGAAAAATTAATTTGGGTTGCTTTCACCAACAACAGAAGTCAGGGATATATGAGAAATGGGTCTAATGGTCAATGGAGAATTTAAAATTAAAATAATTAGAACCAACATGCACAATACTTTTAGAAAGCTTGTAAGATCAGTATTGGTCTCAATCCAAAACAACCTCTTTCAATTCTAAAAAGGTATGGATTTCTATAAACTCCAGGCATAGGGGTGGTTGTATTATACTTTTGCTTCCTTTTAATTGCCTAATGTTTTTAATCATACTTAACCCACAGTATTGTATGCAATTATAATAAATGTTAGGATATTTTACAAGTTAAAAAATAAAATTAAGATAGTTTGAGAGTCATCATCATATACTGTAGGAGATAATTAAATTTGAAAGAGTAAGTGAAATTGATTAGAGAGAGCACACAGGCAAAGAAGACGAGGCCTAGTACAAAGTCCTGATGGGCACTAAAACACAGTGCTGTCAGTGGGCGCTGAGCAAGAGTCCATGCAAACAGAAAAAGTGGTAGGTAGGGGGAGTATATGAAGTCACAGAAGCCAAGAAAGCAAATTATTTTCAAAAAAGTGGGTTTTGAACACTGATGATACTTCAAGCAAGAGAAGGAATGAAAAGTATCTGTTAGATTTTGCTGGGTAGAAGTCACTAGTAATATAAAAGTGAACATTTTTCAGAATAGTTAGGCTGAAATCCGCTTGGGGTGGGTTGAGAAGTAAACGAAGGAGTAGAAATGGAGAAAAGATGTACAGTTATCTTGTCTGAGATTTATTTTTGTCTGGAAAGTAAAGGTAAAAAAAAAATAGGTAGGAGCCAGAAGACTAGGGAGCTAAGGCGAAATAATTGTATTGTTTTTGGTATATTTGTTTCTTTGAGATGAGACACCTCAAACATGTTTAAGTGCTGCTGGGAAGAATTCAGTAATAAGGAAGAGGCTGAAGATAGAGGAAAAAGAGAAGATCAGTGAGTTTCCCAAAAGAAGGTAAAATCCAAAGCATTCAACAGTGATTTATTGTTGAATTAACTGATAAATGAATAGGAAGAAGGATATAATTTCTTCTGAAACAACACTTAAGGGTAAAAGGATGGCTGTGGATGTCAGGAGGTTTTCTGCTTTTCATAGTGGGAAGTTAAGGGTTTTCATATGTGATTGCTTCTACTGTCTCTCTGACATGGGAGGCGAAACCATCTATGGAGAGGACAGGAGGGGCAGGATTTAGAGGGTTTAGGGAAGCAGAGTTTGCAATAGTAGTTACAGAGGATTGGAATGAATTCTGCATAAGGAAACAACATAATATTTCTGTCACTGTTTAGTTCCAAGCTGAGGATGGAGATTTTGAATTTATGGTGGTACTAATGTCCTTGGTCCACCCTTGTGTATCTACATTCTATTCCCTTTAGGTTAATTTTTTTCACAGCAGTCTCCCAATTTTTTGCTACAGATTACCCTTCTGGATGTGCCAGAGATGTCTGAATTTACAGTCAATACAAAGTAAAGGTCAGCTTCAGGGAGTCTGTGCTGTTTTCTTAAGTGATGTCTAGCATAGTTGAAAAAATCCAATACAATGGCAATATTCTAAAGCTTAGCTATCTCTAAGTGTGTCAGAAGCATCCATGGACTTCCAATCTTGTTATGTTGTTAAGCCCTGAAGGAAGAATTTTAAAGATGTGAAACTAAAGAGTCCCACTTACCATGAACCAATCTGATAGTCTGTTACACCAATTTCATCACACTTGTCCTGGAAATGAGGGTCCAGTTGTGTGCTTCTTGGGTGTGGAAATGTTTATATTGCACACATTTTTATTGTGGTTGCTATTTAGGCACAGTCTTAATACAGGACAATGTAAAAGGTATTTAGAAGTGTGAGAACACTAAGGAGTGAGTGTTCTCATCTGGTCACCGGGGTCTGATTGACTCAGCAGCACATTGACACACATCTGCCTTCCCATACACTCAACAGCACCACTGTTTTCTTTTAAAAAATGACCTCATCTCCATTATAAATGTCTGCACTCTAAGGCCTAGTGAGAGAATTCCTTGGAAACCAAAGAATATTTAGTCATTCAGTGTCTATGTGGGTATTTTCTTCTTTAATTTATAAAGTCTTTTGAGTGAGTAAATTAAAAAGTGGTGTGTTAGTATTCCACATTTTGTTATTTTTGAGAATTTATCTTATAAGCAAGTTTATAATTGAAACAGTGTTTGTTTGTGATCTTCTGTGAAACTTTTAGTTATATTTATGCCATGCAAAGTAGTTGAACCATTTTTACTGCATTTCAATCAGAACGATATGGAGTAGTAGAATGATCATCAGTTGTGGAGTAAGAAATCTTGGGTACTGGTTCTAACTCTGATTCTAACAACTGTTACCTTGAGTAACTCTTTGCCTGGACTCAAGTTTCCTGATTTACAAAAAGAGGAGTTTTTATTAGGTGATCTTAAAATATTTTTCAGATCCTAATCTCAATTTTAGGAATTGATATAGTTGTTTGGCAGCATGAGAAAAGACTAAGTATTGTTAAGGACATTAATTATTACATGGTAAAACTTAAAATGTACACACTGAAGTCTAGGTTTAAGTTTACAGTATTCATTCATTTATATATACTTTTATATAATAATGAGTATCAGAAATTTGAGGAACAGTGATGAACAAGAATTGTACCAGTCCTCAGCTGGCTCACATTGAAGCAAGGAAGACAGACATGTCAGCTAATTATTGAAATAAATATGATAAGTGATTCTGCAGTAATATCTACATCTCAACCTTCTTTTCTTAGTATGTCCAGCATTTCAAACTTCACACATCTCAGATTCAATAGTTGACTTTCCAGGGGTGTCCAACCTGCAGCATAGGATGGCTATGAATGTGGCCCAACACAAAAATCGTAAATTTACTTAAAACATGATAAGATATTTTTGTGATTACACGTCACAATGTATTTAATGTGTGGCCCAAGACAATTCTTCCAGTGTGGCCCAGAGACACCAAAGGTTTGGACACCCCTGCTACATGCTTCTTTCAAAACCTTTCTCCTAATTTTTGTAAATTATACCACATTAATTTATTTGTTCAAGTAAAAATCTAGAGTTTTGCCTGATTTCTGCTTCTCCATTATATCATCTAATTCATCAACAAATCCTAATCAAATTACATTCAGAACATTCAATTCCTATGGCTGCCACTCTAGTCCAAGCCACCATCATACCCTACCCGGACCCGTGTAAGAACCTCTTTACTGCTCTTTCTACAGTCATTCTTATCCCATGCCAACATATTCCCACGGGCAATGCATAAATTCAGTTATGGAACCTTTATTCATGGAGCCTCCATCAACTTTCTGTTGTATCTCAAATGTAATCCAAATACTGGCATGTTCTGTCCCTCCCTATATCTCCAGTCACATTGTGACACTTTATCTCTTTACCATTAAGCGTCCACCATGCTGGATCTAGCTCTCGTTCTTAGGGTTTCAATTCAGATCCTTTTCTCAGAGATGACTTCTCGGACCATCTAAACAGATTTCATATCCTTAACTTTTTTTCTATTTCACCACTCTGCTTGCTCTTTTTTCCATTGCCACATTTACCACAACTTTTAATTTGATTGTTTTTATTCCCTTATATATTCCTTTATGTATTGTTTGACTTGGTCACCAGAATAACATCTCCATCAGGGCAAGAAATTTGCCACTTTTATTTACTTGGCATCTACATTGTCTTTATTGCTTAGTTCATTAGATATTACTTGGACAAAAAGCAGCCTAACTATTATGACTTTCTCTAATTTGCAACCTGAACATATTGAGGAGATGGCAAATCTCCTCAAAGGCATTAAAAGGCATTCTTTGACACTTCTTATCAATGATGTATCTAAGACAGTTACCAATTATGCAGATTGGTATAATAATAATAATAATTTATAATTTCTAGTATCATCACATTCATTCTTCTTTAAAACCATAAGCCTACGAAAAACCACAAAAAACATTTCCAATTGGACTAAGTTTAATTCTATTGCAGTGTTTACTAATAAAGCAAGTTGTGGAAGAGTTTAATAAGCAATCCACTTAATGATTGTGTAACAATTTTTCACACCATTCAACTTTTACTCTTGTAATCTTGAACAGGGAAAAAACAATAAAAAGTTACTTCTGATTAATTTCTCACTCTTAAAAGACTAAGTATTAATGTGCTGATAAATTATCATCAGTTTTAGAGTGAAATAATTTACTTTTCATCTTTTCTATTACAGTGTGATCTTATTTATTCTTATATAAGATCTAACATGACATTATAATGATAAATCTTATGTCTATAAATAATTGGTAAAGTAAAGAAAGGTGGTATACAAATAATTAAAAATCTTTTTCACGGTGTAGTCATTTACAATTAATAAAAACTTGTTGGTGAACAAAAGAAATTATTTAAGAACTATGGCTATGGATAGTTTAAATATTGTAATAATAAAGTATAGCCCATTCTCCATAGTGAATATATAGTAAGCTACTTAGACTCTGTTAATACCAAGGTGCCTCTTTTTGTGTGTTAGTCTCACTTCCCAGCATATTTATGGTTCTCCTGTGTAGACCCCCTACATCTCTAGCATTCTTAATATATGACACAGTCTATCACATCATAGGTCCTGATTATATTTTGTTGACCTGAAATGAGATATTTCGCCAAGTTATTGTTAAGTCCTACAGTGCTTATAATCTATGCCATATGAAATATCAAAACAGATCTGAATCCTATTTTGTAATTATAAAGCTAAGATAATCACTAACATCTTTAGTTATTTGCAGTTAAATTTTATTTAGTTTTTGGATACGTAAATACATGCAAATAATATAAAGTCAAAAGTACAAAAGAAAGAGTGAAAAACAAGTTTCTGTCTCACATTTTTCCCCCAGCTACTCTAGTTCTCTCTCCAGGAATTTCTGTTATCACACTTTTTTTTTTTTGCGTATCTTTGGAGATATTTACAGAATTCAGGTGAGCATTCATATTCTTTTTGTTTATACAAATAGGAGATTTTGCTTTGATCATATTTCAATATTTCTATATCTATTATTCTACATAGAGTTCCCTAATTCTTTCTAAGACTGCATAGTGTCCCATTGAATGAGATGCCATATTGTATTAACAAATCCTATATTAATAGGCATTTTGGTGGTTTTCAATATTTATTATAAAATTGCTTCTCTTAGCCTGTTTCGCTTTCTGTAACAACATACTTCAGACTGGGTAGCTTATAAACAAAAGAAATTTATTTCTCAAAATTTTGGAAGCTGCAAGTCTGAGATCTAAAATTTTTTTATTGTTTCAACATTACAGTATTTTATATTCATTGAATAAATATTGGAGAGTAGAGAAGAAATACATTTTTCTTTAAATCTTACTTTTAGGGAAATACAGCTACAATTAAAATCTTGGCAAATTCTATTTCTTTTTAGCCTTTTCTCTAGGTATATTTTAGTTTGTTCAAGCCATACAATAATATAAAATTTTGTTGTTTTTTACTTAATGTTAAATATTGTCACAGTGCTTTTTAATAACTCCAAACTCTTCTGTCACAGCTGTATCATAATTTACTTACTGTCCTTTTATTTTTAAATGCCTGAATTGTTTCTACTCTATGTTAAAATAAGCCACACTGTGATCAAAATCTTGTAGTGTGTACCCTGGTCTGAGGTTTTTTTCCATTGGTTAAAATTACTAGTCATCATGATAGAGATAATTTTACACATTTTGAGATATGTTGACATAGCATTTAAAAATTCAACAACTTTTAATAATAGCTAAATTTACTATGAATACTTCAGGTATATTTCCTTACTACTCTTTTTTGGTAGGTATTATTATTATTCATCCTTTAAAAACTCATGCACTGCAGAGCTCAAATAATGTGGCCAAGGTCACATAGCTAGTTTGTTGTAGAACAAGTTTTCAAGCATAGAATTTTCTGACCATAGGATATATTGAGTTGGCCAATAAGTTCTTTTGTTTTTTTCCACAAGATGGCTATAGTAGCACTTAGTTGTCTTTAACTGCATTCAAAACAATTTTGTTACATTGTATTGTGACAGCTGTTATATCAGTGTACATTAAAAAATATTTAGAAAAATTGATGAATTTTTGTGTAGCCATTTTAATATTGAAGATGGAAGAAAATACATAATATACTTGACATATTATGCTTTATTATTTCAAGAAAGGTAAAGACACAACTGAAATGCAAAAAAATAAAAAGATTTGTGCAGTGTTTGGAGAGGGTGCTGTGATGGATTGAATGTGTCAAAAGTTGTTTGTGAAGTTTCCTGCTGGAGATGTCTTGCTGGGTGATCCTCCACAGTCCGGTAGACCAGTTGAATTTGATAGTGACCAAATCAAGACATTAATTGAGAACAATCAACATTATACTATGCAGGAGATAGCCAGCACATTCAGAATATCCAAATCAATAAAGTTGTTGGTGAAAATAAAAAATGTGCCTTTTATTTTACAGAAAAATTTATACAGACTTCTTGGCCATCCCACACTATCTGAATCAGTTTATTTGGCTTTCATAACAAAATACCACAGATTGGGTGATTGGACTTATTTTCTCACAGTTTTTGGAGGCTGGAAGTCCAAGATCAAGGTGTTGGCAGGTTTGGCTTCTTCTGAGGTTTGTCTCCTTGGCTCACAGATGGTGCTTTCTCTCTGAGTCCACACAGATTCTTTCCTCTGTGCATGCATGCCTGTGCTCTAATCTGCTCTTATAAGAACACAATTGTAGCCTTGGCTGGTGTGGCTCAATGGACTGAGCTTCTGGCCTACAAACAAAAAGGTCACTGGTTTGATTCCTCGTTGAGGCACATGCCTGGGTTGTGAGCCAGGTCACCAGGTGGGCAGAGACAGCCAATTGATGTTTCTCTCACACAACAATGTTTCTTTCTCTCATTCGCCATCCCTTCCCCTCTCTCTAAAAGTAAATAAGATCTTTACAAAAGAAAGAACACAATTACATTGAATTAGGGTCCACTCATAAGCCCTCATTTTCTTTTACCTACCTGTTTAAAGGCCTGTCTCCAAATACAGTCACATTTGAGACACTGGGGGTTCAGACTTCAACACATGAACTTTGGAGGAACACATTTCAGCTATAACAACATCTTATAATAATATTTCCCTAAAGGAATTATCTACATTGTACTCAATTGGGAAATGTCATTTCTTTTATAATGCAGAACAAAAGGAAGTACTCTTTTTTAATTCAAAAAGTTTTTGTTTTTAATTTTTCTGGAACTTCTAGATGAAACAATTTGATAAAAATAACAGAAAATACAGCAAAAAGCAGAAAAGAAAATTATTAAAATCTGTAGATAATATGACTGTACAACTAGAGCTAACTATACCTCATGCTGAATTAGCTAAAAATCTCTTAAAATTAGAGATATTCTTTAAGGTCATGGATATATATTAAATATTCAAAACAAGTAATTTTTCCATTACTAATTAAAATTGTTCAAACCACAGTAATTTTACTGTAAAATTCTTATTATGAAATATATCATATATACACAGGCATGTATAAACCTGTACAAATAATTTATTTTTTATTTTTTTGTAAAAATAATGTAAAGGATAACAAAAAAACAAGCACATGGACAGTCTGTAGCAGCTTAAGAAATGAGATAAACACCGCTCCCCGAACCCCCATGTGTCCTCTCCCTCCTCCAAAATGTAATCACTATGTTAATGATACATTTATTAGTCCTTGCTTTTGTAAAAATAGTTTTCTCCTATCTGAATATATCTCTAAGTCCTATATTCCTTTTGTTTTGGAAATGTACATGTGAAATAGATCTGTACATGCTGTCCTGTGAGCATTTTTTACTCAGTATGTGTTTTTGGATTCATCTGTGTTCTTTTCGTAGCTGTAGCATATTCATTTCTATTGCAGTCTAGTGTTTTATGGTATGAAAATATCTCAGTTTATTATCCCTTTTCCTGTCTAAGACTGTTGAGAATTGCCAATTTTTTGTATAAAGAAGCCTGCTATCTATGAATGTTTGTTTTTCTTGGGATACATGTTCAAGGGTATTTTAGGGCAGTGGCTTTCAAAGTGTTTTGACTCCAATTCTCAGAAATGAATTAATTTTACACTGTAATGCAGTACACATATAAATGCTCAAACATATGTATGCACCTATAGCTAAAACAATGTTTTTTACAAAATAATATTACATTCAATACACACATATTTTCTACTGTACTTTTTAAAAATTCTGGTTGGAGACCTATAAATTGATTTTATGGTCTCAAAATACCTAATTTAAAAGCAGTAAAGAATAATATTGAGTTTTACTCCATATTAACAATACAGAATACTTCACATTATTCCTCAAAAGAAGGATGGCTTTAAATTTCTACTAATATGGTAAAACTTTCTTTAAATCTACTTTAATCGTATCTGTTCTTTTCTCAAAGTGCTTCAGTCTCCTAGGTATAAAATCATCCACCTCTCTGCTCTCTCTCTAATCAGTTTTTCCTGCCTCTTTTTCCCCATTTCTAGTGTTGCTCTACCTGTCAGTTCTTTGCCCTTTCAAAATCTCTTTGTTTGGGTGTCTCTAATTTTTTATCATGTTGAAACATTTAGCCTTAAGATCAGTTCACTTTGAACCAGTGTGTTTTATATTAACATAGTTTCCAAAATGTAGGTATTCATCTATTAATGGATCCTGAAATCAATGTAGTAAGACCTGTGTTTTTTCATTGAAATGCAGTAGATCAGAAAATTAGTTTCATTTTGCAAAACTTGGCTATGATTATGTGTGTGTTTGTGTCTATATACTAGCTTGCAATAACATGTTTTTCTTATTTTATGTATGTAGCAAATAATTTTTTTCATCATGCTCCCCTTTGTGAAAAAAACTTCTTCATTGTCCTTACGCCAGGTCACAGTATTTACTTGTACAAATGCTTCAGCCTCCCCTCGCTTTATTATTGAAACCTCCAGGGGTGCTGTTATGTGGCACAGACTTGTCTTGGCGCTCATGCAAGTCCAACTTTTGCTAGAATTTCAGTGGGTCTGAGTGTAACAACTGCCTACTGTAGCTCTTAACTACACTTAGGGCTTCAGTGGGGATCGGATAGCATTTCTCAGGGTTACTTTCTGACAGTGAAATCAGGGAGTATTTTTCTCTCCCAATAGTCAAGCAACATTATGTTACTTCTTAAACTTTTCCTGTTAGCTTTGTGGTCTGGTTATAGATGAAGAGTGCCCGGGTGATTATCGAGATTTCACTTGCATCATACTTCACCACCACATTTAATACAGAGCTAAGGCCCTGAGTTGGTTCAGAGGGGCCCTTGGGTGGAAATTCATCCTCCTTCCTGGGAACCTCAGTGGTCAAGAAGCCAACTCAAGTCACTGAAGCAGGCCTACATCAGCTGGCTGCACTGTGGTTTCATGTGACTTTCTTATTCCTTCAGGGTAGACACCTTCTACTTTTCTCCCTGTCCTTTCTGATTTGGCCTTCCTAAACTGGAAGAGCTGTATAGGCCCTGGGGAATCCTGAGCTTTTCGATCACATGTACCGATGTGCCCATACATTGTTCATTCTGACTTGTTCCAGTCATTTCCAATTCTTCAAAATATACTCCACATAACCTTCCAAATCTTGCTACCAAAATCTTTTATTTTTATTTTTTATTCTTCACTTGAGGACATATTTTCATTGACTTTAGAGAAAGGAAAGGAAAGAGGAAGGGAAAGAGAGAAACATCAAGGGGAAAAAGAAGCATTGATTGGTTGCCTCCCATATGCACCTGGACTGGGCATCTAACCCGCAACCTAGGTATGCACCCTGACTGGGAATTAAACCTGCAATGTTTGGATGATGCTCCAACCAACTCAGTCATGCTGGCCAGGCACAAATTTTTTTTGATTCTGCGTAAATATTTAGGGCAAATCTATCTAATATTTACATGTGCTTAGAAATATAATAACCCATGCAACTCTTCATCTTATCTTAAACTCTTCTGAATAAAGTGCAGTGTTCTTTTATAGACACAGGTTTGTGGGTTTGAGGGGCAGTGAGTTCTCATATAATTTCAGTACTGAAATCCTGTAATCTCCTAGATCACCTCTGTTACTTGTCTGCCTGTGAGGCTTAATTAAACCAATATAGTACTCGGAGGCATGTTCTAATCATGACTCAGAGGGCAACATCCCATGTGTGTGTGTGTTTTCAGATTTTAGTGTTTTAGGTTTGCAACATACTAAATATAAATGTTACATACCTGAAATAAATATTTGCACAAGCTCTAATGCTTCTTGTCATAGATTTCAGTGATAAAGATAGCTAAATTATTCTATTAACTAAATGATAAGAGATATCAAAGGAAAAGTTTTTGAAATGGCAAGGAGGCTGGTGGGTAAGTATTTTCAAAGTGACTTGATTGCATGCCACATGGTGTCCAGACAGTTTTTCTCTGCAGGGGTGTCCAGCCCGTGGCCCTTGGGCCACATGCAGTCTAGGATGGCTATGAGTATGGCCCAACACAAAATCACACATTTACTTAAAACCTTTCTATTTCTGCTCATCAGTTTTCTTTAGTGTTTGTGTATTGAATGTATGTCCCAAGAAGACTCTGCTTCTTCTAGTGCAGCCAGAGACACCGAAAGGTTGGATACCCCTGTGTCTGAGGCACAGGTGGCAAACACAAGGCCGCGGGCCGAATCTGGCCCTCCACATTGTTTTGTCTGGCCCGGCACCTTGTTTCTACCCAGTGGCAGTGCCAAGCTCTCACTGAACTGTTAAGGAGTAGTTACATATATGCAGTCCTGAAATTACATTGGGCCCTTTGAAGGCAACTGTGAGGCTGATGTGGCCCTCGGGGAAAATGAGTTTGAGACCCCTGGTAAGGGATCACTTTAAAGCAGATGAAACATAACAAGGCTCATATGTTGCTGAGACATTTATCCCCCTTAGCCACTAGTACACTGGAGCCTGCACTTACTGACTCAAGCATCTATTCCCTTTAGAGAATTCATGTTAGTGATAACATCATTGTTGATCTGGGCATGCTGGGAGTATTCACACCACATAAATCGACAAATATGTATTACAAATCAGTGCTCCCCCAGCCCCCAAACCTATGTTAAAGATTTATCAGCACACATCTGCTTATCCTTGATCTTTCTTTTCTGGGAAGTAACATAATTTAAGACACATAGTGTCTGGAGAGATTGGGTTAAACTGCAATTTTCAGTCCAGAATTTCACATGGATTCTCTTGGCTTACAGTCATGAGCTGCATAATGACGTTTGGATGACTGAGGGCTGCATGCACATGGCAGTGGCTGTACCATCTAGATTTGTGTAAGTACATCCTATGATGCTGTCAGGATGGAATCTCCTAAGGACACGTTTCTCAGAATACATCCACTTCATGAGCAGCATGGGACTGTATTTCCTCAGAGTAAGATTTTACAGTGTTATGTTCTGCCTTTTCAATAGAAACTGCCAGGCTGAACACTGTTTTAACTCTTTCACCTACCAAAACTGAAAATGATTGAAGGGAGGGGTTCCACAATCTTAGACTAAATTTGATATAGTCTGCCTTCACACTTCTTGTTACTCCTATGTCATTGAGTTGTCATTCACAGTCGTTATAGGAATTCAATTTTGACATGATTCTAAGTTGATAATTCAAACTGAGTTGCAGCTGGACCTACATTTTAGGGCAAAGAATGTAGATAGAAACCCTCAAGGGTTAAAATGAGTGCAGTGAGAGCCACTTGGATACCTCCACTCTTGCCTTGGGTTACACTGAGACCAATTGCACTTCCAAGGAAACAAACAAATGAAAACACTACAGGAAATCAAAACATTACACACACATACCTAATGAACTGGGAAAGCAAGATAACTCATGTAGACCTTTACCCAAAGTTTTGAGATTAGGTCAGTGGTTCTCAAGTGAGGATGATTTTGCCCTCCGGGAGACATGTGGCAATGCTTAGAGACAGTCGTCATTACAATCAGGGGAGGAATGCTATAGTGTCTCGTGGCTAGCACCTGCTGCTAAGCTTCACAGAAGGTATTGGAACGTCCCGCAATCGAGAGTTATCTGGTCCCAAATGTCCATATGCTCGGCTAGACTGGATGGCCTTAAATGACCTACCACTTGATAAAACTTCTTTAATATCCATCTGGTTACTGCTGCTCTCTGTGTTTGGCAGCTGTCACATCTTTTTCCACAACTCAAACCTTCAGGATGGCCCACCCTTCCCTTCATGTCACACTTCCTTTTCTTATTTGGAACACTGTAGCCATGATTTATTTCTCTGCTTGCCTCCTGGCTCCTGTGCATTCTCCAAAATTATCTTTACTTGCCACTCTACTCAAAAGGGCAAATGAGTTTCCTTAAGATCTATTCTCCTTAGAGAGATTTAAGGAAAAGGAGTAAGGAGCATTGTAAATAATAAATGTGATTTTCCTCTCTCATACCTATGGGAGAGTTAAGTTAATCTTGAAATGCATGAGTAATATCTTTCTTAAGTTTAAATTTATTTTTTTTCTACTCAGGTTTATCATGCTTTCTACTTTGTTCTTTATTTGGGTAATTAAAAGGTGGTAACTCAGCAGGAGGATTTTCCCCAGCTGTCAGAATTCCTGCTAAATTATGATTTAGAACACTTTGACTCCAAAGGAACCTGACAATTACAGTGTTTTGTTTTGTTTTTTAAATCATGCAATGAATGTGCTTTTCTTGGGGAAAGTTTATTTTCTATTTGTTACTATACTTTGAAGTAGAGTTACTAATTGTTTTTGAAGTATAATTTCAGTATAGATAACTGGCTTCCAACATGATTTGAAAATGATTTACTCCCACTGTTTCAGAAGCTACTAATAGCAGCCCCTAAATCACAGTCTTGACAGACCAGCCTCAGGTTCCTTCCTGATTATAGGCTTTGCACTCCGAAATTTAACAAGGTGATTATACTCTTGAATTTTTGTCCTTTGTGAATTGTTTTGGGAGGAGTGATGTGGTGATGCTAAAACAATCTTTTTTAAAATTATAACCTTAACTCTTTCTCCCTCCTAAATAATATTTTCAAATTTTACTATTCATACAGCAGTAGGCCTGATAGGTCTATGGGAAAATGCAAGAAGGATTTCGCAAGGACACTCATACATGGCCACATGAATGGATATAGAAGCACTTCAAAGATAAATTTGCTTCCCCCTAGACAACTCTATCTGCCACTCATGAAAATCAAATGCAGAGTTGTATACACCAACATCACCGGAAACTCCTAACATCAAGAGAAAAAAATAAGAGCAGGCACTGAAGAATGGAGAGGTTTCTGTCCCTCATTAATGGAAACTAGACAATTTGATTAAGCTGTGGTTTTGCTGCAGTATAAACCAGAGGAAAATCACTTTACTTTTTGAACTTCGGTAAAATGGGAATAATAGTGTCATGCCAGTGCTGTGTAAGTGATTCAGGGAGTTCATTATTCTCTTAATAAATATTTATTGAAAAACAAGTGTGTAATAGACACTATAATAGATAAAACAGATGTTGTGGTGAACAAGGAAGTCAAGGTCTTCGCTCTTTTGTAGCTTTTCCTGTCTAGCACTTTGACATTCAAACGGCAGTGCACATTAGTAGCATGGCCATCCTCAGGAGCTTGTTAAAAATCCAGATTCTCAGACCCTCCTGAGGCCTATTGAATTAGAATCTGAGTTCTAACAAGATCCCTAGGTGATTTGTATGGACATTAAAGTTTGATAAACATTGGTCTAGCAGATATGAGAACTAATTCTGAAGTTAAGAAAGTGCTCTGCAAATATTTCTAAAATTTCAGTTACTCATAAAACTAGGAAAAGGAAGGTATGACTATTAAAATTTCAAATAAAAAGCACATGTGCTTACTTAAATCAAATAGTTTCTGTTAGGATTATAGAAACAAGATAAATTATAATTATCATTTATATTATTATTAGACATATTTTAAAACTAAAGGAAAGGAAAATGTCAAGAGACTATATGAGATTTCCAGGGGAAACCATCCATTGAAGCTGCGTAAAAGAAGACAAGAGGGACAGAGCTACCTGGTTCAAATCAGTTTAAACATGGAATGATCCTTTGGTCATTCTTAGAAAACATTACTGTATTTTTTGGACTATAACATGCACTTCCCCCCAAATTAGGGAGGAAATGGGGGTGTGTCTTATAGTTTGAATGTAGCATTACATTTACATTGGTGAAATATGTTATTAATATTTTACCACATTTTTTGCTTCAAAATTTTTTTCCATATTTTCATCCTTTAAAACCTAGGTGCATCTTATGGTCCAAAAAATATGGTATCTCATAGTACTTGCTCTGTGTGGAGTCACAAATGAAAACATTAAGGGAAAATCTTTCCTATTTGGGAAGGAAGTACAGTTAAGACAGAGAATAAGAAACAGAGAAATAAGAAAGGAAATAACAGTGATGACTTGAGACAAGACCTAAGTCTAAAGTGGAAAGAATAAATTACAAACTATAACTATGTCTCCTGGGGGTGCTCCAGACATCAAAAAGGAGACTATACTGCATTTCAGGGCTTGATATTCTTAACAGTCAGTACAGCCACAAACTACTGTAATTCAGCAGAGATACTATGTCAAGGACAAAATCCACACCCTCTATCTCAAACTCAACAAAATTGCATGTAACTGCCTATGACAAACACCCTCAGTGTCATGAAGAAAGAAAATAAAAAATGTCCTGTGCCTGGGACACAAATTTTCTGTGGAAACAAAGAGGAAAAAATTGAACAGCTCTACAAGAAACTGTTGCTCATGTGCAAAGAAGGTTGTAAATTCTATAGACACTACACATAAAATACACACTCAAGCATTGTTTCACAAAGATAAATAAATAAACAAACAAGCAAACAAAGGTATGTTTTCTCATTACAGAACCAACAGCTTCAGTTTAGGGACTAAGATTTCAGAATTAACCGTCTTACTATTGATTTTTAAGCTAGTTAGAAGAACATAAGTACTGGGAATACAGCCAAAGTATCATGCCAACCATGTAGGAGCAAACACTTTCTGTATTCTGCTACATGGCCAGCACACTGTTCCCTGACGAAGTGTTTTATAATGGATGGTAACTGAATCTAGTTCACCTGTCCTTGGAATGCATTTACACTGTGACACTAGCAGAACTTCAACCCATCCATTCACAAATACTAGACTACTAATATGTGCCTGTCATTGTGAGGTAAACAAGTGTGATTACTGAGGGAAAGGGATAAAAGGGGACTAAATGGTAATGGAAAAATATAATAAAGATTACGAATTTTTTAAAAAGAAATATTTTGTTAAATATATGAATAATCTAGTTTGAAAGTAAAGAAAATCTTCAAAGGCCATGAACAAAATGAAAAGAACAAATCCATAAGGGATAAACTAGTTTTTGAGATTTTATTATTTAGGTGGTATTGTCCAACTTAGATACTTAGAGCAAAACTTTCTGTTTTTTCCTAAACAATAAATTTCAAACATACATGCAAGTTGAAAGAAATGTATAATGGAACCTATGAATCCATCATCTAGACACAATAATTACCAATTCATGATCATTTGATTTCATTTATATCTCTGTTCACACTATTTCTCTTCCTTACATGAGATTGTTTGGAAGCATATCCAAGACATTAATTATTTAATCTGTAAATATTTTAATTTTTTACTCTAAAAGATAAGGATTCTTTGTTTAAACATAGCTATAATACCATTATCACACTTGAAAAAATAAACATAATTTCTTAATATTAACAAATATCCAGCCAAAGTTCAAATTTCTCCAATGGTCTGATTTTTTTTGTTTTTTTCTTTCTTTTTTGTTTAAAAATCAGAATTCAAATAAAATTCAAATTACCATTGATTGATATGTACAAGTTCTGTCTGGAAAAAATTCACTCACTGTTAACACAATGATAATGGTTTGTGTGACATTGATGTAACCTGGCAGCCAAGGAGAGTGAACTGGAATGAGCGTGCATGAACAATGATGACTTCACTGTCAGTGGGGGTGGTAGATGCCATTGAGTGAGCATGTGTACTCTGTGGCCATAGCACTCAAAATGACTGAATGAGTAGAACAAGGAATGTGCATCAAATTTTGCATTAAGCTTAAACATTCCTCTGGGGAAACTATTTGGATAATTCAGAAGGCTGCAGCTAGGGGCAACTGGTGATTGGCAGCTTCATTATTACAATGTGCCTGCTCATGCATCACGTCTCCTACAGAATTTTTTGGTGAAACATCAAATTACCCAGGTGACTCAACCCCCTACAGCCCAGATTTGGCACCCTGTGACTTCTGGCTTTTCCCAAAACTAAAATTACCTTTAAAAAGGAAGAAATTTCAGACAGTAGATGAGATTTAGAAAATACAATGGGGTAACTGATGACAACTGGAAGAACTGTGTGAGGTCCCAAGGTGCCTACTGTGAAGGGGACTGAGGCATCATTGTCCTATTTACATTGTTTCTTGTATCTTCTTCAATAAATGTCTCTGTATTTCATATTTCATGGCTGGATACTTTCTGGAAAGACCTTGTATTTTTATAATCCATGGGTATCATCTTGCTATCTTTTTTTTCTTTTTTTGAGAAACCAAATTGGTAGTCTTGTAGAGTTCTGAATTCTGCAGAGACTACTTTTAAAAGGCCACTTTTAAAAGTTCAGGAGACAAGTCCTTGAGAAAAAAAGTAGCACAGATAACCTTGTAAAAAGACAGGAAACTCAAAAAGTGACATCTTCAGTAGAGGAATTAAATAAACATTTTTTAGAGATAGTTAGAAGAGGTAGTTGTCTGTATTGTCTTTTGTTTTGAAGAAACTGGCAGGAAAAAAACATTCTCTGAAGGGATATACTTTAAAACCAGTCAAGGAATTTCCACAGGTAAATTTTCAGAGAAAATAGGCTCACCATAAAAAATCACCAAAGATACCGGGGAAGAAATACCATAAATGAGAGTCCTTAGAAATAACAAAATGTTAAATTAAAACTGCTCATACAGAAATTATTGTTTACAGAATTTGAAGTATTTACTATTTTAAAAGGAGAAATACATTGAAATTATGAAGAAGGAAAAATCTTGGCTCTTAAATATAAGCACCATCTGAATTTTTAAATTAAACTTACATAGTGTTAATTGCTTGGGATTGAAAGAATAATTTTTTAAACTATCAGTTCTTATAGTCCAATTTGACTAGCCTGATTTTTAAAGGAACCAACTGGAACTTTTGAAATAAAACACTTAAAATATAGAGACATAATAAACAGCAATTATGCAAAGTTGGTAGAAGTGATAAAGAGGAGGCAGCACTGAAGAAATTAGCAAAGATGCAACCAAGTATTTAATGGAGGGAGAAGTTCCACCATACAACTAATTGAAGTTTTGGAAAAGGTAAGAGGGGCAATGGGAGGAGTTATAATTAAAGGGATAAAAAGCTGAAAAATTTCCAAAAACAATGATGAAATACACCTAATCCAAGATCTAAGAAATATTGCCTGTCCCTCCAGCTCCCAAATGTCAAGTAGAATAAATTTTTAAAAAACCCACAACTAGAACCAGCATAATGAAAATATACAACAGTAAAGAAAAACAGCAGATCTTAAACACAGGGAGAAAGAGAGATACCTATCAGAGAACTACAGTTTGACTGACAGGTAATTTCTCAATAATGTAATGAAGAAAGCCAGGCAAATTATTTTCAAAGTGTTAAGAGAAAATTATCATCCTAGAATTCTATTTCCAGTATTTTTTTCAAAATGGGAAATGAAATATAGATGTTTTCAAAGAGTGAAAACCTTTATAAAAGATTCCTTACCAAAGAAATATTTATAGAATACATTTCTTGAATAAGGAAATTAATCCCAAAAGTACCGTCGATATGAAAAGAAAGTAGTGTACAATGAAAATGGTAAAATTTCTGCAAAAACCTACATAACCACTTTACAAAATAATTAGGATACTTTATAGTAGGGATTCTTAACTAGAGAAACTCGTATGCACTGAGACATTTACAAAAATGCTTAGAACAGTCTCTTGAGTAATAAAATTTATATTGTCAAATGCTCTGGAAAAAAAACCCAACAACCCAGCAAGCATGGGTAAAACAATAGAGAGTGGCTTGGAAGGTATTGCTATGCAGGGGAGGGGTGCTGTGTGCTGGGGTAAGAAGGAAGCTCCCTCTAAAACCCTGACTATCAGAATCTGAAAACTGAGGCCTGGACCCTGAGCTTATAAAAATATATAAGTTTTCAATTTACGTCAGTTTGAGCCACCAGCCAGTATATCTCTTTCTCTAACAATTTAAGTTTAAGAGTGGACTGCAAGGAATTAACAAAAAATGACTTACTAATCTAAATTACAGACAGGGAAAATGTGACTGGTATTTAAGAATTCTGCATTCTAGGGTAGACAAGTGATGCAATTTTCTCCGTACTCAACTGTATTGATTATAAAAAATAGAATTGGAGTAGATTATGCCTGTTTCTTTTTACCTCTAAAAACTAAATGAAATAAAGGCCAATTTTGCAACCATTTTTAAATAAGATGTTATCAAAGTAAATGAAATATATATACATGTAATGTAAGAATTTTTAAAACTAGTTTCTGGCTACCTGACAATTGTGAAAACTATTAGTAAATAGTAATATATCTGTTCAGATATAAAACAAGTTTATCTTTAAAACAATGGAATTCTCATTAAAATTTTTTATATATTTAAATAAGTGGTTCATATATATGTTTTTTTATGTTTGTAAAAATACTTAGACTTGCCATGAATTTGACAATGTAAAATATAGTGATATAGTTGTACTTTATTAGCAACTCAAACACCATAAGAGCTTTCCATTTTTTTAATATTCATGAATTTATTTAACATATTTTTAAATTTTATTGTAATCATTGTTCAAATACAGTTTTCTCCTTTTTACTCCCAACCCAGCCCCCCCACCCCTCCCCACTTCCCTCCCATTATAACCCTCCCCTTAGTTTTTGACCATGTGTCCTTTAAGTTTGTTCCCGTGAACCCTTCCCAGTGTCCCCTGAAATTCCCTCTTCTCTCCCCTCTGGTCACTGTCAGCCTGTCCTCTATTTCAGTGTCTTTGGTTGTATTTTGCTTGTTTCTTTGTTTTGTTGTTTAGGATCCTGTTAAAGGTGAGATCATATGGTATTTGTCTTTCACTGCCTGGCTTGTTTCACTTAGCATAATGTTTTCCAGCTCCATGCACACTGTTGCAAAGGGTAGGAGCTCCTTCTTTCTTTCTGCTGCATAGAATTCCATTGTGTAAATGTACCACAGTTTTTTGATCCATTCATTTACTGATGGGCATCTTGGTTGCTTCCAGCATCTAGCTATTGTAAATTGTGCTGCTATGAACATTGGGATGCATAGGTTCTTTTGGA
Organism: Phyllostomus discolor; assembly: GCF_004126475.2. Taxonomy (NCBI): domain Eukaryota; kingdom Metazoa; phylum Chordata; class Mammalia; order Chiroptera; family Phyllostomidae; genus Phyllostomus; species Phyllostomus discolor. The sequence continues at coordinate 138,127,669 of NC_040904.2, read as the reverse complement.
TTGGTGTTTTAGTATTCTTAGGATAGAATCCCAGCAGTGGAATCGCAGGGTCAAAAGGCAGATCCATTTTTAGTTTTCTGAGGAAGTTCCATACTGCTTTCCATAGTGGTTGTACCAGTCTTCAATCCCAACAACAGTGCACTAGGGATCCCTTTTCTCCACAACCTCTCCAACACTTGTTTGTTGCTTTGTTTATGATGGCCATTCTGACTGGTGTGAAGTGGTATCTCATTGTGGTTTTAATTTGCATCTCTCTGATAGCTAGTGATATTGAACATCATTTCATGTGTCTTTGGATTTTCTGTATGTCCTCCTTGGAGAAATGTCTGTTCAAGTCCTTTGCCCACTTTTAAATTGGATTCCTTGTCTTCTTAGAGTGCAATCATGTAAGTTCTTTATCTATTTTGGAGATTAAACCCTTGTCTGAGGTATCATTGGCAAATATGTTTTCCCATACAGTTGGTTCTCTTTTAATTGTGATACTGTTTTCTTTAGCTGTGCGGAAGCTTTTAATTTTGATGAGATTCCATTTGTTTATTCTTTCCTTTATGTCCCTTGCTCTAGGGGACAGGTCAGTAAAAAAGTTTCAGCCCTGGCTGGCGTAGCTCAGTGGATTGAGCGCGGGCTGGGAACCAAAGTGTCCCAGGTTCGATTCCCAGCCAGGGTACATTCCTGGGTTGCAGGCCATAACCCCCAGCAACTGCACATTAATGTTTCTCTCTCTCTCTCTCTCTCTCTCTCTCTCCCCCTCCCTTCCCTCTCTAAAAATAAATAAATAAAATCTTTAAAAAAAAAAAAAGTTTCTGCGTGAAATATCTGAGATTTTCCTACCTACGTTCTCCTCTAGGATTTTAATGGTGTCATGTTTTATATTTAAGTCTTTTATCCACCTTGAATTTATTTTTGTATATGGTGTAAGTTGGTGCTCAAGTTTCATTTTTTTGCACGTGGCTGTCCAGTTCTCCCAACACCATTTGTTGAAGAGGCTATTTTTACTCTATTTTATGTTGCTGCCTCCTTTGTCAAATATTAATTGACCATAGAGACTTGGGTTTATTTCTGGGCTCTCTGTTCTGTTCCATTGGTCTATGTGCCTGTTTTTATGCCAGTACCAGGCTTTTTTTTATTACAGTGGCCTTGTAGTATAGTTTAGTGTCGGGTATTGTGATCCCTCCTACTTTACTCTTCTTTCTCAAAGTTGCAGCAGCTATTTGGGGTTGTTTATAATTCCATATAAATTTTTGAAGTGTTTGTTCTATGTCTGTGAAATATGCCATTGGTACTTTAATAGGAATTGCATTGAATGTGTAAATTCCTTTGGGTAGTATGGACATTTTGATGATACTAATTCTTCCAATCCATGAACACGGTATATGTTTCCATTTGTTTGTGTCTTCCTTGATTTCTTTCCTGAGTGTTATGTAATTTTCTGAATACAGGTCTTTTACCTCTTTGGTTAGGTTTATTCCTAGATATTTTATTTTTCTTTTTGCTATTTCAAATGGGATTTTTTCCTTGATCTCTGTTTCTGCTGTTTCATTGTTGGTGTACAGGAATGCCTTTGATTTCTGGATATTGACTTTGTATCCCGCTGTTTTGCCAAATTCATTTATTAGGTCAAGCAGTTTTTGGTGGAGTCTATAGGGTTTTCTATGTATACTATCATGTCATCTGCAAACAGTGACAGTTTTGTTTCCTCCTTTCCAATTTGCATGGCTTTTATTTCTTTTTCTTGTCTGATTGCTGTGGCTAAAACTTCCAGTACTATATTGAATAGAAGTGGTGAAAGTGGACAGCCTTGTCTTGTTCCTGATCTTAGTGAAAAAGATTTTAATTTTTGCCCATTGAGTATGATGTTGGCTGTAGGTCTCTTATATATGGTCTTTATTATGTTGAGGAATGCTCCCTCTATTCCCACTTTGCCGAGTGTTTTTATCATGAATGGGTGCTGTACCTTATCAAATGCTTTTTCTGCATCTATTGATATGATCATGTGGTTTTTGTCTTTGCTTTTGTTTATGTGATGTATTACATTTACTGACTTGCAAATATTGAACCATCCTTGCATCCCTGGAATCAATCCCACTTGGTCATGGTGTATGATCTTTTCAATGTATTGTTGGATGCGGTTTGCCAGTATTTTGTTGAGGATTTTAGCGTCAATGTTCATCAGTGATATTGGCTTGAAGTTTTCTTTGTTGTGTCTTTATCTGGTTTTGGAATTAGGATGATGTTGGCCTCATAAAAAGAGTTTGGGAGACTCCCATCCTTTTGGATTTTTTGGAATAGTCTGTGAAGGATAGGGGTTAGCTCTTCCTTAAATGCTTTATAGAATTCTCCTGTGAAACCATCTGGTCCTGGGCTTTTGTGTGTTGGGAGTTTTTTGATTACTGCTTCAATTTCTTTTGTTGTTATTGGTCTGTTCAGGCTTTCTGCTTCTTTTTCATTGAGTTTTGGAAGATTATATTTTTCTAGAAAGTTGTCCATTTCACCTAGGTTTTCAAAATTTTTGGCATACAGTTCTTTGTAGTAATTTCTTACAATCCTTTGTATTTCTGTGGTATCTGTTGTAATCTCTCCTCTTTCATTTCTGATTGTGTTTATTTGGGTCTTCTCTCTTTTTTTCTTGATGAGTCTGCTTAAAGGCTTGTCGATTTTGTTTATCTTTTCAAAGAACCAGCTCTTGGATTCATTGATCCTTAGAATTGTGCTTTTAGTCCCTATGTCATTTAATTCTGTTCTGATCTTGGTTATTTCCTTCCTTCCGCTTGCTCTGGGCTGCCTTTGTTGTTGTTCCTCGAGTTCTTGTAGACATAGGGTTAGGTTGTTTGTTTGGAATGTTTCTAACCTTTTTAGGTGGGCCTGTATCACTATGAACTTCCCTCTCAGGACTGACTTGGCTGTGTCCCATAAGTTTTGGGTTGTTGTGAGTTCGTTTTCATTTGTTTCCAGAAATCTTTTGATTTCTTCCCTAATATCATTCTTGACCCATTCATTGTTTAATAGCATGCTATTTAATCTCCATGATTTTGAGTGTTTTTGTTTTTTTTCCTTGGGTTTGGTTTCTAGCTTCAGTCCCTTGTGGTCTGAGAAAGTGCTTGGTATGATTTCAATTTTCTTGAAATTCTTGAGGCTTGTTTTGTGTCCTATCATGTGGTCTATCTTTGAGAATGTTCCATGTACATTTGAAAAGAATGTATATTTAGCTTCTTTTGTATGGAGGGCTCTGTATATATCAGTAAAGTCCATTTCATCAAGGGTATTGTTCAATGCCACAATATCTTTGTTGATATTTTGTTTAGAAGATCTGTCCATTTTTGATAGTGGGGGTGTTAAAATCTCCCACTATAATTGTGTTGCTGTCTATATCTTTCTTGAAGTTCTCTAAGATTTTCTTTATGTATTTGGGTGCTCCTATGTTGGGTGCATATAAATTTACAATATTTATGTCTTCTTGATGGATTCTTCCCTTGAGTATTATGAAGTGACCTTCTGGGTCTATCTTTATGGACCTTTTTTGGAAGTCTATTTTGTCTGATATGAGTATTGCTACCCCGGCTTTTTTTTTCCTGTCCATTTGTTTGGAAGATTTGTTTCCAGCCCTTCACTCTCAGCCTACGTAGGTCTTTTATCCTGAGGATGGAAAGTGGGTAAGACTCTTATTGGGGACGAGAGGATTGTTAGTTGGACCTAGAAAGCTGTGAGGCTGTGGGAGGTCAAATTCTAAGGTAGGGTTGGATTAAAGATTAGTATATAGAAGTAGTGTGTAAAAGAACAGAGACAACCCCCACAATAGTATAGCTCAGGAAATTGCAAAGTGGGCTAAGATCAGGTAGGGGTATTGAGTAGTATTTACAATTGTATGGATTAGGTCTTATTAACAGAGTAATAGTAAAGTGACAGTCTTGTAGCAGAATCGATGAGGTCTAGATAACAAGAATAAAGAGTATAGAACCTTGAGAGGTGTATTAATGGAACACAGATGAAGGATAGTAACTTATCAACACCTTGTGACTGAGATAGCAGGGGGAACGTATCAAATGACAGTATAACCAGCCAAGCAAAGAAGATTATTGTACAGAAAGAAAAAGGATACCAAAATATTATTAAAATAAAAAAATGTTGGAAAAGTGAGAAAAAGATAATACAAATTTACAGTAACTTGCAAGATTAAAAGAAAAAAAAGGAAAGAAAAGCAGAAGATGGAGTGCAGGAGAGATAACTCTGGAGTGGAAAGAATAATATTAGGATGAATGGAAGAGAAACATAAGGCACTGCGAGATATAAAAATAATAAGAATTGAAAAATAAAATGTCACTTAAAACACAAGATAAAATCAATCAATCAACAACAGCCACAAAAACCAAACCAAACCAAACCAAACAAAATAAAAAAAAAAAACCTCTTGTTGGTTCCTAACTGGCCAGACCAGTTTTTCTGATCTTGCTGGTTTCAGCTGGCTGAGGGACCTTTGAAATGCTTCTCTCTCTTCCCAGCCAGATCTCAGCAAGTCTTTCAGGTACCCTGGGCAGTACCGAGCACACTCGCTCTCTGGACCTCACTGCCACATTCTTCCTGACTCTGGGGTCCCTGCAGGGTTCCAGCTTTATGATCTCAGGAGGCACCCGCGATGTTTTGGGATTCACTGCGCCCTCCCTGGGAATCGTAAAAGGGCACGCCCCTCTACCAAACTTTTGAGATTCGGCCTCTAGGATAGCCCTAAGTGCTGCGACCCTCCCGGGTTCACAGAATGAGAATCAGGCTTCCCAATGGGGCGCGAGCCGAACCCTTCCCGCCTCTGGGTTTTCCACTGATCCGCACTTCCACCGGGCTAGGCGTGCGGGTGCTCCTCCAGGCTGCCCCTGGTCATGCCGGCTGGGGGCCCTCACTTCTCCCAGGTCTCTGGGGGGGTGTTCATAGTCCCTGGGCAATTTTTTCCCAGTCCAACTGGCCAATCTGTTCCTTCAAGAAACACGTTCTCCCCTGGAGTTGCTCAACCCCCGTATTTGGGGGAGGGAGCAGCGACTCCCCTCTCCCAGAAGCCCTGAAGCAGACCCAGGAGCACCGGGCCTGGGGACTGCACACCCCTACACCTCGAGCTGATCCCTGGGTCCCTTTTGTCCTGAAGCAGTCTCCTTACCATCTGTTTTTTCAATGATCGCAATAATTTTTGATGTCCTGCTTTCAAAAGTGATTCAGTAACCTAGTCCACTTGCTCTATTTCTCCACTGATCTGTGAGTTTCCCTCCTCTTCACAGAAGCCAAGAAACACGCTGCCTAGAGTAAAGCTGCCATCTTCCATCTCTATATGTTTTTTTTATCTGCATAAAGGTTGAGTTTTCATTCCATGGTAGGTCCATTAAGTGGATTTTCATATTCATAATGAGGTAGTCAGATGATGCAGTCACATCTGGATTTTCTATTGAATGAGAATCTTCTCAAAGATAAAGCAACAATAGTTTAGATTTCTCTGAACTGGGCAATAGTATCATACTTGCTTCAGCAGCACATAAACTGAATTGGGCAATAGCTTCTCAGATTCTCACAGATCTATTGGTTCTAGTATTGAATGGTGATGACGAAAAAAATGGAGAAAATCTGTTTTTATTTGTAGTTTAATTGCAATGCCTGACTTTAGATATAAACTAAGGAGCTGAACTCTTCCTCCATAATTTTATCAGCCAGCTTCTTTCATTTAATCAACATAAGGCAGCCCAGGTCAACTTTCAATTTATTAATTATAAGAGTAATCCAGCATTCTTTGCTTACTATCATCTTTAACATTTTGGTGAGATTAAACCTAGCTTGTCAAATGTCCTGCCTCTTTTGAATGTCAGTGTGTTATGGTTCAATTGTAAAATATACATCTATAATACTAGTTTTCCTCTCTTGCCTTCTGCATTGAACAAAACAGTTGGGAACACTTTTCTGTATTGTCATTTCACTGTATTGAAAAAAAAATTTAAGTTAGATTTTTTAAGAAAGTACTTGAAACAAACCTATTCTATCAAATCTGATCTGAGGATGGCTTTTAAAAAATAAAAGCTTGTCTGTGGCCAGGAACAGCTTCAAGGCTACAAAAGAGCACACTATATTTTATAATTTTAAATATCAAAATTCATTTTTTCTTTCATTTAAATATGTACTAACTGTTTTCCTTGGTACTCCTGTCTGAAATCAATCTATACTTTGTTAAAATATAGAGGTTAAACTATGTTTAAGAATGACCAATTATGGAAGCTAACATAAAATGAAAGACTTCCTTGGCCACAAGTAATTAACACCCCTTACAGCTTTTGAAAAATGAAAGATGACGAAGAGGTTGAAGGATAATATATGTATAAGAGGAAAGGTGAGGAGCTAACTTATTAACATATTAATTAAGGAGAATAGGATTAATATTTCATACAGTCATTTGTTATAATAAATGTATGTAAACCCATTCTGCCTATCAGTGTGAAGTTGTGTGCTTCAAGTTCTGAAAGGTTGTGGGAACTTACAGTATTTTCAAAGTGTGTTTCATTGGATTTTTGTCCTGCATGGTGCTCTGGTGAAAATAGGAATCCTTTGCCAAATCAACTTGGAAATTTTTAAATATGACTTCCATCTCTTAGAGAATAACACAATTCACAGATGGGAGGTTCTGAAAATTTCTGCTAAAGAAAATTCTGTTTAACTTTGCTCGATTGACATTTCTCTGCCTGACGTGTCCACGGATCTCTTTCTATTAGGAACGTTTTTTGTGGGTTTTGTTTTTTTTTTAATGCAATGCCTGTTTGCATTCTATGGAAGTAGAGTTATGAGAACACACTTTGGGGAAGATTTAGGTGGTGATAATAGGATAAATGTCTCATTTTTATTTGTAATAAAATAATAATATAACAAGTTTCAATAGCTGACATTTATTAAACACTTAGGTATCAGATAGTGCTCAAAGCTCTTTACATATATTGTTTAGTGTTCAAAGAACAACTTTGAGTTAAATTACAATTTACAATTTTTCCCATTTTCAAAATGAGGAAATTGAACCTCAGTCAGAGTGTTAAGGTAACTTGCCCAAGACTAGACAACTGCAAGGTGGAATCTAGGCTTGATCCCCAGCTGTCTGGATCCAGAGTTCACATGCTCCACCTTTGTGTTTTAAACCCTTACTTCAAATGCCTCAGTTTACTTCTCTGTTAAAAAGGAGATATTTGAGTGAAACCATATCTTAGTCTCCTCTTTGGTGTATGAAACTCCACATTTGTCAGAAGAATGCTGAAAAAAAATTTCAGCATAATTACTGATACCAATTTTGTGTTGGTTTTAATTTAAAGTAACAAGAAATTATCTTTCATACGGAACTGCACTTAGGGCCAAAAATAGTTATTTGACTTTTTATGAGCCTTTCTTGTTTATTGATGTTAATCTAAGTCTGTTTTGTATTTATCTTACATATTTGGACAAATATACACAGCATAATTTTCAGATTAAATTTGTCTCCGGTTTTATTTTAGAAGAGATCTTTCTGCATGAGAACTTCAGTTTCCTTCCAATTCTGAGATTCTGTCATTAATTAAGCAGATAATGGAATCTAGTCAGACTTTAGAGACTCACCATGAACAGATTAGGGTAACTAAAAAAAATACAGTGTAGAAATTGTAACATTTACTATTAAAATTGTCTTAGAAGCAAATACATGACATTTGTAGCTATTGTTGATTAAGCAACTATTGAATACCAGGCACTAAACTGGAGTTATAAATTTTGTGATAATCCTTTGAGGAAAATACCAATATTTATAAGAGTAAATATTAATGAGAAACTTAGGTTCTGGAAATTTAAATAAATTGCTTAAAGTCATAGAATTATTAAGTAAAACTGTCCTCTAAATAGCCTGCAAATCAGCCATTTCTCTCGATCTCCATTCCCACCTTCTGAATCTAAGATAACACATCTCTTTCACGGATGACTTGAATGTCTTCTTAACTTGGTCACTACATGTCTTCCTGCTACCCATGTAATCCTTTCTTCACATGATTTAGAGAGAGCTTCTTAAAATACAAATTTTTACCCAGCCCCTCCTGTTGTAAAATTCTTCAATGTCTTCCCATTGCTCCTAGGAGCATGTCCAAACTTTTAAACATGACCTACATTATTCTGTGTAACGTGATACCTACCTCATCTCCTACCTACTTTACTCTAGCCATATGTGCTGTCTTTTATGTTCAGCCATACGCCATGTTTTACTCTTCCCCAAGGTCATTGCTCCTTAAGTTATTTGTAATTTAGGTATGCTGTGTGACAGAAAGCTTAATAACAATGACTTAAATAAGAGAGTTTATTTCTCTTCTACACAAAAGTTTCAGTAGGGTTTCCAGGGACACGTTACCTGGGGTGTATAATCCTCCTATCTTGATGTTCTACTGTATTTGGCCTCAATCACATTGTCCACTCTGACTTAGGAGCGGGATAGGGGAAAAAAAAGCAGAAGAGGGAAAGGGTCCATGTATTATCTCTTAATATTCCTAGAAGCTGCCATATAGTATTTCTGGATTGATATCATTTGCTCAGAATTTTTATTATTTTTTTTATTTTAATTGTTGTTCCAGTACAGTTTTCTGTCTTTTATTCCTATCCCTGCCCACCCCCCCAGTCCTCCCCACCTCTTTCTCATTTCCACCCCACCCCTAGTTTTTGTCCATGTGCCCTTTATACTTGTTCCTGTAAACCCTTCCCCTTTTCTCCTAAAACTCCCTCCCCTCTCTCCTCTGAACACTGTCAACCTATTCTCTGTTTCAGTGTCTTTGGTTATATTTTGCTTGTTTCTTTGTTTTGTTGATTATGTTCCAGTTAAAGGTGAGATCATGTGGTATTTGTCCCTCACCACCTGGTTTATTTCACTTAGTATAATACTTTCCAGTTCCATCCATGCTGTTGCAAAGGGTAGGAGCTCCTTCTTTCTTTCTGCTGCATAGAATTCCATTGTGTCAATGTACCATAGTTTTTTGATCCATTTATTTACCGATGGGCACCTAGGTGGGTTCCAACACTTGGCTATTGTAAATTGTGCTGCAGTGAACATTGGGGTGCATAGGTTCTTTTGGATTGGTGTTTCAGGGTTCTTAGTATATAATCCTAGCAGTAGAATTGCTGGGTCAAAAGGCAGATCCATTTTTAGTTTTCTGAGGAAATTCCATACTGTTTTCCACAGTGGCTGCACCAGTCTGCATTCCTACCAACAGTGCACTATGCTTCCCTTTTCTCCATAACTTCTCCAACACTTGTTGTTTGTTGCTTGGTTTATGATGGCCATTTTGACTGGTGTGAAGTGGTATCTCATTGTGGTTTTAATTTGCATTTCTCTGATAGCTAGCGATACTGACATTAGCTCAGAATTTAAGTAGATGACCACACTGGGATGCAAGAAAGGCTAGGAAATTCACTCTTTATTTTAGCTGCACATGTCCAGCTAAAAACTGGGGTAAAACAACTTCATTTCATGGTCATTGAATCTTCCTTTCAATGTTATTTTGTCTAGCTCTGTCCCCTGGAATATACACAGTCATCATTCTACACGAGAGGACCAATGTGGACAGATAATACATATAAGCCAGGGATGCAGGGATCCCCCTCCCCCTTGGCCACCCTGTGTTTTCCACCCTTTTTGCCAGTCCACTCTTATTTGGTGTCTTAGGCTGAAGCCATTTTCTTAAGGAATCATTCCCTGACTGTTCCCCACCCCATACATTCTGCACTCCTATCCAACCACTTAATTAGGTTTCCAATAGTACTTTTAATAGAACTTTTTTTAGATCAGTTTTAAGTTCACTGAAAAATTGAATGAAGATCACAGAGTTCCTATATACTCCCTGCCCCAACATATGAACAGCGCCCCCATTATTGATATCTGGAACTAGAGTGGTGCATTTGTTATCATCTGTGAACCTCTACTGACACACCATAATCACTCAAAGTCCATAGTATACATTGGGATTCACTTTTGGTGTTGTACTATGTGTTTTGATAAATGTATGATGAAATATATCCATCATAGTATCACACAGAAAAATAGTTTCACTGACCTAAAAATTTCTGTGCCCTGAGTGTGTATTACTTGCTCCCCCATCACCCATGGAACCACTAATCTTTTTACTGTGTTTTCCAGAATGGAAAGGTCACAGAAAGTCACAGAAAGTCATTCTGTGACTTTTCCAGAATGTCATATAGTTGAAATCACATTGCATGTAGCCTTTTCAGGTTGACCTCTTTCACTTAGCAATATGCATGTAATGTTCCTCCATGTCTTTACATGGCTTGATAGCTTATTTGTTTTTAGCACTGAATAATATTGATTGGATTTCCTGCAGTTTGTTTATCTCTCCACCTTCTGAAGGACATTATGGCTGCTTCTAATTTTGGGTTATGATTAATAAAGCTGTTATAAACACCTGTGTGAAAATTTTTTGGACATAGTTTTCAATTCACTTGGACAAACATCTAACAGCATTATTGAGATGTTTAGTTTAGTGAGAAACTGCCAAACTGTCTTCTAAAGTGACTCTACCATTTTGCATTCTAGTTCCTCTTGCTCCACATCCTCAACCAGTTGTTAGTGTTGTCAATATTTTGGATTTCAGTATGTTGTTTTAATTTGAATTTCTCTGATGAAATATGTGGATGATCTTTTTAGATGTTTATTTGTCATTTGTATAATTTTTTGGTGAGGTGCCTGTGAAAGTTCTTGGCCCATTTTTATAGACAAAATATTTTTTTCTTATTGTTGAGTTTTAAGAATTCTTTGTATATTTTGGAAAACAGTTCTTTGTCAGATATGTCTTTTGTAAATATTTTCCCCCAGTCTGTGACCTCTCTTCTCATTCTCTTGATAGTGTCTTTTGCAGAGCAGAAATTTTTAATTTTAAAGAGATCTAGCTAATCAATTATTTCTTTCATGGATCATACCTTTGGTGTATATCTAAAAATTATCGCCATACCTGAGGTTATCTAGATTTTTTCCCTACATTCTCTTATTGGAGTTTTATATTTTTGTATTTTACATTAGGTCTGTGATCCATTCTGAGTTAATGTTTTGTGAAGGATGTAAGGTGTGTGCCTATATTAATTTTTTTTGCATGTGGAAGTTCAGTTGTCCCAAAACCCTTTGTTGAAAAGATATTTTTTTCTTTGTTATGTAGCCATTACACTTTGTCAAAGATAGTTGACTACATGTGGGCCTTTTTCTGGGATTTCTATTCCATTTCATTGATGTACTTGTCTGTTCCTTCACACAGCCATGCTGTCTTGATTGCTGTATATTTGAAGGTGATAGTGTTAGTCTTCTGACTTCATTCTCCTTTAATATTGGTGGATTATTCTAGTTCTTTTGCCTCTCCCTGTGAACATGTCTGTTAGCCATGAATATGGAATATCTCTTCAGCTATTCAGTTCTTTGATTTCTTTCATCAGAACTTTGTAGTTTTCCTAATATAGATCTTGTACATATTTTATTAGATCTAATAGCATTTTTAAAAATTAGCCATTCAATTACTGCCAAAATGTAAAAACCTCTCTACCTTTCCAGCTAGACTGTTATATGATATCAAAGCCAATGATGGCATTGTATACTGCTGTTATCTCACATGTGAATAAATGAAGTTGTGAGTGCGACATGTGCTGAGCTAATGAATACATGCGATATCTCCCCAACACCCATTCTACCTGCAAATGAATGGTCTAGCCACATGGTACTAAACTATTCCTTACCAGTAATTTGTTCTGAAAAGGTTATGGTCATTTTATGTCATGAAATGTTAGGAGGTATACTGTCTCCTAACATTTCTTAGAGTGTCTAAAACAGACACTATGAGAAGTGTTTTCTCTTATACCTTGGCATGTTTCTGAGTCTGAATCTGACACCTACAAGCCTGAGCATGCAGACAATATGAAGGATGAAAGTATAGAGAGAATGAGAACAAATAAATTCCAAACTGATTCTTGAAAAATGTAACTGTGCTCCTGAATCAACCAATCTGAAGTCTGCTTTTCCTCTGGATGTCATATTATGTGAGATAATCAATATCCTTGTCATTTAAAGCTAATTTTAGTCTCTGTGTTTTGAGAAAAATTGGATATTTTATAATTCTTTTAGTTTGAAAAGTTTCTGTTTGAGGTCTACATAAACTAAAAACAAATATGCACAATTTAATAGAAGCATAAAGACCCTGACCCTCCCATGTGGACAGGATTTGATATATACACCTTCTTCTTGCATCTACTTCAAAGAGTAGAGGTCCTTTAGTTCTGCTTTAGGTCATCTTTGTACATGTATCTTAATTGGATTCTACCAGGTAATCAATTAGGTGATTTTCTTTATCCAACTACACTGTATATTTCCTTTTTAAAAAATGCAGGCTAAAATATTCATCGCCACCTTAAATTGTTGGGGTATAAAAGTAATGATCTCAAATTTGACCTTCATAAAAATATCCTTATAGAGTGTTTTAATATCTCCTCAAGTAACCTTTGTCTTTTTAACTTTTAATTACCACGTTTCTCTACACACACATACACACATTTCCTCATATCCTTTCTCTTTCACAAATACTGTTTTAAATTCTAACAATTATCTTCGTGCTGCCTGTATAATTTTGAAATGGCAGAAATTTGAACTGTGAAGTGGATTAAAAGGTTAATTGCCTGATCTTAGCTTCTTTACTAAAAAGACTATTTTGACCTATACAAATTTCCTGTCTGGAAGCTAGGAATCTTTTGAAATACATAGTTAAATGAATCAGTCTTATCTCTAAGGTTAACTAATTTTATGTAGTAATTCTAATGTTAGTTTCTTGGCAACTGATATTTGTCTCGTTAAGCTATTATGTTTGGAAAACTTTGACCTCAACATTTTTTTTCTATTAACAAACATTTTGAGAAAATATTTTTGGAAAATGTCATCATTTTTGGAACAAGCCTAATATATTTTCTTATATTCAAGATGTTCACAGTCTAGAACAGTAAAAATATCTGAAATATTAGATATTTCAGAAAATATTCTATTTTTTATTTTTATTAAGTACATATGGTGGCCCTTCAAAGATGTTAGAGAAATACTTCATCTGCAATATCTTACATAGGAAAAATCTATGCAATGTCCCAATAAAGTTCTGTAAAGTGTTGGTGAAAAATTACAATTATTCTCAGCATTACATTAATATTTAAGCATCTTACATTCAGTAATCGGAATTTGAAATGTTTTATATTTTAAATTTCCCAATGTATTATTTGCTTGGATTTTCACACTTTGTTTAGATGATAGAAACAAAGCTAGTGTTGATTTTATTGGGCTTGGTACCTTGAGTTTCATGCTAAATGATCATACTTTCATTTCTATATATTTACTATCTTTGATTTGGATTCAGGGATACTTAGAATATGATGTTTCTTAGTGAAAGCACCACCATGAATAAGTGGCAGTTAAAAATTTGGTTATTGATTTTCTCTTGTATGATTTTCAGAACCTTATAAAAGTAGAGGAAAAACCTGTGGTAGGGCTATCAGAGGTAATATCCTCACATAATGAAGATATTTTTTTTTTTACCAGTTGGGAAGACAAGTCCCTTACTTAGTGAGTTTTAATTTTTATTTTCTTTCTAAAACAATCACCTTCATTTCAAAAGAGACTTAAATCAGTGCTTAGATGTCTCCACAAAGGAAAGGTAGTAGAAAGAAAGGCACTAAGTGGGGATGTCAGGAGGGAAAGAAGCAGAAAGAAAGTGATAGGACCTGAGGCATAAAGGCAGGGAAAAGTGAAACAGTAACAGAGAAAAGAGAAATATTTTAAAAAATCAGAGAATAAATAGCACAAAGAAAAATGTCCATGTATCTGACACTGGACATTTGCTAGGTCAGGTGAAATTCATCTGCAGACAATGCTGTGATTAAAGAGAAGGAGCAAACAGAGTTGATAGCGTTCATCTGGGAATAGTCACTACCTCATGACAACATTTATGTGCCTTGTCCCTAAAGATCAGTACATGAATACATGACCCGGCTCATGTGAAGAGCTAAGTAAAATGGTTCAATACAATAAAAGCAAATCTAGGTAGACAATTGCTTCATTTTCTGTTTCCTTGGTCTCTTAAAAATAATGAAAATAAAAATTACTGAAAATTATGAAATATAAAAAAATATACAAAAGAGTATATTAAGAGTGCTAAGCAATGTTTCTTGAACCTAGTTTTGCATCCATTAGAAGCACTTGGAAAGCAATTGAAAATACTGATACTCAAATACTTTAGTATAAGTAAATCAGTGCCTGGCCCTCAGTTTTTGTTTTAAGCTTTTTAGATGAGTCTAATGTGCAGCCTGGATTGAGAGCCACTCGTAAGAAGAACAATAAGCTTAATATTCATAGATCCATCATAAGCTTAAGAAACATAATGTTACCAGTTCCTGTGATACCCTCTATATTTTTCTAATAGGATTACTGGCATGCCCCTTTCCTCTACAAACATACAAAGCTAAGCCTACATTTTGTGTTAATCATTCCTTACTTTATTGTGTATCTCTGAAGATTTAAATTTTTTAGTTTTCTGGCATTAGAACTTTTTATAAATGGAGTCCCACTGTATTCTTCTACCATATAACATTTCACTTAATTATGTTTTTGAGATGAAGCTTCTTGATGTATATAGTCATTTGTTCATTGATTTTCATTGATGAGTGGTATTCTGTTGTATGAACATAAACCATTTTACCATATCTTGTAGATCCTTCTGTAAACCAGGCATATGTTTTTTTTCCTTCATGGTCGGTTGATCATAAGGAAATCTTGTAAGGCTGTTTAAGTATGAACTAAGGGAAAAGGGCCATAAAATCCAACTGATAAAACAAACCTCATCCTGACAGACCTGGTGCATCATCTTTACTGGCTCTAAGCCATACAACTTTCAGGCTTCTAGTTACCTGCCTTCAAAATCCTCAGACAACTACTAAGCATTATGACTCTTCTTCAGTGGCTAGGTATAACAAGTTTTCTTTGAAGGGGATACCCCAGCAATCTGACCTACTGAACCCCTAGAAACTTCACTAAAATACGGGGCCTTAGAAATGTTATGGTTCTTATCTCCTAAGATACTTGTTACATCCTGCTCAAGAGATCCCATTAGCATGATGGCAGTGACATAGTGAACCAGTGTGGAATGAGAAAGTGAACAAGTTCTCTGCGGG
Organism: Phyllostomus discolor; assembly: GCF_004126475.2. Classification (NCBI taxonomy): domain Eukaryota; kingdom Metazoa; phylum Chordata; class Mammalia; order Chiroptera; family Phyllostomidae; genus Phyllostomus; species Phyllostomus discolor. Next base: position 138,112,459 of record NC_040904.2, on the reverse strand, counting down.
GTGATGGTGGTAGAGAGGGTGGCAATGAAGGTGTACTGGGCCCAGAGCAAAGGTAAGCTCTGTGAGAAGTCCTCACACTCACGCTGCTGATGCCCATGCTGGATATTTCAGGAACTCTACTCTTTGTGTTTGGTGTGGCCAGTGCCCTGTACTAAAAGAGCTTAACATTGAGCTCACTGTAAAGGAGACAATCTTTAAGGAATCTGTTATTTGTCATAGTGTATATATTGAAAGAAGCATTCAGGATTGAGAGGCAATAAATTGAAAACATTATTTCACATAATGCCTAAACAGACATAGTAATCATTAAACAATAACATAAGCAGAAAGACTTTGGTAATGTCAGCCAACCTGTCGTCTATCACTCAGTTCTTAGCGCAGTGGGTTCATACATGAAATAACAGTGGTGGCAGGAATAAGGTTTGCATTGGCTCCCTTTTCCCAAGGGTGCCACCTTTACCTGGCAGAGAAAGACACCAGTGTTGTATACCCTAGTGTGGTACTCTTCCTGGAGAAGAGCAAATAGTTACTGAGTAGGAAATCAAGGATAGCAAATTCCTTACATCCTGGAAGTCAATGATTTGTCTTGACAGTGATTTGTCTGGAATTGACACTTATTTGTGTTGTCTTAGTTGCCTAAGTTCTAGCATTTCTTTGATCCACTGACAAGATATATAACTGCCTAAAAATAAGAAAGCTTCTAAAGCAAAGGAGTTGTAGCAGTGATCACACGACTTGGGATTCCTTGGCTCTATCACCTACCACATAACCCAGAAACTCCTGGCCTGATGGAGCAATAGCACAGACTTTTAAAAGTGTGATTGAAATGCCAGCTTGGAGACAATACTCTGAAAGGATAGAGCACCACCCTCTAAGACACAACATACACCCTAATTAACAACCACAAAGTTCTCCATCCCAAGTAGAATACAAGTAAGCAGAACCAAGGACTGGAAATAGGAGTGGCTTCCTGTAGCATTACTCTTGGAGATCTACTTGGGGATTTTATATTTTCTGAAACTGCAACTCTAAGTTTATAGACAGCCTGGTTCCCAGAGAAGGAATACTTCCATCAGAGAACACAATCAGTTTCCTGTGAAATTTTATTCCATGATCACTGCGGGTTCCTCATTCCAAGAGAGCAGCAGGCAAGAAAAGGTGTCACTACATTGGTGAAGACTATTGACTCTAATCATTAGAATATAGTGCTTCTGTTACACAATGAAGATAGAGAAGGAATATGTTTAGAAACCAAATGATCCAGTGGTGTGTCCTGTGGCATTTCTTTGCCCAATTTTCATGGTAAATGGGAAAGGGCGGCAACCATGGTCAAAGAAAGGCTGGTGAACAGAGGCTCAGAATAAGTGTTTGAGTCTCTGCACAGCATAACCCTCCTAAGCAGCAGAGGTGTCAGCCAAGGGTGAATCTGGAATGGCCAATAGAAGAGAGAGCGACTGAACATCAATTATATCTCTGAGAACAGCTGCAACTGTGAGGGCTGGAATGTTCCATTAACTTTGTCCTTATAAGTTTACACAGGAGAAGAAATAAACCAGAATCCTGGAGGATTTGTTTCTGATGGGTGAACTTATGTAAAGCATGAAGATCCAACCACACAAAGTGTGGGCTGTTAGGAGCCTGTGGTGAACCAGCCTGTGGTGAACTCAGATGCCCCACTTGTTCCGCCTGCTGCTTAGGAATGTCAATTGCAGACAACTCACAGCTGAGTCCTTGCTTGGCATGGCCATCAGCCAAAGACAGATGCTTTGCTCAAGTTTATGCCCCCTCCTCAGAAGCACTGCATTCAATGACAGGTCAACATGAAGCGAAACATGCCCAGCTTTCTTGCCTCAATTAGGGACACCTTTGAAGGGCTATCCCAGTTACAGAGCTCCTTCAAGATCAACCAAGGCCTCTCTTGCTATGATATCTCAGCCCAGCTTCTCCCTCTGCACATGCATGCTTCACACTCTGTTTATCTGAGATCTTTCACTAATAAACCCCCTAAATGCAAATCTTTTCATCAAAGTCTGTTCTCTGGGTACCCAAACAAAGACATGTCCTATACACTTTTATACCTTTGTAATGTGTGTTTCCCCATTCCTTTGTTTTCTTGCTTCAGTTTTTTTAAACCTTTTTTCTAGTTCACTGTTTTCTGCTACATTCAGTCTGCTGTTAACACATCTATGAAATTCTTAGCTTAAGATATTTTTTCATTTACGGAATGTTTATTTGCTCCCCATTTGCAGATTTCAGTTTTCTTTTAAATTCTCCGCCCTTTGATCTATTTAGTTTTTTTTCTTATGGTTTCCAATATATTAACCATAGGTTTTGAAAGACCTTGCTTGCAAACAGCATTATAGGGACCATCTTTCTGTCTGTTCTGAGAGTTGGTCACATTTTTCTTCTCTCTGCATTCCCAGTAACTTCGTAGTGCCTGTTGGGCATTGTATATAATTAACTCTAGACTCCACACGATTATCTTCCTTGTTGGTAAAGAGAGTGAGGGTTGGAGCACCTGCATCCAATCAACCGTTAATCAAGAGACTGGGTTTCAGTTGAGTAAACCTAGCCCACTTTTCTGCCTTACCCTTGCTTGTGTTTGCTTTTTTCTCTCTCCACCTGTGCAGGTTTTTAATTCTAAGTCTGGTAATTCTCTGTCTCCTCAGGTTTTGAAGACTGTGGAAATTCAGCTGTGCCCTTCAGACATCCACTGCAAGGCTTTCCAGTCTCCTACCTACACTGCTTGAAAGTATGACAGAGTCCTTGAAGATAAGCCTAACAGAATATTTGAGTTGGGCCACTTCCATGTGACTTCTAGAAATTTTGCTTGGCCTTCTAGAAGCTTTTGACCAAGTTCCCCAGATGCCTATTGTATCTCAGATCACAGCAAATGTCTTGTGTGGAAGAGCATTTGTGCTGTGAAGCCCCTCCGGTTTCCAGTCTGGCACACGTGTCCTGTAGAAGCACTGAACATTTTTCCAGTTTCTCTTTCCCTAGTGGGGGCTCTCAGTTGATAAGCCAGACCCTGAGCAAGCACCCAGAATCAGAACATGCCTGCAAGGGAAAGGAAGATAAAAACCCTTGCTCACATAAAAGAGTTCATCTTCCCTCCGGAATTTAGTTGGTTGCTTCTAAAGTTCTCTGATGCTTTCAAGATATAATATTTATAATTTATCTGACTTTGTCCCATTTTGCATCAAGAGTGCTCTTCTGCCCTGATGTAGTGTGTTCTAAAACAGAATTTCCCCTGTCATTAGTTTTTAACGCCATTAATTATACATTGTTAACATTATCATTCTTTGGCAGAGTCAAGCTTTCAATGACTTATTTGTATGTTTGCCAGTTTTTATCTTCCAAAGTCATTTGTACATCTTAGCTATTCTTTTTGGATTAATTTCTTTCTTCTTGAAATACATTATTTAGAGGTTCCTTAATGAGCATTTGTTGGTGGTAATACTGTTAGTAAATGTTTGCTTTAAAATTTCTTTAATTTATTCCAGTTCTTGGAATATGGTTTTAATTGGATATAAACTATAAATTTCTCTCTGTACCTTGAAGATTTAATCCAACTCTTTCTTGCCTTACATTTTTGAGAAATATATTTTTGGACTAAATGTAAGTTCTTTATAAGTGGTCTTTTCTCTCTATTGGGCTTTAATATTTTCTTTTCATATTTTGCATTCTTCTGTTTCTCTGGATGGGTCTGACTATAGATTTATTATTTCTTATTGCACTTGGAATCTATACAGCTTTCTGAATCTAGAATAAAAATCTTTTAGCAATTCTGGGCATTTCTATTGTGTCTGAATATTTCTTTCCCCTCTTTCTCTCTAGTTCTCCTTCTATTGTAGAAGTCTGATGAAATGCAGGTTATATTGTCTCACTATATCATCTAAATATTTTGTTCTCTTGTTTGTATTTTACATCTTTTTTTCTCCTCAAGTTTCATTTATGCAAGTTTCTTCTGATATACCCATCACATTACAGGCAGACCTCAGAGATATTGCAGGTTTAGTTCCAGATCATCTCAATAAAGCGAGTAAGAATCTTTTGACTGGTGGAGAGTCTTTGCTTTAGACTGTAAAAAAACATAATACCTGTAACGTGAAAGACAATAAAGCAAAGCATAATAAAACAAAGTTTGCCTGCATTAGTTTTCTGCTTAGCCATATCTGTTCAGCTGTTAATTCCAATCAAAATGTTTTAGATTTCTAGAATTTGTGTTTGATTCTATTTCTAATCACCAGTGACAACCTTTATAAACATATCTTGAATACCTGACTTTATCTTATAAATTTCTTAACCTTCATATTTATTTTTGATACTTTTCTTTCTTTGCTGAACTTTAAATAATGTTTTCATATGCTTCTTTTTTAACTTTTAATTAAATTTATTGGGGTAACATTGGTTAATAAAATTATATAGGTTTCAGGTATACAATTCTATGATGCATCATTTATATATTGCATTGTGTGCTCACCACCCCGTTTATCCCCACTATACCCTCTTCTACCTCTCTTGAGCCCCCATTCCCTTTGGTAATCACCATACAGTTGTCTATGTCTTTGAGTGTTTTTATTTTATATTAGTTTTGTTTTGATTAATACCTTCACCCTTTTCATCGAGCATTCTCCTCTCTGCCCCTGTGACAGCTGTCAGTCTGTTCTCTATGAGTCTGTTTCTATTTAGTTTGTTAGTTTATTTTGTTCTTTACATTCCACATATAAGTAAAATCATGTGGTACTTCTCTTTCTCTGTCTGGCTTATTTCACTTAGCATAATGCTTTTCAGGTCCATCCATGCTGTTACAAAGAGTAAGATTTCCTTTATTTAGGGCTGAGTACTGTTCCACAGTGTATATGTACCACAGCAAATACACACAGCATTATGTGTATTTATCCACTCATCTACTGATGGGCACTTGGGCCGCTTCCAAACCTTGGCTATTATAAATAATGGTGCAATGAACATAGGGGTACATATATTCTTTAGAATTAGTGTTTTGGGTTTTTCATATATAGTCCCAGAAGTGGAATTGCTGAGTCCTAAGGCAGTTCTTGTGGCTGAATTCTAGTTTCATACCATTATGGTCAGAAAAGATGCTTAATATGATTTCAATCTTCTTAAATTTATTGAGACTTGTTTTATGTCCTAATGTGGTCTATCTTAGAAAATGTTCCATGTGCATTTGAAAAGAATGTATATTCTGCTGCTTTAGGATGAAATGCTCTGAAGATATTAATTAAATCCATCTGACCCAGTGTGTCATTTGAGGTTGCCGTTTCCTTGTTGATTTTTGTCTGAAAGATCTATCCACTGATGTCAGTGTGGTGACTGCATTACTGTTGATCTTCCCTTTATGTCTAATCTGGAGTTAATAAATTCAAGTATATTTTCATTTCTAGAAATTAATTGTACTTTGCAAAACTGCAAGGTGAATTTATAAACTCTGTTACTGCTTAATTATACTTTTAACAGAGTATTTTTATTAATATGAGCATTTATATACTGTGATAACTGTAGTATCTGTAGCTTTTGCATTTCTGTTTCTTCATTTTATTGCTTCAGCTGTCTTTGCTCATGGTGCTTGTCTACTTCTATGTTTTGTGATTTTAATTTGCAATATCCTTGAATTATATCTTTGAAAATATTTGATCCTAGATTTAGTTTATTTTCAGAGGGAAAACTTGCATTTCATGTGCAGTGTACCTGGAGGCTTTAAGAATTTGGTGTCACTCTAAACCAATTTTTGTTTGGACCTTTTTTTTTTTTTTTTTTTACCACACCTATGAGTGTACTAGGTGTCACATCCTATTGCAGGCAGGTATTCCCATTATTTCTCTCTGTATAGAGCATTCTTTTTTCTCTTGTTCAATTATTATAACAAGATTATTATACTAAAAGTAGTTAATAATAAACCCCCACATTTCAGTGGCTTAAGAAAATAAAGGTTTATTTTCCTTATGCCAAGTCTGATGTGCAACGATAGGTCCTCCCACATGTTTTAACTTAACTATGTGGGACACATTCCCTCTGGAAGTCAAGTAGTCCTTTCTACCCAATCCCCCTGGCTGTGATACAGTCCCAAAGTTCAAGAGAGGCTGGGAAATGTAGTCTTGCTCCGTGCCCAGGAAGAGGAAGGATTATGATGGTCACATAATTGTCACATCCACTAAGGTTAAAAGCCTCTCACTTGTCCAGCATTACATAGATGTCTCCATTCTGACCTCCTAAGTTGGAAGGGACCTAGGCTTTTTGTAAATGCTCCCCTAAATCAGGCTGTGGTCAGTTGAAATCAAACCCTTGGAAATGCCAATTTTAGTGCTGTAGGGCCTTATAGGTTTTTATTTTGTTGACAGTTCTGACTTCTGTGAATTTCCCTGTTTTTCTTCCAGCTCAACAGTAAAGTTTTGTCTTTTCTTTTAAAGCATATTTTGTGCTCTATTCTTAGGTATTCTGTAGCAGGAGGGTTTCTTAGGAGAGCTAGTGCTACATGTTGTTGCTTAAAATGGAAGTGAACTCCAGTCTTTTTACAAAATTATTCTGTCCCCAGTTGGTAGCTCTATACTGTGCTTTCTCATGTTGAAGAAGAAACTGGGTAGTTTTCTCTTTCAGAAGTATCTGAACTATTAGGGGTGCCAGATGAGTTAACTGTTCCTGTTTTCTAGTGGCACAAGTCCCTCTCAGTTTTATATTTCGTATGATAAAGCCAAGTTATTCCTAGACAAGGTATCTGAACTAAGTTTCCAAGGGGCTGCTATTACCCCGCTTTTATTTAGACCAGTACTATATCACCTTTCTCATTATTTTCATTTCCAGATGTCCTTCAGGAGTTTGTAGGGACATTCAATCTGTGGGAAAGAAGAATTGATTTTATGACACAAAATAAATTCATAATAACTCACATCCATTTTAAACTAGTTAATATAAATGCCATTAAATATTGAATTAAGGTAGCATATTAGCTTTTCCTTATTTCTAAAAATTAAGTTCCCTTGTCAGTAGTTATAGACTATGAACTGATCTAAATACAATGTTTAATTATGTGTAAAAATTTTGTATTTTCTTCAGAAAAATTATTAATATGGAATAGTCAATTTTGTTTAAATTCAGTGGGTGTTAAGCAGGGCTATATGTTCTCATGTATTGTCAAATTTCTGTTGTAAAAGATAGATTAAAATTACCTTAAAAAGTTTTTGCTAATTTTAAGAGACAACATCTGATTGAACTCTATTCAGAATTTTAAATATAAATAAGCTTTAATTAATTCAGTGTCTTGACAAAGTCTCCTGTTTTGTTATAATGTTTCTAAAAGAATCTTAATATGGAAAAATTGCTCTAGCCACATTGTTTTTTCTATTTTTATGACCTAACTTCTGGAACTTCAGAATTGTTTACTATAGAGTAGAATCGGTACCATACAAGGCAGATGCAAAATTTTTTCAAACCGTTTTTCTCAAATTATATTTTTCGGTCCCTTAAATGAACAGGTTGATAGTCCCTTAAACATTTAACTGCTCTTCCAATTACTGGTCTTGTCATTGGGCCCATTTTAAGAATTCCAAGGAGTGATTGATTAGAATTTAGTGAACAATTTTGAAGAAGGTAACAGATTCCTTATTGTGTACAAGTATCCCAATGCATGATTTAAAACCAAAATTTGCCATTGAATTGTAAATACCCATCTCAAATTGCCAAATTTGCATGTGTAGAAGATGAAGGGGAAGCCTGTCTTTATTCAGTGGATTGATTATTGCACTGTCAGATGTCCAGGGGCAAAAATCAAACTGGAGAAACTAGTTACTATTTGCAAAGTGTTAAAACAACAGCCAGATTGTTTCTCCTTCACTTACTGTGCACAGTATGGGCTGGCACTGCTGTGGTAGCTTAGAAATCTCAAATGCTGTCAGGAAAAACAAACCAAACCCTCCAGATAGAATAAAAGGGTGAAAAAACAAGCCTGGAGGGACACTAAGGATTTATCTGCAGTTAACAAAAGAATAATATATTTGCTAACAGAGCGGTGGAAACTGCTGTGTGAGGTGGGAGTGATCTCAGGAAATGCCTTTCTTCCATTTTGCTGTCTTTGTTCCTGAGTGTAGCATAAATGTTGATTTAATTAACAGGGAATTCTTTTAACATGTAAAATTTCCTTTAAGATCCAAAAGCCTATGTAGCCTTTGTGATAGAATTAGAGAGTTCATACATTACTAAAATGATGATTGAAAGAAGTGTCACATGAAGTTTTTTTTTCAGTGAACACTGAGTAGATAAAAAGAGGAAAGGAAAAAGAAGTCATATTTTATTACACTAAACTATTTAAGCTATTTACCTTAAATAATATGCCATAATGCCACAGGACAAACATTCATCGTAAATAGCCTGTCTCTCTTGCTTGCTCCCTATTTTGCTCTCTTCCTCTTCCTCTCTTTGTTATCCTCCCCTATTCTCTTGCTCTCCCTTCCTCTCCTGTCCCCTCCCTCCTTCATCTCTCCCCTCACCCCCAACCTTTCTCTCAATAAGAAATATTAAATCTCTGGAAATCTCCTTTTGGAGCAGTTGTAAAATGGAATATAAATATTAGATAGTTATAATATTAATCACCAACATTTCGGCATAAATACACATTGGAATTGTTAAAGAAATTCTGGTCATAGTGACTGGAAAAGGAAACTTTACCAAAAAATTGAGTCAATTGGCCAGCTTTACTGAAACTGTAAGATATTTGACGAAATGACCAAATGATCAACTTTATTTTTTGTTGTTTCATTAGTTTTTTTGCATTTCTTTGTTTTCTTACTCAGGGTAGGTCAGATTTTTATCTCATGATTTTCATAACATTTTTTAAGGGGACGAATCAGTGATAAGGATGCTTTTATTCCTCTCGATTAAGGGTGCTCCAAACTGGTTTTCACCTTTAGAAGGTTAGCATGTTATGTGGTTTAACTTAAAAAGTAGAGATGTGAAAAGGTTCGCCATCACAAAGACACATTAACTATGAAAAGTTATGTAGACATTTCTCCCCAATAGTTTTACTATCTAAAAAATTATTCAGGAGCAGAGGGTACCACATTAAAGAGTTTTAGCCTCAAGGTGACTAATATGTGGACTATAGAATAATCATTTATGTTTGTATACCATTTAAACACTTAGCAAGTGTTCCTCTGAACTCAAAAGATGGTAGAAAAAATGGAAAAAGGAGTGTAAAACTAATGTACTGGTTAACAATTCAAGTTCCCAAACCAATCCTGATTGGGCTGCCATAAGCATAATATTTTAAGCTTAAGGACTTAGTAAAAGTTGTATAGCTAGATTTTTGTGATAAATATACACCTCTCAGTCTTTTTCTTTTTCTTTTTTTATTTATCTTTAGTAAGAGGGAAGGGAGGGAGAAAGAGGGAGAGAAACACCAATTGGTTGCTTCTCATATGCACCCTATCAGGGGTCGGCCACAACCCAGGCCTGTGCCCTGACCAGGAACCAAACCAACAACCCTTTGCTTCACAGGATCACAATCAACCACCTGAGCCAGGCAAGCCAGGGGCACCCTTCAACCTTTCTCAACCATGAAATCAATTAGGTAGCAATAAAGGGAGCCAGGTCAGAGAAGAGAAATACTCAAAAATAAAATAATTATTTTGTTATATTAGTAATAAACTTTATTGTTTTAGCACAATTGTCTTGAAACTTATCAAATGCTTTTGTGTGTTCATGTTCAACAGACTAATTATAGTTTTTGACTAGTAAGTATTGTAGATGCTCAAAAATGTTTTTAAAATTATGACTGAATGAATGAATACTTCTTAAACATCCTAAGGGAAAAAAAAATATATATATAACACTATATATGCCTGCTATGTATTACATTATATATTATGTATACTGTATTATATACTTCATATATATGGGTGTTTGATAATGTCTAGTGATTTGAATGGACTTCGTATTTTTGTATGGCTTTACTCATTTACATTCCTGTCATTTATAGACACATATAAAATACAGGTCCCTCTGATCACCTATCCTGCTAAGAACTTTAGTTCTTGTGCTGTTCTGTGGTCCATTCTTCTACTGCTAAACTTTCATTCAATTCTTTCTATTACTACATACATGTTTCACTTTTTCACAGAATACTTCTGACATCTTTGCTCCTCCTTGACTTAATCCAGTGGACATGTATCCTGTCCACTGGGACACATGTCCATGTGTTTTAGATTTAATACATTTCTAGATCAATTAGGCATTTAAAAAATATTTTTGAGTGATTGTGAAGAGATCATTATTCTTACATCTGTCTGTAAAACCCATTAATAATGATTCCGGGCTAATGGAGTTTAGCTAGGCTCTCCTACTTTTTGAAAATGGCTCTCTTCGAAGTTCAATTACTTCCCTATATTCATCAAGAGCTTTGGCCAGTTGCCCAATCTACTCGTCTTCACCCCTTTCCTGGTTCAATATTATTGTATCTGGCCTACCTGATGCCTTCATGTGAGAGACCGTTATTCCTTTCTAAACCACATAAACCACATTCTACTCATTACATGGTCAGACAATAAATTTTCATATCACATGGAACTCCAGAACTGAAAATCTAAGTCTTTCCAGTCTTTCTATTGCTAAAACTTCAACCACCTCATCAGAGTTCTACCTCTGTCATCTTACTGGAGTACATGATAGCCACTCTAACTCCTAAAAACTTGCTATAATATTTCCTTAGAGCACTCACCACTAGTGTGAGTTATTTATTTGTTTGCTTAATGACTTTATTTCTCTCTCTAGAATGGAAATTCTTGGAGGAGAAAAGTTTTGTCTTGTTCACTAATAAATTCCTTAAGTTTATAACAAAGCATAATGTAGAGAAGGCATTAGATAATACCTATTAAATTGATGAGTTGGTAAAATAATTCCAGTTGAATGAGGGAGTTATTTTTTTCTTAAAATCTATTGTATATCAGATTAACTATATCTTTCAATCATTTCCACAAGATTCTTTACCCAAAACAATCTTATAAGCATGATGTTTAGGGTGAATATTTCCTTTAGAGTGTGTTTACAAAAACAAACTATAGTAAATTAGGCACATTGTCTTTTATTATTGAGTGACATTTTTGTAGTTCTGTCTACTTATTGATGACCCTTAGTGAAAAGACTGTAATTATTAAGGAACCAAAAGAACAACTCATTTAGTGCTTTGTAAGCCAGGGATATGTCTTTGGAAGTGACATATATGTTATTGAATATTTTTGAATAAAGCCTAGATAAATGATATATGAAACTACTTTTGCATTTTACCCAGAAACAAGAGTACCCTCTAATGCATTTTAGTTGAGGTCATAAAAATAAGTTGCTTTATTTCCTTCCCTTTGCATATTAGAAAGTAACTTCACTTTTGAAAAAGGTTAATTCTCATTGTAAAATGAGACTGGACTTCTCATTCATAGAAAAGGTGACTTTAACAACAAAAGCCAAGAAGCAAGCAAAAACTATTTTTTTAAATTTTATTTTAATCATTGTTCAAGTACAGTTTTCTCCCTTTTTAATTTTTTAAAAATGTAAGGGGAGGTGGAAATGGTGGAAAGTGGGGGAAGGGATTAGTTAAAGAATGTGTATGAGTGGCCCATACACAGTGTGGGGGTGGACTGTGGGAGTCAGGTATAGAGCAGGACGGAGGAGGGCAAAGGGGGAAAACTGGGACAACTGTAACAGAATAAACAAGAAAATAAATAAATAAATAAATAAATACCCTGCACAAGCACTGCTGCCTTCCCAATGTCAGGCATAGTGTTTTGCTTTTGCAGGGACATGAAGATTAATACGATGCTATCCCTCCATGACATTCCAGACTCTCAGTTACATTCTACATAGTACTTCGTAAATAAGTGACACCAGCTCTGATGGAAAGCCCTCATCATTGCTTAATTCTCATTTTACAATGAGAATTAATACATAATTGTAAATCCATATTATCATAAGAAGAACATCCTGAAAACAGAATTTTAGGGCTAGATGGGTCATTACAGACCAGCTAGTCCAAACACTTTATTTTATAGATGGGCAAAAAATGTCCTAGAGGTGGAATTTGACTTGCCTGGGGTTTTACAGCTTTTGAAATTGAACTAGAATCTAGGTATCTCAGTGCTGGGTTACTTGCATTATACTAGGTGATTATGCTCCATAAAGCACATTCAGAGAGTAACGTGATAAACCTTTGTTGTACATCATTCTCTACTGCAGTGAGTCCCAATTTCTTTCATGACATACCCTAATGAGCAACTTTGAGAATACTCTCAAGAAATCTAAGGTTGTTTATCAATAAATTACTTATTAAAGTACTATAAGTAGTTTTCATAATTAAAATTTAAAAGAATAATATAGAATAATAACACTGTAAAATAATTTTATTTTTATTAATAGTACAAATATTACTTTCTGCTTTTATCCAAAATTGATATTAATAAATTTTCAGAGAATGTAGTATATGTGTTATTATTTTTGAAAATATTGGTGTAAATACCATTTAATAAACAGATTTAAAATTTGTGTTTTGAGTTCAGTTCATTTTAGTTCTTGGTTTTAATGGCTGTCATAGAAGTAGTAGATGTAAAGGGAAGAAATGTAGGGTATAATGCAACTTCCAGTTATAAGGTGAATAAATTCTGAGGATCTAATGTACAACAGGATGACTATGATTAAGAGTACTTGACTTGAAAGTTGTTAAGAGAGTGGATTTTTAATGCTATCACCACACAGGTACACAAAAGAGTAATTATGTGAGGTAAGGGTGTTAACTAACCTTACTGTGGTAATCACTTTATTTTTGCAATATATGCATGTACTGAATAATTGTGGTCTCCTTAAATGTATACAATGAAAGCCCTGGCTGGCGTAGCTCAGTGGACTGAGCGCGGGCTGGGAACCAAAGTGTCCCAGGTTCGATTCCCAGCCAGGGTACATTCCTGGGTTGCAGGCCAGAACCCCCAGCAACCGCACACTGATCTCTCTCCCTCTCTCTCTCTCTCTCTCTCTCTCTCTGTCTCCCTCCCTTCCCTCTCTAAAAATAAATAAATAAAATCTTTAAAAAAATGTATACAACGATATATGGTAATTATATCTCAAAAAAAAAAGGCTGGAAAAATGTAAAAAATGGAAGAAATTTTTCATTGCCTGCTGTTAATACAATATGATATTCACTTTTAAATTGCATTCACCAATTATGTGAAGATTTGTGGATGGTATGCATCTTTCAAATTCTCATCTCCCCTAGGAGTCCTACCTTTATTCTTGATAACAAAATCTAGATTTTTAACAAATGGTGTAAATATCAAAAACTTTTCTTTGGATTAAAATATATATACTTAAGCTTTTTTTTAAATGTTGATACAAATTTTCACAGTAACTGCACATAAGGGCAGATATTTTTTTTTTCCAAAATGCTGTCTTCATAGCATGAAGTTCTTTTGGAAACCAATTATTTTCTCACTCATAGTTAAAGTCACAAGCACCCTATGAAACTACTTATAGTAAATAATATATAAATCACATTTGAAAAGCTTTCTAGATATTTCCAATATTTTTGGCAACTTTTTGTCATATCTAATTTGATTATCATTGTTTCTCTTTCACTGTGGCTGATGAGCTGGTGATACAGATTAGAAGAATCATTCTGCAACTCTCTATTGTTAAATTTTATCCTTTCCACATGTCATCAGTTTATATTTTTAACAGAAGTATTCTATAGTTATTTACATATTTAATGAGGATTAGTTTACTTAAAACTGAATAATATATAAGTCACTTTCTTGTCCATTGAAATATGATATTCTATGTTGAAAGCAAATGAATGGGTGAGACTATGATGTCAAACTCTGTTGTGAAACTTCTCTTTCTTTGGGACAGCAATCCCAAATAACAGGAAATTATATGAATTATATATCTGGATGTAGGCTGAGTGAGGACATCAATATGAAATCATATTAATAGTTAAATGCTAGTAAATATTGCTCTTTCTCATTCTTTTAGTTATAAGTAGAGATTCTAATTTTTTTTCCTAATTAGATCTTTTAACTACACTAGTGGGTACCTTGACCCCCTCTTTCAAGATAGCTGTCTTTTGTGGTACTGCCTTTCTGTTTTGCCTAATCTAAAAACCAGAAACAAGGCTGTAATTATCTCAAGAGACTTTTCGCAGAGTAGTTACTTATCCAGATATAACTAAGATGATTATTTCTATCTTGGTTAAGGCTTGAATTCTCTTTGGGAGTTGTTTGAATTTTTTTGTTGTTTTTTGTTTATTGCTTTGATTTGTACTAGGATACTATTTTCTTGAATTGAGACTTAATTATTGTTCACTAAAAATAAAAATTTTACATCTGTAATTGTTCAATGTTTAAGTTTCATTGATACTTCTGCAATTCATACAATAGGGTCAGCAAAATACCCAGTTCTAGCTGTCTATTACTGAAGATACTACTTTCTTTCATTTTGATTATTTTGAAGCTGTCCTCACTCTGCTGGGAATGTTCTGTGAGCTGCTCAAGATTATGTGATCTGAAGGGTGATCAGCTCAGACTAAATGACATGACATTCTCAGTCCAGCTCTCCCATGTACATGTCCTCCTGACTGTCATTTAGAATAATTTTTTAAACTGAATTTTAATACTTCAAAAAAACTGCACTACATAGATTTTTCATTTTCTACTATATATAACTGGAAGATATTATACTAAACTTTGATTAAAAGAGATTTTACATGTGATGATAAAGATATAATTTGGGTATCTACTTTAACTGTGTCATTGCATTAATATTCTAGAAGGAGGATTCCTGCCTTGGACCATATACATAAACTCAAAACAGATCAAAGACTTAAATCTAAAAGCTAAAACGATAACACTCTATGAAAAAAACATAGGTGTCAGTTTTCATGACCTTCAATTAGGCAATGGCTTTTTAAAACTATGATGCTAAAGCAAAAGCAATAGAAGAAAAATAGATAAATGAGACTGCCTGAAATCTAAAAACTTGTACTTCAAAAGACACCATCAAGAGAGTGAAAAGACAACCCACAGAGTGGCACAAAATATTTTCAAATTATAAGTCTCATAAGGGTCTAGTACCTAGAATATATGCAAAACTTTTACTACTAAACAAAGAGAAAACAATAAAAATGGGCAAAAGATCCAAATAGATATTTTTTCCAAAGAAGACATACAAATGTCCAAAAGGCACATGAAAAGTTGCTCAACATCATTAGCCATTAGGGACATACATATTAAAACCACAATGAATGAAGGCTTCATACCCACGAGGATGGCTCTAATTTTTAAAAAAGGAAAATAGAAAGTATTGGTAAGTATGTAGAGACACTGGGACCCTCATACACTGCTGGTGGGCATGTAAAATGGTACAGTGCCTTTGAAAAACAGTGTGGTCGTTCCTCAGAAAGTTAAACAGAGAGTAGTCATTTAACTCAGAAATTCTTCTCCTTGGCCATCCAAGAGAATTGCAAACAAATGTTCACACAAACTTGTACACAATATTCATAGAAGCATTATTCATGATAGCCAAATGTTCATCAATTGATGAATGAATAAACAATTGTGTTATAAACATACAATAGTAAAAAAGGAGTGAAGCACAGATGCATGTTATAACATGGGTGAACCTGAAGATTTATGAAAAGTATCAGTTTTCTTCCCAGAACTGAACACAAATATACAGATGCAAATGTTTTATCACAGATTTCTGGGCATTCAGGAGCTTTCTAAAACATTTGTGAAAGCCCAAGGCTCATTACCCTAAGGTAAGAATTCCTAGTCTGCAAGTTGCTGGATAAAATGATGTGATCATAAATAATTCTTTGGCACCCATCTTTATAATAGTTATCATATTTTGGGTGTTAATAACCAAAACAACTACAATAATAACAAAAACAAAAGTTAGCATTTATTGATAATTTATTCTATGCCAGACAATATACTTTACAAGCATTTTCTCATTTAACTATTCCTCTATCACAGATGTTTCATAGCTCCAAAGCAAATACTTCTGATGTCCTCTCTCCAAAATGATGAAAGTAAAACCCACCCTGCATCGAAGTGGAAGCAAGGTGCTCTTTGGAATTAGTTTAAGCAAACTCTGCTGTTAACTAACTTACATGACTTTGAGTAGTAATTTCATGTTTCTTTACAGCAATTGCTTTGTCCATAAAATAGGAATGTGGTTAGGGAAGAATATTGTTCTAATTTCCTTGAAAGTTCTTATATGTTATTATTCTAATTTAACAAATTTATATATATATATGTACATATATAAAATATATATTTAAATATATATAAAATATATATGTTTATATATAAATGTTTTATATATGTACATATATACACACATACATATATGACATCTAAAATGAAGAATATTATTACTATTATTAAAATATACTTAATAAATATATTATTTCCAAATCAAATAAACTGATTTTTCAGAGGATATTTGAGAAGGGACACTAAAAATATCCAGCTAGTGGGGGCTCCAGGGCCAGGACCTTGTGGGGATCAGAGATGGTAGGAATCCAAGGTAAGAAAAGTAGCTGTTTTGTTGGCTTCACTGAGTTTTCTACAACAAATATTTTCCCCAATTAATACTAATCATTTGCTTAAGCACCAGAGAGACTGCAAAAGGACTAGCTTGCAGGTTTCAAAGGAGGATCAAGTGACTTTTGAATACATTCGTAGAATAAAAGCAAAGGTTAATCTTGGCTATTCCCATAATACCTTATTTTCTGAGTGAAAATTTGCCTTAGCTAGAACGTTGTGCCTTTCTTCTATTTGAATGTTTCTTAAGTCATGTGTTGAAGGAAAGACATAATATCAAGCTGGAAAATTGGGTCTTTCTTTGTGAAACTTCTAGCTCAGTAAAAGGAAAGTAGAATTAATGCCTACAGAGTAAGTGTCTCCAACCTAAATGTATTTTCTCTGACAAATGGGCAAAAGTGCTCTGGAAATGATGTTGTATCCAGTCAGGCAGGCATTTTGCTTCTGAGACAGTGGTTACATGGTTAGAAATGGAGAAGGATGGTTGTGGATAATTGAAGAGTAGTAGTCCAGAAAGGGTCCAGAGAAAATAAGCAGTTGACGAAATAGGGAAGAATATAAAGAGCTAAAGGAAAAAAAGAAGGAGAGGTCGGAGACACTGGTAGTTTTTCCTTAGGAAGTATGTTGTATTTTAAACAGAGATTGAAAGAATAGTATAGTATTATAGAAAATTTGAAATAGAAGATGTGATAAACATAGTGTTTTTCTCTTTCGTTTTGTTTGAAAGAAAAGAGTTTTCCAGTTTAAATGTGTTTTTGTTTTTGAAATAAAGCTCGAGTGGCATGACCTTTTCCCTTTGCTTAAACTACTACTGCCCATTCAAGATACAACTTTAGTTTAACTTTCTTCTGACTTTCCCTTCTCCTGTTCCTATAGGATTGGTCACTGTTCCTTTATGCTTTCATTAGACTGCGTATATTTTTATTTCTGTGTATATATCTAATATCCCACAGGACACATTGTACTACCAATCATTTGCTCATCTCTGGGTTTTTGCTAACAGAATATGTGGCGATGTCCCTTGATGGAGGATCATGTTTATTTTACTAGTACCTGGCCTGAGTCCTAGCAATTTGCATTCAGCCAATTTAATAAAAGATTTAATGAAAATTTGTAACCTGTAGGCTTTAAATTTTAGACACTACAATACTGATAATGATTGTGATGTGATTTTCTCATCTATTCAGAAGGGTAGTTCTGTGTTGATCATGCAGCACCCAAAATTGTAGGCTCTCTAGAATTTCATAATCTTTGGAGGCTGAGGAAGCCACTTTACTTTTTGATAAGGTAACAGAAGCATATAAGGTCTAGACTCTAGAGAATAGAATGACTAAAAATATAGGAATATCAGGATTTTAGAAAAATATGACATACACAGAATAAAGAGACTTAGTAAGGTCTCAATAGGAGGAGGAGGAGGAGGCCAGTGCTGTGGGGAGGAAAGTGTTACACACAGATTCTAGCTTGGAAGTAGCCTAAGGCTTCTGGACATGTGTGGGTGTTACAGATGATTGTCCTTAGCATTCCCACTGCTTCTCGCCTGCCTGATACATCAAGGCACGCAGAGATGGAAGGAAACTTTCATAAACAGTCAGAGAAAAATTCTTGTTGACCTAGGTCACAGTGGTTCTTGCAGATAGAAATAATAAAATCAAACCATAGGAGGATGGAGGAGGAAGCTAATTAAAAGAAAGTAAAAAGGCATTCTTCTTGAAAACTTTAGTGAAAGGGAGAGAAATGTAAGAGAGCAGAATAATTGGGCCACGAAAATGATTTTCTTACTTAGAACTAAGAAAGTGCTTTCAAGTTTGAATGTTCCATTAAGAGACCCAAATGTTCAGTAAAAAGTGAGCAGGGAGATGAGTACTCAAACTAAAACTATAGATTATGAGCTAATACGTGAAACTCTCCTGAAAGTCAAGATAGAAAAAAGGAGAAATTTGGAAATTATTCTTTTTAGAAAAATTATTTTTATCTAAGATTAAACATTCTTCTGTGATGACCAAGGCCTCCATCAGGGGTTAGTACCTTCATCAGCAGCAGGTATTGCTGTCATCTGTTCATTCTGCCATCGGCCTTGTATCCTGAAGGAGATTTTTAGCTCTGTTAAATTTGTTAATTATAACCCATTTCTTATTCAATGTTATAATAAAAAACAGTTGTCCATTAGAGCTTCTCATGAGCATGAAAGAAGCCACTCCACATCAATTTATTAAGAATTCAACCAAAAACAATTTAATTTCTGGTTAGATTGTATATTATGATCTATAAGAAACACATTTTATTGAACTTTTAAAAGCTACTGAAAATAGATTGAAATATTCATTGCTTCCTTTTTGCAGGTTTTCTTAATTGTGACTCTGCTGACATTTGTAGTTAGATAACTCTTTGTTGTAGGATGTTAGAGAATGTTAAACAGCATCCTGGGCGATGCAAGTAGCATCCCCTAGGTTGTGACAATCAAAAATAATTCTAGACATTGCCAAATGTTCTATGGGAGCAAAATTAACCCTGATTAAGATTTGATACAGAGAACTCCGGGGTCCAGGTTTGAGAACCACTCACCTAATGGAATCATACAGTGAGGGAAATATAACACAGAGAACCAAGGAATTCATCCACAGGAGAAATAGAAGAGTTTGCAAGATGGAGCTATCTGTCTTCTTTCACTGAAAGCCAACATGGGGTGTAAGAAGTGTTGCAAAGCTGAGCTGTTATCTTTCTGGTCTCTAAAGAGGCATACATTCTTCGTAGCAAAGTGACATACACTCAAACTACGACCTCACACATAGGAATCTAAGGGGGATAACTGAGATACTCCAGACTGATTACTTAGTTCCGAAAGAAACAAACAATTATAAAGAAAAAGTCGGAGGCTATGGCTTCAAAAATTCGGACAGATTGTTTCTAATTTAATGGTAAATTCTGCCTATTACAGTTTTGCAAAGGCAGAGAATAGATAAAAATTTACAAGATTTCCAGTCGTTAGGAGAAAACTTTAAATTACCTAATGTTCTGTCTACTGTTTTTAAAAAGTGCCCTTTGCAGTAATGTGTATTGGGAATTTTGTTTTCTATTATTTTCTTATTTGGGGAGTTGAATTCTAGTTAAAGTCTTTCACATGGTTCTATTACACAATATAGGTATTGGTTACCAATTTTTAAAAAACCCTCATTGCTGTTACAGTGCCAGGGCAGCCCTAACAGTGGTCATCAATGCTCAATTTTATTTTTTGCCACAATTTTCTGTAGATTTAAATATAAAGGCTTATCTAAGAAAAGCTATGAAATAAAACTGAATTAAATTTTTTTCATAATAATGATCATTCTATCAGGTGAAGAGTGAATTGAGTGTGACCCCACCTGGGTTAGAACATGGAACAGCCCATCTGTCCCTAATGGAAGAACTGGCTTGAGCAACACCGTACCTGGGACAGTGTAATTAGAAGTGACCTCTGACTCTGTGATTAACTCAGTTTTTCAGTTAGACTGAGGGAACTTGTTTATTGTCTAAAAACAAAAAAGAACTCAAGGGTCTGACACTATAATTTTCAGATACAGCAATGAGGAAAAAAGAAAAGCATGATTAGTTTAGCTCCACTAAAGTCTCCTTTTATATGGTAAAGAGAGAGTGTATATAATGTTCTAGCCAAGTAGTTTACTACTGATGCTACCACAATTAACTACTATTACTGCTACCACTATTATTACCACTGATACCAACAATAGCAGCAGCAGCTTTGATCAATTCAGGAGTGCCTTTTGTATGCCAGTGTTTGACATTTAAATCATTATTTAAAACCCTTTCAACAACTAAACCATGACTATCTCCAGTCTAAAGATGTAGAAATCGAATTTTGCAGATTAAGTTCCTCAGGTGGGATTGCATTAAGTGGTAGAGCCCAGACTGACCAGTTTCAATTACCTTCACACCCCATGGTTTTTTGTTTTTGTTCTTTTTATGTATTGCAAAAATCCATAATGAAATTCCAGTGATAAAGTCGAGGAAGGCGGCTTGGAGCATGCCAAAGAATTAGCAGCCCACACCTGTCCCTTCAGAGAAGACCAGAACTCTCCTGATTCTGCAGCCTTCCCACCCTGCTGAATATTTGTGTAAAAGAGTTATTTTTCTTTCTTTTATTTAATGCTACATGTCATATATCCTTTCTTCTAAGCCAGTTCATTCTTGGAGATGAGATCATGCATATAATTCAACTTTGTGGTGTTTTATTTAGGGTTGAGAGACCAACCGTCTGTTGTCCATTGTTCAGTTCCTGTGTATGCTTAGCAACTGACATTACTGCACACATTAATGAGAAAGATGGGGACTTTGAACGTGTTCTGTTCATACTAAAAATAAAATTTGGAGTCCCAGCGCAAATGACAATCATCCTCAACTTCAGTACGTGCAAATTTCTATTTTAAATATAGTCTTTTCCCCTTTCAGCATGAGGGAATAGTTATTTTTTGATGAGAATGAGAATTATAAGCATCCTTTTTTCTAATACATGTGTTCCTTTCTAAAGCAGAAAGATCATTGAAATGATAAATCCAAATGGTACAATATTTTAGTGAAATTAGCCAAGAATAAAAATCTTTTGAGATAATTAGCAGTAACTCTGTTCTTTTTGCTGCTTTATTCACAATCCTTCTCTGTCAGTTTGAAAGCCAAGGCCAATTAATATTCATTTGAAAATATTCAAGCTCATATTTTCTTGTATGTATCTTTTATAACATTCAACATTTCTTACTGTGATATATGTATAACTCTGACTACAAATATTAATCTATATTTATTTTAGCTGTTGATTTTTACCATAAAATAAACATAAAAACATCATACAAAGGTGGTACAGAGAATGTGCCTATAAATGATTATTTATTTATTTTTTAAAATATATTTTATTGATTATGCTATTATAGTTGTCCCATTTTTCCTCCCTTTATTACTCTCTGCCCTGCACCCCTCCTCCCACCAGCATTCCCCCACCTCGGTTCCTGTCTATGGGGTGTACATATGAATTCTTTGGTTTCTCCATTTCCTATATTATTCTTAACCTCCCCCTGTCTATTTTGTAATTACCATTTATGCTTCTTATTCCCTGTACCTTTCCTCCATTCCTCCACTCCTCCTCCTCCTCACTGATAACCCTGCATCTAATCTCCATTTCTGTGATTCTGTTCCTGTTCTATCTGTTTACTTACTTTGTTTTTGTTTTTAGGTTCAGTTGTTGATAGTTGTGAGTTTGTTGTCATTTTACTATTCATATTATTCTTTTTCTTAATAAGTCTCTTTAACATTTCATATAATAAGGGATTGATGGTGATGAACTCCTTTAACTTGACCTTATCTGAGGAGCACTTGATCTGCCCTTCCATTCTAAATGGTAGCTTTGCTGGATAGAGTAATCTTGGATGTGGGTCCTTGCTTTTTATGACTTCGAATACTTCTTTCCAGCCCCTTCTTGCCTGTAAGGTTTCTTTTGAGAAAACAGCTGATAGCCTTATGGGCACTCCTTTGTAGGTAACTGTCTCCTTTCCTCTTGCTGCTTTTAGGATTCTGTTCTTATCTTTTATCTCAGGTAACTTAATTTTGATGTGCCTTGGTGTATTCCTCCTTGGGTCCAATTTCATTAGGACTCTGGATTTCCTGGACTTCCTGGAAGCCTATTTCCTTTGCCAGATTAGGGAAGTTTGTCCTTCATTATTTGTTCAAATAAGTTTGTAATTTCCTGCTCTTCCTCTGGCACCTCTGTGATTTGGATGTTGGAATGTTTAAAGTTGTCATGGAGGTTCCTAAGCCTCTCCTCATTTTTTGAGTTATTTCTTCATTTTATTCCAGTTGAATGTTTATTTCTTCCTTCTGTTCCATATCATTAATTTGAGTCCCTGTTTCCTTCCATGCACTGTTCATTCCCTGTATATTTTTTCTTTATTTCACTTTGCATAGCCTTCACATTTTCCCTCTATTCTATAACCATACTCAAGCATTTCTGTGAGCAACCTGATTACCAGTGTTTTGAACTGTGCATCTGTTAGGTTGGCTATCTCCTCATTGTTCAGTTCTATTTTGGGGGCTTTGAACTGTTCTTTCATTTAGGCCATATTTTTTTGTCTTGGTGCACCTGTTACTAGTAATAGGTAGATCTTAGGTATTCTCCAGGGCGGGGCAAGAGAAGGAACAATGCCTCTTTCCTGGCTCTCTGCTGGCTTTCAGTCACTTCCTCTGCTACCCATGAGCAAAGTGGGCCCTTCTGGTGCTGATTCCTGGGTGGGTGGGTTTGTGTACATTCTAGGACCCTGTGGGTCTCTCCAATGAACTCTCTTATGAGACTGGGAGTTTCTGCCACTGAAACAAACCCCCAAAGGTTTTTCCTGCCAGAGGTTTTGAGGCTTTATTTCCATGTGCTAGAACCCTGGGTGTGCGGTCTGACTTGCTCCCTGTTGTTCTTCCCAGTTTATCCTTACCCAAATGTGGGACTGCCCCATCTGCCAGCTGCCACCTTGCTGCCTGTCTCTGCCCCACCTACCAGCCTGGATGAATGTTTCTTCTTTAACTCCTTGGTGGTTGTACTTCCATATAGTTTGATTTTCTGGCAGTTCTTGTTATTTTTTGTTTTTAAGTTTGTTGTCCTTTTGGTTGTGTGAGGAGGCTAAGTGTCTCTACTTATGCCTCCATTTTGGCTGGAAGTTAAACGATCATTTATTTAGCAATGCCTACTAAATGGCTAAAATGCGCCCCCACCCCCCCAACCCCCCCGCCTTGATGCTGTGTACAGCAAAAGAGACTGCTCAGCTACTTACCTTGTTGAACATAGGTTGGGAGGAAACATTTATGTATATTTCTTTGGATAGGCTCTTCCCACCCCCTCATTGTCTATTATATGTGTCTGAAATACTTGGAAAGATCATAGAAATCAGTGTCAGACTAAGTTGTATTAAACCTAGCTAGTTCTGAGCTTGCTTTGAACATTACCTTTCTCTTTTGTGAAATGGGGTGACGATTCCTTCTCCATGGGGCAGTTTTCAGATTACATGAAATACTCTATTCAAAGAGCCCAGCATAGTGCCTGGAAGGGGGGCCATTAATATTAGCTTTTATTACCGCTCTTTAAGTCCTCGGGATCAGTACTTATGTTCTAGAACTATGGATTCTAGTGCTGATATCTAAGTATTTTGGATTAAGAAACTAAGAGGCTTGGCTCAAAGGTCAGAAACAGGGAGATAAAAGGATTAAATATCTAAGAACTGAGAGTCCTCAGCACTGTGAGGCATTTATGTAACTGTTTTATAGAGGTATAGTTTTCCACATACATTTTAAAGATATTGGTAAGTTGAAGTCAGCATTAACCTTGGGCATAGCTAATGAGAAAACAGAAAAGAGAAAACAACATTAATCATAAGAAAATAAAAAGAAAAACAACGTTTCATGACTAATTGTCTACCTCTAGTTAAACCAGAAGCTTTTTCCCCCCAAGTAGATGGACGGATGTTGTGTAGTTTCCTGGGTGTTGTGATGGTCATCAGAAAACTGTATATGTGTGGCACATAATTTATCATCAATCTATATTTACTGAACAAGCAAACAAGACCCTCCCCCCAAAAAGAATACAAACTCTGCCCATGATTAAATAAAATTGTGAAAGGGCCCCTTTCACAAGTAATTTACAAGTGGTAGATGAATCAGTTGACCATTTTGTATTTTATTATTATCGATGAGAATAGGAAACTTGTAGCAACTCTGAATGAGTTAAATTTTTTGGAAGATTCATGTTGGTTTTCAACTTTCAATCCAAGAATACATAGGCACATAGGGAATAACTTTTCTACAGAGAAAGAATTTACCTAATTCAATCAACTAAACATTTTCAGAGATATACTAGCCCAGCTATGGTATTCTACTCTACAGTGACATTGTAATACCTGAATGAACTAACAGGATTTTATTCTATTATCATGCAGTCCTTGTTGTCTTGCAACAATAATCAGAAAGTGGTTAACCTTACCAAGAGAAACATTACTCATTGGCTTTGGGAGTTCTCCAAACATGATTAATTCATTCAAAGCTTTTTGAATGTTATGTTGTTATTCAGTTTGTGATATAAAGGCCCTGATTGAATTTTATTCTGGTTAAAATTTATTTTCTTATGAAAAATAAATGTGAAATGGTCAATGGTTTTATGTGTGCTTATTCCATGACATCATATTGGAGAATTTAAGAGTTTAAGCAAACATTTAAAACTCGTAGACCCCAAGGGAACCTGCTGAGCATCTAATTCACATCTGCATATCAGGAACTAGAAAGTTGAAGAACAGTAAGAATAAGTGCTAGGCTCAACGTTATTCACCTTGATTGGCAAACCACTGTTATTTCCAGTGAATATGTTGCTTTATCCTTAGCATTACTTCTCCTTCAGTTAAACACTTTTATGTAAGTTTACTGTATTCTTAATCTTAACTTAGTGATATTTGTTTTTTACTTAGTGTACTTAACTTTCTCTCAGCTAATTTATTGGTCTGCCTGTCTTTCTATGATCTATGAACATTTTAACATGGCATGTTTTAAAGAAGAAACTGAACACTAGTTATTTGGGAGAGGTGCCAAAACTCGGTATCCATCAGTTGATTGGTTGTTAGCAACACTTATCTATGCTTTATTTCATCCCAGGTAACCATTTTTTAGATCATCCTCTGTTTTTCACTAAAATACCATACAACACCAGTAGAATGACAAGGTAATATTGTTTTTCTGTGTGTATTATGCTTAAAATTCTCTTATTTTTTATCTATACTTAGCTCTTTCACTGCATAGAAACCATTTTAATAGAAATAGAAACACATTTTTTTCAACAGGTGTATGTAGATGTATCTGTTCGATGTTTCTCTGTGCAGCTGCCCCTTTAGAGACATAGCAGTGCAATCTGATGGCAGATAATGTGATTTATGTGTCTGATAACCAGAGAAGTCTTGCAGTGGAAACACACATGGGTGATAAACACTAGTAGATCCTACCTCACTCAAATACAGTAGAGCCTCTTTGCCTGTCAGCAGTGCTTGACAATTTTACTTGTTATGACAATAGATGTAAACTCAGTTTATTTTTGTTAGAAAAATAATTTCTCTAAGTAATATAGTTTATGGCAAATCGTGGGAGAGCAGTAAAAAACTACAGAGAAACATTAAGTTGTTGCTTGTCTTTATTACAAACAATAAAATCCCAGGGCAATAATGTTTCTCTTGCCCTTTATCTTGATAACTAGAGAGTTTTTCTTTTGGCTTTTTGAAATTGTTAACTTAGGATATTGGTATATATTTTTTCTTAAAAAAAGTCTATGTAACATTTTTCTATTTTTTAAGACACCTATGTACCTTGCCATTTGAATGCTCTTGGCTTCAGTTTCCTCATCTGTAAAATTAATGAATTGATATTTAGATATTTCTAAGGTCACTTCCACTTCTAAACATCAGATTCTATTATTTTGTTATACCACATGAAACAACTTCTTCCTGTTGAAACAGATGTGTTTGTATGCATGTGTTCAGAACTCCTCTTCATGTTGTACTGATTTATTCAATCAAATTTTAGCAGGTGCACACTACTTGCCTGACAATTTGGATGGATGCACTGGTATAAACCAAGAATAGGCAAACTGTCATCCCAGAAAAATGTGTCCTGTCGTCTATTCTGTGGGTGAAGATCTCTAGAACATTGTCACACCACTTGGTAGCTGTGTCTATGGCTGCTTTCACACTACAGTGCAGAGTTGACTAGTTGTGAAAGAGCATATCGCCAACAAAGCCTAAAATATTTACTAGCTAGTCTTTTACAGAAAAAAATTTACAAAACAAAAATATAATTTTATGTATATACCCATTTTTATAAATCTGATATAGATTTTTTTATCACACTAGTATAAAGATTTTTGTTGTTGGTGTTGTTCTTGGGTGTGAGTGTGTGTGTGTATGTAGTTGGTCTTTCTGGTGGTAAATTGAACCTTTGTTTTGTTCATTTTTCAATATATCATTGTGTTTCATGCTAATATTTACATTGATTTTTACATCAATTATTCAACTGAAAACTGGTCATTTCACTTAAAAGCCAAAACTATATGGATAACTGTCCTGATGCTATTTAAAGGTGACTGTGAAATAGTTTAAATAAAACTTGTATTTTTTTCCATGAAAACACTGCCAAAGGATTGAAGAACCATTTTTCAGTGCTGTGTAACTTTAGTGAGTTTCACCAGAATATTTGTTTCCATGAAAATCAGAATACATGCCAATTCCCATATATCATTTTTAAATTGATATTTATAGTACTTCTGGTAGACTGAAAAGTAAGTCCTATTTGATAAATAGGGTATATTTAGACCACTTTTTTCCCCTCTAAAATAGCTTTTTATTTAAGGTCTATTGTCAGTTTTCTCCTTGCCTCTGTTGTCTCTCTCGCACACTGTGTTTTGGGGGTGGGGGAGCGGAGGAGGTGGGAGAAAACTGCAGGAGCCATAACAGTCCATCACACTGGAGGAAAGGGCCCTGCTGTAGTTAACATTTAGGTCTGATACTTGCTTAAGCTCCATGGTTCCCTCATCTCCTCAGGAAATTAGACTTAATACAATTTTTGCAGTTGACTCTATTATATGAGAAGATGATTAATGAAGATGACATTTACCCTGATTGTTGTGCTCTTTAAAAAGATATTCTCCATGACGAGCTTGCATTTCTAGGCTCCAGATGGAGATAACATTCTTCAGTGAAGAAATACAGACGAATTCTGTTTCGCTAACCATATCACATTCAGGTACAGATTCCTATCACCGTGCTTCTTGTCAGACTCATCAGAAGAGAGATGTTTTCTCTGAAGCATAGCACTCACTAGTCTCTGAGCACTGAATTCCATGACTCCCTTCACTTTTACTTAAAGTCCATTAAAGATGCTAACATTCTGCCTTAATTTAAACTGGGTTGTTCGGAAAATTTCAGGACATTTTTGTTGGAGAAACTTCAAAGACTTCAACTGTGGCCTAAATTGGTGATTCAGGACATGAATAGCTAAAAGCAGACGGGGTTTACATCCTAAATAGTCACCTTTTGGGTTGCACAAGCAGGAAGACTAACCAACTGCTCTGATCTTTTAGGGTTATTGATATCCTTGTCCCTTGGAAGTGGCATTCAGCCATTTTTGCTAATCAGCATCAAACATCAAAACCCTTAGTTCTGTTCTGGAGTTATTGGAAGCTAAATGGGCAGGAAGTAGTGCTAGTATAATTGCAGTGTGATTTTTACAGATACAGAAAGCAACAGTGATTTTGTACCGGGGCAAGGTAGTCTAGAAAAGGGGGAAATTATCTAAACTTCTCTGGAAAAGTAGATGCCCTAATAGCTGGGACTGGACTAGATTTATTGGTTAATAAACTACTAATTGAGTCCCTCATACAATTGTCATTGCATTCTAACAGAGCTCAAAGTCAAAGTGAGCCTTACAGTCCTGTGAGGGCAGGGCAGATCCACAGGCTGACTTAAGGACCCCAGACACGATTCTGAACACAAAATTTGAGGCATACAGTCCAAGTGAAGCATCATCCCAAAAGACAAGGCAAAGATGCAGAGAGTCTAGGTGTAAGGTCATGAGACTATCCCAAAGATACTGGACAGGGCTGAGAGCCTTTGGGTTGGAGGGTGGGGTGGAGAACTGTGTTTGGGACTGCATGGGCCTCCTCAGAGCACTGGGCTGTCCAGGCAGAACTCACTTCTTACTAATGAAGAATAATCCAGGGTAAGAACCTCTGAGATAAAGAGCAGAATCATGCACAGAGAACTTTAAGGAATTTTTTAAAATGCTTACCCAAGTTTTTGTTGTAGATCTCAATTTAGGACACCAAAGTTATTGCCCAGTAGTGATCCCTTAGAGATGGTTTTAAGAATAGATGCTATGGATATGTAATTAGAACACAATATTCATTATTGCTTTGGAGTACTTTAAAATAGTTTTTTCCCCACTCAGGTTGACTGTTTTCCTTGTAAGCGCATTCAGACTATGGCTTAGTTAAGGCTTTCCCTATGCGTTCTGAAAAACCAGCTTTCTTTTAATGCTGTACCTACCTGATCACAAATAAGTCTCGGGTTACTTGGCATTCAAAATAAAACTTCCTTAGGAACATTTCCTTGACATTCTAAGTTAGAAGGAATGACAACTTTTCCTTTTCCACTCTATTTTCCACCTTATCTCATTGGAATGAGAAATTATGGATCAGCAAGAACTAATGCATTGAAATAAACTTAGTAGGATCCTACTGTGAATACAGTGGGTCTGCTCTATACAGGGATTCAAACAGAAGACCTTTCTCTTTAGGGAGATGAATGCATTTTCTCAAATATATTTGAAAATTTGTAGAGCCTGGGTGAGTCTTTGATTACATAAGATCTTTGCTAGACACAACTAAAATTTCTTCTGTCTCTTACAGTTGTCATTTAATTAATGATGTGCCTTGCAATTGAGGGTATTTGGGAAGTACAAAAACATGGCTTTTAAGATTCTTTGACATTCTCATATTTCAGAGTTATCTGTCCTTCTGGATCTATCTAATTTCAACCATAAGTCTGAAAAGCTTTCTCTTCTAACCCTAGTAAAATAATCTGCTTTTGCTCACCTCTTCTTTTGGCCATTTAACAAACACATTCTCTTGACAACTTTATCCCCCTTCAATTCCTTTTCCCATTTCTGACAAGAAACATTACCATTTTCCTTAAGTGCTTCAATTCATCCTCTAGCCTACCCTGTCAAAAATGACCTTCTGGTACCGAGGGGATAAAGTGGGCTTGCTCAGGTTTTCTTCTGGCATTCACCACGCCGGACGATACCTTTACCAATTTTCATCCTGTTATTCCAGTCTAAGTAAATAGTTTTTTCATTCGCCCCCTCTCTTTTGTGTCTCTGCCCCATTATTGACAACCTCTTTTCTATAACAGCTTCCATATTCTCCAAATGGATTCCTTCCCTTGAGATTTTGACCACAATTGTTTGTCTCTCACAAAACAAAATAACAGAAAATAAATCTTTAAAAAAGAGAAAGAATTCTTGGCCTACATTTGCTTCCCAGTTTGCTTTCCTTCAATTTACCACCATCTCTTTAGAAAGATTAAGTTCACTATCACTGCTGTCCACCTCAGTCCCTTAGCCATTCCTCAGTGTTCAGCAGTTGAAATACGTCTTTTCAGTGAAATTGCCCTCAGTGGTCAATAGAACCGGTCTGGTTACAACATCTAATGATCCTTTTTCACAATTCATCCTTTGACCTGTATGGAATTACACTGATGATCTCTTTCAAAAAACTGCTACTCCTCTTTCTCTTAGTAGTTCTTTCCCAGCATCCTCAACTGACTGTTTTAAATCTGTTCTTAATTGTTGCTATCTCCCAGGTTTCCATGTTACTCTTTATCTCTTTTTGCTTTATAATTTCACTCACATTAATGTCTTTACTTAATTTCTGATATGCCAATTGCTACAAAATCTGTTTCTCTGTGCTTGCTAGATATCCTGACTTACACTGGTACCTCAGGCTCAGAGTGTCCCACCTTCCTTTCCAAGTTGATTTTGTTGTGTTTATTCACAAACCAAACTAGAGACTGTGGTTATCAGCAATTCCCCATTGCTATTCAATATATCAAATCAACAAAGCCTCCTGATTTGACCTTAGATATGTCTTTTCCTTATCTCTCCCCTTTTTCCATTCTTATTACCGAATTCTTACTCCATTCTCTCATTGTCATTAAAAACATATTAGAACTCCTTACCCTATCTCAAAACTGTTCAAATCCAATTTCTCACTGACCTTTTTGGTGTATCCTCCTGATGTTCCCCCTGACCTGGTTCTGGCCACTGTGGGCTATGTATCACCTCCTGAATAGTAATTGAAGAGATACAATGTTAAAAGTCTTACTACTTTTATGCTTTGCATTATTTCATGTTGTATGTTTACACTTTCCTTCTCAGCCTGGTGAAATTCAATCCATTTATGAATACCAGTAAAGTGTCCTCATCTTTATGAAAAGCATCTTTACTTTTGTGCTCAGGCAGAAATAATTTTCTTCTTATTATCATCATCCCATCTCCATTTCTCAACTCTGTCCCTTTTTTTAAAAAACATACAACACTCAGTTATATTAGATTACATGGAAAGAGATTCATGGGAAAGACAAGATAAAATTTTGTTTGATATACATTAATTCTTTGTATTAGTTCTCAATTGCTGTGTAACAAGTTGGCCCAAAACTGGGTGGCTTAAATAAATACATATTTATTATAACACAATTTCTGTGGGACAGAAATCTGGGAATGGCTGAGGTGAGACTTCTCCTTCATGGTCTCTCAATTGGCTGCAATTAAGATGTCAGCTCAGGGTTTGCACTTTTAACTGAAGAAGTGAGTAGGGAATGATTCACTTCTCAGCTCAGTTCTGAACTCTCAGTTTCTTGTGGGCTGTTGGGCTGAATGCCTCAGTTGCTTGTCATGCAGGCTTCCCCAGCATAGCATTTCGCTTCATCAAAGCCAGCAACACAGAGTCTGACAGCAAGAGAGAAATTATAATCTTCTCTAACCTAGTCATGGCAGTACAATCCCAGTATCATTGTGATACTCCATTGGTTAGAAGCAAGTCACTAGGTTCAGCTCATATGTGAGGGGGGATTACAAATGGATGTAAATACAGGAGGTGAAGATCACTTGTCACCATCTTAGAAATTTGTCTGCCACAACATTGACCCTCACTGCAACCCTATAAGACAGACAGCAATAGTATCTATCATCTTATTTCCCAGAGGGAAAGCCTAGCACTGAAAGGTTAAGCAACATGTTCATGGTCACACAGCTAATAAGTGAAAGAGCTCAGATTCAAATCCAGGCAGTGAGCCTCCAGAATCCTTGTGTGTAACCACCATGGATGGACTCCAATGTGACTCTGGGAGTATGATGAGCACATCTGGGAAAGCAGCAGCAATGAAGGTAGCGTTTCTTCCCAGTATTTCACTAATAACATCATTCTGCTCCCAACTTTTGGTGTTCATGTTACTTTGTTCCTATTCTTACGAGGCTTGCCAGCCCATGGATAGCCTCCTCTGAATCTGATTTCTGTCTTTGATACAGCTAATCACAGCCGAGAAGGTAAGCTCACAGAGAACAGGAAAGCTTCAGGATTTCTGGCAGTGGGGTAGGGTATTTCACAAAGTTGAATGTGAGCTAAGAAGATAGGTCATGACCTTAGAGCAGAATTCATCATATCACATTGTATCAAAATGAGTTGCTAATGTGCCTGCATTCCAAAGCAGTTTGCAGACAGCACTGACCAGGGCTCATTTACTTCTTGATCCCCAAGTGAATCCCAGGCTTAATGGAATTGAACCTTTTGAGGTTTTTTTCTGGGTAAGTTAATTTTCTTCACAAATATTTTGATTATCATAGAACTGGCAATCCTAAGAGTGGGACAACCTGAATATAGTGACAAGAACTATAAATAAACTAAAGGAATGATTATTGTCTAGGGTCTTCCATGAAATCATTTGGTGAGGTTGTTTTGAGATATACTTGTGTTACTGAGGCTCAACACAAAGAATCAGGTTTCATTCTGTGATATGTCAATGCTTAAAATGAGAGGTGATAGAACCATAGTGGCAATGACATCTCACACTGTTTCGCCACAGAATATTGTGTCCTAAGCACCTCTAATTTGGAATGCTTCTAATAACATGTTTTAGAATGTTTATCTCCTTGAAGTCTGCAGTGATCAGTCAAAATTATTTATGATATGAGCCAAAGGGGCGGACACTCTGCATACGACAGTTTCTGCTCCTCAGGAGCTCTGTCTGCTGGGAAAGACGTCTTGGGAAACAGCTATCAAACCATTAGTCCGTTTATAGGATATTTATAGGACAGACAGTCAGAAGTAACTTTTATTTCCTGTAAGGTTTATAGAATTTTTTTGTATTGGTTGTAGAAATACTTGCCTTACATTACTTGCTCAGTTATTTCTGCATTTGCCTCATTTCTTATATTAGCTGTAAATTCCTGAAGAACATGAACCTGAATAAGATTGTTTCCTTCAGTCTCTCCTTGAGTGTCTTTCTGATGAGCCTTCCCTACTTTCCCTGTCATATGCTTCATGTTCGTAAAGCATCTGGCTATGTCTCTATCTGCTTCTCTAGACTATATATTTTTATTGAAAAGAATTACATTTTTGTAGCTTAATTCTGAAATTCTTTTTATAATTTTATTGCTTCATATAGTTTTTGCATTTTTAATTGTTCAAGTATGGTTTTCTCCATTTTCCCACCACCACTCTCTCCCCCGCCCCACCCACCCCACCTCCCACCCTCAATCCTACCCCACTGTTGTTGGCTTTGTCCTGAGTCCTTTATACACATTCCTTGATGACCTTTGCCCTTCTTTCCCCTGTTATTGCCTTCCCCACTCCCTTCTGTTTCAGGTGCTGTACCAGGTCTGAATATTCAAAATGTGATTCTTAGATTGTCCTAGTTGGCATCACTTCTGAGCCTGTTAGAAATGTAGGCAGGATCTTAGGGCCCACTTTAAACCTACTGAATTAAATACACATGTTATCAATATCTCCAGGTGAAGGTGTGCACATAAAGATTAATTAACACTGTTCCAGGGGATATATAATATAACACTGTGTCACAGCACAGGGCTTTCAAATGTAGTTGAAGGATCATCAGCAGCAGAATTTGGGTTTAAGTGGCAATTTGGTCATGGTGGTGATGGTGATAGTGATGGTTATTTATGAGCATGTAAAAATATATGTTCCCCTGGACATGAACAACCAACAGGGTGGTGATTGCTGGGGGTAGGGGGTTATAAGAGGACTAAGGGGCAATGGAAAAAATATAATAAATTAATTAGAATTTAAAAAATTTGTTCTTTGGCTTCACTTCACAATCTGCTAATCTACCAAATCTACTTTTAAAAAGAGCATTCCTGCTTTCATATTTTAACAAGATCTGTAAGTATTTTCTTACTCTTTAGAAGTTTGAGAAGACTCTCGGTAAAGTGTCCAAGGCCTGACGCCAGACACCCTTGGTTTCTTCTTTTATAATATGGGATAGTGTTAGTACTCACCTGTTTGATTTATGGAGCTTATAGAAGGACTGAGGGAGGTAGTATATGCAGAGTGCTTACTGATTGCTTGGTGCCTACTGATCATATGGTACCGTTACCTGCTAAGAGCTGTGACACATACTTGATGTCTAACAAATTCATGTGTATAAGAAGCTGGCAGTGGTAGCCACACAGTAAATACAGGTTGGTGCAAAAGTAGGTTTACAGTTGTGAGTTTGTAAAACACAGTTTATTCTTGTATTATTATTTATTAATTATTGTATTATTTTCCATATGAATAACTGTAAACCTACTTTTGCCAACCCTGTATTATTTTTACTTCCTTTAGTTCTTGTTTTTTCCCTTGGCTAAATTGTATTTTGTGATATTTTCCCTTTTTTATTCTGTTTTTCCCTGATACTTTTTTTTGTTCCTTGTAATACCCTTCATAGTGTTTAGCATAAGTAAGTTCTTTTTTTTTAATATATTTTATTGATTATGCTATTACAGTTGTCCCATTTCCCCCCTTCTCTCCCCTCCACCCTGTACCCCCCTCCCACCCACATTCCCCCCTTTAGTTCATGTCCATGTGTCATACTTATGAGTTCTTTAGTTTCTACATTTCCCGTACTATTCTTGCCCTCCCCCTATCTATTTTCAACCTACATTCTATGCTACTTATTCTCTATACCTTTTCCCCCTCTCTCCTCCTCCCACCCCCCTGCTGCTAACCCTCCATGTGCCCTCCATTTCTGTGGTTCTGTTCCTGTTCTAATTGTTTACTTAGTTTCTTTTGGTTTTGCTTTAGGTGTGGTTGTTGATATTTGTGAGTTTGCTGTCCTTTTACTATACATGTCTTTTCTTTATCTTCTTTTCTTAGATAAGTCCCTTTAGCATTTCATAAAATAAGGGCTTGGTGATGATGAACTCCTTTAACTTGACCTTATCTGAGAAGCACTTTATCTGCCCTTCCATTCTAAATGAGAGCTTTGCTGGATAGAGCAATCTGGGATGTAGGTCCTTGTCTTTCATGA
This sequence comes from Phyllostomus discolor, assembly GCF_004126475.2. NCBI lineage: Eukaryota > Metazoa > Chordata > Mammalia > Chiroptera > Phyllostomidae > Phyllostomus > Phyllostomus discolor. The sequence goes on along the minus strand of NC_040904.2, from coordinate 138,077,724 downwards.
CTTGGAATATTTCTTTCCAAGACATTGACTTGGAAAGAAATATTCCAAGTCATGGGAAATATTCCATTCATTTCCCTTCTTGCCTGTAAGGTCTCTTTGGAGAAATCAGCTGACAGTCTGATGGGAACTCCTTTTTAGGTTACTGTCCCCTTACCTCTTGCTGTTTCTAGGATTCTCTCCTTCGTTTTCACCTTGGCTAATGTAATTATGATGTGCCTTGGTGTGTTTCTTCTTGGGTCCAACTTCTTTGGGGCTCTCTGAGCTTCTTGGATTTCTTGGAAGACTGTTCCCTTTGCCAGATTGGGGAAGTTCTCCTTTATTATTTGTTCAAATACGTGCTCAATCTGTTGCTTTTCCCCTTCCAATTCTGGTACCCCTATAATTTGGATATTGGAACGTTTAAAGGTGTCTTGGATGCTCTTAATCTTTTCCTCAATTTTTTGAATTCTTATTTCATCATGCTTTCCTGCTTAGTTGATTCTATCTTCCTTCTGGTCCACTGTATTGTTTTGAGACTCATATTCCTTCCTTTCACTATTGGCTCTCTTCCACGTGTCTTCCTGCATCTGTTTTATGGTACTCTGCATTCTCTCATCTAAATTTTGTCCAAAATCCACCAGTTCCGTGAGCTTTCTGATCACCAGTGTTTTGAACTGTGCATCTGATAGATTGGCTAATTCTTGGTCGCTCAAAAGGATGAGTCCTGGGGGACTGATCTGCTCTGTTGAAAACGTGTTTTTTTTTTTTTTCCCCCTGTCTCTCCTTTTTTTTTTTTTCTGGTCTGGTTGCTCTTGTTACGGTGGGGGGCGGAGCCTTAGGTGCTCACCGGGGCTGGGCACCCCGTCGCTAGATTGTGACGTTATATGTGGGGGCGGGGAGGGAGCGGGAGCGGGGCGGGAGAAAACAATGGCAGTAGTTCCGTTCCCCTGGACTCAGACCTTTGTCTGGGCTTCTGGGCCGCGAGTTCTGCCCTGGTCCACAATCGCTGCCCCTCTGGGTCTGCCAGCCGCAGCTTGCATACTCAGGGATCACCGCTGCCTTCTTATGCGCCCGATGGCTTTTGCGCCGATTTCACGCCAAACCTTCCCCCGACCTCCACGCTCCGCAGACCTGAGCCAGCCCCGCACTCGCCAGCTCGTCTTCTCCTACCAGTCCGGATGAACGCGTCTACTTCAACTTCTTGGCTACCCGACTTCCATTCAGATAAATCCTCTGCCGGATCTGGGTGTTATTCTGATAGTAAATTATTGTTGTAAATTATTGGTTTTCTAATCTTGGTTGTACGAGGAGGTACGGTGCGTCCACCTATTCCTCCATCTTGCCGGAAGTCAGCATAAGTAAGTTCTTTGATAAATTTGGTTACATGAAAGATTTGTTGACTTTAGTAATAAGAAATATGAAGGAGTAGCAGGACAATGAAAGATAATACTATGATTCTGAGAGATGTATGAGGAAGCTCGCACAGTGATAAAGGAGCCTGGCTTCATGGCCAGTTAGAAGAGGTAGCCACTGTTCAACTGGCCCTTAGCATTTTCACAAGCATCTCATTGTGGATTGATCTTAAAATCTTCAGATTTCATTGTGCCTCCAAATATATTTTTTCTAAATTATTTTCAAAGCTTATGTAGTTTACATCCTCAAATTTTTATATCATTAACTGGTTGTTGAAATTCAAGATTTCCAAATGGAAAGAAAGTATGAGCACAGAGAAAAGAAAATCCAATGTATGTCTTGGAGCTTCTAAAGCCACTTTACTAGAGCAGAAGATTCAAAGTTAAAAGAGTGAATTGATTTAAAACATGACATTTGTATTGCTTTCTAGTTTAAAATATTTGAATAGGTTAATCTTACACTTGCAAGGACACCTGAACTCTGCTCCACACCAACAAAGCCTTTTGGACAGCTCCTGCCTATTTCTCTGCTGCCAGCCCCTGGTTCACTGCTCCAGCCAGGACTCCTCCCCAGTCCTTGAACACACCACCTGGAAGTTGCTCAGTAACCTGACTGATTAACTGGACAAATGAATGAATGATAAACAGATTAATGAATAGTGTGTAAAAAATGAAGAGTGCTTTGATTTATTTTTCCTGTTACTAAGTCTGTGCCCACAGAATTAAATTCGAATACATTAAAAACAAAACTATTTGATTCCTAGTAAGATTCATAACGTGGATAGCTTTGTCTGTGGGACTATGTCCTTTTACCTATAAATCCAGGTGTTTTTTTTTCCTGTGAACTTGAGTCCCAGTTTCTCATTCTTATCAAAAGAAATATTCATATTTTTTTGATATTTCAGATTGGAACCTTAGCTCAATTTTCATGAGTAAGTCTATGCCTAAGTCTCTAGATTTCTAAATTTTTAAGTTTCTAGATATTTAAAACATCTCATTTCTATTAGATATTTTAATTAACCTGGGTAAAAAGGGAAAACTCACCTCTTTCTTTCTAACTAAATTCATAGATGATTTAAGTTAACAATTGAAAAGTTATTTTAGTATTCTTCAGTTGTTTTTTAAGTTAATGCCTCTACATTGCTAACCTCAAATATATTTAAACATGAAGTTGAAAAAAAGGTTTCAGTTTAACCTTGAGTAAATTCCGAAACATTACTGAAATATTTATTTCTACTATAAACTGATCCTTTATAACAGCCAACTCTATTTGACTCTTTTCTTCTCAAGTCACAATAAATTCTTTTTCTAGTACATGATCCAATTTGGGAACAAGATAAATAAAAATAATCTTCATGCTGGTTGGACCGGCCTTTATAAAAGGATGACTTTGTAAACACAACAGGGCTTGCAATGCTGAAATTTAAGCTAAACATGTCGAGTCTCCAGAACTTTCTTTGCACCAAGGCAGATGGCCCATGACAAGGGTGTTTTTATCCACAGAAAACTATATCTACAGAAAATGTTCACATGTCACTGAAAACTTTTTTGTGCCATTGACCTGTAGTTGAGCACCACAAATAGAAATTAGTGAGATTCTGTAAACCAGATGTTCTTATTCTGTGGTAACATTTAAGTGGTCTGTGGATAAATGTTTGAAGGTCCTGGAAACCTCCATAATTGTATACTAAATATTTGCATAATTAGAATATGCATTTTCTTGAAAGAGAGTCTATAATTATTATCAGATTCTGCAATATCTCTAATATCTCTGCTATTGCTTCTACATCAAATGTGGTTTAGTTGGCTATATTTCTCACTAGACTCCAATCATGACCAAACATGGAATTTATTCACTGTTACAACCTTGGTGCTAATCTCAGGACTTAGCACTGAAAAGGTACTCAGTATTGATGGATAAGTGAATAAATTGATGTGCGGTTGAAAGAATAAACAAACAGACTGTACCCTCTGTTGTTAGTATCTTGCATCTTGTTATGATGGCATGGACCTTGCATTGAGCTTTTTTCTTGGCCTATAGGAGGGGTTCTCTCCACGCTGTGTTTGCTGTAAGTGTTTCATGACAGAGGCAGCCTAATGTGGTGCTTGTGCTCTTGAAAGTTTCTGTGCCAGAGCTCAGAGTAACTTTTAGTATATTGCATAATAAAACTTTTAAATAAATGTTAAATTTCTGGTGGTCATGAGAATCAACAAAGCTAATAAAGTTTTCCAAAGATATTTTCCATCCAAAATTACTTTATATTTTTTACCATGTAATCCATCATTAAATTGATATCTGCTTTGTTGTTTAGCTAGTTTACACATTACTCATTATTCAGATTTCTGAGATCTGGTCCTCTCTTTCTCTATGACACATTTATAAAACAAATGATGAAAACATTCATAAAATAATTATAGCAAAAATATTCCCAGCAATCGTTGATACTACACAAATTTAATGAAGACTGATAAGGGGGCTTAGGAACCAAAGTGCATTCTTGTGTTTATTTCTATATTACAACTCAATAAATATTTGTAAAACAACGTTTGATATTGAAGTGTTTTCCAGTGCAGCAAAAAGTTTGTGAGTCTAATGAGAGAAGGGTATATGTGTGTAAGAGAAAGGAAAGTGGTTAAGGGTGAATACTTTTGATTAGAACCAGGTTCATCACCAGACTTGGAGGCTTTTCAGTGGTGCATTAACTTCTTCATGTGAACTGAAATCAGATTTTGGTTTGCCCCATCCCATTTGTCTAAGGAGATGGACCAGTTCCGATAGAATTTCCTAGTAGTGTACAGCCACTAATGGGGACTGGGGCATACAGAGTGTCTTAGCCTAATTATGTGCTAAGATTTATAAATAAATTTACATCTCAGGGCTAAACACTTTGGCATGTATCTTACATCTGGTGGACTCAGGGTGGAAAACCCAGAAACAGAAGTATGCAACATTCATATAAAAAGGAAGGAACTGTGAACTGAAGGATTGTGTATTTTCTCTAAAGCTATTTTTGGATAAAACTAAATTATTACTTCAGCCACAGAAGATATGTTTTTTCTTCTAAAACCATTGATATGAACCCTGGCTGGGTTGCTCAGTTGGTTGGAGCATCATCCCATACAGCAAAAGACTGTGGGTTCAGTCCCTGGTCAGGGCACATGACTAGGCTGAGGGTTTGATCCTTGGTCAGGGCATGTATGGGAGGTAACCGACTGATGTTTCTCAATCACAAAGATGTTTCTTTCTTCCTTCCTCCCTCTCTAAAATCAATAAACATATAATTGGGTAAGTATTAAAAAGTAAAAATAAATAGAACCATTGGTATGAGGCATTTTAATAAAATAATTCAGTTGTATTTTTATTTAAAATGACACAAGATTATCAACCAAGGTTGTTAAAATATGTTAAGTATCTGTGTCCTAAGTAGATTATGCCTTTTCTCCAAGATTTTTTCTATTATCTATTCTATTAAGAAGCAATAAAACTAGAGCTATAAATCTTTGTTTTTAGACAAAATGAATGCTTTTAATATAGAAACTGCCTTTTAAGATTTAATATACATTAGTGTATTTTTCACGATTTTGAAAGGTATTATGGTCAGGCATGCTGCTTCTTAGTTATAGTTTGTTGGTTTTAAATCTCAATATGGATATAAAAGCTAAATAAAAAGAATAAGATGAGAAGACACATAAAAGATGCCCTCCTGGAGTATACAGAGTTATGATGTTGGCTCAGCACTCATGGCAAAGGAATCCAATTTAAAAAATTACATCAAACTGAAATAGACAAACAACATTGTGAGTATGAATCAGCCCTATAAAATTTTTCATGTGAACAGGGGTGTTTATCTCAGGAGAGAATCAGATTCTTCTGTTTAATTAATGAAAGAACAAATTCAGATCAAGAAATGTTATGTACACTGTCATTTGTCTGTTGGAGGTCATGTACCTATTTGGGGTCTGAGCTAGAACTAGAATCCTGAATCCTTCACTGCATGCCTTTAACACAATGCACAACTTCTTGTGACAATTCTCTTTTGCCTACATCTATTATCTTTAGACCTATAGCAAAATACATGAAGGAGATCTTCAGAAAAGTCTTCCTGACATTATTAATTGCATTAGTTATCTACTATGCCTAACATTTTATCCCTAAACTCAGTTAAAAAATAGTTATTATCTTAAAGTTTCTGTTGGTGAGGAATCCAGGTGCAACTTAGCTGGGTCCTCTGGCTCTGGGGGTTGACTCCACAGACCGCAAGCTCGGCGTCAGCCAGGGCTGCAGTCATCTCAAGAGTCAATGTGGGGAGGATCTGCCTTCCAGCTCACTCATGTGGTTTCTGGCTCTTTACACTCTTGCTCAGTGGCTGCCCTCCACTTTTTGCCACAGGTCTGCTGATACTTCTTCAGAGGCAGCTTGCTTCTTCAGTGAGTGAGCAAATAGAACCAATGAAAATACAAATGAGAGAGTAGTCATATCTTTTTTAACCTAGTCTTGCTGTGTTCTCTTTATTAGAAGCAGGTTACTAGATTCCTCGCACACATCAGGGCATGAATATGAAAAGGTAGGGATCCCTGGGGGCCATTTATGTGGCCTGTCCAGAAGGTGTCCAGCCATGCACTATGAAAAATAGAGACATTTACTGAAGACAATACCAGATACAAGAAACATTGTACATAGGACAGTGATGCCTTAGTCCCCTTCAAAGTAGGCACCTTGGGACCTCACACAGCTTTCCCACCATCTCTTCCACTGTCTAAAATACTCTGAACAATCCTTTGTTGGAATTGCCATCAGCTGCCCCATCGTATTTTCCTGAATTTTATCAACGGTCTGGAATCTCTTCTCTTTCAAAGGTGATTTTAGTTTTGGGAAAAACCATAAGTTGCAGGGTGCCAATTCTGGGCTATAGGGAGGCTGAGTCACCTGGGTGATTTGATATTTCACCAAAAAACTGCATAAGACATGATGCATGGGTGGGCACATTGTTTTGACAAAGCTGCCAACCACCAGTTGCCTATAGCTGCAGCCATTTTCTTCGTATTGCATCTCTTAATCAATGAAGAACATTGAAGTGATACTCCTTATTAATTGTTTGGCCTGGAGGGGTATACTCGTGACAACACTTTCCCGATCCAAAAACATACTTAACATGGTCTTGATATTCCTGTGACTTGGCAGTGCCTGTTTCGTGTGTGGAGAACCAGGCAACCTCCATTGCGATGACTGGGCCTTCATTTGCAGATCATAGTTGTAGACACACCATTCATCCCTGGTTGTTACCTTCCTAAGGAAATCTGGTTCATTGGTAGTGGTTTGAATCAAGTCCTTAGCAACTAGCACGATGTTACTTTGGCTCTGGTAGCAGAAGCAGTGGAGCTAACTTTGCCACCACAGGTTTCATGCCATGATCCTGTGTCAAAATCTTGGACAGAGTAGTTTCTGGAATTCCCAGATCAGCTTCTAGTTCTTACAGTGTCAGTCACTGATCTTTGTTGATTGCAGCCCATACATGTTCAACATTCTCAGGTGTTCTGCTTGTTACAAGCCTTCCAAAACGTGGATCACTTTCAACAGATTCTTGATCATCTTTGAGGCATTTGTGCCACAATTTTATTTGTGCTGCTCTCATTGCATCATCCCCAAAAGTCTTCTAAATTATCCAAATATTTTACCCAGAGGAATTTTCAAGCTTAACGCAAAATTTGATGCAGATAGGTTGTTCTGCTCTCTCAGTCATTTTGAATGTGACGGCCACACAGTACACACACACTCTCATTGTTCACACATGCACATTCCAGTCCCCTCTCCCTGGTTGCCTGGATACATTGATGTCACGTAGACCATTCTCAATTTATTAACAATGACTGGACTTTTTCTAGACAGACGTCATATGTGCTGCCTCCCCATTGCCCAAATCCCACTACTTTGTGCTCTTACAGGTTAGTACAAAGCCTTTGTGACTTCTGTGATTGCAATATTGCATGAGTGAAAGATGGATTGACGGGTAGGCATCAGACTGTGGCCTCCTTCCTGTTATCTTCATCTCTATGATTTTCCATTGACTGTGTCTCTTTCTTTGACCATGAGTTCCATGAAGACAAATAAATGCCTTGTGCTGCTAATCCTTGTAACTTCCCCCCTCTCCTAGCACACATACTCTTATATCCCCAGCACCTCTAGAGTTAGTGACATTAATAGAAATATAATAAATATTTCATGAATAAATTATTGGATTGTGTCAGAGAATATTGGGCTTGCATACAGATTTCAGTGTGGGGCAGAAACCTGTATATGAAACTAAAAGCCAGAAGAAATACAGTTCCATAACCCATTAGAAGTTTTTGATGCTTTGTTTTTTTGCACATCAGACATCTAATGCAGCATGTATCCATGTACAAAACATACATGAAATATATGCTTAAAGGACAAAGATAAGCTGTTGGTGTAATCCCTCCCTTGCTAATGAATCAGCTCAGAGAACTTGAGGACCTTATGTGTAATGAGGCTCAGTCAGTGCCTTAGGTCAGCAGCTCCCAACCTTTTTGGCACCAGGGATAGGTTTCGGGAAGACAAGCTTTCGACAGACTTGGATAATTTCCAGATGATTCAAGCACATTGTATTCAAGCTCACCTCTTGCTGTGCAGCCTGGCTCCTAACTGTCCTGGACTGGTCCGTGTCCCAGAGGTTGGGGACCCTTGCTTTATATGGTCCCAATGTATAAAAGAAAATGTTCCCTGATGTAAAGTAACTTATTATCTAATCAGTGAATTAAGACTAGTATGTGAAAAAGCTGTAAGTGTGTGAATATTTTGAGTCAAAGGAGTGAAAAGAGCAAAAAGTGGTTAAAAAGGGAAGAAAATTTTCAATTAAACTGATTAAGGAAGACTTCATAGCAGCTGTGGTTTGTGGTTGTCTGCACTTAGGGACATCTAGATGGAGATGGCTAAGGTGAGCAGGGAAGAAAGCATTTTTTGAAAAAAAAAAACACTGTGGACAGCAAAGTGACTGAAAGGGGGAAGCTCAATAAATCCTTTTAGAGTAATAATGAGAACAAAACTGCTTAAAGGAGATGCAGTAGAATTACGGTTCTTACTGGCTTTATTTTGAAAGGCAGATGCTTATTGGTCATGAAAGCTTGTTTGTTTGTTTGTTTGTTTGTTTTTTGCAGGCCTTTAAGTCTGGCCTGTCTCTAAATGCAGGAGATAATAAGGCCAACCCTAAATACATTTTTAAAGGATTGCCTAGATTCCTTGATTTGTCTTTGAATTGGGTGCATGAAATTGTTCTCTGTATCACCACTCAGCTTTCTTCTTTCAAAATTAATTTTTTCTTGCTTTCTCTCATTTCTCAGATTTTGGACAACCTCAGCTATTTGAGAAAGAAGGTAAAACAAATTCAGACTGAGGCACAAATGATTGATATTCCTGAAGCTCTCCTGAGGTATTTAAGTTAAACAAACAACCACAAAAACATCCCAGGAAGGAGATTAATACCATTTATTTCTTTGTGGAAATGAAAGCTTACTTAGTATTCTGCAGGTTCTGGAAGGAAGTCAATTTCTATGTATCTACCTTTTCTGGACATTTTAGTTTCCTCAAAGGGACCTCATAGCCATTCCTACCTAGACCAGGCATGAGACCAGCTCCATCACTGAAAATAAGCTGTGCTTTCTTCACTGCAAATTTGATGGGCATACATTCCGCCCTAGAGCCAGGCCTGCTCTCGTTTGTTTTTTAATGCATTAGAGTACAGTGTGTTGGAGGCTATATTAGTCTGTTCGGTCTCCCATAGCGAAGTATCACAGGCAGGTGGCTTAACAACAGAAATTAATGTTCTCACAGTTCTGGATGCTAGAATTCCAAGATCAAGGTGCCAGCTGGGTTAGTTTCTCCTGAGGCTTTTCTCCTTGTCTTGCAGATGGCTGCCTTTCTCACTGTGTCCTCACTGACCTTTTCCCTGTGTGTGTATCTTGATTCTCTTCATCTTCTCATAACAACACCAGCAATATTAGCTCAGGACCCCAATGTTATGAGTATATCTAACATTAATTCCTTCTTTAGAGGCCCTATCTATAAATAGTCACACTAAGGATTAGGGTTTCCATGTACGAATTTTGGGGAGACACGATCCACTTTAAAGAGATGGATACCTTTTATCAGGTAACTTTACAGGGAAGAATCTTAAGGTTATGCTGTAAAAGAGTACGGAGGGAAGGCCCAAGTATTTCAGCTTAATAAACATGTATTGAGCATGTTGGGGAGCAGTACTAGGTTCGCCCTGAAACATTCTTAGGCAGTGAAGACATTCCCATACTCCTTGCTTTTTCATTCTAACAGATGAGACAGATGTGTAAATGCATAATTACAAGGTGTGATGGTTAATTTTATATATCAATTTGACTGGACCACAGTGCCCAGGTTCTTTGGTCAAGCATGATTCTGGGTGTTTCTGTGAATGTGTTTTTAATTTTGTGGATGAGACTAATATTTAAAGCAGTGGACTTTGAGAAAAACCAATTTCTCTCCATAATGGGTGTACTTGCCATCCATTTAGTTTCTCTTGATGGATGAAAGACTGACCTTCCCTGAATAAGGAGGATTTCTGCCACCAGACAGCCTTTGAACTTGAAGTGTAACACTGGCTCCTAACTGGATCTCCAGCCTACTGACTGAATCCATCTCACAGATTTTGGAGTTTCAATCTTCATAACTGCATAAGCCAACTCATTAAAATAAATCTCTTTACCTACATATACACATTTCTCTTTCTCTGGAGACCACTGACAGGTGCACAAAGTAAACTTTAAAAATAGAGCATTCCTGTTTTTTTAGTCACCTGTCCTTTCCTCTATTGGTGTCACCTATTCAGATGGTGTCTCCTTTGGGACATAGGAGCAAAGGCAAGAAGCTAGAATGTCAGTTTAATTGAACATCATTCAAACTACTGAACAAAATCAGCCCATGTGGCCTGATTTTCATACTACGTGGTTGGATTTTACAGTCAGCAATTCACAACTTTACACAAATTAGAATAAATATATCAAAGTATTCTTTCTGATATAATTGGGCAGGCTATAGTGTAGAGACTTTTTCCTACGAGAGTCTGGTTGTGACTTTGCACACAGACATTGCGTGGCCTACTGGGCGGGGCATGTGTGTATTATAATACAGTGTAGGTCTGGGCCAGGGCACACGCTAGGCTGTGTGGAATTGTATTACTAAGAATAGTGTGAGGCTCTGTATTTCCTGAGCATGTTTTGATTACTAATTTACATCTTTTCTAGTTGGCCTCCTAATCTTGCCTGAGGGGATTAGTTATAAACATTACTCGCTCCTTAGTGTCATCTAGGGACAGGAAAAAGAAAGGAAGAAGGTCATCCGCCATATATCGTGGTGCAGACATCGCAGAGGATGCCACCGCCCCCAGCTGTCTCCTCACGTGTTCATCCTTGGAAGCCACTGTGAGGATCTGGAAGGGCCTTCTTTTGTTCTATGGAAAATCTTGTAATTTGTGGTATATAAATAGAGGAAAAAAAGCTTCTTAATGGGTATATAAGTGAATGCTATTTTTTTATTCCTAAAATGGTAGAGTTAATCAGGGAAGAACTGTGTTGACTTGAAACAAAATAAAAAAGAGAGATTTGGTAGTTCATATTGTTATGATATTTATTTTACCACTTTTTTAATATAGCCTCTAATACAGGCTCCAAGGGAGCCGAAGAAACAATAAGCCTTACATATGCATAGGGAGAGTTTACAGGAGGCAAGATGCAAACACCTACATTGGTACTCCTTTAAATGAAATTGTAATATTAACCAATGAAGTGTTTTCTATCACCTCTCCAAAAGCATGAAAAAGATTACCTTTTAGAATTTCAGCTTTTCACTACATTCTGTAGCAGGGTTGCCTTACAGAAAACTTAGAAAAAAAATTTTTTTCCCCTTGCATCTGAGAATCTAAGCCCTAGAGACCATTCTGCTAAATCCTCATTTTGCTTATGAGAAAACAGATTCAGGTAGGTAAGATAATGCTGTTCATTTCTAGCACAGTGAAAAAATTCTAAACACAAAACTAAATTATATTTGCTACACTTTGTACAACTTTCACTCAAGCTTTGTTGGCTACACATCTGGTAAATTAAATAAAAGGTAATTGGTAGAGCCTGGTGTTGGAGTTGACTACTGTTCCAACTGAACTGGTGGTGCATTGAGTCACAGCCAGTGGCTGAAGTGGGCATCCGGGAATGTGAAAACTGGCGTGTGCTTTTCCTTTAATCACGTTCTTTCATTGTTGGTGGAGTGAAAATGGCTCCTGAGCTTACATCCAGTCTTCCGAAACTATCATGCATAGGATAAGAGCAAGAATTTTGGTGTCAAATAAAGCTAAGTTTTAATTCTCTCTCTTCTATTTTTTCCATGTAACTTTGGGGAAGTATATTAACTTTTGACAGAATGGTAACTACCTTACAGAGTACTGCAGATATTAAATGGTGTAATACCTAAAAAAGTTCTTTGAAGGATAGCATTTATTATCTTGTGATTATTAATAATTGTTAGTATGGGCTATTACAATGATTTGCCTTTGTCTTTTTTTCATATAATTTTTCAGCCCACTCTGTCTTTCTAGTAAAATGTAAACTGCAGGTTAGAAGGGAAATTATTATGTCCAGTGAAAAATCTAGTGGATAGAGTGCACTTCAGGATGGGGAAAGGGTCAAAGTTTATGTTTATGAAAAAAAAAGAAGATCTCTGCTTAAAAGTAAATAGTAAATCTATTGTGATATATTCATAAAATAGAATATATACTTTTTAGAAAATAAAATATGAGCTAAATATGTCAATGAATGTATCTCCCAATCAATTAGTACAAAAAGGAGTTGTAAAAGGATATGTATATTATTATATAATTTATTTAATTTTGAAAAGATACCAGCTATCATTTACAGGTATACACAGATGTGATAGAACTATTTTAAAATACATGAGACTGACAATTACCAAATGTAAGCTAGTGGTTACCACCATCCAGAGAAGGAGGGGAATGGGTTGAGGAAAAGGACATAGTGGCTTCAAATTGGTTTGCAATATTTTACTTCCTAAATTGTGTAGTGGGTATGTGAGAATTCATTATATTTCCCTTGTACTTTTGTGTGACTGAACCATTTCATAGTAATGAAAAAAATCACTTTTGAGAGGATAAGAAATACAGGATAAAGGGGAAAGGGATGGCTGACTATCTAACTATCCGGACATCTATTCAGAAGAAATCAGGGAATTAGTGAAGAAGTGAGCTCAGGGAGAGGATCAGTATCTGCTTTCCTTTTCCTGTTTGAGAGCCACAAACTCTTACTCCTGCTTGTCCCTAAACACTCAACAAAGTGGCAATTTCAACAGTGAACACCCAGTGAACACGGTTTAGGAGATTCCTGACATACTGTGCTCCTCAAGGCAGTATCTACTAGCTAGCAATTTGATTTCTGCCCTCCCTACTTGGGGATGGGAATTAGCTGTAAGTGTGCAGGGTTGTACTGTATATGCTACAGGTCAGTACTGCATGAGATTCTGGCAGGATAGACTCCTTTAGTGGGAGGGTGTTATGGAGGGGAATAAGGGAAGAATTACCCTTTATCTGACATGAGAGGTGTGAGTGTGCATGTGTGTGTACACATGCATGTGCATGAATCACAAGAAATTTATCATCTTAGAACTTCATTTTGTATCATAATGACAGCATATAAAGGGATAAAAAATCCATAAATTCAAGGAAATTATTACACTTCCATCTATATTGAAGATGTGTATACTTAAATTATATAGACTGGTTTCCCATAGAATTTGTTCACCTTAATTTTTTGTTCTACTTCTGTGAGACTGTAGTTTGTAGAAAATGAAATTTTACTCTTCCTTGTTCAAAAGAAAAGATAAAAACAGTAAAATAAAATCAAGGAAAAAAATATACACAAATCCATAAATTCACCAAAACCACGTAGATCTGACTTTAGAATTATTAACTTCTCAATGACTCTTTAAATTTGCTGTCATTCTAGCTTTTAACATAACAAATGATCTTGTAGTATTAACATTTTGGCCAACTGTTTAAAAACAACTCTGAAATAAGCAAGGAATACTTGATTTGGAAGCTTTATCTTCCAAGTTTTGCCTGGAATTGAGATCTGTATGGTCAAGAGTCTGTCGTTGATGCCCGAGAACTTTAATTCTGCAGATAGAGCAATTTACATTCACTGTGGCTTGCTACTGTAGTGGCTGATTCTTAAATTATAAATGCAAAGAAGCAAATTGTTCTGCTCTTTATCTGAAATTACACCAACCACATGTTTAACAAGGCTAAATTTTTCACTGAAAAATCAGCTTCTTTTTTAAATTTGTATTTTTTATCTTGTCCCTCCTATTACACCAAGGAAGATGGATTGTGATCACAGTATAATGCTTTGCCCAGACTCTTGAGGGAGTGATAACTAGAAGCCGAGAGAGCAGGTTCCACAAGCAAAACCTAACAGGTTTATACTCTAGTCGGCAGACTATTAATGCTTCTTGAAGTTATACTCCTGAATAAATAAATTTTGGGCATTAGTTTTGCTCAGTAAAATATATTCTCTGTCAAAAAATTGGCAGTTAAAAGACTGTTGTCCAAAATCTGTTTGCTATAAAACTAATGAACTTTGTGTGCCAAAAAAACTCAACATATCAGAGTTGAGATTTGCAAATTGAAGGGAACAGAACTTAAGTGGTTTATAAGAAGCATACAATTTTAGTAGAGCAGAATTATTTTGGACATTAATTCTAAGCCCCCCAAAATGAACATATTGAACATTCATAATTGCTAGATATTGGGCTTGGTGTTTATTACATAAATTGCTTCATTTATTGTGAGCAACCTTCTGTGTGGTAGGCATGATTGTCCAGGATCTGACAGGAAAAATGGCTCAGTTACAGCCAATTAATTAATCATAGAGCAGAAATGGCTCTTTGTAGTTCTATTTTGGTACAGTGGGCTTTTGATGAATAACCTGAAAATTTTTTATTTTCAAGGTTTTCTGTAGTATAAGAAGGAAGTTTGGTATCTTTCTTTCTTTCTTTTTTTTTTTTTTTTTTTTTTTTTTTGCATCTCTTAGTATTATTAACAGGATAAGAATTGCCCAGTTTCTTTTCTTTTTCTTTTTTGGTTATTCAAACTGGAAGTATGGTTAGCTCTTGACCATGAACTACATAATCTCTCAACAGTGTAACTTTCCTCAAGCTCACGTCAGGAAGCAAAATTCTCTGGAGAGAAAATAAACCAGAATTAGTCTCTTTGGGAATCATTAATTGAGACTAGCTTTATAGTTTCCTTTTGTTCTCATCCTAAGCCAATACCAAACTAGTTATTCTAGTGACTTTAGAGTACATAAATTAAAGCTATTTTTGCTTTTTCTCTCTATTTTATATCCTTCTCTCTATTTTCCCCCAGGCCATTTTGCTAAATTTATTATTCTATGTTAAATATTTTTTCTAGTTCTAAAAACAAGGTAAACAAATATACCTTGAGTTTCCAACTGAAATTACCTTATGCTAATATTAATTTGGGGGAGAGCTGAATTTTTAATTATAGACTTTTTCATTCAAAAACTTATTTTCTGTTGTTCAGTATCGCATATGATCATTCAATAGGACTTTACAGATTTTCTTTACTTTTGTGAATTAAATATTTAATATCATTTCTATGTCTAATTGGTTATTACCATTGGGAATATGTTTGATAATATATATCATCATCTATATTCTTTTATTACATACAGTAGTTTTCCCATAGGCTCATAAGAATATAGAAGAAGGAAGGGATTTAGTGAGGGAACTGACTTAGGCTTTGAGATACCATGAAGAAAAAAAGATATTTCAAAAAGGAGACTTTGGTCAATAGTGCTACACATTTTCATAAGGTAGTTTTATTTTTAATTTTTTTGAGTATCCTACCTACTGTTTTTCGCAGTTGTTGCACCAGTTTGCATTTCTGCCCACGGTGCAAGAAGGTTCCTTTACTCCACATCCTTTCCAACATTTGTTTGTTGTTTTATTGATGATAGCTGTTCTGACAGCTGTGAGGCATAGCGTGTGAATAGCTCTCCAACCCACATTTTACCTATAGAAAGCTTTTAAATTTGTAACGATCAACTTCAAAATGTATGCAACATCTTTTGGCCAATGGACAACTTACACTTTACACATCCAAACCTCAACACAATGTGTAACAAAACAATGTGTGGGCATTAAGTAGGGTGTGCCTGTATTTCCTTTTTTCTTCCTGAAGGGTTCCCCTTCTGTGGTGCACATATCCTCTGGGAAGATTTTGTGTCTCAGCCCTACCGAACACAGGAGTGGTCATGCAACTTTCTCCAGCCAATGATATGGGTGAAAATGACCTGTGTAGATTTCAGGCAGAAGGTTTATGGGCCAATATGTGGTTTTCCATGTTTTATTTCTCTCTGCCAAAGATCATCAATATCCCAGATGGAGACCTGTGTCCTGGAAAGACACATGCAGCTGAACCTTAACAATCCTTGACAAAGCCATAGTTTGAGTGAAAATTAACCTTTGCTGTCATAATTCACTGAGTTTTGGGGTCACTAATGTTCCCACTTATTCTAGCTGATTTTGACTAGTTAAGGAGTTATAATTACCTATGTTATTGTTTTGAATAAAATTACATTGTATGTCATACCGAGAATGTGTTTGAGATGACGGACTCGAACCTAGGTGACCCAGTTTCTGAGAGCATTTGAGTTTTTGGCTCAGACCATTAAACATGTTTTAAACCTACAACCAATATTGTCAAGGTGAGGAAGTATCCTACAGGGACATGTTCACCTTGTTTTTCATTTCTAGTCTCTCATATTCGTACTTTGCCAAAGGGACTTGAGACTGACCTATTTCATTTCCACTTTTGTGTCTGGTATGAGATAAAAGTCATAGTTGCTAAAGTTTTCCATAAAAATATAAGTGCATTTACACATCTTGTATTACTGCCTAACTTAGTAACATAATTTGTCTCAATTTATTCCCAGAAAAAAAAAACCTTTGGTGAATAAATAAACTGGAATCAATGTGTTTAGATATGAACTTTAAATGATCTCTAGGCAATTAATAAATATTTGATCACCAGCTGTCTCAACATTGTTTAAGATGAGTCATCATTGCTGTTTAAATTTATAAAATTCTGGTGCTGTTAACTTTGGAGCAGGTACCAAGAGTTCCCCATTCGAGAAAGACTTGGACAGCAAGTTTTCCCCAATTCCAAAATATCTGCCCTTATAATCCTGACTTGTTGTTTAAATTTTAAACTATCTTGTTTTTTCTGACTTGCTATGTGTGAAAGGTTTATATTGATTGGCATTATATATGCAACTGCCCTGGACATACTACAGTACCCTGAAGGGCTGACTGTCTCTTGGGAGTGCATAACATGGACATCCCAAAAGAATTTTGCTTATGCTAAAGAGATTACTGCAGACCTCAAAACTCCAATTTGTATAAAAATCTTCCCAGGTTTTACTATTGTAGTGTAGTAAAAGAACAACAATCAAGATATAAGTTTCACTCATTAATGATGTAGATATAGAGACAGGTAGTGAGGGAGATAGTAGATACACTGGTAGGTAGGTAGGTAGGTAGGTAGAGAGAGAGAGAGATCAGGTAATGTCATTTATTTCAAAGGATGTACATTGCCTTGTTAAAAATTTTTCAACTGGGACCATCAGTTTAGAGCTACTTAGGATATTTGTTTTGATTTACACTTTAGGTTAGATGAGATGGTAATGAAAACTTGTGATTAATAAATGGGAAAGCAGAAACAGACTTTCAATCTAAGGATCATATTTTTATTAATGACACCTATTTTTTACAAATGTAGAATCTATGCTATTATTCTCATTTTTACATATTAGAAGTAAGTAACCCTGAACTCTGTAAGCAATTTCTTTTCATTTTGAAAAAATTACAAAATATTGGAGCTGGAAGGGTTCATGCTTATCTGGTGAACCCTCTCTGAAACTGAGACACTGAGTGCCTCAGAGCTAATTAGGGGCGGATCCGGGGGCCTGCCTCTCTTGCAGCACTCTTTCTCCTCTGCACTAACACGTGTCCCTGTGTAGGCTGGGAAACAGAATACTAATGAACTATTGTTTTGCATTTGATGCCAGTGGAGGAGTATTTTTGGAGGAAAGTAGAATACACAGTGAAATAATGAAGAGATTTGTTATATTTGACTTGCAATGAGAAAAGCAACTTGGCGGAAGGATGTAAGAAGTTATCTTGTATGTATGCAAATGTGACATGTGGAGGACAGAAGGGACCAGGCCAGGAGGTACAGGACTCATCTCTTGGGTACACAATCACTGTGACTCTGTGAGAAAACATAAACTGGCATACAAATGTCTGTGTTTAGGGTTGCCTTTCTCAGCACTTTAGGGTGAACACAGATTAGAAAAACAACTCAGGTTAGATATGTCATATCTGATCAGAGGCAGTAAAAGACTAGAAAATTGTAACTCTAGACCCTTAAAGTTGATCATATTTTTAAATTCAGAATACAAAAATCATAGGAATCCTCAACATTACAACAAATCTAGTTGTACAGTGGAGTGCTATTTTCCTTAGCTGAACACTTGATCAAAGGGCCTTATCTAAACAGTTATAAGTTGGTTTGTTTCCTCACATCTAATATTGGAAAAAAAGTATGCATGTTATTTAATTCCAGGTTCCTCGGGAATTCAGAATGAACTAGTTCTGAGGTAGTTATGAAAAAGGTAAAGATATGTGTAAATTTAAAGTTAGGTTTTTTGTAAATAACTTAATATAGAGCAATTTATTGCTTCTATAAAAACTCACAGTGGTGCCTGGCCAGTGGCTCAGTTAGAGTGTTGTCCCATGCATCAAAAGTTTGCAGGTTCAATCCCTGGTCGGGATGTGTAGGAGGGGCAACTGATGGATGTTACTTCTCTTTCTTTAAAATCAAGAAGTCTTTCCTCAGGTGAGGATTAAAAAATATAATAAAACCTCACCGTGGCCCTACCAGGAGCAGAAAGGAACACTGGCTGGTTATTGATAGTGTATGTCAGTAAAGGCAACTTTTGTACATTGTGTAGCTTTTGAGAAGAAAGCTAAATGCTATCTCTAACACATGCTCTAAATGTTTTTGAACTTATTGATTTTGATGCCTTTTAGTGCTTCTGCATTTTTTTGTTGGTTGTTTTACCTCTTCCACATCAGCAAAACATTTCTCTTTGAGAACTTTTTCCATTCTGGGAAACAAACATAAAAAACTTGCTTTGTGTGAGATCGGGTAAATAGGGAGGGTGGGGCACAAGGGACATGGTATTTTTGGTCAAAAACTGCTGAACACTCAGTGCAGTGTGGGCAGGTGTGCTTGCTTGTAAATCACCCATCATGAAATGGGAAAACACGTTGAAAGTCTTAAAAAAAATTCACTAAAGCCAAATGCAGCCTCTCTCAACACCAGCTAATATACACTGATACAGATGGGTTCCTAGAGCACTCACCTAGTGAGGGAGGTCTGTACTATGTACTACCAGGAGCCCACCCTCCAGAAGATAATTCTGTGTGTTTTCAGGTTCCCCCTTGGAAGGGTGGGGGTGGGGGTTGGGGATAACATTTTTAGCCACTTTTTATATTGATGGTGTTAAATATTGCTGGTAGATGTGATCTTCTCAGGTTCAAATGCTGTTTTAATGATTTGTCTTTAGCTGATTTTTCTTTGATTCTGAATAATTTTATTTATTTGGGAATGTTTTATATTTTATAACCCAGTGCATCAGTATATCAATAACATCCATAATACAAAACTAGGTAAATGTTTGGATAAAATCTGACAAACTCTTTTGGGATATGTTCTTGAGAAAAAAAGAAAGAATTTGATACTACGCCTATTGGTAATATGAAAAACGTAAATTCTTTCAGTTGTGATAACACTATAAAATAAGCACTAACACATTATTTTCTCCTTCTGTGAGATTCTGATTCATGTGAGAAGAAATTTCCATATGTCATGGTTATAGCACCTTGAACAGAAATTTATGAAGTTAAAATTGGCATTTTCTGTATAGAATAGTCATAGATATCAGGTAAAAACTGTAAACCATCTAAAATGTTATTAAATCATGATAATTTTTATAAAGTCTATGAATATATCATATATATTATGGGAATATGTATACTGTATTAAGGGTATCATTTTTTATTAGGACATTTCAAATTATTTTTATAATTAGAGCTACCAATAAAATATACATTACATACATCCATTTCTCTCTCTATAGACACATATATAAACAATAATACTGTGAGAAACATAGTATTCATTGTTCAATTTTTGGCAATCTTTTATCAAATGCTATTTGTTTATTCATTCATCTATTTGTATGAATTGAGTTATCTTTTCATCAATATATAGTTATTAAACATGGTTGTTTGCTCTACTATTTCTAAATTTTTCTGGTTTTGAATTTATTGAATTTTTAAATTAAAAAAATCTTATCTCCTCATGTGTTCATACCTGCTATATTCCCCAAATCATTTATACATGTGAATTCTAATCTCTAGTAAATTGTCATTACAGAACATATTGACTCTTAGTATATTTATTCTTTGCTAGGTCCTGACAAATCAAAGTTTTTTTATGGTTTTTAGGTTGAGGGAATCATACTAAATTCAAAATAGACATGAATATTCTTGTGGAGAAAGAAAAGCTCAAGATATATTGTAGTCATCCATTGTGTTATATGGCATTTTCCTAATGGATCCTTTTACCAAATAGTCATTTCACAATATTATTGAGCATTAATGTCTTTCATAATAATTATACATTTAAAAATTATATGCATATACATAGTAGTCCTCAAAAGATAGTACATATGCATTTCATTTTCTATTGCATTTTCTTTTACAGATTTTGCTCTGAAATTTAATGCTTTGTACTGCCCTAAGAACTTTCACTGAGAATTTAGTCTGCTATCAAGGTTATTCATTATAGGTCATTTTCCCCTCCCCACTCCTTTTTTTTGTAGGCCTGTTATATATCTTTTTTTATAATTACTGCTTGTGAATAGATTCTTCTTTAAATAGGTGGTGAATTTCAGATACACTTCTATTCTCAAAATAGCAGAAAGGCTTATTGAGATGATTGTGAAAATGTCCATGAAAAATTAAGCCTTTGAACCTTATAGAGGTGCCTTAGAATTTCTAAAAGAAAAGGTGAGAAAACACCAAGGAAATGTTAGCATTTAAAAGGTATGATTAATTGAAATTTTGGTAAGAGTCAGCAGGGCTGGGTGTCATTCATCACACTGATTTGATATGAGGGATGTGAGACTCCAAGGTCAGGCAAGGGGAGGTGGAAATTGCATGAAAGCAATGCTTTCCTTTATTCTCTTTTAAATGGAGGTTGTAAACCTACAATAGTCCAAAGAAAGAAGAGGAAGCCTTTAAAGAGCTACATTCTATGATATCAAATCTTATTTGTGGTTCATCTTCTAAATGTATTCTTCTTATTCTTATTATTTTCAATGCATCTGAACTTTACAGCAAGAAAAAAAAACAAGAATAGAAAAAAAACATTACTTAACTATCTTAAAGTCATGGTACTTTGATAGAAGCATACAAGCAAATGTTTTAAAAAATCAAACTGCCAGATCATGTATTAGATTGAAAGAAACATTGGTGTAGTTCTCGGTGTCTTAGCAGGCTGGGGAATAACACAACTCTCTCTGTGCTTCTATTTGGAAGTGCTTGAGAAACAGATGTAAGGGTTGTGTCTGGAAATCATGTTTGGGAAAATGTGGCATGGCCTATAGAAAAGAAAGCCTGTTATTACTTCATGTGTGAATTTAACTACCAACAAAGTCACAAGCATCACTAAAAAGCCACTGATCTCCCAGTTGGAGACCTGACTGTAAAATTTAGGGCAAGGAGGTGGGAAATTATATGACTCTCTGTAGATAGCTGCCTCAAGTCATAGAGTCAAGGGAGAGATGAAGGAGCTCTCTGGGCTCCTTTGAAACTCACCAGTCAGATGAGTGATTTCTCTTCCCTGCATGAGAGCAACGAAAGAGAGAGAAAAAAAGGACAGTAATTTAATTGCAGCAAAGTCTTTCTACATGGATACCTGGAGGGTCAAAAATGCATGTGTCTCTTTACTGTTTTCAAGTCTAGGAGATCTGGAATGGATTCAAAGCCATTAACAATTAAATGGTGTGTTATACTGTGTTAGGTAGAGTCACAAGGAAGATTGTTAATTTAGTTTCTGCTACAAGGATCTAGAATTAACTCTCTTCTGTCAATATCACAAAAGGTATAGCAAAGTTTCTAAAAGATGGAATTTATGAGTTGGTTTCTCTTTGCCTTATTTTTGGGGGGAGAAAAAATGTTTGCTTTAATAATTCTTAATGGGGAGGGAAATTTTACCAAAAGAAGAAACAATTCAAACATTTCAGGTGCTCTAATTCTACCAAATCCTAGTGTCTCTAAGTCTTACTACTAGGCTATATTTCTGGAACAATTGGACCGATCTTTCAACTGTGTGTTTATTATGAGGACCTATAAGATTAAATGTTGAATGTCTTCTTTGCTTTGTTTTTCATTAAATACTGGGGAAAGACTCTGCCTTCAAAGAACTTGCCTTTTGGCAGAGAGGGCACACATAATAAACAAAAACACTTGTATCAAGTAGTGATAAGTGCTGTGAGTAAAATTAAGTAATGCCAAGTGCTATGAGGGTCAGAAGTAATGCCAAGTCAGTGGTAGGTGGGTGAACCGGCATGTCTTCTCCAACATAGGGCTTCAGGGCAGAGACCTGAGTAAAGCCATGTGGAAGAGCACTTGAAGCTAAGGGGAGAGGAAATGTAGAGGCACTGAATGGGTGTTGAATGTGCTGGCTGTGCTCAAAAGCTGCACAAAGCTCATATGGCTAGCATGGAGTGAGAAAGAGGAAAAGCAGAAGGTAATTCTGTTAGGTAGTGGCCAAGGGCCAGATTATATAGAGCATCATAAGTACTTTGGACTTTATTCTGACTTCAGAAAGTCACTAGAAGCTTTTGAGCTCTAATAACTGGATTTAAATTTAAAAGTGTCTCTCTGGATGATGTATTTAGACTAGACTTTTTTTGAAAGTATGGAAGGAAGCAGGGATAAAATTCATTAATTCAAAATAATTAGTGTCTACTATATGCCTACTTTAGGAACTGAAGATACATTGGTGAATAAATATGAAAAAGTTTCTGATCTCATAAAACTTATGTTAAAATAAATATATGAGCTACTAAGGGTCACTGTGTGAAAAAACAACATGGATGTAGGAGTAGAAAGTTGTGGAGGTGCACAGGCTATTTTATATAAACAGTTAAGAAGAATGTTCCAAATAAGGCAACAGCTAAACAAAAAACAGAAGGACATAAAGATATCTAGGGCAAGAAATCTTGAGAATGTGGAAACACCAAGTGCAAAGGCCCTTACAGCATATACCCCTGAGATGAAGCTGCATTAGAGTGAATGAAGGGGAGTGGTTGAGTGAGGTCCTAGGGAGAGTGAGGGGAGAGGTGCTATGGCATCTTCTAGACCACGGATTTTATGCAGAGTGACATGAGAAGCTAATGGAGGCTCTTGAACAGAGGAATGGCATGATCAGACTCACATTTTAAAAGTAATAGTCTGTCTGCTATGTTTAGTATTAATGGTAGAGGAATAAAACTAGATAATAAGGAGTAAGGAGGGTGTTCTGGAAGAAAGAGATTTACGCCACTCAAATCTCCTTCAAAAAGGAGGGACTAACTGACCAGCTGTAAAAAGTGTGGTCAGCTGACAGCATCAGTTTTTAAGTGATGTCACATTCTTTTAGGAATGGCTCCAGACAATCACTGAGGAAGTACCTAGCCATTTCTACCTAATGTGGGACCCCTTTAGTGGGAAACCTTTGCTTCAGAGCCTGGGATGGGGTTGGCAGAAGCTTTGTCATGACAGTATCGCTATCCAACAGCAAACTCTGCCCAGTCCTGTTTCCTTTTTTTTCCTTTGTCAGGTATTGCTCTCCAATGCACTATTTGCACTGCTCATTTCATCTCAGTGTCTGCTTCCTGGAGATCCCAACTATAACAGATGGAAGAAAAGGAGATGAATTAGGAGGCTATTGTGGTAATTCAGGAATGCGATCATGACTGGGTTGGTGTGAGAGGACATCTTGAGAAAAAGATTGTGGATGTACTTTGAAGGTGGAATGAGCAGTTGAGTTGATTGTGGATGTGTCAGAAAGATTGGCGTCAAAGTTGAATTTAGGTTTTTGCCTTGAACAACTGAAAACATGGAGTTGCTGGCTTCCCCCCACCCTGCCCAAAATGAGAAAATTGTAAAAACATGAGGTGGAGGTTGAGGCGGGTGGTAACTTAGAAAAAAATTGAGTTTGTGTGGCATGTTAATTTTGCCACATTAAGTTGGATGTATAAGTCTGGATTATGATGAGTGGTCAATGAGGGAGATAAGTAGTTAGAAGTTATCAGCCAATTGTAGTATGTAAGCCATAGGAATGGATGAGCTAACCTAGGAAGTAAAAGTAGATAGAGGAGAGAACTACTGCACTTTAGGGCACTATACAGTTTAGAGGACAGAGAAACTAGGAAAAGCTAGTTGAGAAGTCAAAAAGGCAAGGCATAACCACTGAGTTATTTGGAGCATATACAAGGGGCTAACTTTAAAGTAACAAAGGTATTTCAAGAAGTAAGGATCATCTGATTCAGATGTTGTTAAAAGTTTTAGTATAATGAAGACATAAATAATTACTAGATTTGGAGACTTGGAAAGGGTGGTTTTAGTGAAGTGGTGAAGACTTAAGCCTAGTGATGAGAGTTCAAGAGGAAATGCTGGATATGAAAGTGAGACAACACAAATGCACAGCATAGCTATTTAAATGAGTTGGGCAATAGCTGGAGGTAGATGTATTGCTAAAGGTATTCACATGATTTCTATTACTTTAATAAACACACATATATCACTTACAATGTGCCAGATATTTGTTATGTGCTCTACAGAAATCTAATTCAATACTCATAACAACTCTAGGAGGGAGGCACTACTTTTTTTTATTTTAGTTGGGAATTTTAGGACAGATATTAAGTGCAGGGTCTGGTGCAACAAAATGCCCCTTTTTATAACATCTTTTATTACAAAATCATAAGCATGTAATTCTGTAATATTGCAGTATCACACTCAAGCACACCATAGGACATTTTAGGTGAAATGTTCTAATTTAATGTATAAATTATCACACCCATATTATTGCCCTACCAACCACACTCAAGAGGTATTACTTCTGCTGGACACTGTATATTGCCTAAGGCCACACAACTAGTAAGATGTGGAGGTGATAATTCAACCCAGGTAATCAGCATTCTTCAGAGTTAGATCTTCCAACCTTATTGCTATAAAGTGCAGGACATTTGTATGTTGGAGTTTCTAGACTGATGGAATTGTTAGTATAAGGAAAAATTTAAGAGCAAATTACTTAAGTGTGCAAGAAAAGATCTAAATGCAGTGCATAATGAATGCTGGCCTTTGAAAGAAGCTGAGATAGGTCATCCATGGTAAGGACAGAAGGCTAAACATTTGTGTGAAAATGCTGGTAAGTTTTTAGTTCTGGTGCTAGGAAAATGAAGAAGTTCTCTTCTGCTTGCTTTTTATTTACTAGAATAATGTGAAGCCAATCCTTCAGTTTAGAGTGAGAAAAGGGGTAAAAGTGTTGGAAGACTGAGCAGAAAATAGAATGTATGAAATAGTGTTTTTTTCCTTTGTAGATGGGAGAATGAAATCACTAGGAAAATATGAATGGATTGCCTTGAAGTGGTGAGAGCCTAGAGCCTACTTAATATTTGGTGACATAAAAATAAAGTAAGTCCAGTCAGCACATTCTTAACAACTGTTTTTCTGAAGCCAGTTCAGCTACTTATGCATATAGATAAAATAGATGGAGAATTGTTTATAACCAGGCCTGAAGTTTTGCTAGGTGACTGTTATGATGGGAAACAGGGATGACACACTTGAAGTTTTGTGGAAGGGATCTTTAAATATTTTTTGGTTAGGTGAGGAAATGAAGACATGCGGGAGCTTATAGATAGTGACATGTATGTAAGTCACTGGACCGGAGGTCCTAGTGTTGGCAAACAGTTGATGGAAATGGAGGTATTAGAAGGAGTGAACTGGCAAAGAGCTGACAAAATCCACTTGTAAAGTCAAAAGTAACTTCCAGGATCATTAGAAATTATTACTTTAATTTCTGTTGATTGCAGTTGTTCAACTTCAATGAATAAATATTCTACTGGATTCAATTATCTAAGTTTTAAATTTGATGAGATCATGAAAATGCTTCACTGTGTGTTCAAAATATGAAGTAATTGCATTACATGAATATTTAGTATTCACTATCACTAATGGTGTAATAGTAGTCAAAGCCATCATTTGCTTACTTTGGTGTGTGAAGTATAAATATTTAAAAAGTAATAACAACCATAATAATTATATGTAATATTATGAAGCACCTAAAATAGAAATGTGCTGTTCAAAGGCCATAAATGTAGTAATTAATTCACTCCTCTTAAATGTGCTAAAGCACTATTTTAACAACTTTGCAGATAAGACATAGACTTAAAATTGGACAGATACAAAATTCGCTCATGAACTTACTGGTTCATGTAGTAGGAAGGTCCAGGGGTTGGTTTTCTAGCACAATTGAGTTAAAGCTCTTCAAAGAGGTGATATAACACTTATTTCTAATATTTGCTTCCCTCTGTTGGATTCATTCTCAGCGTGGCTCTAGCCCAGCACTCCCACCTCCCAGACTTTTCCCATTGTGGCTTCTGGTAACTTCAGACTCACATCCTTATAGCTTGTTAACCTTGGTGAAAAGAAACATTCTCTTTCCTAATAATCACTACACAAGACTTAAGATAACCCTGGATAAATTCTGTCCATGAACTGGTTGCTGGAATCAGTGGGATGGAATTCATTGGTTGGCCAAACCTACATCAAGGAGTGGGCAGTATTTGTCCCACCTGAACTTCATGGTTGAAAAATCCAAAGCCAAGCTATGAACCTAGTTTGGCTGCTGCTAGTGCTGGGCCTGGGGCTACTTAGCAAGAGGAATGGCTATTGCTTATTTGAAAGAATTTAGGAATTTGAGAAGCATGAGCCAAGTCCAGCCATTCATACAGAAAGACCACTGTTAACAGCTTGGCTGGGCCTATTAGTTGGGTGGGGTGGAGCCTCAAGGAGTCTCCAGGGTGAGACAAACAGTATTAGCTAGGTTGATGTAGTCTCAGAGATGGCACTTGCTTGCCAGCTCTGTGGCTCCATGAGGGGTAGGGTGGGTTATGAAAAGGAACAATGTCCTCTGCTTGCCTTTCTGTCTGGGAGAAAGCTGTCCCCCCAAATGTATTTCAAGCCATTTCAACCAGTGTCACCTTTATAAAGTGTGAATTTGTTCTCATCATAGAAGAAAGAAATGGCCATGAGTTGACAATTTTTGTAGCTGAGTGATATGTAAGTGGGAGTTCATTTTAATTTAATCAAAACTTGTGTATATAAAATTTTCTGTAAAAAATAATTCAAAAAACTTATATCATAACTACAGGATAAGACAGTAACAATTCCTTAGTAAAGACAGTGATTCTCAGATATATATTGATATTAACATCTTTGCCTAGAGTTGAAGAGAACCAGGTATTTTGTATCCCAGTTTAGATTTCTAATGGCAACCTGATCATTCATATTAGTAAATCAAATTTCATTATCTCCTGAGAGGAGAAATGAATCATTGAAGGGGTAATAGGATTAGACAAGAACAAGAAATATAAGGAACCAAAACAGTGTTTCTATTTCCATCTCAGCTCATATGAATATTGGAATAAATTATTAAACCTTTGAGAACAGTCTCTCCATATGTTAAATTATAGTTATTATTTGTTCCAAATTATAGTTATTATTTGTTCCAAACACCACTAAAAATTCTTCCTCCAGTGGCATCATCATATAAGTTCAAGTTGAGGTTAAATAAAATGTGTAACATAGTTTGGTAAAACAAACTAAGCAGAACCTTGCAAACTGACACATATTCAGGAGACAACTAAAAAGTGCTAGGAAGAAAAAGAAAAAATTTTAATAATTTAGATCAAATAGAATAATTTAGATCAAGTGTTTGCATATAAGAATATAGGGTGGCACAAAAGTAGGTTTATAGTTGTGAATACATGAAACAGAGTTTATTCTTATATTCTTATTTTTTAGTTATTATATTATTTTCCATATGAGCAACCACAAACCTACTTTTGCCCCACCACCCTGTATAAACATTGCTGACTCTTAGTTCTGGCAAACCTTCAATGATCTTTCATTAGGCTGGTTTAAGTGACCTTAGAACCCATATATGATCTTGTGGGATTACTGAATGTAGTCAATAATAAAATAATAATAATAATAATAATAATAATGATAATATAATAAATTTTCATTATTGTCCTGCCTTTTGAAAACCAGTATATTGTCCACAATATAGTTTATGTGCAATTATTTATATATTTTTAAAAAATCTCACCTATTGCTAGAAATTATTTTGGTATGTTTGTTGTAAGGATAAACTAGAATATTTTGTTCATTGGTTTTACCTCAGTAAAGCTTAAAAAAAAGACACAATAGAATGAGACTGTACAACTACAAATTAAAGAAGAAAAAACCCAACAGTAAAAAGAGAAGGAAGCAAGGAGATAGCCTCATCTTGGTTGGTTTAGTTACACTCTTGCTACAAGTCAGGGGACTGGGCTGGTTCTGTTATTTGTGATTCCACAAATGAAAGAAACTGATTGTATTAAATGCAGTATATATAACCAGTATTCAGTGACTGAATAGTTAACTTACAGTACTACTTGGTTTAACATTTAGACATCACAAAGAGAAAAGATAAACATGACTTTGATTTCTAAAATTTTTGTTGGAGTCCATATTGGCATTTCAAATACAACAAACCATGAAAAGTGACTCCCCTCCTACTTTAAGTTCACCACTTGTAACAACATTAGGGAGGAAGAGAAAAAATCCTGAGCTTTGATCATTAAAATACAGTGTCTGCATCAATTGCACTTTTACAGGATAGAATTATGGGAGTTGATACTTATATAAACACTTTGAGACAGATAAAGTGCAACCTTATCTTTTCACCTTGGACATTTCATAATTCCCACTGTAAGAAGAGCTCTCCCTACCCATCCTCCTTTGCCTTCTATCCCAATGCTTGAAGAAATATAGAACTTCCAGTTACATGTTTGGTCACCAAACTGCCAGAAATTGGAGTGCAACACTATTTATGTACAAATCTGATTAGTATTCTTTGGAGAGTATTAGTTTCATTGGTTATACTCTCTCTGAGAGCAGATGGAGCCCTAAAATGAGACTGTTCTTACTTTTAAAAAGCATATCTCCCCTCCGGAAGATGTTCTCTTTTTAATGAAGTGAGATAGCAAGAGAGAAAAGAATCTTTTAGTTGTCTTACAATTAATATACATGAATGATTGATTTCCTGATATGAAATACATGATACACATTTGAAATCATGTTTTGCTCTAAACTGTGGACAATTTATTTTGGACTTTAAAATATCACCTATTATTGTCTTCTTTTTAGTTTAAATTTTGTTATGATTTTGTGAGTCCTTTTACTTTGCCTACTCCTCTCCCTTTGAGTTGGTTGTTTTGTGTGTTTTTTGGCATCTAAAAAAGGCAACTTGGGTAAATCATGGAAAGAATCTTTGTAGATTAGCAATACCATCTGATGCAAAATGTTTTTTCTATTCCAAGAAATTAGCAAAACTTTAAGATTGCCTGTATTCATAAAAGCTTTCCAAAAATCCTGAGAATAGTGACTGCAGGACAATGTAATTTCTAACTTCTATTTGCAAACATTAACAAAACAGCCATATGATGAGGGCCTTTCAGTTTTGTTAAATACAGTGTCCAGATTAAGAAGTTGGAGTTCTGGGTTAGACACAAGCATTTACTTATCTATTCCTTCATTATTTAATTCAGTAGGTATTATCAATAGCGTGTTATGTTGTGTATTAAAGTGCTAAAATGCAAAGTATAAATAAGATGCATCCATACTTTATACCATGCATATACCATAATTAAGTCTAAAATATTATTGTCATGGCAACCAAGGATATTTTTGTATTTAAAAATAGAATTCCAAATACATGAAAGCCAACTGACTGTATAAAGCACTGTGTCAGTAAAGGTTCTGCAATAATTTGATAACAGAAAAGTGAGGAGAGCTGCTAGCACACTACACTCAGAAAAGAGCCTGTGAGAGGCCACTCTCAGCTTTCAGCTGCCATCTCATCACATTCCACTTCTGTGTGCACTTTTTTTGGTAATAGTTTCATTACATAAAACAGTGACTGACACTCAATAAATATTGTTAAGTGAGTGAATGAAGCAGTAAATTACCATTGTCAATCATAAATCCTCATCAAAAATTTTTCATTAGGCAGCATTTGTGTTTTGGATAAATGGTCTTTTATGCCCAAAATTAAAGGATCAAGTTGACAATCAATCAAACTCATAAATATACCTTTCTACTTCAAAATTCAAAATTAGAATATAATTGGAATATATTGGAATAAATTTAGAATATAACAAGATCTATCACATTAAATACTAGGATTAACTGAATTTTAATCATTGTATGGTCTTATCCATGCTGAATTTATGAGTTTGTTTTGGTTTTATAGTTATACCAGTTAGCATAAATCATTTATAAGTAACTATAGTTGTTAAATATTGTTGCTCTAGAAGGAATGAGGAAACTAACCTGTCTGGACTCACACCCAGAGGCCACTGCAGCTTATAAATGGCAGAGTGACATTTATTGTGTGTGCATGAACGGACTGGCACAGCATTTAGGGCTGTGAGTGAGGATGAGGAAAAGTAAATAAAGCTGTTTTACTGTTTACATGATCTACTTCTGTTTCTTGAAAAACACTGGAAGATTCCTTTATTACTTTTTAGTTTTCAGAGGTTGCATAGACTGAGAGCAGTAGAAAACATGTTTCTTTATTGCCTGATTATAATCAGAATATCAATTTAGAAATGGAGATTGAAAGCATTAGAAACATAACCTAAAGATGAAAGTGCCCCACATACAATACAGTAATATAGAGTCTTTTTGAGCACTGAGCAAGTGTGAGTCTACTAGAATTACAGGCACTTGGGTCCAGCAGCATACACAACAAAGCTGACTGAATGGGTTGATATCCTTTCCTATTTGAAGAAAAGAGAAGAGTGGAAAGGATACTGGAATGGTAATTTGAAATTATAGTGCCCACTCAGATGCTAACTAGCTTTTAAAAAATATATTTTTTTTTTTTTATTTTTCAGTTAGTTGTACAATATTATATTACTTTCAGGTGTCCAACCATGTGATTAGATTTTTATATAACTTACTAAGTTATCGCCCCAATAAATCTAGTACTCCTCTGATAACACACATGGTTATTACAATATATCATTGACTATATTCGCTATGCTGTTCTTTATATCCCCATGACTATTCTATGACTACCAATTTGTACTTCATATTCCTTTTACCATTTTTACCCTCCATCCCCAACCTTCCTCCCACCTGGCAACCATCAAAATGTTCTCTGTATATATGAGTCTGTTTCTGTTCTGCTTGTTTGTTTGTTTGTTTGTTTGTTTATTTGACTCCATATATAAGTGAAATCATCTGGCATTTGTCTTTCTTTGTTTGGCTAATTTACTCAGCACAATACTCTCCAGATCCATTGTGTTGTAGCAGATGGCAAGATTGCATTCTTTTTTATGGCTGAATCATATTCCATTATATATATGCACCACTTCTTTTTCCATTCATCTCTCAAGGGGTGCTTATATCTTGGCTATTTTAAATAATGCTACAATGAACATATGGATGTGTGTATTCTTTTGATGTACTGTTTTGGGTTTCTTTGGATAAATAACCAGAAGTATAATTGCTGGGTCCTTCTTCATCTCTTGTTATGGCCTTTGTTTTAAAGTCTATTTTGTCTGGCATGAGTATTGCTACCCCAGTTTTTGTTGGTTTGTTTTCATTTTTATAAAATATCTTTCAAATCTCTTTACCTTTTGTCTGTGTGTGTCTTTTGATCTGAAGTGAATCTTCTGTATACAACATATGTAAGGTTCTTGTTTTGTTATTTATTCAGCCACTGTGTCTTTTGATTGGAGCATTTAATTAATTTGCATTTAAAGTAATTGTTGATAGACATGTATTTATCTCCATATTATTATTTATTATTCATTTATTCATATTCTTTATCTTTTTCTTCTTCTTCTTTATAAAGAAGACCCTTTAACAATTCTTGTAATACTTGTTTGGTGGTAAAGAACTCCTTTAGGGTGGGGTTTTTGTTGTTTTTTTGGGGGGGGGTCTGGGAAGCTCTTTATCTGTCCTTTGGTGTTAAATTATGACTTTGCTGAGTAGAGTTTCTTCATTGTAAGCCCTTGCTTTTCATCACTTTAAATATTTTGTGTCTATCCCTTCTGGACTCAAAGTTTCTGTTGAGAAGTGAGCGGACAATCTTATGGAAGCTCCCTTGTAGGTGACTGTCTTTCTCTTGCTGCTTTTAAGATTCTCTCTTTATCTTTAACCTTTGGTGTTTTGATTATGATGTGTCTTTGTGAGAGCCTTTTTGGATTCATTTTCTTTGGGACTCCATCTATACTTCTTGGAACTGTATATCTATTTCCTTTACCATCTTAGGGAAGTTTTCTGTCATTTTTTCAAGTAGATTTTCAATTTTTTGCTCTCTTTCCTCTCCTTCTGGCATACCTATGATGCAAATGTTTGTTTGCTTGAGGTTGTCCCAGAGGCTTCTTAAACTATTCTCAATTTTTTGGAGTTTTTTTTCTTTCCTGTTCTGATTGGGTGTTTTCTGCTTTCCCCCCCAAATTGCTGGTCTGATCCTCTGCTTTATCTACTCTGTTCTTGATTCCCTGTAATGTATTCTTTGTTTCA
This sequence comes from Phyllostomus discolor, assembly GCF_004126475.2. NCBI lineage: Eukaryota > Metazoa > Chordata > Mammalia > Chiroptera > Phyllostomidae > Phyllostomus > Phyllostomus discolor. The sequence goes on along the minus strand of NC_040904.2, from coordinate 138,045,219 downwards.
GTTAGTGTATGAGTATTCTTCATTTCTGACTGGTTCTTTTTTATGTTTTCTATTTTAATTTTTATGTTTCCTATCTCTTTGTTGAAGTTCTCACTGTTTTCCTCTACTCGTCCTCTATGTTCATTGATCATTCTTATGACCAGTGTTTTGAACTCTGTCTGGTGGATTGCTTATACCCATTTTATTTAGTTCTTCTTCTGGAGTTTAGTTTTGATTTTTTATTTGGGATATGTTTCTTTGTCTCCTCATTTTGGCAGCCTACCTTTGTTTGTTTCTCTGTATTATATAGAGCTGCAATGTCTCTTGGTCTTGGTAGAGTGGCTTTATGTAGTAGGTGTCCTATAGGACCCAGTGGCTCAGCCTGAACGGGGTGGTCCAGCTGCACTAGTGTGGGCTGTGTGTGCCCTCCTGTTATAGATGAGCCTTGATTGCTCATCAGTTGGAGGGACTTTTAGGCCAGTGAGTTTCAAGGACTGGCTACAATGACTGTGGAAGATCTGTTGAGCTGGGGCTTACCCCATGGAGCAGGACTCACTTCAGCAGAGCTTGGTGACCACTGAGTTCACTCCTTGAGCATGTTACTTATAGAAGTGGTTGGGTGGTGGTGCTTTGGTGTGGTCTGAAGCTGTCCACCAAGTCTGCAGACTCTGGGACCTCCTGAGAGATGCAAGCCAAAGTCAGCTGTTGACTGTGCCCTTCCTGGGGCCACCTAACATGAGTTTCAAAGTGATCTTCAGATGGCTGCTACTGGTGCTGGGTTTGAAGGTGCATGAGAAATGCCAACTTGTGAAGCAAGGCTGGCTGCCACTAGAGCCAAGCATGAGGTCACTTAGCAAGAGGCACAGGGTATACCAAGGTCAGATGTTGCTTGTTTGAGAGATTTTAAAAAGTCAGCAGCGTGAGAAAGACCTGCCTTTTGTATGGAATAGCCACTGAAAAGACTTGAGTGGGTCCCCAAGTTGGGGGGTGTGGTATCTTAGGAAATCACCAAGGTGGGGGCAAAAAATGTTAGACAGGTTGATGGAGACTCAGATATGGTGCCTGCCTGCAGGCTCTGTGAAGAAAGGGCTGAACAAAGGAACATTGGCCTCTGCCAGTACTTCTGGCTGGCAGAAAGCTGCTTCTCCAGCACTTGCTTTGATCCCAGACAATTCAGTTCCTCCCCATATGTCCCAGGCACCTTCTGAGTGGCTGCTCCAATGCTGGACCTCAGAGAAAGTGAGTCTCAGTATATTCATGTGAAGCCCTTCATTTCAAAATCCTTGCTGGTTTTCCCAACTAGAAGTTATGGGGACTTCTCTTTCTAGCACTGGAACCCTGTGATGTAGGGCTGAGACCCCTTATTCCTCACAGGAGACCTCCAAAGTGGATATATCCCTCCCAGTTTTTAATTGTCACATGTGTCTGTGGGATCAGCCCATTCCATGTCTCAGCCCCTCCAACAAGCTACATGTGGCTGTTTATTTATATCCTTAGCTATAGGACTTTCATTCAGCTAGTTCTCAGGCAGTTCTGAATAATTGTTGCTCTGTACCTTAGTTATTAATTTTGATGTGGTTGTAGCATTTCTGAGTGCCATGTTACCTACATCACCATCTTGCCAGAAGACACTGACTAGCTTTTTCATACTGGCAGACCTTTTTGTTTCATTTCCTCATCTATAAAACATGATGAAGTTGGACGTTTTGTTTCTGTTTTTTTTTTAAGATTTTTTTATTTATTTACTTTCTAGAGAGGGAAGGGAGGGAGATAGAGATAGAGATAGAGATAGATAGAGAGAGAGAGAGAGAGAGACACAGAGAGAGAGAGAGAGAGAGAGAGACATCAATGTGCAGTTGCTGAGGGTTATGGCCTGCAACCCAGGCATGTATCCTGGCTGGGAATTGAACCTGAGACTCTTTGGTTCACAGCCTGAGCTCAATCCACTGAGGTACACTAGCCAGGGCCGACATTTTGTTTTGAAATAATTTTATACTTATATAAAAGTCCTAAGATCAGTACAGAAAACTCCTATAATATACTCATTCATAAATGTTTCACCAACTGTTACAACAATGTCTCATTTGATAGCAAAAGGACTCATTCCAGGATCACAACAAGTTCAATGTAGTTTCATGTCTCTTCAGTTTTCTTATATCTGGAACTACTCTTCAAGCCTTCCTTGACCTTCGTGACCTTAAGAAATTTGAAGATTACAGACTGTTGTTTTGTAGATTTTTTCTGGTGCTTCCTTTTCTTAGATTCAGGTTCTAAATGTCATAGTAGTGGTTCTGCACCCTTTCCCTGCATTCCATCAGATGGCACTTTGGGTTGTTTTGTCCTATCACTGATAACCTTAACTTTGATCATTTAAATTACATCTTCTAGATTTTTCTACTGTAAAACTGCTCTTTTTTATAATTAATGTGTACTTTGTTGCTATATAAATATCCCATTCTTTATTGAATTTTAACCCACTAACTTTGTTAATGTTTCTTGTCTAAATTTATAGTAATGATTATGGTTGACAGATAGCAATTCTCAAATTCTATCATTTTTTCAACATTCACTAGTTGTCATTGTACTGTATGGAAGACTTTACTATTTATGTATTTATTTTTAGAATAAACATAAATTTATTCAGTGGGATATAATCTGTTACTATTACTGATTGAGTCTTTTGACACTGAATTCTCTCAGTTTTGACCAGTGGGGACCCCCTTTAAGCTTGCTTATTTGTGCATTTTCTTAATTTCTGGAATAACAAATTATAGGCTTACTTTGTGATTTTTTTCCCCAATCCTAAGAATTAACTATTCCATCCGAGGAACACTGGTACGTTAGTGATGCATGTGCTGACTGTTATTGGGGCATCACTGTTTCCAGACTTCTCAGTGTCCAGAGTTAATGCATATATATTTATATATCATCTAGGTTTCCACTTTTCCATATTGATACCTCTTTCTTTTCCAGTGAGAAAGCTGAATTTACTCATTTATTTATACAGTTTTCTGACCTCAGTGGGCCACATCCCACTTGGAGTCCCCCTCACCTCCACTTCTGCCAGTTCTTTCTCCTCTCTTGCCTGAAATTGGCTAATGGCTCGGTGTCTGAGTTATTAAGGAAGGAAAAAAAGAATTTGGTAGGAAAGGATTATTAATTTTTGACAAGTAAATAATGGCTATAGGTATTGTTTAAAAATTAGGATAAATGTATAATGTTTGATAATTTATCAGAGTAATATAGATTACTTGGTTAATAATGTGATATCTTATTAATAAAGTAAAATACAGAAAATATTTTTAGTTTTCATAAGTGTACCTTCAGCTTGTCTGGTCCCTTAAAGTCTAACTTTCTTTTCTAATGGCAATAGTAATATCTTTGGACTTCACATTTGCCATTTACCCTGTCTTTTAATCTCTAAAAGGGAAAGGAATGAATACATGGATTTCTTGATTTCATTTGGCTAACTACTATGCTGTCTGATATTTCTGGAAAAATTAGCATTTTAAATTAAAAATATGAGTAAATTAAAGTAAACATTTTAAGGAGAACTCAGGAACTTCCCATAGTTTGTGAGCCTTGAAAGAAGTTAAAAATGGAAATGCCCTGACATTATTATTTTGAAAAGTTGAACTTAAAAGTAAAAGTGACCTGACAGACACAGACCTGATTGGACATTGGGCCATAACATTACAAAAACAAAAAGCCTGAGAACAAATAAATCTGAGAAAGATAGGACAAGGCTGTGGGGGCAGCAATATCCTCCCAAGTCAAAAAATAATGAGTAGGGATGAAATGCATTTCAATGGTCATTTATGATTAAATAATCCTCTGGGGAGGCTGACTGGCATATTTAGTGAGTGTTATAACTAATGATAGAAACACAACTTGAAAAAATTGCTTCTTTGATTTTTTTAAACTATTATTCATTCCTATAATCTTTCTCACACCTGGAAACATGCCACTTTTGATTCATAGGAGCATTTCATTTTCACAATCTTTCCATGGCCATTTCTAAATTTTTAAATTCTTGTTCCTATTTTAAAAGAAGCTAGTTCTTAAATACATATGAGATTCTCCAGCTGTTTTCCAGGATCTCATTCCTGATTTTCCCCTTTGTCATGATGAAGATGTATCACTGACTTGTTTCTGCACTGGCTGGTGGGTATTGGGTTTTCTGAGCTAGAAAATCTATTCAGTCATCAAACAGCTGCTTTTAGAGCACTTACCATGTACAATGCCCCAGTTTGACAAGACTGCCTCATAAAACATACCTATATTCATGGAAACAACTAGAAAATACATAATAACTACTATCCGAGAATTCTCCTTGTTGATTTGGTTATTTTAATACAGTTCTTAGCTGTAACCAACAGAAACTAATTCAGCTTACCTTGAGTAGAGAAGAAAGACTTTTGGAAAGAATCACTTGAAAGTCTCAAAAATCCAGCTGAGGAAATTAGCAGGAAACACAGCCAGGATCTGGATAGAGTGGATCTGGGTAACAGGTAGCTTATATAGAGAACACTGGATTAGGAAAGGAGACAATAATGTCACTATATGTATGTAGAGTCACCAATAGTCTCACCATCAATTTGCTTGGCATAATTATGGTTTAGTACTGACAGTCCCATGTCCTAGCAAATTCCTTAGTCCCAGGAAAACTGAGATGGTAGGTCAACATTTGGTTGAAATTCTATTTTGGTACAAAAATGAGATTCCAATATTTCAATTAAAATCATAGAAAAGTATGCTTTATAGTCAATATACAAAACTGAAATTGGTGGTGGTAGGGACAGGGGGAAATTCTGTTAAAATAGCAATTTAGCAGGTATTTAACCTAATGTAGTTAGTTTTTAACCCATAATTCCATGTAGGCACAGTTAAAGCTAAATAAAATTTCTCTATGTACTACATGATCCATATTAAACTCCTCATTCATCTATTTCACTCTTCACTGGAATCTTCCTTCTTCTACCATTGCTTGTTAACTCACAATATATGACATGGCACTGTCATTAATTTGTTGACTGATGTCTTCTCACAAGGATTTTGCTGAATTCTACCTACATTATATCATTTAATTCTCACAACTCTATGAGGCACTATGGTGTCAGCAGTTTGCAGATAAAGCAATTAACTCTGGTCATGTATCTCGTAAGCAGCAGAGCCAAAAATCAAATGAATATTTTATTTGACTTCAGATCATATGCTTTAGCAACTTCATCTAAATTTTCTCTCAGTGGTCACTGACCTTTTCTCAACTCTATTATCTTTTCAGAGGGAAATAAAACCCCTGAGGGCAGGTATATCTGCTGCAAAAGTTGCATGTTGAATAAAGCAGTGTTCTCAGGCCAAGGGAGCTTTTAAAAGTCTTGGTACCTAGGTGTTACCCATAGAATTTCCGATGGAGTTTGTTCGGTGTAGGTACTGGCTGCATATATATATAATGTTACCAGATGATTTTTATGTATAGCCAGACTTGAAAAACCACTGGTATAATATATTAACTAATATCTTTCTAACTGTGAGTCTATGAACCATTGAGAACACGGAGCTGATCTGATTTTAGGGAAGATGAGGCAACGGTAAGATATCTGAGTTAACTTGTGAGACTTAAGTTTGATATTCAAGTGAAATCAATATATAAATAGACATCAAGGCTTAGATAAGCTGCTGGCCCAAAGCCACATGGACAGGCAAAAATCAAGCTTGTTTATTTTCTCATCTCAGTAGGTGGATTATTACTTATTAGTTATAGAACAGTTAGTAATTTGAAGATTTTAGGCTCAAGTTATAGTTTAAACAAACATGTCTATGGAAGATTTAAATATTGTTGATGAAAGAGCATTTGATTATATCAATGTTTTTCTGAAGAATAATTATCTTTCCTTTCATATTAACATCAGCACTGTATTGATTTTAACTTTTTCACATTTTATCACATACATCCCCTTCATCACCCACTGTTCAAATAAGAATGCACAAAGCCATTGACAAAAGCAACTTATTAGCAACCCATCATGTTTTTCCCTTTAATTAGATATTTTTTCTAAATGAAATTACATAATATCTGATAATGAGTAAGCACAATGCAAATCCCATTTCAAGCTTTGATTTCTAAAAATCTAGTTCCAGTTTTGAATTCTTCCCAGGTGAAATAAAAGTGACTACAAAAAAATCAAGGGGAGGATTCCAAGTCTAGACAGCTTGGAAACTGGGAGACAAATCAAAATTCCAGGCAGATATGCAGGTGATATATAGGGACTGAAATAAAAAGCAAGATAAATAACCGGAAAGGCAGCAATAAGAACCTGATGATTTCTCATAGCTTGTCCCCTTTTTCCTAGAGCAGTGGCACTTCTGGAAACCTGTTAAGGCAGAACCTGATTCTTAATTTAGCTGGTTTGATTGTCAAGTTGAGTACCTGAGTGTTGTGATCTGAGAGGCAGTGGGAGGAAAGTGATTTTTGACAGCATAATGGACAACCCCAAATCCGCTTTGATTGAATTATGTCATTATCAAAGATAGGGCCATTATACTCTCTTAAAACAATTAACCAACTTACACTGAATTATCTGCATAACTGTTCATGCACAATGGCTCTTTGTTTTAAAGAAATAACGCATATTAAATTTTTGAATGTTTTTGTTCTGGGCTTGAAATGATCACATTGAAATCTGAGTTGAAAATACTTTCTAGTATAGGACTATATATATCACTTTATAGGAAAAACACAAACTCAGTGTGAAAACAGATGTGGTACTTCGGCATAGTACCAACAAGGTAATATAGTTGTTAAACTGGCTCCAAACACCAGCACATATATTTAAAAAAAAAAGGTTGACAGAGAAAACATATCTCTTGTGAGTGTAGGCTAGACCATCTGTCAAAGGAAGAATTGAAACCATATTTCCATTAGTGATGGTCATTGATCACTTGGTGAAGATTTCTGTAGACAAATTACATAGACCATGTCATCTTCCACTATCTTACCTTACATGTACAGACCTCAGACATTCTTCAAGAAAAGGCAACTTGGGGCTCAGAATCTGAGCAGGATTGTTAAAAATGTAATTGCAGAAAAGGAACTCTATAGACATCAGAGGAGAAAAAGTAGCTGGAACAGACAGACAGAGGCTCTGTGTTGGGTCCAGACACCAGTGAATCAGCTACAGTACTCTTACAGGCTGATGCCCGCAAGTAACTTCAATTTAAAAAATTAAGAAGTTAATTTATTTTTGGTAGATAAGGGTAAAAGAGAAAAAGTTCTATAACTGAATTCACTGAACAGTGAATGAATACAAATATAATTTTCTCTTGAGTATGGGGAGCCCTAGAAATAAACATTACCAGATTAACAGAAATACTTTAATCACCTAATGGCCTTTTCAAATATAAGTGCATACAAGCAGTATATTAATAGCATTATTTTCCTTGAACACTAACAGGGAAATAAAATGTATATACTATGCCTTATTAGAAAGTGTAGCTGCTTGCTCATTTCTATAATAAGTTTGGGGCTATTGTTTTAAAAAATGATGTAAGTCTTAGCACTTTCTATATTTTAAATCTCCCATATGTGTAATATTCAATATTAATATTTACACTGGTATCTGCATGGTATTAACATTTCAAAGGTTTGCATACAGATCAAATAAGAAATGATGTTTAGGCTTATCTTTATTAACATATGATTACTATTTAATTTTCCTTATGGATATATTTTTTTGTCTCCCTACAAAGATATAAGTTCCTAAACAGGTGTGGATTATGTGACATATTTCCACATATTCTCAGTATGTGCTGTGTATGCTTAACACAGTGCTATACATCTCGCTGATGCACATTTGTCAATATTTTGATATACAAGTGAATTTTAAGTATTCAATAAATACAAAGTTATTAATGCAATTATTAATTAACTCATTAATTAACCTCTTCTGCTGTAGTCAGCATCCCCAAGTTATTAGCGCACTAAAAGAATGTGCCATTCTTTGGGAAAAATACACAAAAATTTTTTTCTTTCTCTTTGTACTAATGTTCAAAGGTAACATGTCACTTAAGAGATGTTAGTCCTTATTTTTCCTGGCTAGTTGTCTTAAAAATATTTGCCAAACATTTAATGCCTTTATCCTACTGTCAGAGGATTTACTACACAGCACATATGAAGAAGAGCAACTTTTTACCTAAAAACAATATAACATGCTAACCCCGATCTTCACTGAGGGTGCACACAAGTATTTCTTTCATGGGTCTTTACCCATGTCTACATGTCCAAGAGCAAACAGGGCTGTATGCTTTGCATATGGCAGGAGGTGAGGGTGGGGGTAGGATGAGGTCAGAAGAGGAAGGAAAGGGAACATTTACAGCATCTTCCTATAATTTCTGGCTAGATGCCCTCTTCCTCTGTGTACCTGTCTGGGTTGTGACCAACAGTGTTTAAACTGTGTTCCAAATATTTTTAATCTTTGCATATTATGAAGAACCTCAGAGAGAAATGTTTCCCAGTTAAATTTCAGTGAATAGTCTTGCTTGTATATATTTATCCTGTCTCCATGCCTTGGTAAGTCAGAGTGTGTTAACTTTAGAAAGAAGATAAGGAAAATACATTTGGAGTTAAATACAATGGTAATTTAGAAACACTTGCCTGATCATAACTTTGACCTGGAGTGTCAGAGGTTTCAAATTACTCAAAGTCAAATAATTTAACTCATGCAATTATTTTCACAAATCCCGTAATATGGAATGTTTCCTCATTCTGTTCTCCATAACTTTAAGCCATCTGCATATACACAAAGAACATGGGGTATCAAAATGTTCATATTTAAAATTTGAAGGTCTGGACTGTCACAGTCTCAAGCACTTTTGTTTTTTTAAGATTTTTAAAACTTATTTTTAGAGAGGGGAATGGTGGGGAAAAGAAAGGGAGGGAAACATCAATTTGTGGTTGCTCTCTTGCACCCCTCAACCAAGGACCTGGCCTGCAACCCAGGTGTGTGCTCTGACTGAGAATCGAACTGGTGATCCTTTGGTTCACAGGCCAGCCCTCAATGCACTGAACCACACCAGCCAGAGCTCAAGAACTCTTGACACTAGCATTTTTCTATTTAATTATCAAGTAGCTATTTTTACTTAACATTTGAGCATTTATGAAATGGGCAAGCTGATCTTTTAAATTACATGTAAAAATGTTCCAAAATATAGCCACCTTTTTTATATCTACTTCAACATAAACTTTAATAATTCTAAAAACATTTTGATGATGTGATAATTTCCATTGTTTCAAAATTTTATAGTTAACTATAAACCTTAGTGATTAATTAGAGTGTTTTTAAAGTTTGTTCTAAGATTGCTTCTCTCTGTGAAATAAACTTAAAAATGTTTAGTATTTTGCCTCAGAATGATTAATTTCTTTTCATCTTATAACAAAGAACACATTTCTGATTATTTTTAAAAATTCCTTTCAGCTCATTGTACTATTCCTAAAATTCTACCACTGGCTTTTAGATAAAATCTTATTTCCTAATACATCTTTCCAACATACAGTAATGCCAGAATATCATGCTTAATGTTTGTTTTAAGCTCAAGGATATGTTACATGGAAATGAATTTTTAGGCCTTGTCAAGAATGGCTTCCCTACAGTTTTAATCAAATCTAACTCAAAGAATAAAATCTTCCTGATAATTAGTTAGTACAGTTAAGATGAGTGAGAATGCCTCTGTAGGAAATGTAATATGAATTTAATTTACAATTTCATCCAGCTACTTGTACTATAGTGATTCCAAGATAACTTTAAGAACCAAGGATTTAAAAGTTTTCAAAAATAACCTAATTAGAGAGACACTTCACTTAGATATTTAAAAACAAAATCATTTCACTTATATTTTAGACTCTCCTGAGCATAATTAACTGTAAAGAAAGGAGTGTTAGAAAAACAAAGCAGCATTAGTATCACTATTTCAATTGTAAAAATGCCAGATCTGAAGAGACATTCGCACAGTCAAACTGAACAATTCACTGACTGAGCGGAAATGAGACTATTGGAGCATTTCTCTTTCGGAGAAGTCTGTTCTGTTGCTCAGGCAAATGTACTCCATTTTGAAAGCCTAGACCCTGAAGATAGAATAAAGCAATAAAAGATGACTAGGAAAAGATGACTTTTTCTCATGTTGTTATTAACATCCATCAGAAACCCAGGGTCTTTGTTAATACTACTTTCAAACTGACTCCTTCCCATCAAACAAAAGTACTCATGACTTCATTCATGAAAACAGGCTTTTGGTTTCCCATCAATAAGTGGCAACGTGTTTTTACCAACCCAACCAACAAGTCAGTCTATTTTAAATGTGATACAAAATGCAATTTGAGCCAGTGAAATCATTTATAGGTAGACAGCAAGAGAAGAAAGCTCCTGTAGACAGGGGCTAACTACATTTAATCTGCTGTGGATGTTGGGCCATCCCAATGGAATCAGATGTAAGCATTTCCCTCACTAAGCCTTCCTTCACTATTTTGAAAAGAGCCATGAAGTACATTTATTTTGAACTTTTGAACTGTCTGAACTTATTCTTTCCTCTGAAATACTGTCTTGAAAATTTTATTTTCAAGTAGTCACATGACAGCTAAAGGGGCTGTGCTCTGTATCATTCAACTGGAAGGTATTACTTTGAGAATTCCATTTACTAGCATTAGCTTGGGTTCCCTGAAAATGGGTAAGTTGCATGGGGAATAATTAATATTGGCAGAGTCATTATAAACCTCTGTAGATAGACTATTGTACTCCACTGGAGTACATCCCAAGTACAAAGCAGCTTTGATTTAATTCATTGTCCATTCCAGATTTGTTTTTATTTTACAAGCCTGCCCTCTATGCAAGTCATCATATAAATAAAATGACTGTTTCTGGCTTGAATCATCGCTAGACTTGAGTTAGTGGTTTCATGGAAGGGTAATTTAAACAACAGGCAGGACACTGCCTTATATAGAAGACAGGAAGGAGCTTTATCCATGAACATCCTTGGCAGTAATGCTATGTCCAATTAGAATGAATAATATTCACATTATATGTAAAATATATCATACTAAGGTAAACTAAGTATTTGCTCTTATAGAGTCAAGAATGAAAGAAAGCTCCAAAGGTCATTAGTCTGTCCTCTGGCTTTTTGAGAGCTACAATTAAAAAGTCTTGGAGAATTATCTGCCAAGTCCTTTAAATTATTCAGACAAGTAGGCACCACAGTCTCCTTCTGTAAGTCATTACCAGGTCTGCCAGCCTTTATAGTCAGTAAGGTCTGCTTGCTATTTAACCCAGCCATGAAAACAGTCTCTGGCCCAAGTACAGTGGTCCCAAAAAAAGATAGGCAGGGGATCTAATTTTTAAAATGAGATGGGACAAAATAACTTACTTTTTTTCTCCTTTTACCTTCCAGAATTCTTCCTTTTGGTTTCCTTGGTAATCAGTCTTTTTGAAAAGCTTCAGTCTATTAAACTGGTGAGACACACTCTTATTACAATGTGGAACTTTGACTGAACCTAACTATGCCTCGAATCAAAATACATTCCCTGAAGTAGAGCACACAGTGAAGAGCAGCTGCAGCATGAACCCCTGTGATACAGTAGTCCCACACATACAGTGAAACAATAATAATTTACATTTCCTGAGACCTTACTACAGATTAGGCATTGATTTAAGACTCTCTAATGTATCAAATCCCCACAATATCCTATGAGATTAGTTTTCCCATTGGGCAAGTGAGAGCATCAGGTACTGAGGAGCTCACTAACTTGCCAAAGTCACGCACTAGACAGGAGCAGAACTTGGGTGTGAACTCAGGCATTTTGTAGTCAAAGTCTGTACTTAACTATAAGAAAATGCCATTTGATAATTAAAAGTTTACACATATCTGAGATTTTGGTGTAAACTGAGATAAACAGAGAAAACTGGAGAGGGTCACAGTAAACAGTAGGAATTTGTAAAGGAAGATAATTAATTGCCTACATATTTCTAATAGAGTTATGAAAGATCTTCTGATATGGTAGGAAGTCATTTGGCATGTAGAGGCAGGAGAATTACAAGTATTTTAGGTAAGCTATAACTTGCTATTTATTTTAATTATCATGATTTTTGAGCTACACAATTCATAGAAATAAGCAAAACCAAGGTAAGATTTTAAATATGATTAATCTTCTTGTGGTTTTGAGGAGGGATATCCCAAAAGGGAGTGATTCATTCCTGAATTTAATAATCCCTATACTCCCAAATCCATCAGTGGGTTACTTTACAATGTCTCAGAACATTTTGGTCTGTCTGTTTCTCAAGTCAGCAATCTTCTTCCTAATTTCCACAAAATATTTCAAACCTTCTCCATTTTCTTCAAACCCTTGACCCTGCACCTCCCCCTTCCATTTCAGCAGATGGCTGAGTATCCTATTTTTTTAATGGGAATATAATGACTTAAAAATAGAAACTTTCTTTCTCCAACCACTAAAATGACAAACATGCTCATCTCTGATGTTCACTTCTCCTTTCTAAGATTAATCCTTCTGCCTGTTTTTCTAGGAACCAGGTTCTATGGATTTCTTACTCTCTCTTTTCCCATTCTTTCTTCCAATTCTTTTTCATTTGCATCAATTTCTAAATAGGATGGTCTCTTATTATAAAACAAAATAAGTAAGCAAAATTAAAAAAAATTTTTGACTTACTATCTACCTTTAGTCCACTTCCAATGTCTCTGTACGCAACTTTCTTGAAAGAGTTGTGAAATACTACTTTCTTAGCTTGTTAACCTTATTGCATTTTTTAACACTATCTGATTTCAGTCCCCCCTCAAGTGTTCCATTAATATTTCCTTATTCAAAGTTGCCACCTCTGCTTTAGAAAGTGCAATGAGTATTTCTCAGTTGCCTTTTGGCATCATTTAGTACTGTTGATTTCTTGAAACACTCCATTCCTTGGCCTTCCATGACACCATGCTAGCTTGTTTTTGTTTGTTTGTTTATTTGGTGCTTCTTCTCTTTTGAGGAAGTATCCCCCCAAAATTGCATTTAATACCATGACTCCAATTTATAGCTCTATGCTAATGATTTTTAAATAAATTTAACCACCAGCCAAGATGGAGGTATAGGTAGAAACACTTTGCTTCCTCACACAACCAAAAGAAGGATAACAACCAATCTAAAAACAATAAACAACCGGAAGTATCAAGAAATCAAACTTCATGCAACTATGACAACCAAGGAGTTAAGGAAACTTTCACCCAGACCAACAGTGCCACAATGCAGGAGAGGGTTGCCCCACATTGGGGAATACCTAAGGCCTCACCCACTTACAACATAACAGGTGCACCAAGACAAAGAAATGTGGTCCAAATGAAAGAACTGATCAAAACTCCAGAAAAAGAGCTAAGCGACAAGGAGATAACCAGCCTATCTGATGCAGAGTTCAAAACACTGGCAACCAGGATGCTCACATAACTGATTGAGCTCAGTCACAAAATGAACAAATGAAGGCTACCCAAAGTGAAATAAAGCAAAATATACAGGAAATCAACAGTGAAGGAAGGAAACCAGGACTCAAATCAATAATCTGGAACAAAAGAAAGAAATAAACATCCAACCAGAACAGAATGAAGAAACAAGAATTCAAAAAAATGAGGTGAGGTTTAGGAAACTCTGGGACGACTTTGAACACTCTAACATCAGGATCATAGGGGTGACAGAAGGAGAGGAACAAGAGCAAGAAGTTGAAAACTTATTTGAACAAATAATGAAGGACAAACTTCCCCCAATCTGGCAAAGGAAATAGACTTCCAGGAAGTCCAGGAAGTCCAGTGAGTCCCAAAGAAATTGGACCCAAAGAGGAACACACCAAAGAACATCATCATTAAGTTAACCAAGATTAGAGATAAAGAGACAGTCTTAAAAGCAGTGAGAGGAAAGGAGACAGTTACCTACAATGGAGTGCCCATAAGGCTATCAGTTGATTTCTCAAAAGAAATCTTACAGGCAAGGAGGGGCTGGAAAGAAGTATTCGAAGTCATGAAAGGCAAGGACCTACATCCAAGATTACTCTATCCACCAAAGCTATCATTTAGACTGGAAGGGCAGATAAAGTGCTTCTCAGATAAGGTAAAACTAAAGGAGTTCATTATTACCAAGCCCTTGTTATATGATATGTTAAAGAGACTTATGGTATCTACGAACTAGAACAAGATAAAAAACTATGAACAGTAAAATGACAACAAACTCATAACTATCAACAACTGAACCTGAAAAAATGAAAACAAAAACTAAGCAAACAATTAAAACAGGAACAGAATCAGAGAAATGGACATTACATGGAGGGTTTTCAGTGGGGAAGGGGAAGGGAAGAATGGTGGGGAAAGGTACAGGGAATAAGAAGCATAACTGGTAGGCATAAAATAGAGAGAGATCAAAAATGGTATGGGAAACAGAGAAATCAGAGAATGTATATGTATAACCCATGGACATGAACTAAGAGGGTAAATGTAGAGAGTCAGGGGATGCAGGACAGAGGAGGGATAAAGAGGGAAAAATTGGGAAAACTGTAATAGCATAATCAATAAAATATACTTAAAAATAAAATGATTGTTGATAGGTATGTAAAAAAATAAATAAATTTAACTGAATATTTCTCATTAGCACCAGATCTACTCAGCTGATTTCCTATAGAACACTACATGTAGTTCTTCTAACTCTTCAAATTTAATACACAAGGAAATAATCTCATTGTGTTTCTCCACGATTCTCTATTCTTCCTGTATATTCTACCTCAGTGAATTGCAAATCTTTACTAGTTGCCCAACCATCAACTGGGGTGTTATTCTCGACTTTCCTCTTCTTCATCCCTCACATCCATTCAGTTTCAGTGTCCTGGTTGTTTAGTCACCTACATAGCTCTCAAGCTAGCTCTCTTTTCTCTGAAGCTAAAAACCAAGCTCAGGTTACTACCATCTCTCACCTGAATTCCTGCAACAGTACCTCATTTTTTTCCCTCAACATTTACTCTTGTCCTACCCCATTTTCTGGATTATATCTTTCCAAAAGACTTATGTGATCATGTCATGCTTCTGCTTAACATCCTTCAATGGCAGCCCATTGTTCTTACCCTAAAGTCCAAATGTATTAACAGAACTTACAAACCACATCCTGGTGGAGACTCTGCTCAGTTCTTGTTTTGCTTTGTGCCAGGCTGAACTGATTTCATTTTCTTGAACATATCATATTTCTATGAACTCTGGAATTTTTATCCACTATTTTCTTAATTTTGAACACTCATTTCTTCAACTTCCTTTGTTGTTCTTTCATGAATTCTTTAGATCAGCGTTTCCTTATGAAAATTTTCCTCAATAATTAAGTATGGGTTAGGTATTCTTGCTATGGGTTTTCAATAGCATCCAAGTGTTTCCTCATCAGAATTTCATTTTTTCTCCATGCTTCATTTAAAGTTATTCCATTTTAAATTATAAACTTAATGAAGGCTGGTTAGTTATCTGGGTTCTTAATTTGTAAATTCAGGGTCTAATGAAATTTCAGGCAATCCATACTTTACTTATTGAATATAAAACAATAAGAAAAATAACTTCATCTTTGGACAATGATGTTTATTATAATAGGGAATATGTATATGTCTTGCTATACTTGCTATTTAAATTAATTTAGTAATAATTGCTGTATGATATATGATAAAGTATGATATATGAATTTGAACTAAAGTCATTTGAAACTCAAAATTATGTGCCATCATAACTTGTATGATCTTGTAATTCTAAAGTTTAAATCTCACCAAAGTTGAGATGAGAAATTTGAGAAGTCATTTGATTTTTTAATTTATTTTTTATACTTAATAAATAACATGTTTCAGGTATACAACATAATTTTATATTGATACATCTATATATCTTATGAAGTGATCACTGCAATAAAAGTCTAGTAACTCACCACCTGGCTGGTGTAGCTCAGTGGATTGAGCATGGGCTGCAAACCAAAGTGTTGCAGGTTCGATTCCCAGTCAGGGTACATGCCTGGGTTGCAGGCCATGACCCCCGGCAACCGCACATTGACGTTTCTCTCTCTATCTCTATCTCTATCTCTATCTCTATCTCTATCTCTATCTCTATCTCTATCATCTCTCTCTATCTCTATCTATCTCCCTCCTTTCCCTCTCTAAAAATAAATAAATAAAATCTTTAAAAAAAAGTCTAGTAACTCTACATCACCATACATCTGATTTTGCAAGTTTGAGCTTTCTGCAAAATGTGGCTGGGTCCCTGGGAAACAAAAAGGAGTCAGGTGATTTGGTCTAAATGTTTTGTCTTCTGGGTAAACATACTAGTGATATTTGCTGGGTGGAAGAGCTTTATGCCTGAAATGCCATTTTCAGGGCATTCCTGGCAAGAAATTACCTCTGGGAAGTAGAACCTAATATCTAGAAGGCATGGCTACCTGGAGAAGGCTACCTGTGTCAGCCATGCAATTCCCTAGGGGAATAAAATGAAGATGTTTCACATTTGAAACCTCACTGAAACTCCCCTAGTTGCAATGAATTGAAAAACCTTATTTAAAGACCACGTCTCTTCTGGGCCAAAAAATATCACATCTGACACAAAAAGTTGGATCTCAAGAACTCCCATACTTTCAATGTTCTGAACCTCCTGCTGCTTCTTTTGAGCTTTTGATATTATTTTGCATGTGCAAAAGCATTGATGATTGTGTGTCTGACTTGACAGCCTGATTCTCTGGGGTAGCTTGGACTCAATACTTGTTTATACTAATTTAAGAAGTTTTCTGTTGATATTTATAATAAATTATTTAGTTTTTATCAAGGTAGCAAGAGTCATGACTCTATTTTCTCTTTCTAAATCCCTTTAGCAGAGTACTCTACCACACTTTAAATTTACCCATTTGATTATAAATTATTTGAAGGAAAGTTCTAGATCAACTTTGCATCCATTAAGAACCTTAACAATTAGTTTGTATATTTTAAGCATATTTTGATTGCATTAATAATTTTTATTCCAGAAAGCATATATATTGTTTCAGAGAAGAATGTTAAGAACAAATATGGGTAATTTATGGGTAATTGCAGAACTGAATGTTACTGATGAATAATTTCATTATGTGTTTTAATCGAATATCTGTGAATAAAGTCTTCATCTCACATCATACTTGGCCTTATAGTGTCAAAAAGTTCAGTATCCATTTATTACAAATGAACTGTGGCAACATTAGCTGTTATGGGAGTTCCTGGAAATATGGTTATTCTATCTACCTCTTAAGGAGAAAAATTGATATTTACTCCCTCAGAGGCTCTGCTGAGTGGATGCAGGAAGGGAATGGAATAGAGGGAGCAGGAACGAGTTATGAGAACAAGATGTATTGCCATGTTTGTGGAAAAGACAGATTGAACACAATGAGTCTCAGCAGATAGTGTATAAATCAGGATATTCTGACATAATATAGGAGAGGTCTTTTAATGGAACTGATTTCATAATCTTGGTGAGTCATAAAAAGTCTATTTGAAAAACTGCTACAATAATTAAACATCTGCCAAGTTTTCAGTGTCGACATTTGTTGGAGGACTGAAAACTTTCCTGAAATCTGTTTTTTTAAAGACATTTTCTCAGCTAATCACAAAGTTTTTTTTTTTTAATCAGGGTATCCTGTGTGAACCTTTTAAACAAAAAAATGTGAGCACTCTGAAAGGGAAAATGTGGTACAGTTCCTTCTTGGAATTTCAGCTCAGAGAAGTCAGGAGAGATTTCAACTCTATCAACATGCAGTTGTCATTTCAAAATAGCTGAATTGTTGAAAGTACTTTAAAAGTTCTAAAACAGTCTGTAAAATTTTGCTTTGTAACAATGAAATTCAAATTTGAATCTCTCAGAAATAACTTTTAATAAATTAGCAAGCATGGTAAAAAGAAACATATTTGTTCAATTCAACATAACCCAGAAGAAATTATGCTAAATGCATTATTAAGAAGTGTGACAATTCCATTTTTGCCATCCCATCACCCTAATTTTTTATTCACTACTTTAAAATAATAAAGAAACTGGACTTTTCTGACTTGTCCTCAAGGAATGGTCTCATGAATTAGAATCCTGCGAAGGAAATTTTTTTCTCTGCCCACTCACAAGCAATTACCATCTTATTTTAGCAGCATATTTTGATTTGTTCTTATGTGTGTGTACAACACATTCAGAGACAGTAAAAGATATGCTTACAGTAGTTCAAGAAAATTCTGTGAATTTAAGAACTTTTTTTTTTGCCTCCAACCGAAAGGCAGAAGTAAATGTGAAACTGCTGTGGTTTGGGCTACAGGTGAATCCTGATATGCTTCTTGAGCAGAGTCTAGTTGTTGAGTTCACACTCTTTTTTTTTCCCTTTAGCTTTAGTCTAAAAGAGATGTGAACTCTTTAACCCTCTCAGAATGAGACTTGGGCAGTAATTAAAATGAGTGAAGAGTGTCGGGTTATAGACAGAAGGGACAGCTCCAAGTACTATCTAGGAGTGCAATCTGCACTCAACTCCAGCTGACAGTGTTGAGCAGATCCAGTGTTGGAGAACCTCCTGTCTCAAAGGCATTCATGAATCACTACTGGCATGTGAATGCTCTCAATTTTAAATGTTGGTCTGACAAATCATAAATAGATTACTTGTGGCCCAAGAGCTGCCATTTCCTGTGTTTAATATAGGGAGTCCATATTCTATGTCTCTTTTAAGTTAAACTTAATTAATATGTTTTTTTATTTTACTCTTGTTCTATTACAGTTGTCTCAATTGCTCTCTACAGTCCTGGACCCTCCAGACCTGCTCTCACAGTCAATCCCTTCCCTGTTGTCCATGTATGTCCATGGGTCCTTTATATATGTTCCTTGAATAGACACTTCCCCTTCTCTCCCCCTCTCCTCCCCTCTGGTCACTGTCTGTCTGTTCCTTGTTTCCATGCCTCTGGATCTGTTTTTGATCATTTGTTTGTTTTATTCCTTATGTTCCTGTTATAGGAGAGATCGTATGGTGTTGTCTTCCGCTGTCTAGCTTATTTCACTTAGCATAATATTCTCCAGTTCTATCCATGCTATTGTGAGAGGTAGGAGTTCCTTCTTTCTGCCTGCTGTGTAGTATTCTGTTGTGTAAATGTACCACAGATTTTTAAAAATAATTTTATTTTAATTATTGTTCAAGTACAATTTTCTGTCTTTTACTTCTATCCCAGCCCACCCACCCAGCCCTCCATACCTCCCTCCCATTTCCACCCACCCCTAGTTTTTGACCATGTGTACTTTATACTTGTTCCTGTCAACCCTTCCCCTTTTCCCCCTGAAATTCCCCTGAAATTCCCTCCCCTCTCCCCTCTGAACACTGTCAGCCTGTTCTCTATTTCAGTGTCTTTGGTCATGTTTTGCTTGTTTCTTTGTTTTGTTGATTAGGTTCCTGTTAAAGGTGAGATCATATGGTATTCATCTTTCACTGCTTGTGTTATTTCACTTAGCATAATGCTTTCCAGTTCCATCCATGTTGTTGCAAAGGGTAAGAGTTCCTTCTTTCTTTCTGCTGCATAGAATTCCATTGTGTAAATGTACCACAGTTTTTTGATCCACTCATTTACTGATGAGCACTTAGGCTTTTTCCAGACTTGGCTGTTATAAATAACACTGTTGTGAACATAGGGGTGCATAGGTTCTTCTGAATTGGTGTTTCAGGACTCTTAGGGTATAATCCCAGCAGTGGAATTACTGGATTGAAAGATAGTCACATGTTTAGTTTTCTGTAGAAATTCCATACTGTTTTCCACAGTGGCTGCACCAGTCTGCATTCCCACCAACAGTGCACTAGGGTTCACTTTTCTCCACAATATCACCAGCACTTGTTGTTTGTTGATTTGTTTATGATGGCCATTCTGACTGGTGTGAAGTGGTATCTCACTGTGGTTTTAGTTTGCATCTCTCTGATGACTAGTGATATTGAGCATCCTTTCATATGTCTGTGGGCCCTCTGTATGTCCTCTTTGGAGAAATGTCTGTTCAGGTCCTTTTTCTATTTTTAATTGGATTGTTTGTCTTCCTGGTGTTGAGCCATATGAGTTCTTTATTTATTTTGAAGATCAAAATCTTGTCTGAGGTATCATTGGCAAACATGTTCTCCCATGTGGTTGGTTCTCTTTTCATTATGATGTTGTTTTCTTTAGTCAAACTAAAGCTTTTCAGTTTGATGTGATCCCATTTGTTTATTTTTTATTTATTTCCCTTGCCCTAGGATATATATTGGCTAAAATATTGCTCTGTGGGATATCTGAAATATTGATGCCTATGTTTTCCTCTAGGGCTTTTATGGTGCCTGACTTACATTTAAGTCTTTTATCCATCTTGGGTTTATTTCTGTGTGTGGTATAAGTTAGTGATTGTCTCATTTTTTTTGCATATAGCTGTCCAGATCTTCCAACACCATTTATTGAAGAGGCTATTTTTCTTCATTTTATGCCCCTGCCCTTTTTGTCAAATATTTGACCATAGCAACATGAATTTATTTCTGGGGTCTCTATTCTGTTCCATTGACCTATATGTGTGTTCTTATGCCAGTATCAGACTGTTTTGATTACAGTGGCCTTGTAATATAGTTTGATATGAGATATTGTGATCCTTCTTACTTTGTTCTTCTTTCTCAAGATTGCTGAGACTATTTGGAGTTGTTTTTGGTTCCATATACATTTGTGAAGTATTTGTTCTAAATCTGTGAAATATGTCATTTGTATTTTAATTGCATTGTAATTAAATTAATTTAATTGTATTTTAGTTGCATTGAATCTACAGATTACTTTGAGTAATAGGGACATTTTAATGATGTTAATTCTTCTCATACGGGAACATTGTATATGCTTCCACTTATTTGTATCTTCCTTAATTTCTTCTTTCAGTGTCTTGTAGTTTTCTGAATATAGGTCTTTTACCTCCTTAGTCAAGTTTATTCCTAGGAACTTTATTTTTCTTGTTGCTCTACAAAATGGGATTTTTTCCTAGTTTCTGTTTCTGATATTTCATTATTATTGTACAAAAATGCCTTTGATTTTTGACTTTTGACTTTGTATACCACTATTTCACCAAATTCACTTATTAGGTTGAGTATTTTTTTGGTGGAGTCTATAGGGTTTTCTATGTACATTATCATGCCATTGTAATTAATGACAGTTTTATACCCTCTTTTCCGATTTGGATGCCCTTTATTTCTTTTTCTTGCCTGATCACTGTGTTTAGAACTTTCAGTACTGTGTTGAATATAAGTGGCAAAAGTGGACACTCTTGTCTTGTTCCTGATCTTAGGGGGAAACTTTCAGTTTTTCCCCATTGAGTATGATGTTGGCTGTAGGTTTCTAATGTATGGCCTTTATTATGTTGATGTATGCTCCCTCTACTCCCACTTGGCTGACTGTTTTAATCATGAATGGGTGCTGTACTTTATAAAGTGCTTTTTAAACATCTTTTGATATGATCATGTGATTTTTGTCTTTCATTTTGTTTATGTGGTATATTACATTTGTTGATTTGTGAATATTATACCACCCTTGTATTCCTGGGATGAACCTCATTTGATCATGATGTATGATCTTTTTAAGGAATTGCTGGATCTGGATTGCCAATATTTTGTTGAGTATTTTAGCATCTATGTTCATTAGCGATATTGGTCTATACTTTTATACTGGCCACATAAAAGGTGTTTGGGAGTCTTCCCTCTTCTTGAATTTTCTGGAATAGATTGAGGGGGATAAGAGAAATTCTCCTGTGAAGCCATCTCATCCAGGGCTTTTGTGTTATGGGAGTTTTTTGATTACTGCTTCAAATTCACTGGCTGTTACCTGTCTTTCAGACTTTGTACTTCTTCATTCAGTTTTGGGAGACTATATGTTTCTAGAAATTTGTCAGTTTCATTCAAGTTTTCAAATTTCTTGGCATGTAGTTGTTCATAGTAATTTCTTATAATCCTTTGTATTTTTAAGGTATCAGTTGTAATTTCTCCTTTTTCATTTCTGATTTTATTTATTTGGGCCCTCTCTCTCTCTCTTTTTTTCTTGTGAGTCTGGTTAAAGGTTTGCTGAATTTTATATTTTCAAAAAACTAGCTTCTGGATTTAATGAGACTGAATCGTTCTTTTAGTCTCTATGCCACTTAATTCTTCTCTAATCTTGATTATTTCCTTCCTTCTACTGCTCTGGGCTTTGTTTGTTGTTTTTCTCCAGTTCTTGTAGTTGTAGGTTAGGCTGTTTATCTAAAATGTTTCTATCTTTTTTAGGTAGGTCTGTATTACTATGAACTTTCCTCTCAGGACTGCCTTTGCTGTGTCCCATAAGTTTTGGACTGCTCTGTGTTCATTTTCATTTGTTTCCAGAAGCCTTTTTACTTCTTCCTTTATCTTTTTGTAAACTCATTCATTATTTAATAGTGTGTTGTATAGTCTCAACATATTTGAGTGTTTTTGAGTTTTTCCATGAGGTTAATTTCTAGTTTCAAGCCCTTGTGATTGAGAAGATGCTTGATATGATTTTAATTGTCTTGAATTTGTAAAGGCTTGTTTTGTGTCTTACCTTGTGATCTGTTTTTGGTAATGTTCTATGTGCATTTTAGAAGAATGTATATTTTGCTCCTTTGGCATGAAAAGTTCTATATATATATATAAATATATATATTTATTTATATATTTATATATATATATTATATATATATAAATTAAGTCCATTTGATCTAGATGTTGTTCAGTGCTACAACATTGTTGATTGTTTTTTTGGACAATCTATCCATTGTTGACATTGGGGTGTTAAAATTCCCTATGATGACTGTGTTCTTTTCAATATCTTTCTTAAAGTCCTCCAAAATTTTCTTTTTATGTTTAGGTACTCCTATGTTGGGTACATATATGTTTACAAGGGTTATATATTCTTGATGGATTATTCCTCTCCGTATTATGTAGTTATCTTTCTTTGTCTTTTTTTATGGAATTTGTTTTGATATCTATTTTTTCCACTATGAGTATTACTACCCCAGCTTTTTGCCATGTGTGTTTGCCTGAAATACATTTTGCATCTGTTCACTTTAAGTCTGTGTAGATCATTTGTTCTGAGGTGGGTCTCTTGTAGACAGCATATGTACAGGTCATGTTTTCTTATCCACTCAGCTACAGTATGTCTTTTGATTGGAGCATTTAATCCATTTACATTTAACGTTATTATTGATAGGCACTTATTCATTGACCTTTTTTCCCTTTGTACCTATGTTTCTCTCTCTCTCTCTGTTTTTCTTTTTCTTAACACAATCCTTCAGCATCTCTTGCAATGCTGTTTTGGTGGAGATGTATTATTTTAGCCTTTTTTGGGGGGGTGGGGCGGTCTGGGAAGCTCCTTATTTTGCCTTCCAGTTTAAATGAGAGCCTTCCTGGGTAGAGTAGTCTTTGTTGCAGGCCTTTGCTTTTCATTACTTGGATATTTTTTTACCATTCCCTTTCAGTGTTTCTGTTGAGAAATCAGCTGATATCCCTATCTGAGCTCCCTTGTATGTTACTATCTCTTTCTCCCTTGCTGCTTTAAGACTCTCTTTGCCTTTTAATTTTGCCATTTTAATTATGATGTGTCTTGGAGTGGGCCTCTTTGGGTTCATCCTGATTGGGGGACCCTCTGTGCTTCCTGGACTTGTGTGACTTTTTCTTTCATCAAGTTAGATAAGTTTTCTGTCATATCTTTGTCAAACAGATTTTCTATCCCTGCTCCTCTTCTTCTCCTTCTGGTTCCTTGTGATATGGATATTATTATATTTTATGTTGTCCTACAATGCCCTTAAACTCTCTCCTTTTTGCACATCTGTTCATTTTATTGGTCTGTCTGGAAGTTTTTTTCTATCTTATCCTCCAGCTCACTAATTCAATGCTCTTCTTCATCTAGACTGCTTTTGATTCCTTTTACTGTATTCTTTATTTCAGATATTTTATTTTTCACTTCATCCTGACTCTTATTGATAGTTTCTATGTCCTTTTTCTTGCTGGTGTAATTCACAGTAAGTTCCTTATAGCTTCTCTAGAGTTGTTAGTATTTCTCACTGAGCTCCTTGAGCATACTTATAACCATTATTTTGAACTCAGTATCTGATAGTTTGCTTGCCTCAATTTCATTTAGCATTCTTTCTGAGTGTTCTTCCTTTCCTTTCAATTAGGGGTTGTTTCTTAGTCTCTCTATATTAGGTGACTCTTCTTGTTTGTTTCTGCATATTAAATTGATCTGCTTTGACTCCCTCTCTTCATGGTGTGACCTTCTGTGGAAGAAGGTCTGAGGGGCTCAGAGGTGCAGTCTCCTTTTTCTTCTGAGTTTGATACTATTGGAATGCCCTTTACACCCTTTATGTGGGTGCTCTGGTTATAATTGTGTTTTGGTTGTTGTTGGGTAGTTCTCTGTTGGGTCCTTCCCTCTGGCTGGAAGACTTAGTGTCTGTTCACTCAGCATGTCTTGTATGATGTTGTGCAGGTGCTGTCAGAACAAAACCAAACAGCCCAAGAAACAACCCCATACCCATAAAAATACCCCCCCCCACACACAATCACACTATCAATAACAAATGAACCAATATAAAGAGATTAAGAGATTAAGATGTAAAGATATTAAGACTATTATAAGAAAGGAAAAATGAGCATGCATGACTAACTGAAAGAAAAATGATTTTGAGAGAGTAGGGGAAGGACAAATAATAAGAGTAGGGAATAGCAACAAGGCAAAGAGAGAGAGAAAATAAATTTACCTCACAAATAATAAAGGGAGGGAAAAAGGCAGAATGGAGTAAAAGAAGGGAAGTGTATAATATTAGGTCTAAAAATTTAAAAAAATATATAATAATAAAAAGTAACCAAATTGGAGGAAAAGATCCAACACAGCAATATCAACAACAAATGAGCAAAGATTAGTATAGATGGGCTGAGGATAAGAGGGAAAAAAGGGTTGGGTGGGTGGGCTGGAATGGGAGTAGGAGGGAGAAGACTGTACTTGAACAATGATTAAAATAAAAAAAAAGAGGGAAAAAAGAAAGAGAGACATGCTTAAGAGATGCCTATAAGAAAGAGAAGTAGAAATGATTTTGAGAGGATAGAGGGAAAAAGAATACTATGAGTGAAGAGTGCAAACCTGGCTAAGACAGGGAAAAATTGAAATCTAAAATGAGAAAAAGAAAAGGCAGAAGGAAGGCAAAGTGGAGTAGGAGAGGGAAACGATAAAATGTGAGATTTGAAACTCAAAAATAGTGAATATTTAGAAAGAAAATTGAAGAAATGCAACAACAACCAGCGTGTCCAGAACCAACAAGCAAAGGTTGATAAAGGTGGAGAGAGAATAAGGATATTTAAGAATGGGAAAAAGAGCCCTGGCTGGTGTAGCTCAGTGGGTTGAGTGCAGGCTGGGAACCAAAGTGTCCCAGGTTCAATTCCCAGCCAGGGTACATTCCTGGGTTGCAGGTCAGAACCCCCAGCAACCGCATATTGATGTCTCTCTTTCTGTCTGTCTGTCTGTCTGTCTGTCTGTCTCTCTCTCTCCCTCCCTTCCCTCTCTAAAAATAAATAAATAAAATCTTTAAAAAAAAAAAGAATGGGAAAAAGAATGTGAGATGACTAATGATAAGAAAAATAGTTTTGAGAGGATAGAGGGGGAGAAATAGCAAGAGTGCAGAATGGAACAAGTCATAGAAAGAAAATAAAATTTAAAAGAAAAAATAAGAGGAGGGAAGAAGGTAAAATGGAGTAAGAGAAAGGAGGAGGAACATATGAGATTTGAAATAAGCTATAATATATAAATGCTAGTGACCTAATAGGCACAAACTTGAAGGGGAAGAAACGCATGTTAACAAGCAGTGCAGCAGAGAATATAATGCAAATCATGAAGAAGACTGCAGTGTATTTTGTCTCAGTAGAATACAGTGTTTATCACTTTCTTCTCTTTCTGGATCTGCCCCTGGTGATGTCAGATGGTGCCCCAGTCTGATCCTAGGCAGCCTGTTCAAAGTGGCAAGTGATCCACAGTCTGTGTCTGTCTCCTTTATATTTGACTGGACCCCACTGTTCTGCCCTGCCAGGTTTCCATCAGCCTTGGGCCCAGGGGTGGTTCCTTTAATGACCTGAGACGACTGCTAGTATCTTTTCCACCTGCCTCCAGAAGGGCCCTCTGGTGCTATCAGGTGGGTGGGAATTCTGGGTCATCTCTAGGAGGCACTATTCAGTCTTCAGGGAAGATGGCGGGAGTGTTTCCCTGTCCCCTGTCCCCTCACCACATGTCTTGGTCTGTTCCAAATTCTTTGCAACAATGTATGGCTTTTGGTGAATATGCTGATTCCTGTAAGGAGCCAACATGTGTAAAAGGGGCAGCTCTTTCCTGTTTGGTGCAGGCAGCAGCTCTATCTGGATGCTGAGACTGGGTAAGGCTCTAAATCCCCCCTGTTGTGCCTCCCTCTATTCTCTGCTCTACTGGGTTTAGTAGATCAAGGCCCGAAGATCAGTGTAGCTTGTAGTGTCTTATTATGGGCCCTTTCAGAGCTTTTTCTTTTTTCCCCTGTGGAGGCATGCCCAGGAGGAAGCTCCTGAGTCTGGCCTCACTGATTTGCAGAGCCTGTAATCCCTCAGATGGGGGTTGGGCTCACCTGTCTGTGAGGGGATCTGGCTGGCTGCAGCAAACCTTAGGCTTTCAGCTTTTGGCCTTCCAGCCCCCAGCATGCTACTCTCTCACAGGAGGATCCAGCTCAAATTCTCCATTCTGAACAGCACCCTTCTTGCCAGCCATAATGGGTGGGACCCACAGACCCTTAAGTGTGACCGTATCCTCCTGAGTTCTCTGTTAGTAGAGCTGCTGCACCTGTGCACATGCGCATGCAAGCCCCTGGTCCCTGCCAAGTCTGGAGTCTTGAGTCTCACCTCTGTTCCCCTTTCAAAAGAGTTTCTGCGTGGCCCACATGCTACAACACTGAGCCCAGAGGGGCCTGTTCTCCTCACACTCCCCATCCCCCCAAGTCACAGAGTCTCTCATGGTCAGGGCTGGCCCACTGTCTGCCAGAGCCTCCAACAGTTTTAGAGGTTTCTCTCTGGATCTTCCCCAGATGGTGTTGGGAAGGGCTCCACGCTAAACTATAACATGAAGCAGCGATGAGGGTGCTGTCCCCAAACCCTCCAGAGGTTTTCAGCCTCCATAGTCCTACTGTCACCACACTGTTTCTGGAGCCAGCACCTTTCTGTCTGTCTCTCTTTCTGCCACTGTGCTCCTGGATCCTGTGCTGATCTTCCGCTACCCTGGCTCTGCACCACCAAAAGTGTTGGTTTGGGCTGCAGTGGTGGCAGTTTCTCTGCTCAGTGAGCTCAGGATGCCCATTTCTGGGTGCCCTACAGGTGGATAGGCCCTTGCCCACTCCTCCACACTCCCAGGCGCTTTTGTCCGCATTCATGCTCACTCACTCAAGCTCTTCATCACTTTCCACTGGATTTTCTAGTTGAGTACTCTGTGGATAGGCTGCAAGCCTAGTCTGCATCTGGAACCAAGTGGATGGAGCTCCCAGCTACTCTGCAGTCATCTCGGATCCATATCTGAGTAGTTTTTGTGTAATTGCCTCCTTCCTGTATTTTGTTTGATCACAATGAAATTAGATAAATAAATATGTAATAAATTTCATATTTATTGTGGCCAATGTAGTGAATTATTGAGATGTTTTTGAAGTATAGTGAGAATACTATAAATTGGTTTTGAAAAGTATTAAGAAATTGCACATGGCCAAATTTGGATCTCATATATACTTTTAAAGTGCTTTCTATTTGTTATTTTGCGTGTGGATCACACTGATGGTCTGACTTTTCAGTGACTGCAGAAAGAACATTTTCTTTCAATGAATCAGCGAAAATGCTTTTCCTAGTACTGCTAATCTAGCACAGGAATATCGGGCTGTGTGTATGTGTGTATAAAAGAAGTTATGTATTTCCCTGGCTGGTGTGGCTCAGTGGATTGAGTACAAAGTGTCTCTGGTTCGATTCCCAGTCAGGGCACATGCCTGGGTTGCAGGCCACACATTGATGATTCCCTCTCTCTCTTTCTCCCTCCCTTCCCCTCTGTCTAAAAATAAATAAATTAAAAAAAGAAGTTATGTGTCTTATTTAAGATTTTGTCCCTGTCCTGAGTGAATAATAGATTGAAATATGGAATTGCCAGCTTTTGTCTCCCCCTCTCCTGCCAAATCCTAATCTTCACAGTAGAAAACTATCTGCTTTAGGAGGAAAGCTCAGTAGTCTTAATGTTTTAACACTTTTCAGAAAAATTAATATAAATTGAATTTTTAGATTTTCAAATGGCTTCAGTTTTGAGTATTTCTAGGAAATTGGTGGCATGCATGTTAATATACCCAAATGCTACTTGTAATTGAGACTAGTTGAGATGAAGACCCTCTCTTCACATAATAATTTGCATTGTTCTTTCATCAGTTTGTTTTGCTGCTGAGTCCTTGACTTATCTTCACACATTATCTGAAGAATATTGTGCTTTAACTTCACTGTTCAATTCCATGTTTCTCTGCCAAGTCTCATCGAGGTATCTGACATATAACTAGCAGCAACATAATGGTGCAGAGTAATAGCTAATGAATAATTACTGTTTCCTATTCATTCAGTTTAAAGAGCATTTCTGAAGTAAAATATGCTCTGGTTGTCAGATCATAGTAACATATTGCATAAGAAAAGGCAATGAAATGAATAGACTCATCATTAATATCAGGAAATTCATGATTTGCTCTTAAACTAAATTAATATCAGAAAATTCATGATTTGCCCACTAAACTAAATTAAGAGCTGGCTGAAGAGTTTTGATTTATTGTTTATTTGGGGGCTCTGCACTGTACAGTTCTGCAGTTACAGAATATACATATATGTATGTGAATATATATATTCACATTTTTATTTGGTATAGTGAAAAATGAAAATTGTTTATTGAAGATCCACATTTTCATTTCAGCTCAGCTTTTACTTATGTACTATCTTTCAGAGTTTGAGAAGTCATGATTGCCACAAACTTTTGCTTCCTCAGTCATGCCAGTCTTCCTTCATATGACTGACAGGAGATTCAAGTGACATAACATATATCAAATTATTTTGTAGTCTAAAAACTAGCATATAAATGTCAGGACATTTGCATTGTTGTTGTTAATTGTTATCTAATTGATTCTCTAAACATTCTGTGAGGTAATCAAAGCAGATTCATTAATTTATTCAAAAAATTATTATTAATCACTGCAGTGTTTTAGGTTCTGATCACTCAGCAGTGTTTAAGTCATACAGAGGATCCTGCTTTTCTAGGCTCCTATGCTCGTGCCAGGACTCGGTAATGTTTAGTTAACCCAGTCCTAAGTGAAGATCATTTCAGGTATCTCTACATATAATGACGAGATAAAACAGGATGATGTGTTAGTGACTACTTAAGATACAAATTAGGAACTTTCACTCTAAAGAGTGAACATTAGTAGAGATTCACTTGATAAGTGGGACCAGTTAGTTGAAGACCTGGAATAAGAACATTTTATAAAAGGAAAGTCTCTGAGTGATGGAGGCATAGAAAGAAGGCTTGTGGAACTGGACTAGTGAGCTAGAGAAAGGATGTAAGGAAATGTTAGATGTCACTTCCTCAATGAAGTCTTCCTTGCACCCCAGCTGCTAGACCTTATCAGCATCCTTGCTGTACATCTTGCTATATCCCCTATTTCTGCTGTAATATCACACTTACTTGTATGTTTAGTTGTCTGTTACTGTCATTAGACTTCACACTGGGAGAAAACCTGTGATATTTCTTTTTGCTTTTTATTTTAACCCCAGCACCCACAACAACTTAGTCCCTAGCAGATGTACAAATTATTTGATGAAATGGGAAACTTATACAGTGAAATATTGTCAAGGTCATCTAGGTTCGTCTTCCTCAGAGTACTAAATCCAGTGTTCTCTTCATTACTTCTCACTACCTTCATCAGGGGAGAGTGATCTGTGTTGTAAAGGTCTGACAGATATCTTCTGTTTTCTAATTCAATAGACCAGTGAGGATGTGATATATTAATGAAATGCTAGCTATAAAGGCAAACACTTTTTTTTCAGTTTGGATGGCATTTGTGGAGATTTTTCATAGGATGAAATAATTTAGCATTAAGAGCAGGTGCTTTTATATGTTATATAAATTAATGTGCACCGCATCCATGGGTAACTTGCAGCTTTCTGATTCCAAATGAGTACCTCAAACACTGTTCCTTGTTTTAAACGTTGGCACACGTGTCATTGCAGCCAACGTTTAAAACAAGGAACAGTGTTTGAGGTACTCATTTGGAATCAGAAAGCTGCAAGTTACCCATGAAAGTTTCAAACTGAGGTTTGATTACTTTACTAACATTATTACTTTTACCCCACTTATTTATGCTGTCCTTTGTTTTTACATAATAATATATGCTGTTATTGAACCATCATCAAAAGGTCACATGTTTTGTGTCTCTCTTTATGATTACAAATGTGTATGTAGGTGTTGATTTATTCACTTTTACTCTCCTGTGGGTTTCCTTAATTTTTAAGATGAATGTAGCAAGGTGACTGGATCCAGAGAACTTGGGAAGATTCTAGTCATAAATGCAAACAAACTTAAGTGAAAATGTACACTATCATGTTAGACTTACTAACATCAAGTTCTCATTAAAGGAAATGTGGAAGACAAACAAATTTAAAGTCTGTATGGATGGAGATGAAAATATGACTTCTATTATTCTTCAACCAAATAAGAAACAGTGTTGAGATTCTGAAAGAAATGCAGAAAGTGATATGAAACTAATTTGTTTTGAATTCTGGTTGCTACCAGGCCCTCATTTTAATGTTAATCCTTTAATAATACACTATGAAATGTAATTATATAATAAGCTTATTATTTATAATTCCTTTTTTGGTAAATGTTCTCTATAACAAATTAAATCAGAGAGATACAAAAATTAAAAAGAGAAATTTTTCTTGTTACATTAACACAAACTGTTCAATTGCAGATTGTTTTTACTTTTACATTATTTTTATTTATAGGGAATTCTTTGCTTATACAGTCAATTAGAAAAGAAAAATTGATTATGGAACTTAAGTCTTGAAATTTGGAAAACCCAGATATGGAAATCAGAGCTGTAAAATATGATGAATATTATAACTCATTAGGTTTTTGAAACTAAACACACATATACTAGCTAACATTAACTATGTATGAAATATATTTAATGAAACATTTAACTGTTATCTTTCTTAAAATTGTATTTTTCAAAGTAATTATCATAAAGTAATTATCAATTTGGTCTTTATAGTTTTTAGAAAAGTAACTTTATCTAGAAAAATTAATGTGATATTATATATACAATATAATAACAATGTAAAATTAAAATTATTTTAGATAATAAAATTACTATCAAGTAACTGATATTATGATGCAATATCAAAAGTTTTTTTAGGCATAGTGGGGCTGGGCTTTGCTTTTTAAAAAGCAAAAATACTTGCAGCCCAAACTTCTGAATCACAAATAATAAGGAACAAGGAAAGATGAAAGTACTAACCATCTTGTATTTGAGACAGAGAAATTATACAGTAAACATCAAAGAGAATAAAACACATTTATTGAAGGGGAATTTTCCAAATCATATTGCTGCTAATACTTCAAGAGACAGCCACAAAGTATTTCTTCTAATTTAAATTATAGTCAAAACTTATAATCTATTTTCTTGATGATTTTGTTTCACATTAACAACAGGGAAAGTGAAAATAGAGAGAATGGAGAATTTTTGTAACATCAAGAAAAATTTGTGCAGTAAGTGTCGACAAAGAAGATCTTTAACTTTCTTTAGTGCTGAGTGCACAGATCTTTTTGATTTTTCTATCAGAAGGCCTGGATGTTTGAAATAGTGTATCATCTATCCAGTAAACACAGCTCCTCCTCATCTTACCTAGTACATTTTTTAAATTTTATTTTTTAACTTTAAAAGTTTTCAATTACAGTTGACATATAATATTATATTAGTTTCATGTATACAACATAGTGATTAGACATTTTTATAACTTACAAAGTGATCCCCCTTATAAGTCTAGTACTCACCTGAAACTGTTACAGAACAAATGAGCGGGGGCCGGGGGGGGGGGGCCTGAGATGATATACTGTTACTGAAAGAAGCCCCCAGGTCCTTTATGTCCACCGCCAGAGGAAGGAGGTCTCTCAATGCCAGAGATTTGTGAAAAGGAAAGGAAACATTTATTTAATGCTATACAAACTTAAAGTAGGGACCTAATGTCTTCACCAAAAATCCTAAAGTCCCTTAAAGCACCCACAAACAGACACAGTCCTTCCCTCCTTCCGCCTTTGCCCAGTCCAGAGTACCATATCTCCTAAAGCTGTGGGGGTCCCTACTCTGGCAAAGGCACGTGGTCCTCTCTCCCCGGACCACAGGAGTCCCCACTCTGCCAGAGACGCGTGGTTCTCCCTCTCAGGGCTGCGGGAGCCTTCACTCTGCTAACGCTGTGTGCTTCTCCCCCTCAAATGGCTGCCGCGTCTCGGTTTAAATCCCAGCGCCAATCTTCTTCTGAAGCCCCATTTCCGGCTCCTCTCACAATTGGCTACAGCTGCCAGATTCTGGGAAGGTGTGGCCCTGCGGTGTGGAGCCAATCATCTCCAGGCTCTTCTGGATCTTATTACAGATCCCTATGTGAGGCTCCCCTCTTGGCTGCACCCTGTTACAAAACCATACATATATATATATAATGCTATTGACTGTATTTTCTGTGCTATACTTTACTGGCAATTTGCACTTGATCTCTTTTACCTTTTTCATCTAGACCTCTAACATCCCTCCCATCTGGCAGCCATCAATTTGTTTTCTGTATCTATGATTTTGTTTTTTTTTGCTTTTTCATTTTTTAAAAAATGTTACATATAAGTGAAATCATATGGTGTTTGCCTTTCTCTGGCTTATTTTACTTTGCATGATGCCCTCTATGTCCATTCACGTTGTCAAAAATGGCAAGATTTAACTATTTTTATGCCTGAGTAATATTCCATTATATATATGAACTACTTCCTCTTTATCCATTTGTCTATCAATGAACAAATTAGGTTGCTTCCTTATTTTGACTAGTGTAAAAAATGCTGCAGTGAATACAGGATTGCATATATCTTTTGGAATTAGTGGTTTGACTTTCTTTGGATAAATACTCAGATGTGGGATTTCTGGATCATATGATAGTTCTATTTTTAATTTTTAGAGAGACCTTGTAATGTTTTCCATAGTGACTGCACCAATTTGCAATCTCAGTAACAGTGCAAAAGGGTTCCCTTTCTTCACATTCTCACCAGCGCTTGTTTGTTAATTTACTGATGATAACCATTCTGACAGATGTGAGGTGATATCTCATTGTAATTAACTTACTTAATTTGCATTTTTCTGGTGATTAGTGATGCTGAGCATCTTTTCATATGTCTACTGGCCATCTATATATCCTCTTTGAAGAAATATCTATTCAGGTCTTCTGCCCATTTTTTAATCTGAATGTTTGTTTCTTTTGGTGTTAAGTTGAGTGACTTCCATATATATATATCTCCTTATCTGATGTATCATTGGTAAAGATTTTCTCCTATCCCAAATGATAAGTTGTCTTTTTGTTTTGTTGATGATTTCCTTTACTGCCCCAAAACTTTTCAGCTTGATGTAGTCCTATTTGTCTATTTTTTCTTTTGTTTCCCTTCTCTGAGGAGGTATATCAGAAAAAAAATATTACTAAGGGCCATGTCTAAGAGTTTGCTGCTTATGTTTTCTTCTAGGGGTTTTATGGTTTTAGTTTATATATTTAAGTCATTTTGAATTTATTCTTATGTAGTGTGTAGGATAATGATCCGTTTTCATTCTTTTGCATGTATCTGTCCAGTTTTCCTCACACTGTTTGTTGAAGAGACTGTCTTTGCCCCATTGTGTATTCTTCCCTCTTTTGTCACACTTAAATTAACCACATAGATGTGGGTTTACTTCTGGACTCTATATTTTATCCCATTGATCTATATGCCTGGGTTTGTGCCAATACTATTGTGTTTTGGTTACTATAATAGCCTTGTAGTATAGTTTGACATCAGGTTATGTGATACCCCAATTTTGTTCTTCTTTCTTAAGATTGCTTTGGATATTTTGGGTCTATTCTGGTTACATAAATATTTTAGGATTATCTGTTCTAGTTCTGTGAAAAATGCCATTGATATTTGGATAGGGTTTACAGTTAATTTTGTTGATTTCTTTGAGAATATGTTTATTTGTATCTTCTTCAATTTCTTTCATGAATTTTTTTTAGTTTTCTGAGTACAAGTCTTTTGCCTTCTTTGTTAAATTTATTCCTAGGTATTTTATTCTATTTGATGCAGTTGTAAGTGGGACTGTTTTCTTAATTTCTCTTTGTGATAGTTCATTATTGGTGTATAAAAATGTGACCAGTTTCTGAATATTAATGTTGTATCCTGCTACTTGACTGAATTAATTTATTAGTTCTCATAGTTTTCTGTTGGACTTTTTGGGGTTCCATATATATATATATATATGGAACAGAACACATATATACACATATAATTATGTCATCTGCAAATAATGACAGTTTTATTTCTTTTTTCTGATTTGAATGCCTTTTATTTCTTTTTTCTTATCTGATTGCTGTGGCTGAACTGCCAATACTATTTTGAATAAAGGTGGTGAAAATGGGCATCCTCATTTTATTTCTATCCTTAAGGCAAAGGCCTTCAGCTTTTCACTGTTGAGTATGATGCTAGCTGTTGGTTTTAGATGTATAGCTTTTATTATGTTGAGGTATGTTTCCTCTATCCTCACTTTGCTGAAAGTTATTATCATAAATGGATGTTAAATATTTTTAGTGTTTTTTCTAAATCTATCAATATGTTTACATGATCTTTACCCTTTATTTTGTTTACATGGTATAGCATGTTAATTTATTTTTAGATATTGAAACAATCTTGCACCTCAGGAATAAATCCCACTTAATAATGGTGTATGATCTTTTTAATGTATTGATGAATTTGGTTTGCTAATATTTTGTTGAGGATTTTTACATCAATGTTCATCAGGTATATTGGCCTATTTTTTTTAGAGCCTTTTTCTGATTTTAGAATCAGGGTGATTTTGACCTCCTAAAACAAGCTTGGGAGCCTTGTCTCCTTGTAAATTTTTTGGAATAGTTTAAGAAGGATAAGTGTTCTTCTTAATGTTTGGTAAAATTCACTTGTGAAGCCATTTGGTCCAGGGATTTTTGATTGTTGGGAGTATTTTGGTTACTGATTTGATTGTTAGTAGGTATCTGGCTGTTGCAATTCTATGTTTCTTTCTGATTCACCTTGGAAAATTTCTAGGACAATTTAGATGTGATAGATATAGAGTCATTAGTGGATCTAAGAAAGGTAATAGTCTAAGTTATTGAGCTCAGTTGTCTCAGGCCCTTTTGACTGGACCCTGGTCTCAGACTTAACAACCTTATCATTTGTTCTATTCCATCTTGTCTATTATCTTCGAATCTCTCTCTTACCTGAAACTATAGTTACAGGCCAAAGATAAACTCTCTGCTGTTATTGGACCTTCATATCTTCACTGGCTGGACAAATGAACCTAGAAGGGTTAATTTTATGAGTCAACTTGAGTTGATTAAGGGATGTCCAGGTAGTCAGTAAAGCATTATCACTGAATGTGTTTATGATGGTGTCTCCAGAAGAGGTTAGCATTTGAATCAATAGAATGAGTAAAGAAGGTTGTCCTCTCTAATGTAGGTGGGCATCAGGCCTCCACTGATGGCCAGAATAGAAAAAAAAAGATATAAAAAAGTGAATTTTCTCCCTCTACTTGAATTGGGGCACATATCTTCTTTTGCCAGGGGACATCAGCACTCTTGGATCAGACCTTTGGACTTGAATGGGAATTTATGCCATCAAGCCTTTGGACTTAGAATGAATTATATTACTTGTTTTCCTGGTCTTCAAACTTTCATACATTAGATCCTGGGACTCCTCAGACTCCATTATTGTGTGAGCCAATTACTATAATAAATCTTCATATACTTATTGATATCTTTTCTCTATACCAATATATCCTGTTGGTTTTGTTTCTCTAGAAAACCCTAACTAACACAGCACCCATATCCAGTCCTGGACTGTACACCAAAGAAGAGATGAGGCAAAGTAGCCTGATGTGTCCCAGTACAATGGCAATGGGAAACGTTCAATAACGTTCTCTCTAAAAATCAGAGTCTGAGTTTGGAGTATTTACCAGTTTCTATGGTGTAAATACTTCTACCATGTAAAAAACTCAAGATCAAAATAACACAAAATAGTAAAATGTAGCAAAGTATAACGTGGTGATATATATATATATATATATATATATATATATATATATACATATATATATATATGAATGTATAAAATATATAAATATTCAAATATATAAATATTGTAAAAATATACAAATATATAAATATTTGTTTTATTAAAAGCCACCTGGCACAATTCCTGGGAATTTAACAAACTACTCTCACAAACTGTTACAAATGGGTGTCAGCACATAAGTAGGGGAGAAGCAAAAGGTAGATATATCATCTGGGAGGTTGTTGCCTTAAACTAGGCACAGAATAATTTGAACTTGGACCATATGGTGACTGAAGTGTGGAAACAGAGGAAAGCTCAGGAGATGATGCAGGAGAGGATCAGAAAACCACTCAAAGGAAGGCAGGTCTCTTTGAAAGGAAGTAGCACATTTTAAGAGATATAATAAAAAACAAGAAGAGCTCTGGAATTAGGAGTAATGTTGGAAAGTCCAGACTGGTTTGGATCAAATTGCTGTTAAATTTCCAAGAATTTTGGCAGAAGTATAACATAAAATTGAAGACACTGGTTTAAGGAGCTGAGTCTAGGCTAACTGTTTAACCATTTTGGGAGTCAAGGCTGTGAGAAGGGCATTGGTGAATGTAGACCAGTTTTTCAGAATAATATATATATTATTTATATATATATAAAATATATATTAAATATATATATTAATATATATATTTATATATATATAAATGGAGGACAGATCTGAATTTATTTTAAGAAAAAAAGGAAGAAATCAGTGCAGGAATTAATGTTAAGGTATCACTCTAGTAGGGTGGCACAATTTACTGTGTACTAAATCTAATTTTTTAAAAGATTTTATTTATTTTTAGAGAGGGGAAGGGAGGGAGAAAGAAAGAGAGGGAAATATCAATATGTGGTTGTCTCTCATGTGCCCCCTACTGGGGACCTGGCCTATAACCCAGGCATGTGCCCTGACTGGGAATCAAACTGACAGGCCGTCACTCAATCCACTGAGCTATGCCAGCCAGAGCTAAATCTAATTTTTTAAATTAAGAAATCAGAAGATAAAAATCATTGCTAAGGTGAGGTCTTTCAAATGTGATGTTGTTTCCTTTGAAAATGTGATAATTAACTGGACCTTATTAAAAAGGACAAGACTAACGCCCAGGGAAATTGGAGAAACTGGCCTGGTGAGCATAGTTTTTTTCCTTTTCTTTTTTCTTTATACTTTAAAACTATCTCTTTAGGCTCATCATGTAAAAGTGGGCTCAATTAAATTTATTAGCTGTTAATTTATAATCTGTTCAGTATCACATCTTTTCTTTCTTAAGAGAGCCCTGATATTTTACCTAGTTTTGAGATTTAAGAGAATTAAAATGGAACTCAGAGCTACAGAGTCATTTATTGGCCAGCACTTCAACAACAAAACATTACCTAATTTTTGAGGAGCCCCGGAGGCCTGGTGCTGTGAGGTCATCTGTCTTCTTTCAAAGACTGATGCATCACATCTTCTATGACTGAATGAAAATGTGACAGCAGGAAGGTTGTAAATTTACAGGTCAAAAGAAGCTCAGTGGTGTAAATTACATTACTTTGAAGTCTACATCTATTGCTGATCCCTTTGGAAAATTAATTTTACTCAACAAATCCTTTCCATCATACAAATATTATTTTCAAAGAAAATTTGGCATGGCTTCAGAAAATAGAAATATCTGTAGGAAAATGTGACAGGGAAAATAATAACTGTATTCTAACTCTGTCTTTGATGGGTATAAGTTTCTTTAGGGACCACTGAATAATCCATAATCAAATGAGTTTATCATTTCTGCCCACTATGAATAGGGGAGTGTGGTACAGACCAAGGGACTGTACACACTGAGAGATTCTATTAGAATGATATAAAGGATTGGTTATTTAGCAATTCATGTCCAGAAATTATGATTGAGATATTTGTATAGACCCAGATTCTATCTTTTTTCTCCTTTCTTCATGCATTGATTTTTATTTAAAAGTGGTGGGATGCAGTACTAATTGATGCATATCTTTGTGGTGAGCATGTTAAAAAGGAAGGGCAGTTAGCTACATATTGGTTTTTGATGTGGAAAGGGAGAGGTAGAAGAGTTTGGAGGCTGGCTGTATTCTCAAAAGTCGCTATTGGTAGTTCTTACAGGTTTCAGGGAGGTACATAGCAGGGACATGGTGCAGGTTAGGGAATATGGTAGGCAGCTTCTAAGATGTGTCTCAATGATGCCAACTTCCTGACCTTCATGTTCATATATAATTCTCTCTTCCTGACTGCGGCCTGGACCTAGCAACTTGCTTTTGATGAATAGAGTATGACAAAACATTGATATATCACTTTAGACACTGAGTTACAAAGTGATACTGCCTTCTGTTCTATTCATCCTTTTTTATTCTCTAACTTGCTTTCTCTGACCATTGCCAGATGCCCTGTATGAGCTACCCTATGAAGAGGTCCATATGACAAGAAACTGTGGGTGAACTTTCAAAAACATAAGAATGAGCTAGATCCTCTCCTAATTAAGCCTTAAGATGATTGCAGCCATGATTGGCACCTGTACTGTAGCCTGTGTAAGACCCTGAGTCAAAGCACCCACCTAAATTGTACCCAGATACTGTACCCATAAAAAAACTAAGAATGTTAACTTTTTAAAGCCACTAAACTTTGATAAAATTTGTTGCAGGCAATAGATTGTGAATAATGAGATGATCCTCTTTGTGTTTATCCCATAATACTGGATGTTTATCACAAATAAACATCCAGTAATAATATGCAGATCCATATTAAGTCCATAAGAATGACTGTATCAATCAGGGGCAAGGTGGGAAATACATGGCACCTCATAGAGTTTAACTAAGAATGGTTTAATGGACAATTTACAGAGGGGCAGGAAATGTTTTTTATTATGGCAAAAAAAAGATGGTGAAACACTAAAGACTAGCTTAAGTATGTAGCTGTCAACATCTGTAGCCTGAAGGATTCAGAAGTAGAAACAGTTTTGTTTTGCTTTTTGGGTGCAGAGAGAGACGGGAGCCTTGGAAAACTGGCCACCATCCAAGAGCTCTAGCTTTGGAATAAAACTGCCTCTCGAGCAAAATCATGGCTGGGAGAGAGTGGGAGAGGTAATCATTACATTGACCTCCATATTCCTACCTTTACATCTTCTTTCTCCAATTCCCATTGGTTAAACCCAACCAGAAGTCAGAAGGCAAGGAAACCTGGGGGATACAACTCTGAGATCAGTCTCTCAGGGCACAGTCCACGACAGAGAAATGATGGGTTGTGGATCTCTAGGCACGTGAAGGAAGACTAACCAGTACAAGAGGTATTCAAATATGGAGACTGTGCAACCTAACAATAGGAAGTTGGTGGTGGTGAAGAGGGTTTGGAGTGTATTGGGGGAAAGTTGGATGTTACCTTTCAGCAAAACATAATGGCTTCTGCATCCTGGGAACAAACTGCTTCTAGTTTTATCCTTTTTTTGCATTTGGTATTCCATATTACGAAGTATGGCAATGAAAACTGAGCAATCTGAGACCACTTCTAGATCTGGCCTACAGAAACCTTACATGCAGTTTGTTTCATGCTGTTTTCTACTTTTTATTATGTTGGATGGTACTCCTGAGAGAATACTTTGAAATTCAGCTCTCAATTATTTTCGATTGTTCCTGGAAGGATAGGTCCCTCAATGAGTATGTGGAGCAGAGCTTGCCATTAACCAGAAACAACTCAGAATTGTTATGAAAGCATGCAATATATGTTTTTTAAAGGCATTATATTGTTGGGGGGGGAATTTTTCCTTCTTTCATCCTAGCCTATCTTTATTAAGACAAGAAGAGTGAAGCAACAGTACCTTAATAGGGCTTTCTATTCTATACAGGTAATAGCTGGCTACTTTGTGTCCAGGTAAACATGTCATTATACATAAATTTGCTTAATATTAGCTAAGATGGATTAAGATTCTCAAGATCCAGTAAAGACCCTTCAGTTTAAAACGACTAAACATATTACAAAATTCATATTATGGCTGATTGTATTTTCCTAAAATTGCTAAAACATTATAAACAATCCCACATGCTTTTCTTAAAATTTGTCTTAATACTTCTCCCATGACCATGGACAGTCTATGATATTCCCTCTTCTGAAATCTGGATATCTTATGACTACCAAACAAGTGATATGTTTTCCAATGCTAGGTTATAAAGGATAATACAGTTCTTTTGGGACATTCATTCTTGAGATGCAGCCTCCATGCTGTGAAGAAGCAAGCTGAGAGGGCTACTCAGCTGTAAATATGCACAATATCTTATAGAAAAGAAAGACTCAGAAGGCAAAGCCCAGACCCAATAAGGTGGGATAAAGCCTAGAGGGAAGAGACAAGAGCCATGGAAAACTAGGCAGTTGGACCTAGTTTAATGAAGAGACATGCTAGATTTCAAAATTGCTATGGAGCAATACTTACAATGTGTTTCTTGTTTTTGCCCCTTTTAAATAGGAGCGTCTATAGCTTTAGCCTAAGAATAGCTCACCATTGTATATTGGGTGTGTATAGGGCAAATAACTTTAGTTCACAGGTTTTCAGATTGAAGTAAATGATACTGAAAAACCTTTGTCCAGGTAATTACATTTGAAGAGACATACCTGCACTTGGGCCTGATTTAGATACTAAGTTTCTGCCTTGAGACTTACAGTATAATTGGATTAGACCTGCAGATTTGGGAGGGGGTCAAGAGTACATTTTCCTGTGAATATTTGGATTTTAGGGGGCAGAGGGCAGATAGAGGGAAATTACATTTCTCAAAAATAATTTCAAATGCATTTCCTTCTCATGTGCTCTTATTACAGTGTGTCCTTAAGATTCTTCACACTGAGAAATAGGGGAATTTATGTTCTTTCCCCCTTGAATCTGGGTGCATTTGTAATTGTGGCAGAAGTCTTATATATGTCACTTATGAGTTGAAGTTATTAAAGGCAGAGAAGTTTCTTCCTAGTTTTCTTGTAATTAATGATCTTAGGACTCAAACAGAATTGCTCTAGATAAGACTGGAAACTGCTGCCTGCTTTTCCTATCAGATATATGAGTTAATGAGCCTTCAGATGGTTTCATCTCCAGGGCTTGTTGTTATCAAGAGCCTTTGAATTTATCTAGCTAAAACATTAGAATTGTGGTCAAAATGAAAGAGAGAAAGGAAGAAGGAAGGAAAGCAGGCAGGCAGAAATAAAGAAACCTGTCCAGGCTCTGCCCTTTCTGAATGCCTGACCAACAGAATATATGAACAGAATAAAATGATTGTTTACACCATTAAAATTGGGTAGGTTTGTTTTGCAGCTCTAGTAACAGGAATGCTCTGTTTCCATTCATAGTTCAATGGCCCATTTCTATAATTAATGATTTCCAAGGGATCCGAAAGTAAAGACCTTAAAAATTTCAACAACTTCACAATCCTTTGGTTATTCTCTAGTCATTTGTCTTGTAGTTTTATAACTAACCTATTAGTCATCACTGGATGACCAATTACAAAGAACATAATCTTAATTTCTCTTATCACTTCATCAATCAGTTTGGTATGACTGCTTGACAGCTAAGAGCATATTCACTTTGAATTTGCAAAAAATGTAGCATAGCCTTGATGAACTCTATGACTTCGGGCTTTAAGGACAGCACCCATATACCTATACATTATTCATCATATCTATCTATTATCTATCTATCTAATCTACTGACTTTGTTAAGAAATGAAAGACACATAGATGAACACTTGGAGTAAAAGAAAAAACAAAACTGTTGAGGAACCAGTAGGCCTGCATTTAATCTGCTGCTCTACCTTGAAAATGTTTAAGGGTACACAGAAATACTATGAAGATATACAACCATTACATGGGGGTGGTAAATTATACATCCTTTTAACCACTGTCCCAAACTTCAGGTTTGTTGTATAACATTCTGAGTAAATAAAACTAGGATTTACCCCAAACAATAAAATCAATTTATGATAATAAATTGATAATGTTGTGTTCTCTCCAAGAACCTGCAAAAAGGCTCTTCCTAAACAAAGCTCACTAAGATAATGTAGCTCTGTCAGCACAGCAATGCTAATAAAGGAGGGCAAGAGGAGCCGTGAACTCTACGTGACTGGGTTATTGACTGTTGTCCCAGAATAGAAGTAACATTTTTGTAACTCTCAGAAATGTGATATAATTGTGCATTAAATCAGCTATGTAAATTATGAGTCATATCTCATTTTTCTGCTTGTTCTGTGACAGTGTAAAAATCTTTTTCTTTAGGTTGTAAATAAAAATAAAGAATGGTGAATACCATTTCACGAAGAGACATTCACTATTGTATCAGTCAGTGTTCTCCTGTGACCTGAACAGTAATTTATGATTTGTATTTTCTCTTTTTGTAGAATATAAACCTCCTTTTCCTGCCTTAAGGTTGCCCTCTATTGGTTAGGACAACTTGGAATTTTCTTGTTTTGCTGTGGGCTCCATGCATTTCTAGAGGATGGTGATATATGGGAAAAAGCCTAGTCAGATAATATTGTCTAAAGGACAAACTAAAGTTGCTAGCTTAAAACCTGCATCTGAATATGGCTTACCAATTATAATTCTCTGGACAAAGGCATAGGCTTTAGTTTGTTCACAGTGTAGGTAGGTAATCAGATGTAAGAAGCTCAGTTCTGTTTGCTGCACTGAGGTTCAGACTTTCCCCTCCAAATTTAGTCAATGTGCAGTGACTGAACATAATAGGCCATGCCTCATTTCATCTTCTTCTCTAGTGGGATATTCTGCTTGAATTGAAGCTGATTTAACATACAATATTTAGAAGGGCTGTTGAAATTGTACACGAGGGATCTGTTTGCAGGAATGCTGAGGGAACCTTCCAGGGAAGTATGTCATGCTCAAGAAAAACAAAGTCAAGGTGCCCGAGCTTGGTCAGGACACAGAGAGGAGCTGATATTGAATATATTATCAGCGGTGACTCTTTCAATTTCAAGTACCAGAAACTAATTTCTAAATAGCCTTCTTCATCTCTCAGCAAGACTCAGTTGTGTGCTGTAACCGACTGGTCCTCGCACTTGAAAGGTAATTGTTAAACTTTTGGGAATTCAGTGAGCTTGTTGCTAAACCATTGGTAGCTTGAAATTGTCCAGGGTGGAAGGTTTTATACAAAAAAAAATTGGCAAACATACAAATGTTCCTCTCCTCCTCCCCTAGCAGGTTGTTAAATATTTACTGGAGTACCACTGACTAGACTTGATTCCTAAGAGGGCTTCCTGTATCCATCTTTGAACTCCTTCCACCACTTAATTTATTACTACAGCAGTAGTCTTCATGATGACTTTAAAAAAATTAGATTATGTCTGTTCACTGCTTAAAACTATCAAATGACTTCCCATTATACTTTTGTAGTACATTGCACTGTGTCAGCTGATTTGGAA
The DNA here is from genome assembly GCF_004126475.2 of Phyllostomus discolor. Lineage (NCBI taxonomy): Eukaryota > Metazoa > Chordata > Mammalia > Chiroptera > Phyllostomidae > Phyllostomus > Phyllostomus discolor. The sequence continues at coordinate 138,001,348 of NC_040904.2, read as the reverse complement.
CTTTGTCTCTTAGAATTCCTTTCCCTATATCATTCTGGGCTAGCACTGGTCACAAGAAAAATTTGTTTTAATTTGGAAGGTAAAGCAGCACCTATATTTAAGCTTTGTAGGTCAATACAGACAGGCGCTGTTGCCATAGCCTCTTAGGTTGCCCTTAGTGTTTCCAGCTCATCCTTGTTCTTCTGCATTAGTTCCAACTTGTCCTTCTACAGCCCTACTTTATGTCCATCTTTTTTGCTCAAATGCCTTGTCTGATGACCTCAAGCCCAGAGCCAGACAAAGAAGCAAAAGTTAGGCAAACTGTTTTACCTACACCCACAATTGTGTTTAGGTTTCTTTTTCTATACCATTTCCACTGGTTCTGCATCTCTGATTGAACCATAACTGATGTAACAGAATGAAAAAAAAAACAAACTTATATTTCTAGCTTATACACTGTAGTTGAACATGTCTCTGCATCCATCTCTGGCCTTGTGACGGATCACTGTCTCCCTTGCTCCCTGCTGTTGCCACATGCCTTCTTTCTGTTCTTAGAACATAACAATTATTACCACTTTAGGGCTTTGTTATAGCTTCTCTCTTCGCCTGTTTGGGCTGATTGCTTCTTCACTTGAGTATTCAGTTCAGATGTCATCTTCCAGGAGAGGTTTTACCCAAACACCCAATTTATAGTCTAAGTTGAAGCTACTATAATTTTTTGCAAAGTCCTAGTTACCCTCTGATATTTTTCTATTATTTATTTGATTATTATCTTTCTTCTCCAAGCAGAAACTAAATGCCTCAGGAACAAAAATCTTTCTGGCCTGGTCAGTAGTAGATGCTCACTAATTATCTGTTCAATGCATATGAATAACTCCTTTATTGTTGTTTTACACATTATGGAAAACAGAGTACAGGTAATTTTTGAACAGAATTCTTTTTGGGAAAGCACATTTCTTAGTGAAACTGACTTAATGATTGCTGTGGGTGAAGAGAATAAAGAGAGAGATGGATTAAGAAAGGTGAGAAAAAAACTAAAATAATGTTATGAGATTCCTATCCATGTCTTCATTAAAGATTAACTCACTAAAATTGATTGAAGACAATATTTTCTCTTACTTGAAAGTAAATTCAGTTTTATATCCATGTTAGCTAAAAAGCAAAATGAAATTTAGAGGTTTTAGAGCCCAGAATCAGAAGGAATCAGAGGACCTAAGCTTCTGGGTATTAAACATTTTCTATAACAGTTTATAGAATTAAAGTGGTGCAGCACTTGGAATATTGAGGGAATCTTGGTTAACTCTCCTGTGGCAGAGAGACTCTGAATAATATCTACATCTCTGTAGTCAAGAAGGAACTTTAAAGGCTTAGTAGTTAGAGTGTTGTCTTTAGATGCAAATTTGGATCCATATTTTTCTCTAACACTTACTGATTCTGTGACCTTAACTATTAGGTGATTTATACTTTCTATGCCTTCATTTCCCCATCTGGACTTTAGAACTAGTGACTGTTCCTAACTCATAGGTTAAATGTGATGATTAAATAAATAAAATACATCTTTAAAGTACTTAGAATAGTGTCTAACACATAATAGTCAATCATTGGAGTTATTTTAATCTATATTAACATGAATGTCCTGTTCTTGAAGTTGGATATTCTGTGTCACATGTATGTGCTCTTCATACTCCACCCTTTCCTGTTTCTATCATAGCCAGGCAACTGGTTATTAAATTATATGTTTTAAAGTCAACTTTACTGGCATTCATAAAGTCAACTTTACTGGCATTCATGTAGTGATTACTACATCATAGTTTGTAAGTAATTATGTCAATAAATTATTTTCACACATGTCATGAAAAGACATTCTGTGCATTTGATCAAATTATATGCTACAGATTTTGTACCATAAAAATTCCTTTACTGGCATGATTTAGACAACAACTCTTTCAAAATTTTAAACATTTTAATTACTAATTACTATCATTTTTTAAAAGGACTGATGATAATACCTGTATGTGATATGAAATTCAGAAGATATAAAAGTTCTTACAGTGAAAGATCAGCTAGCTCTCTTCCCATACTGGCTCCCCACGTCTTAATATCTTTCTTCCGACTCTGTACCCATAGTTATCTTCTGGAAATAATTTGTGCCTCACAGGAACAGGCAGATAATGACTGCAAGACACAAGCTTTTTGCTTCCCTGACTCAAATAATGATCAGTTGATTTTAGAAATTCAACCATGTGGTCACAGACCCCTCAAAACTCCTCTGAAAGAGGAATAATCAGGCAAAGGCATCAGGGGTCCTCTTGCTCTACTCTAAATACAGGGAAAATTTAAAAACCAAAAATATCAACAAAAAAACTATTTCATATTAGAGCTAGCTGCTTTCTATGTGAACTTTCCAAATAAATGATCAAGAAAAATTTCTATCAGTTCTATCAGTAAGGAAATAAAACACCAGAGGTTTATTCATTTAGAAAATTGATAATTTGCATTGTTATTAAACCGTTTCCATGTAATATAATTATGATATGTAAAATGGAAATATTATAAAGAATAAATTAAAAATACAAGCTAATTACAATGTGCTAAATCAAATTTTTGGGTGGGAGTTTGTATATATGGTGGTAAGGGTAACTTGATTACACTATGTGAATTGTATTTTATATAAACTTTTTTATTTAATGTATTTTTATTAAAAATTATTCATCTAAATAAGAACTTTTAATTTCTCCTTTTTCCTAAATAAAAAAGAATTGCATGCTCATTATAAGTTTTTGAATGTACTGAAAGATATTACTGGCTATCTCATTATCTACTTGCTGCCATTAATTTTTCTTTACTTCATATATATGTAATATATTATAAATAACATAGAAATACATATACATTAAAAGTAAAAGCATTCTGTTTATGTTTCATTTCTTGCTTTTTGCCATTTAACATTCTGAGTGTGTAAATATGTATGTACCAGAAATATAAATGAGTGATTCACACACATGCACATACTCCTGCTACAAATTTTTTAAAACACCATTTTAATAACTGTATTTATCTAAAATACTGGCTCACTTGATGCTTAAGCTTTTAGAGCTTGGCTTTTGGGGTCTAGTACATCTGGATTCATACTGTGGCTCTACAATGACTAACTGTATGATTTTTAGCACGTTATCTAATCCCTGGAGATAATAACAGTTCACCTTTATTGAATGTTTGTTATTTGTCTCTTTTACTGCTTCACAAGTATAAAATCAGTTTTCTCTCTTGACAAGGGAAGAATCTGAGGCACAGAGGAGTTAGTGACTGCTTGAAGATATAAAGTTATGAAATGGTGAAACCAGAGTCCCAGTAGTGACAGTTGGCCTCCACACCTTGTGTTCCTGACAATGGCACTAAACTGCCTTATAGTATTTTAAAAAATGTAATTGTTTAAACTTTTTTTTATTGATTTTAGAGAGAGAGGAAGAGGGGGAGAGAGAAAAAGAGAGAGAGAGAGAAAAGAAATATCAACTTGTTGTTCTGTTTACTTGTGCATTCACTGGTTGATTCTTGTACATGACCCTGACCAGGGATCAAACCTGAAACCTTGGGGCATCAGGATGATGCTCTAACCTACTGAGCTATTTGGCCACAACATGCCTTATAGTATTAAAATAGCATAACTCTCAGAGTGAATATTAGAATTTTAAATGTGATGATGTACAGGGTAAGCATACCCTGGATAATACTTAATCAATAGTTTGCTTCTTTTTAAGAAAGCTTAATTGTGGTAAAGTACACATAAAATTTATCATTTTAAGTGTACAATTTAGTGATATTAAGCACAGTCACATAGTGTGTCATCATCACTACCATCCATCTCCAGAACTCTTTTATTTTGCAAAACTTAAACTCTGTACATATTTAATAATAATTGCCCTTTCCCCCTCTCCCCAGCCCCTGGCAACTCCTGTCATACTTTTTCTCTGTATGAATTTGACTCTTCTAGCTACCTCATATAAGAATCATAAAGTGTTTGTCTTTTTATGACAGGCTTATTTCATTTAGCATAATGTCCTCAAGATTCATCCACATTGTAGCATGTGTTGCTACAATTCCTCCCTTTTTAAGGATAAATGATATTCCATTTTATGTATATAGTGTATTTTTAAAAATCCACTCATCCACTGAAGGACACTGGGTTGTTTCCTTCTTTTGGATATTGGGAATAATGCTGTTGGGAATGGTTGTACAAGTATGTCTTTGAGACCTAAAATGGCCATATCATATGGTTTTTTAATTTAATTTAATTTAATTTATTTTATTTTTTAATTTTAATTGATTCCAGAGAGAGAGGGAAGAATAGAGAGAGAGAAAGAGAAACATTGATGTGAGAGAAACTTTGATAGGTTGCTTCCCACACATGCCACAACCAAGGACCAAATGTCAGCCTAAGTATGTGCCCTGACTAGCAATCAAACCTGCAACATTTTGATGCATGGAAGAATGTTCCAACCAACTGAGCCACACTGGCCAGGCAGTAATTTTATTTTTAATTTTTAGAGGAACTACCATACTGTTTTTTTATAGGGGAGGTGGGTAGTATTTTTACATTCCCATCAGCAATGCACAGTCATTCTGATTTCTTGATATAATTTCCAATATTTATTATTTTTTTTGGATTTTTTTATAGTAGCTATCCTAATGGGTATAAGGTAGTATCTTATTGTGATTTTTATTTGCATTTTCCTATTGATTAATGATGTTGAACATCATTTCATGTGCTTATTTGCCATTTGTATATAATCTTTGGAGAAATGACTATTCAAGTCCTTTACCCTTTTTTAAATTTGCTTCTTTATTTAGACTGTTGTTTTTAAGTTGCAGTTCTTTATATATAAGCTGGGTATTAACCCTTGTCACATATATGATTTCTAAATATGTCATATATATCAAATATATCAAATATATACATTTGGAAATCATATATATGATATGATTTCCTACTTCATTCTATTAACTATCTTTAAAGTACAGAAGTTTTAAATTTTGATGTAATTCAATTATTTATTTATTTTTTGTTACCTATGCTTTTGGTGTTACAGCTAAGAAATTATTGCCAAATTGATGTAATGAGGCTTTCCCCCTATGTTTTCTTTTAAGAGATTTATAATTTTAGACCTTACATTTTGGTCTTCAATACACTTTGAGTTAATTGTGTTTTTTCATGTGGATGTCCAGTTTTCCTACTATCATTTGAAAAACTGTCCTTTGTTTATTGAGTAGTCCTTTCACTATTGTTAAAAATCTTTTGACCATATATGCAACAGTTTGTTTCTGGACTCTCTGTTTTGTTCCATGGGTCTGAATATCTGTCTTTATGCCAGTGTCTCACTGTTGTGATGACTGTACCTTTGTAGTAAGTTTTGAAATCAGGAAGTGTGAGACCTCCAAATTTTTTCTTCATTTTCAAGATTGTTTTGACTATTTGGATCATGTTTAATTACATACAAATTTTAAGATGGATTTTTCTAGTCTGCTAAAAATGCCACTGGAGTTTTGACGGGAGTTGCATTAAGTCTGTAGATTGCTTCAGGCAGTATGAACATCTAGAACATTAAGTCTTCTAATCCACAAACATGTATAACTTTCCATTTATTTGTATCTTCTTTAAATTCTTTCAGTAGCATTATGTAGTTTCAATGTATGAATCTTTTATCTCCTTGATTAATTTTATTCATGACTATTTTATTATTTGTGATGCTATTATAAATTCATCTTAATTTCCTTTTCAGACGGTTTATTATTAGTATATAGAAATGAAATTAATTTTTTGTATGTTCATAGATACAGAGAATATTTTGATAGTTGCCAGATGATAGGGGAGTTGAGGGCATGGGTGAAAAACCCAAAAGGATTAAGAAATATAGATTGGGGACTTCCAGTTAAGATGGAGGCAGAGGTAGACAATGCTTCTCCTCCTCATATGACCATGAAAAAGAATTACAACTAAATTTCAAAACAAATAAAGTCCAGAACTATCAGAAACTCAAACTATATGAAAGTCTGACAACCAAGAATTCTTCGAAGCCACATTCATCCAGATGAGTAGGAGGGGCAGAGATACAGAGATGGGGTAAAGAGGTGAGGGGTCATGGTATGGTGCAGAGAGGTGGCAGTAGCAGTGGAATGGGCTCAGGAAGTCCTACATTCATGTGTGGTGTATAAAATTTGGGAGGGATACCTTGGAAGAGAGTGATCCCAGCCCCAGGCCAGACTGCACAGCTCAGGGTTCCAGCACTGGAAAGATAAATCCCCATAAATTCTGGCTGTAAAAACCAGTGGGGGTTGTGGCAGCAGAAGAAACTGACAGATTTTCAGAAAACATTGCTTAAAGAGCCTGCATGGTCTTAAAACATATGCAAACCTACCCACTCTGGCATTCAATACCAGGATAACAGATGGAAAAGTGCCAGTCATATAAGGAGAGTGGGTGGTATAACTGGAATAAGGCAACTGCTGGGAAAACCCCCAGAAACCAGGAAATGGCACAGTCCCCTCTCTGAATCCTCCCTCCACACAGACCCACAAAGCACTGTAGCAGGTTGTCCCACCCTGACAATTTCCTAAGGCTCCACCCAACACAATTTATAGGTGCCTTTCACCGGAAGTCAAAGCAGCTTTTCCTAATACACAGAAACAAACACAGGGAGGTTGCCAAATTGAGGAGATAAAGAAATATGGCCCAATGAAAGAACAGAACAATACCCCAGAAAAAGAACTAAATGAAACAGAGATAGCCAACCCATCAGATGCAGAGTTCAAAACACTGTTGATCAGGATGCTCAAAAAACTTACTGAGTATGACAATAACATAAAGGAAGAAATGAAGTTTACAATAAGTGAAATAAAGAAAAATCTACAGGGAACCAACAGTGAAGGGAAGGGAACCAGGATTCAAATCAATAATTTGGAACAGAAAGAAGGAATAAACATTCAACCAGAACAGAATGAAGAAACAAGAATTCAAAGAAATGAGGACAGTATAAGAAGACTCTGGGACATATCCAAATGTGCCAACATCCAAAGCATAGGGATGCGAGAAGGAGAAGAGGAAGAGCAAGAAATTGAAAATTTATTTGAAAATAATAATGAAAGATAACTTCCCTAAATTGGTGAAGGAAATAGACATACAAGCCCAGGAAGCACAGAGAGTCCCAAACAAGTTGGACCCAAAGAGGACCACACCAAGACACATCATAATTAAAGTGCCAAAGGTTAAAGAGAGAATCTTAAAAGCAGCAAGAGAAAAACAGTGTTACCTGCAAAGGAGTTCCCATAAGACTATCAACTGATTTCTCAAAAGAAACTCTGCAGGCCAGAGGGACTGGCAAGAAGTATTCAAAGTGATGAAAAACAAGGACCTACAACCTAGATGACTTTATCCAAAAAGCTATCATTTAGAATGGAAGGATAGATAAACTGCTTTCCAGATAAGGCAAAGATAAAGAAGTTCACCATCACCAAGCCACTATTGCATGAAATGTTAAAGAGATGTATTTAAGAATAAAAAGAAGATCAAAACCTTGAACATTAAAAAGGCAACACATTCACAGCTATCAGCAACAGAATCTAAAACAAAACAAAACAAAACAAAAACAAACACCTAAGCAAACAACCAGAGCAGGAACAGAATCATAGGTTTGAAGATCTTATGGAGGGTTATTAGCTGGGAGGGGGAAGAGCGAAAACCAGGAGGAAAGGTGCAGGGATTGAAAAGCATAAGTGGTAGGTACAAAATAGGCAGGGGGATGTTAAGACTAGTATAGGAAATGGAGAGGCCCAAGAACTTATATGCACAACCCATGGACGTTAACTAATGGGGTTACCGTGGGGAGGGAGACAAAGGGGAAAACATGGGACAACTCTAACAACATAATAAATAAAGTATACTAAAAGAAGAAATACAGATTGGTAGTTACAGAATAGTCATGGGTATGTAAATGGTCATTGGTAGTTACAAAATAGTCAATAGTATGTAAAGTACAGCATAGGAAATATACTCAGTAATATTGTAATAACTAAGTATGCTATCAAATGGGTACTAGAATTGTCAGGGTGATCACTTTGTAATTATATAAATGTCTAATCCCTGGTTATATACCTGAAACTAATATAACATTGTATTTCAACTGTAAATGAAAAATGAAAATATTTGAAAAATAAAACTAATGAAAAAAGTTGAATAAAACTTGTTTTGTATATTGAGTTTATATCTTGCAGCTTTGCTGAATTTATTTATTATTATTTCACAACTTTTAATTATTTTTATGTACAACCAAAATTTATTTAATAATATTTCTAATTTTTAAATAAATATTTCTAAAATAAAACTTTTGCTATTGTAAATAATGTTAAAATGAACATCATTGTAAATATATATCTCACTGCATCTTTTGGACACATTCCTAGAGGTGAAATTATTTGAGCACATGGTCTGAACATTTTTATGACTGTTTGTAACTCCTGCCAAATTTTTTAGAGTGGTTTGTTAAAAGATAATTTTCAGAAAAAGCTAAAATCACAACTTTCACACATTCACATAAGACGAACATAAGATGAACTCATGTTAAACATAAGATGAACTCATGTTAAATAATTTTGTTTATCAGAAATGAGGGAAGTAGGCAGATGTTATAACCATTTCAAAGGAAACATCAATAGCACACGTTTATAAGGAGTAAAGGAATGCTTAGATGAATAGCAAATGGAGACAAAACTGGTTTTTCCACAAAGCAGGGTAAGCCAGTTAAACTCAATGGTAGACTGGATAGCATTTATAAATCTTAATTAGTTATCTACAATGTACAAAGAGTTACAAAATAATTTCAAGACAATAAACAATGATAGAATATGATAATCCAGAAGAACGTGCTATAAAGGATAGAGTTTTCCACTGACAGGCAAACAATCTTTCCTATAGGTTATACCAATTTATATTCTTTTGAATTAAAGTATAATTGGTATACAATATTATATTAATTTCAGGTGTTCAACATAGGGACTTATGTGGAAAACACTGCAATAATTAATAAATAATACAATAATTTATAAATAACACGAGTAAACTCTGTGTTTCACATACAACTGTAATCCTCCTTTGACCCTCCCTGTGTATTTTGCTACGTGAACACCACACTAAGTCTACTCTTTTAATAGCAGTTTATATTAGGTTATGACACCTTCTGTTCCTAGCATTAAATAGTATAAGTTTAATATCTGTTAACAGAAGAAAAGATATTATTTAATTACTGACCTATTTTGCATTTATTTGATAATGATTAGGAGAGGGATAAAAATTTTCATAGAAAGAAACTTAAAAATTAAATTCTGAAATTGTTGCATACTCTGGTATCTCATTGTCTAAAAGAAAGGTAATGAAACATAAATTTTAAAGAGAATTATCTTGAAATACTTATAGTTAATTAACTGAGAAATTTTTAAAGATAAAATGAATTATAAATATCAAATATCCATTTATAGCCAGAATTTAAAAAACACTACAGTGCCGATTTGATTATCTTCAGAATTCTCCCTTGAAACTTAAGATCCATTTTCCTTTCAGAGTCTACTTTATTGTGGAAAGTGAACTCACTGCAAAATTAGAAAAAAAAATTGAATGTTTAATGAAAAAATTCTTTGTAAGGCCATTATTAAGAAATGTTGTAATACAAGCCACTTATATTACTGTGTACTTCTATTATATATTCTAAGTTTGCTAAAAGAAAAGTGATTCCCCTGGAATTTTAATCTTTCATCTGCTATTTTTAAGTTACATGACCTTTGGCTAAGTTATTGGACCTTTATTAATATAAGTGGTTGCAATATTTCTATGCAGGACTGTTTAAGAATTAATCAATGCCAATGAAAGTACATACAAAAATAGTGCTTTAAAGAGATATGAGAAAAATTATAATATAATATTTTTTCAATTCTTCTTACTAAACCCTTTTTCTTTTTCCCACATGCAATAACATTTCATTGCTCTCCTCTCCCCAGTGCCATTCAAAGAATAATGGCAGGATGATGCCTTTCTGTTCATACGTTTCACACTACACAACCAACAAAGATTTAAGTTCTTGACTTTTGATCCCTTAAGAAGATTACTGGTAAGCATTGGAAAAGGCTTTACCCTGAGAGTCATGGAGTCCAGTTGTATAGGGATGCCATTCTCTGCTGGGAGAAGGTGTATTTGCCTGGTTTTAATTCCAAAATCTTTGCTTTAAAGTTCAAGCACCAAACCCTAACAAACCAAGAGCTTAGAATATACTCTATACACCTTAAAGGAGGAACATTTTAAGAACACAAAAGCACCCCTTTCCCAATAAAAAGTAATAAACTAATCAGAGGAAAAAACTGGGATTTAAGAGAAAACCTAGTGTCCAATTTCCTATGTTAAATTTAGGAGAGGAGGAAGATGACAAAAAGTTCAATGAAAACACCAAAATCATTGGGGAACCCTCTTCTTCAGCACATAAAACTATTGTTTAGCTAGTCTTGGTGTAATCCAGTCATAAGAAATGTTGTAAAGAAGCAGCCAGCATGTCTGAGAACAGCATGCCAGAGTCTTACTCCATATCCCAATGCTACCCCTAGGAAGGGTCCAGAAATGGATAGCAGGGCTGGATGCCTGGAAGAGACATCACAACATACTTGTTAATGACAAATGTAGGTGATGGGCTACAGCGAACATAAATATTTTTAGCTGGGGCAAATGACTCAGTCCAATGCACAGTATGATAAAGAACAGCTTAGCAGAGGGCAGAAATGGAAGAAAATAGTGTTGGATTGAATGTAGAGATATTGCATGTACAAATGGACAATGGCAAGCCCTTAGATTCAAAACAGAGCTCTGACCCACAGTCTCTACAGTAACCAGTCCAAGAAGCCAAACCACAACATATATAGCAATCAATCCAAAAAGGTTAAGACTCGGGTTAATAACTTCCAGTTTCCCTATTATTTGCACATACCACTCACACACCCATTTTTAACTTAGGAAGAAGCCACATATGCTCCCCTAATCAATCACATAAGATGCCCTCTCCTAGTCAGCCCACCTTCAGCTTCCCTATGACAACAACATCCAACTGCAGCACACACGAAACCTTCCATTTCTCCACTAGAAAGTGTTCCAGTCCCCTGTCTGCCTTTGAGTATCTGCCAAATGTAAGTGATGATGGCTGACTCTCCGGCTATAGCAAGCTCTAAACGAATGTACCACAATGTGTATTCCCCTCCATGAAATTATACATGGACTTATTCCAAATCTAGATGCCACTTGGGATGAATCAAGAAGAAGCAGTGGGAGAACCCTAAGAACCTAGAAAGAGTGCACTTCACACAAAATGAAACAATTTTCTTACATTTGTAAGATTAAATTTTCTGAGGCTAGGCAAAAATTAAATATTCTGAGCTAGGATTAGTTTAGATAAAAGGAGGTAGATTTTATGTATTTTAGATTTTATGTATATTTTGAAATGTTTAAATTGTATTAAATTTATGGCCCCATGCAATATTTTGCTGGAGAAAATATTAATTATGTTAGACACAATTGCCTTTGTCACTTATTAATATTAACTGATGGAAATAGAGCATTCATTACTCATTTATTCGTTCATTCTTATTTTTTTTTAGATTTTACTATCTTCTGGGTATTATAGATACAAAGAAGAATAACAGATACCAGGTGGAGTAGCAGCCCTAGTAGGGTCTCTGCCTAGCAGGGTCACACATGTGGCATAGGAATGTCAGAGGTTATTTATGTCAGAGGTTGCTTATTTCAGCCCTCACAGCCACTAGAAGAGATGGGAAGGTCCCTCTGTCCCAGAGCACCACTGCAGCTCTGCTGTTAAATTTCTAGGTCCTGTAATTAAAATTTTTAGAAAACTAACATTTTTTTTCATGAAGCTGTCTCAATAGTTTCTAGTTCAACAGGATATCTGAAATTTTGGTTACAACTATCTTCCTGAAATAACTTAGCACTCAAGTTGTCAGTCAATTCAGCTTGCCATCTTTGGAGAGTGAATTTAAGGTGGAAAGCAGTTCAAGAATTTATTTACTAAATCCACTGTATTTAGTCAAATGTAGCAGTCTAAAATAATTAGGAAACATGTATTTACATGAAATTTGCTAAAGCTGATTTTTTATGTGCATTTTATTTGCCATGCCATGAAACAATGAGAAATTTAAATTTAAGATTTGGGAAAGTATGCCCTTCTTAGCTGTAAGGCAGGCTTGCTTCCCCAGGTGCTGTGGATTGTCTTTCTCTTTTATTTTCTCCTTGGTTGGCTCCATATCTTTTCCTGTGATGCCATTCAATAGAATGGACAATTGTGCAGAGATAAAAGATGTTGTATTCCAACATAAATATCACATGCTATAGGGGTTGAAAATAATGGTTAAAATAATACAAAATTTAGAATGTTTAAATATGTTTTACCTGTTTGAGCACATAATATAAGTGGGTACTGTACCAAATCGTGAGGGAATACAAGTATGACTCCTTTCTCAATAAATATATTGATGTATATAAGAGAAAAGACAGCAGTTGTTTTATTTGTATTTTTTAATTTCTTTGAAAGTTTTGCACATAATGCATTAGGTATCCTTAAAAATTGATGACTCTTGATGCTATTGTAAAAAGATATCATTTAAAATTCCATTTTTATGTTTATTGTTGGTCTATAGAAATACTGTTGATTATATGGAATGCACAAATTCCTTGTTAAATTTACTTATTACTCCTTTGGACTCTCAAAATACACATTTCTGAAGATTCTTTTGTATCATGTTATCTGTAAATAATTACAGTATATTTTGCCTTTTTGATCCTATGTCTTTTATTCCTTTTTATTGCCTTGCACTGTTTGGGAATTTTAGTATAATATCAAAATGGAATTGGTAATGGTTGTCATCTTTACTAGTTTCCACTCTCAAGGGAAAATTTTCAATATTTTACTATTGAGCATATGTTTATTGTAGTTTTTTCTTTTTGTAGGTATTATATATCAGCTTAAGAACAACTTATTTTCTTCCTAAGCGTGGAACAGTCTAGATAGATATTTTAAGCAGCACAATCTATTCTTTTGATTTTTCAACTTTAATCCATTTATACCCCTGTATCCATTTTATATCTTTCTTTCTTTTTATTGTTGTTCAAGTACAGTTGTCTTCATTTTCACCCCACCATGTACCCCAGCCCCACCCATCCTCACCTCCCACCCTCGAACCTACCCCCTTAGGCCTTGTCCATATGTCTTTTATACATGTTCCTTGATGACCCTTCTTCCTTTTCTCTCCATTATCCCTCTCTCCCCTCCCCTCTGGTTACTGTCAGTTTGTTCTTTATTTCAGTGCCTCTGGTTGTATTTTGCTTGCTTATCTGTTTTGTTTATTAGGTTCCACTTATAGGTGAGATCATATGGTATTTCTCTTTCACTGCCTCACTTCTTTCACTTAACAAATGCTCTCCAGTTCCATCCATGCTGTCGTGAAGGGTAGGCGCTCCTTCTTTCTTTCTGCTGCATAGAATTCCATTGTGTAAATGTACCACACCTTTTTGATCCACTCATTTACTGATGGGCGCTTAGGTTGCTTTCAGCATTTGGCTATTGTGAATCGTGCTACTGTGAACATTGGGGTGCATAGGTTCTTTTGAACTGGTGTTTCAGGACTCTTAGAGTATAATCGCAGTAGTGGAATTGCTGGTTCAAAAGGCAGATTCATTTTTAGTTTTCTGAGGAAATCCCATACTGTTTTCCACAGTGGTTTCACCAGTCTGCATTCCCACCAACAGTATACAACAGTTCCCTTTTCTCCACATCCTCTCCAACACTTATTGCTTTTTAATTTGTTTATGATGGCCATTCTGACTGGTATGAAGTGGGATCTCATTGTGGTTTTAATTTGCATCTCTCTGATGGCTAGTGATACTGAACATCTTTTCATGTGTCTTTGGGCCCTCTGTATGTCCTCCTTGGATAAGCGTCTGTTCATGTCCTTTGCCCATCTTTTAATTGGGCTGTTTGTCTTTCGAGATGGAGTTGTGTGAGTTCTTTATATATTTTGGGGATCAAACTCTTGTCCAAAGTATCATTTACAAATATATTTTCCCATACGGTTGATTCTATTTTCATTTTAATGCCAAGATATAAGTCCTGACACTATAATAGCTCTAGAGGAGAGCATTGGCAGGATATTTAATCTCAGATATTCCATGTAACAATATTTTCACCGATATGTCTACTAGAGCAAGGGACATAAAGGAAAGAATAAACATATGAGATTTCATCAAAATAAAAAGCTTCTGCGTGGCTAAAGAAAATAGCATTAAAATATTTTACATCTTTTAAATAGCAAAGGCAATAATCAAGTACTCCTGACTAATGCAATGCAGCTTTCCCTTGTACGAAGGATGCCTTCACTGTTTCCCATATAGAACTTATCAGTCATTGTATCTATCTCCGGTGAGTAATGTTGATTGTTCTTATACTTTATTTATTTTCTTAGCTTGATATTTTTAACAAAAAAATTGTTATTAAGTAGAATAAAATGACTAAATTATGAAGTTATCAGCATAACTAATGCAATGTGTATGTATATGAAAAAACATTTCTATGTGAATAAAACAATAGGTAATTATTTCCATCTTCATGTCCAGAGCTCGTCATGAGGTTGTTAGTTTCCATAACTTCCTTCTTCAAGACTGTACCATTATAATTAGCTAATACCTTAGATAATTTTGGTTGTTTTCCTGGCCTGGGCCACATGCCTGTATTCCTCAGGGATCTGAGTGCTTTTTGATCTGCATTGGATTGCTGTGGACTCTCATTAACTTTTAACACTGGTCATGGCAAATTTAGAAGGCATCAGATTTAAATTGCCCTCCCTTCAACCCCCTACCTCACACTTTGTGGCTGTAATGTTATTTCCTTATGAAACTTAGAATCAAACTAACAGGCATCATAGTGATTTCCTTTTTTGGTTGTTAATTTGTTGATGTGTGGATCCAAAAGTCATACGCAGAAGTCTACAATACTAGTTCCATAAAATAGTTGCTGTGTCCCTTAAGGTAGTCAAATTTGTAAAACCAAAGAAATTAATCAGCAAAGAGTACTATGGGCAGGAAGCAAAATTGTTGCTGGCCTTATTGAGTGCTATAGTGAGGGGCAGTACTCTTATTTCTACTTCTTTTTAAGAATTTTTATATTTGTTTTAGGAGTATAGCATAGTGGTTAGACAATTTATTTAATTTACTAAGTGATCCTCCTGATAATTCTAGTACCCACCTGGCACCATACATGATTATTGCAATATTATTGACTATATTCTCTATGCTGTACTTTACATCTCCATGGCTATTTTGTAACTTCCTACTCCCTTCAGCTTTTTCACCCATCTTCCCAGTGCCCTTCCCTCTGGCAACCAGCAGACTGACCTTTATCTATGAGTCTGTTTCTGTTTTGTTTGTTTATTTCACCCTTTAGATTTCACATATCAATGAAATTATATGGTATCTGTCTTTCTCTGATATTTCAATTAGCATAATACTGTCTAGGTCTATCCATGTTGTTGCAAATTGTCAGATATCATTCGTTTTATAGCCAAGTAATATTCTGTTGCATATATGTACCACATTTTTATCCAGTTATCTATTGATGAGCACTACAGTTGCTTCCAGATCTAGACTATTGCAAATAATGGTGCAGTGAATGTCAGGATGCATATATCTTTTTGAATTAGTGTTTTGGATTTCTTTGGATACTTTCTCAGAAGTGGCATTGCTGGTCATAATGTAGTTCTGTTTTTAATTTTTAGAGGAAATTCCATACTGTCTTCCATAGTGGCTGCAACCAATTTGCAATCCCAACAACAGTGTATGAGGATTCCCTTTTCCCCAAATCTTCACCAACACTTGTTTGATTATTTGTTATGGATAGTCATTCTGACAGATGTGAGGTGATACTTCCACTGCCATTTTAATGTGCATTTCTCTGATGATTAGTGACACTGAGCATCTTTTCACATGTCTATTGGCGATCTGTACATCCTCTTTAGAGAAATATCTGTTCAGGTCTTGAGCTCATTCTTTAATTAAATTTTCTGGGGGGTGTTGTGTTGTACAAGTTCTCTATAAATTTGGATATTAGTCCCTTATCAAATGTGTAATTGGCCAATATCTTAATTCATTCAATAGGTTATCTTTTTGTTTTGTTGATAGTTTCCTTTTCTATGCCAGACTTTTTACTTTGATATAGTTCCATTTGTTTATTTTTCTTTAGCCAATGGAGACATATTACAAAGGTATTACTAATAGCAATATCCAAGAATTAACTGCCTACATTTTCTTCCAGAAGTTTTATGGCGTCTTTAATGCATTTTGAGTTTATTCTTGTATATGGTGTAAGGAGGTAGTCTAATTTCATTTTTTTCACAATCTATCCAATTTCCAGCACCATTTATTGAATATACTGTCTTTACCCCATTGTATATTTTTGCTTCCTCTTTCATATATTAATTGACCATATAGGTGTGGGTTGATTTTGGGGCTGTCTATCTATTCTGTTCCATTGGTCTATGTGTCTGTTTTTATGCCAGTATTGTGCTGTTTTGATTACTATAGACATATAGTATAGTTTGATATCAGATAGTGTGATACCTCCATATTTGTTCTTTCTCAAGATTGCTGTGACTGTTTGGGGTATTATATGGAACTATGGTTCCAGATAATAACTTTTGGATTATTTGTTCTAGTTCTATGAAAAATATCATTAGATTTGATAGGGATTGCACTATAGATTCCTCTGGGTAGTATGGGCATTTAAACAATATTAATTATTTCTATTTATGAGCATGGTATATGCTTCTATTTATTTGTATCTTCTTCAATTTCTTTCTTCAGTGTTATAATTTTCTGACTGCAAATCTTTTACCTCTTTAGTTAAATTTATTCTTGTGTTTATTTTTTAATGCAGTTGTAAATGTGATTGTTTCCTTAATTTATCTTTCTTATAGCTTATCAGTGGTGCATAAAACACAACTGATTTCTGAATATTAAATTTGTCCTGATACTTTACTAAATTAATCAGTTCTAGTAATTTATTGTTGGAATCTTTAAGGTTCTCTATATACAGTCTGATGTCATCTACAAATAGTGACAGTTTTACTTCTTTTTTTTCAATTTGGATACTTTTTATTTTCTTTTTTTGTCTGATTGCTGTGGTGAGGGCTTACAATACTATGTTGAATAAAAATGGTGAAAGTGGACAACCTTGTGTTGTTTTTGATTTTCAGGAAAATGTTTTAACTTTTCCCCATTGAGTATTATGTTAGCTGTGGGTTTATTATATGTGGCCTTTGTTATTTTGAGGTATCCTCCCTCTATTCCCAATTAGCTGAGAGTTTTTTAACCATAAATGTATTCTGGATTTTTTCAAATGTTTTTTCTGTATTTATTGAGATGATCATATGATTTTTATTTTTAATTTTGTTTACATTATATATCACATTAATTGATTTACAGAAATTGAGCCAACTTGCATCCCAGGAATAAATCCCACTTAATCATGGTGTGCTACTGAATGTTGGCTAATATTTTTTGAGAAATTTTGCACCCATGTTCACCAGGAGTATTGGCATATAACTTTTTGTAGTGTCTTTTTAGGGTTTTGGAATCAGAGTAATGCTAATCTTAGAAAATGAAGTTGGGAGCCTTCCCTCCTCTTAAATTTTTGGAATAGTTTGATAAGGATGGGTGTTAATTCTTCTTTGAATGTTTGGTAGTATTTACCTATGAAGCCATCTGTCCAGGACTATTGTTTGTTGGGTTTTTTGATTAGTGCTTCAACTGAGTTAGTAGTAACCAGTGTGTTCAGATTTTCTATGTTTTTTTTTTTTCTTGATTCAGTCTTGGACTATGCTTCTGGGAATTTATCCACTTTTTCTAGATTTTCCAAATTGTTGGCATGTAGTTGTTCATAGTATTTTATTATAGTCCTTTGTTCTTCTATGGTATCATTCATCACTTCTGTTTCATTTCTTATTTATTTGGGTCCTCTTTCTGCTTTATTGATAAGTCTGGTTAAGGGTTTATCAATTTTTTAAAATCTTTTCAAAGAATAAGCTGTTGGTCTCATTGATAGTTTATATTGTTTTTCAACTCTATTTTGTTTATTTCTTCTCTGATTTTTAGTATTTCCTTTTATTCACTTTGGACTTTGTTTTTTGTTCTTTTTCTAGTTCCTTTAGGTATAAGCTTGTTTATTTGAGATTTTCTTGCTTGTTGAGGTAGGCCTGCACTGCTGTGAATTTCCTTGTTAGAACTGCTTTTACTGTGTCCCATTGATTTGGGGTTGTTGTGTTTTCATTTTCATTTGTCTGAAGGTATCTTTTCATTTTTTCCTTGAATTCATTTTTAACCCAATTCATTGTTTAGTAACACATTATTTAGTCTCCATGTGTTTGTTTATTTTTTTCAGGTTTTTAAAAATTGTTGTTGTAATTGATTTCTCATTTTATAACATTGTGGCCACAGAAGATGCTTAATAGATTTCAATCTTAGATTTATTGAGATGGGACTTGTTTTGTGTCCTAACCTGTGGTCTGTCCTGGAAAATGTTTCATGTGTACTTGAAAAGCATGCATATTCAGCTGATTTGGAGTAAAATGCTTTAGAATATCAATTAAATCTATGTGGTCCAATGTGTAATTTAAAGCTACTATTTCCTTATTGATTTTCTGTTTGGGGAGATCTATCCATTGATATCAGTGGGGTATTAAAGTCTCCTACTTTGATTGTATTACTACTGATTTACTATTTGCTTATATTTTTAAAGATTTGCTTATATATTTAAGTGCTTCTATATTATATCCTCTTGTTAGAGGGATCTCTGTATCATTATGTAATGTCCTTCTTTATCTCTTATTATACTCTATCTTTTAAAGTCTATTTTGTCTGATAGTGCTACGCCAGCTTTTTTTTTTTTACATTTGCATGGAATACCTTTCTTCATTCCTTTAATTTTAGTCAGTGTGTTTTGAACTGAAGTGGGTCTCTTGTAGACAGCATATATATGGGTCTTATTTTCTTATCCATTCAACTACCCTATATCTTTTGATTAGAACATTTAATCCATTTTTCATTTAGTGATTATTAGTAGTTAGGTAGTTATTGCTATTTTGTTCTTCATATTTATATACCCTTTTCCCCTTCTTAAAAAAGCAAATTTTGAGGCTTGAATTCCTTTATGTCCATCAAAAATGACAAAACAGGAAGCCTGGTAATGTGGATGATGAGGGTTTATACTCATTGGCGATGCCATTCAGGGTGATGTGGATGTCCTGCATCTCCCCTCCTGATTCTTTTCTGCAGGGCTGCATAGCCTTTTAAACCCAAGATCCCTGAAAGGGCTTTATAAACTTTCTTTTCCCCAAGCTCTTTACTGCCATTCTTCTCTTATTCAGAGTTTTTCCTATTTGCTTCTTTTACTTTGTTCTTTACCATCTGAGATATGAAGTGTCAAAAGAACATGAATTGCCAATGCTGATATCCAACACCAAAGTCCTTCTGATCCTGAGTCAGTACTGCTCCCTGGAGGGAGGCCATCAAAGAGTGGAGATCCATTCTGTGCTTCTCTCCCCACAGCCAGGTGCAGTGAGCCCTGGGGCTCTGGCAGGTCCCCAGATAGGTCCACAGCAAAATTTAAGTGGCTGTGGTAGCAACAGGTGTGCAGTGGAAGGCAGTGGTGGCCTCTATACTATGCAGTGGCAGTGGCAGCATCTTATATCTGCCCCTTAATTCCAAGTTCCATATATTCTTTTTTTTTCTTTTTCTGTTACAGTAGTCAATATTTTATATTAATTTAAGGTATAAAGCATTCTTTCTATACCAATAACTCCATCATAAATTGACAACTGGTTCAAAGCTGATTGCAGCATGTAGAAAGGCTCCCAACCACACAAGTGTTATATCTTGGTTGCTGCAGCTGATTCATCAATAAAACTTTGAACCCCAGCTGCTTTGGGGAGTTCATGTGTGTGGTAACACTGTGAATCTTCAGTGCATCAGCCTGTTGGTATACCTATGCCATTTAATAAGTCCCATAGTCAGATGCAGTATTTTGTAAGATACCATGAAGATGAGTTAGGCATTCATTAAGTTATCAGTTGTTGACGGTGGTAAAAGCACCACAGGCCTGTTTGGCAATTTGATACCTAAAGTATTTGTTTCAATGTGACAAACTTCTGTGTCCCCTCTGTGAGTCTTCTTTTCCCCAAGCCTGGATTATGTCAGCTTTGTCCATGTATTGAGGGTACCTCAAGATCATGAGATGTAATGAACACGATTGCTGATCAGTAATATGATAATTGTCTCTGGGGACTAAATAATGACAAAGTTCGAGAGAGTAGCTATAGTACTGCTATAGTACTGTCACAGTGGAAGTGACCTGTGGTCTTTTTCAAGTGAAAGTTAACTGATTCTGATATTCTATGTTTTGAAAAGAAAAAAAAAGGTTATTATTATTTTGGACATTTTAAAAAATATTTTATTTATTTATTTTTAGAGAGGGGAAGGGAAGGAGAAAGAGAGAGAAAGAAACATCAATGTGTGGTTGCCTCTCATATAGCCCCCACTGGGGACCTGGCCCGCAACCCAGGCATGTGCCCTGACTGGGAATTGATCCTGCGATGCTTTGGTTCACAGCCTGCTCTCAATCCACTGAGCTACACCAGCCAGGGATGAACATTTTTTAATATGCAGCTGCACACTAGGATTCAGGGGCTGTTTGGAGTAGAGACTTTACGTGGAATGATAGCAGCTGAATTGTAGCCACTGAATGGTTAAGTGTGTGAAAACTGATTGTAATTTTGATTGTGAAAATTAATTGTAATTCTACAAATTTATCCATTTTCAGATGGGTCAGGCTAGTAAGTTAAATCTAGATATGCTAGAAATCACCTGCATATTTGAAGTCATGAATAGGGACACTTCCCGTCAGTAGGGATTCCACTGAGGATCATATACTTTTAAAAATATGTATTTGGTGGAAAGGGGCATGTCCATGGACTTACATATGGTTCTTCTACTTTTCTGGTACACAGTGTCTCTCAGTCCATGGTTAAGAGTCAATATGGTGAACCTGTTGATTGCTGAGCAAGTCTACTCCAACTGTGCACTTAGGTATTAGAGAAACGTATGGGGTAGTTTTTCAGAATCACTTAACCTATTCTGAAGAGAAATTAGTTTCAAAGCTGCATGAATCGCCTGACCCACAAAAGTTGCTAGTCTGACCAATTAATGCTGCACTATTTGTGATAGCAAATTCTTCCGCTGATGTCATTACATTGCTTTCATTCAAGGATAATGTGCAGTGACCCAGAAACAAGATTAGGATAAAGGTCCGTGATTCTTCATTGTATGAAATCAAATGAGGCCTCATATTCCTAAACCTAGACTTTTTGTCTCACTGTTTGTTCGGAACATACAGATCTTCCCCATGTGTTTTTTACATGCTATCCATCTATTTAAGTTTTAGGAATTCAATTATTGCATAACAGATGGCCACAAACCTAATCATTTAAAACAAACATTCACCTATTATCTCAGTTTCCATGGCTTAAGAGTCTGGGCACAACTTAGGTGGGTATTCTGTAGTATGTGGGTATGCTACTGTCACACGGAGTGTGTGTGTATGTAGTGGGAATACTTCCCATAGCCTTGGACATATGATAATCACTAAAAAGGCATCCATTACTTTTACCATGTTGTATTGGTTGGAAGGAAGCCATAGGATTTACCCACATTCAAGGGGAAGAAATTACACAAAGGTGTGAATACCAGGAGGTGGGTATCCCTGAGGTCCCCTCAGGGTCTGTCTGACAGACCTCATGTTGTCTTAACCATTATCAAAGATCAGTATAGATTATACTTATTTTGCGATTGCTCTATAAAGACAGGATGGACACCCTCCCAACTAATGGTAGGATATTGAGTCTGATGACAGGCTGAACACTAGGAGAATTTGAGAGAAAATTTATTACTCACACAAAGGACTCCTGGTGAGAGCAGGGCGGATACAAGTTGGTCAGGACTTGTGTGGTTTGAACTTCCTCTGGCACCAAAAGAGGGAGCAGCCAGATTTCTTATGAGCAATCCCAGGTGAGGGGCAGAAGGGAAAGAGAGAGGGTGGGATTAAATGCTGTCAGCAGTCAAACATCAAAAAATACAATCCTATTCTTTGTTATGGTACCATATTAACAATAAGTGCCTTCTCTTGGTTCTGTAATAGATTCTTTTTTTTTTTTTACAGTAATCACACTTGCCTTTTCTCAGGGGCTTAGGAGTTACTGTTGTCATTCTGAGATTTCATCATACCCATCAAAATCTGGGGGCCCCTTTAATGGCAGCATCTTACTCATGAAGATCTGTTCTACAGAAGACAGCCAACTGCAATTTTGAAGCATGTTGGTGCTTCCCTTCCTAATGTATCTCTCAATGCTTGATAAAAGAAGTCAAGACTTTGACTTTGAAACATCTAGAGAATTAATAATGACCAGGTCTTATATGGTAAATCCATGTCAACAAGCATATCTCTTTAAGTTTTTTTATTCATTCCTTTGTGTTTTAGCAAAGGAGTTCTAGAACTTCAATTATTAAGCCTAGCCCATAGCAGAGTTCAAGTTTCATGTAACTGGTTGAACAAATATCAAAAGTATGCTCCATTACTCTAACACATTCAACCCAGAATTCCTGAGAAGGATGACTGCATAGATAACCGGCCTGATCTAAATTTATATTATGTACTTCCTGGACTAGCATCCTTTGAATTCATTTCTATACATTTTACCCAAGCTTCTACTGGTGCATACTAGGAAAATAGGTTTATAAGCTTTAGGGCAAAATTTGGCTGTGGATGGAAGCAAATACTCTAAAGATAGCGTAGTAAATGTAATCATGTATTAAATAGCAATATATACAGACTATACAATGACAATGAATAACATACAATGACAATGAATAACAGAGGAAGAGTGGGATTATCGAATTGGACAAAATCAAGTAGAAAAAATTTGCTAAAGTATTTACTGAATTTCTAAACAGAGGATTAGGTAGGTATCCAGTATTTTACAAACATATCAGACAATAGGAGCTACCTTTCCCTGACTGGTTTGTAAAACATTAAACACAACTAAGTAGTGAAAGAATAGAGCTCTGGGTTTAAGTAGACCCACATTTTAGCCTTGATTGATTACCAAATATCTGTTTAATTTTGGATAAGTCACTTTACCTCAATATGCTTCACTTTTTTTCCCTTATAAGTTGAAGACCATGAATTCATGGAATCTGAAGTGCATGCCCACTTACAATTACATAATTATAATGTTTCTTAAAGCAGCAATAAAATTATTTATGACACTTCTTGATTTTTATCTCTAGGAAATCCCTTACAGTTAAATATTTTAATAATAACAAGCAAGAAGGACAGAAACATCTGATATTTTGAATTTTTTAAAATACATGTAAGGGACAGGAAGACCTTTCCACATTTGGGGATAATTCAATTATAGACAACTGAGTATAAGTAAAAACCTGAATTATTTTTTCTCAAGCCTTTACTGTCTTAATATTTGACATGTTTATACTCTTATACAATTTAATCCATATGCTAGAATCAAATACTTATAATCAGTAAAATTATTTGTAAGAACTGTTTGAAGTCCTAAAGCTCTTCGAATTCTCTTTAATCAGCTAAAATTTCCTTTCCCTTAGATACTGAAAAGTATATTTTTGTAAAAATTATATCAACAATATATGTCCAGTGTTTTGGCTTAGGAAATAAGACTCTGAAGTGATTCTGAGTACTTCCTCATAAATTCCTTTCTTTTCTTTGCTTACTTACTAGAGTAGGCATTTATTTTTATAAACTGCTCAATAGAACTAGTGACTTTGAAAAAGCAACTCTGATTAATCTACAATAAGAGACTCTTCAACTTGCTAAGGAATTTAGCGATAGCTGAGGGTAGTAGGATCTCACTGAGGTAAGGAACGTAATGTCTGCAGGTAGTAAATGAGACTTCAGGTCGCTCTGCCAGTTAGTGGAAAAGTTAAAACCAAATCTAAGTCCCTTTACAATGGTTTTGTAAATACTGCCCATTCTGGACAAAATAGCCCCTGCCTATTAAAGCATCCTGTTTCTCTCTATAACTTCTTTTTTGTGTTTCATTGAAAGCTAGAGATTTCAACACAGAACTTTTGTTGTTGTTAGGTTTGTGTTTTAAGATATGTGCCATGTTAATGTCTGCCAGTTACCTTTACATTTTTTACATAAATTTACATAGATTAAGTCAGGTATTCACAAATTTTAAAGGAAAAGTCAATTTCTATAGTTCCCTCCCTCCAAGCTCTTAATTTCTGCATTGTCTACATGATGACAGGAGTGGTAGAGATATGCTTACTATTCATACACACATATACATATATATACATATATTATACACCATACACACTTACTGTAATACTATATAATATATACCAATATGCTATACTATAGCATGTGTACTATCATTATAATATACTACGTATAAATATCATATACTATAAATCTGTAAATATTCTATACCATATCTAAATACTATATATTTACTATAGATATGTTTATTATCTTGCTATGAAATCCTTTGTTCTTACTACCAGGTTTGATTTATATGTAGTATGATCTGAGGGGAAAGAAGAATCATTATAGGCCTCCTGAGTTTTGGGAAAGCTTGGCTTCTTCTGAGAAGTGTGGCTGTGAAAAGGAAAGGCACATTAAGGGTTTGTTTCCAATCTCCTCGATGTTTGTGAAACACCTATTGGAAGAGCATGGATTTACTCAGGAAAGAAAATGGTTCTAAATGTCTTCATAAGTAGAGACAAAAGGGTAGACTGAAGACACCAGTTTAACCTCCAGCAGAACAAGCTGGAGGGACTATTCTTATAATCTATTTTTAGAGTCACTCCCAATTTGGTTACCACTTCTGATGCATTCTTTCTTCTAGCATCTCCATAAATGAGCAAATTGGACCCAAGAGGCACACAATGGTTTTCCCTTGGTCTAAACTTTTTAACAAGCAAGCCATCCAATGTGGAAATGAACATTTTAAGAGATAAAATTTCTGATTTTATTGGGAGTCAGAACTGGATGACCCAGAGAAAACATTACTCTGGAGAGCCTTCTTTGAAACTGTTTCTGGTGGAGTGAGATGCAGGTGTCAGCCCAGGCCAAATGTTAATTCGTTAGCATTAAGACCAAGGACTGACATAAGTAGGCATATTTTCCATTTATCTTTGGGACTGAATTTGGGCAGAGAAAAAGTGTTTGAGGCACTGAGGCATCCAGTTGGAGGTATGTGCCCACCAAGACACTGTTTTTGTAGGTACGGTGTAATTTTCAAAGTGAGAATGAGTTAAAGAACCTAAATTACCATTTTAAAAGTGTGGTCCAAATACTACCTGAAGTATTTGTTAGAATGTAGATTCCTGAGCTACATACATGACAGAGCTATTTAATCAGAACCTATGGAGATCAGACCTACAATCTGCTTATTTAGAAAGAACTGCTGGTTTTATTGTGCTTTCTAAAGTTTGTAAACACTTTCCTAAAGGCCTGTTCTGGCATGCTTTTTAAGAAACATTTTTCAAAAGTCATTCTCTTTCTTTAAGAAATCACTAGTGTTCTTTGTTCCTATTTTTTTCTAAATATGTTTTACTTCTGTGGTGGGATCATCTTGACACCAGGGGAAGTGGATTCTAAGCTCTCACCTGGTGTGTTAAATAGTAATGATGCTATTGATAATGATTATGAGTACTCTATATAAAATTTCACCTGAGACTGTGTTCCTGGGTTTTTTCTATAAGGAGTTACAGATGAAGTAAAAGGTCAAGTGTGACCATTTGAGAAACCAATAGTGCTTTAGGAAATATTGTTTCAAATACAAATAAACAAAATTTTGAAATACTTATTATGAGTAATGGTTTATAGGACAGTACATTTTTTGCTATGTTTAGAATCAGTTCATTTTTAACAGGCTTTTATCTTTTTCTTTTTAAATAAGGTACAGAAACTCCACAAATAACTTTATTTATTTATTTATTCATTCATTCATTCATTTAGAGATTTTACTTATTTTTAGAGAGGAGAGAAGGGAGGGAGAAAGGGAAAGAAACATCAGTGCGAGAGAGAAACATCAGTTGGTTGTGTCTCATACACACCTCAACCGAGAACCTTGCCCACAATGCAGGGATGTGCCCTGCCCAGGAACGGAACCGGTAACCTTAGGCTTTGCAGGATGACACCCAACCAACTGGGCCACACCAGCCAGATCAAACTCCACAAATTTAAAACTGAAATTTAAAGGTTTAGATGTTCTCTAAATGAACATTTATTGAGGAAAAGTAATGTATATTTGAAAAAAATAAACATTATATTTGAATTTTGGCAAATTAATGTTGATTCCTAATACTCATAAGCTTAACTACAGATAGCTTAGATTTTTTCTGAGGTGATACTTTGCTTCTATCTATAGATTCTGAGCACTTTCTTTGATTACAGAAAAATCAACAGAGTGGCGGGGCAGGCAGAAACAAAGGCGTGCTCTGTTGCTTGTGTGTAAAATGTCAAAGTGTGGATGAGAAGGCAATTGTTCAGAACTGGCAGATGACAATTCACGTGGAAGTAAATCGTGCAGTTTTTGGTTCTTTAATCTTTATAACAGATCTGATAGTAAAAACAGCCTTTTTTATTATAATTACTGATTGGGTACAGGGCCAAAAGAAATTAAACTACCTGACCATTGTCTATTATTTTCCAAACTAGGTTATTTTCAGTCTTTTAGGGTACATGTTAAGAATACAGATTTCTAGCTTGCTTCCATTCAGGGGATTCACTTATCCCATGATAACCTTAGGGAAACTGAATTTTTTTAAAAAGCTCTTTTTTTATGATCAGTTAACTTTGGAAATATTGTTCTAGCATATGTTTTTCTTTTTTCTTTGTCAAAATTGTTCTTTTAAAAAATGTAGGATTATATTTCAGAATTGACTAATTCTTATAATTCTATTTTCAGCTTTCTATGTCTTCAAGTTATTGAGCTAATTTGCTATGAATAAAAATCAGGAAGTCTGGTTTGATTCCTGCTTCCTATATTTAATATGAATTAAGGCAAACCATATAATTGTCTTTCATTTTATACCCCAAACTTTTCTGTAAAAAATTTTTTAATCCTCATCTGAGGGCATTTTTTCATTGCTTTCAGAGAGAGAGGAAGGGAGAGAGAGAAACATCAACACAAGAAAGAAGTATCAATTAGTTGTTCCACATGCGCCAGGAGTGCTAATCCAATGGGCCTGCACTGGGGGCCAAAACTGCAACCTGACCAGGAATTGAACCTGCAACATTCTGGTTGCAGGATGATGTTCCAACCACTGAGCCACACTGGCCAAAGTTCAAACATTTCCTTATTTTCTCTAAGGTGATAGACATTTATCAAAGGGGGGAATCAGGGCAGATGATCTTTTTTGGTCTTCTGGAGCTCAAATATTATATTTATAGAACCTTTTTCTATTCAGAGTCACTTTTTAAGATATAATGGACTTCACCTTTTCTTTAATTAGCAGGGTATGCCATAGCACAGTCGGGGGTTTTAACCTACAATTTATTTCAATGATTCTTATGTCTAAATAGCCTCATAACCTTGAGTGGAAATTTTCTTATGTCTAGTTTATCTTTTGGAATATAAACTATTATATATCATAAAATCCCTAGCTGTGTACAGTGGTTTTAGGAAATCAATATTTTGGTTAGTTTTTTTTTAAGTGGCTGGAAGGATTCTCAGGTATAGTCCATTTTGTCAGTGACAGAATAAAGGGTAAAACCTGGATTCACAGAATTTCACAGTCCAGTCTTTGTTGTATAGCACTTTCATCACTTAAATAGAAGAACTTGGTCACAGATTTGGCCATCTTGGAAGTAACAATAAAGAAATAATCAATATACTGCATCTTCAGAAGCTTCTTTCACAAGAAGCAATCTTTTGGTGTGTCAAGCAAGAAAATAAAATACTTTTTGATTCTCAAATCTGATTTTTATTTCATAGTTATCCCAATTCAACATTCTACAAGATATTTTTTGAATGGCTTTGTGCCAAATGTGCTGGAGATATAAGAGTCGAGTACAGATGCTCCACACCCCTTACCCCAACCCCCATTCTTAAAAGGCTTACATTCTGGTGGGGAATTCCAGCAATAAATTAAAAACTAAGGAAACTACCATGCATTAGAAGATATACAGGGTATTAGAAGGGAATAAACAGGAGAAGAGGGTAAGGAATGCTCAGGGGTAGTTAAGTGAGGTGCTAGTAGCATTGCATGGGCTCATGGAGAAAATCCCCTTACCACGGACTTGAAGAAGATAAGGGTCTGAGCTACGCTGGTATCCAGCAAGAATGTGCCAGGTGGAGGGAAGGACAAGTGTAAATTCCTGAGGAAGGAATATTCTTGGTAAGTACTTAGAACTTCTAGGATTTCAGTGGGACTGGAATAGGGAAAGCAGAGGCATGTATAGGGCACAAGGTCAGAAAACTAATGGGGTCAGATCATGTAGGATATTGTAGGTCATTGTAAGAATTTCAGCATTTACTCCAAGGGTTCATTCAGCTCTGATGAAAGCTTGCTAGTGAGTTAATAAGATTGCCAGAACTGTTAATTACTAGGTCTTCCAGTGCTGCTTTTCCCCATGTCTGCCCTATGTGATTCTGTTGTGTCTCTGGGTAAAATGAGAAGCTGACAAATGACAAAACTTTGCAGGATAGTTTCAGCCACATCACAAAGATGAAACCATGTGACAGTGGTGCAACTGATGACATTAATAAATCAGGTTTTCCTTTTATATAAATAATCACCAATGTACCAGTCATACATATATTTATATATTTAAATTCACTTTATTTTAATAGATTATTAGTTTGCCACTAATATTATTAGTTATTAAGTAAAATATAAGTCTACTTATATTTTGCTTGTATTTGGTTACATTTTTAAATTAGAGAATGAAAAGAAAAAACAAGAAATGAGAACCTCTGAAGTTTTTTTAAAATAAAAACATTTACTTGCATTGTGTAATATTTTAAATGTTAAATACTAATATTTTTGTGACTTCTAGGCACAGTTTAAAATGTTTTCAATATAAGATGTTAATAAAGATAGATAATTCAATCAGATTGATTTAGAATTTTTTTTTTAATTTTATTTATTTATTTTTAGAGAGGGAAGAGAGGGAGATAGAGAGATAGAGAGAGAGAGAGAGAGAGAAACAAACATCAATGTGCGGTTGCTGGGGGTTATGGCCTGCAACCCAGGCATGTACCCTGGCTGGGAATCGAACCTAGGACACTTTGGTTCCCAGCCTGGGCTCAATTCACTGAGCTACACCAGCCAGGGCTTGATTTAGAAAATTTTTAATTTTAAAAGCCAACAGACAAATACCATATAATCTCACCTATAAGTGGAACCTAATCAATCAAAGAAGGAAGCAAAATATAACCAGAGACATTGAAATAAAGAACAATGTGACAGTAACCAGAGAGGAGAGGGGCGGGGAGAACAGGGGGAAAAGGGGGAAGGTCATCAAGGAACATTTATAAAGGACCCACGGTCAAAGCCAAAGAGGATAGGTTTGAGGGTAGGAGGTGGGGATGGGTGGGGTGGGATAGGGAGCTGTGGTGAGGTGAAAATGGAGACAACTGCACTTGAACAACAATAAAAAAAAATAAAAGCTAGAAGAAATTGAAAAAGATATTTCACTTTGTCCATGGCATCCAAACTAAAGATAAAATTTTAACGTTCACATAAAATAGAAGTTTTTCTTTTATTTTTAAAAATGTGATAACCACAACCTCTTAAGTTAGTATTTGTAAAGGCATATTAAATTTAACACAAGCTACTGGATATATTTTGAAATCTGTAGATAAATAAACTTTAATATATTTTTCAACATGAAAAGCAAAATCTTATTTCTATATAAAGTTTAATAAAATATTTGTTAAATTACGCAGAATGAAATCATTTTATTAGCAGGTTTTTTTCATTTTTACTAGAAAAATCTTATATAGTTTTGTATAACAATTCATTTAATTAGGAAAAATATTTTCTTTGTGAACCCATGTCTTTATTTATGAACCATTGTATCTATTATAACATATAATAAGGCATATGATACTATTTTTAAATTAAAACAAACATCCAGGGAACTTAGGAAGTTTATAGGCTTCATTTCCATCATTTAGTTTTACAGAATAATAGCTTTCCTTTTATCTTTTTTTTACCGCTTTTGATATTGACCCCTCTTGCTTTCAGCATAAACTTATTTGTCCATTTGGATACCAAAACTAGGTACAGGGGTTATAAATTAGTAGATCCTAGCAGTAAGGTAAGCTGATCAAACTACGTAGACATAGAAATAGTCATTTTCTAGGAATACATCTTCTTGCGCAAATATTGTCTGATTCTACCATATGTTGTTTAAATGCAAAGCACATTTTCCTGTCTGATATTTCCTAATCTTACTGCAACAAAGTCCAATGCTTCCAATTTTTATAAACTTCAGAGAATGTTGTTCAGAAACACCCAGTAATTTATTTTTACATTATTTTGCAGTACAGCAATATTACCTCACCATTGTTAACAGATGTTTTCGTCTCCACAACAGTTTGCTGTTATTTCATCGAACACAAAGAAATGCAATAAGAAATGTATATTCTTTTCCCTCATAACATTTATCACAATCAATACAGTATCGGAGCAATGCTAATACTGCTGTGGTCCTTGGGGGCTGGAAGTGTTTGTAGTGGAGCAGCAGTGCTATGAGCTGGTGCCAGGATACGGTCATGGAAACACTTAACGATAATACTGCTTCAGCAGAGGCAGTAATGGTATAAACAGGGCAAAGGAAATACCAGGATTGCAACAGATGCAATTGATTATATGCCTTGGGGAATATTCCACTCATTTATTTTAACTCCAATCCATGTAAATCAAGTGACTGTGATGTTGTCAGTAAGACACTTCACAGACGTGGTAATATGCTGTGACAGTGCTCCTGCTTACTGACACAGGCGATCGTGCCTTTGGACATGAGAATCTGTCTTGAGCATATAGCTCTTGCACTGGCAACTGCAGACAACAACCGGACTTAAGCATTTGAATCACTATGAACTGTGATACGGCAAAAATGAAGGTGATATAACTGCCCTAGGTAGACTGAACGTATGTATTTGAACTTGGTCTTAAATCTCTCATTAAGGAAACGATACTTTTCAATAATACAGTTGTCAATCTATACTAGAACAGTAAATTTTAGGCACTAAAATAGTCAACTACAGAAATAATCTAAAATCAGAATTTCAAACAACATGTTTTCTACAGAGATGCTTTCAGTACAGAAACTGCTTCAAGAAAGCCAAGTGTCTTACTCTTTTTCAGTTCCAGTCATTAAGATAGTATTTTCAGAGTTAAAATTTTCTCTTTTTCTGTCAAACTTGGGCCAGACTAGGAAAACTATGCATCATTTTTCTAATAAGATGCAGGGATAGTACAGAAACTAGGAAAAACAATTTGCATTTCCTTTTATCTCTTACTGATTGAAAGCTCCAGCATATCCCAGATTCACCTTTCAAAGTATGGGAGTAAACTAGAGTGGTTCTTTGAAAGCTGGAGCTTAAAGGGAATTGCTAAGCATTTTAATAGCTGAAGGAATTGGAAGTCTTATAACGAATGCTAATGTATGGCCTCGCTCCTATGAAAATGCACATTACATGTACATTAATTATGATTAACATTCCTTCAATGAATAGCAAAGAAAATTATAATGATTTGTTACTTATTAATACAATGCTGTCATATGGTCTTTTGTAAAAAAAAAAAAAAGGACTCAGTTTCTTCAATTGATCATAAAGGGATGCTAAATTTCAGTATTATGACTCCTTTCACTAGATCATAAAATAAGGAAGCTGTGAATTACTTCATTTCTACTCTGCTCCTTTAAAAAAAATCACAGTGTGGCAGCTTAACTCATGACTTTGAAAAGAAACCTATCTTTTTTTTTTAAAGTGGAAAATAGAATGCAATCTATTTTTATTATCTGTGTTTGATCTGAAGACACAACATAAGCTCTCATTCAGTCTTGCAGTAACTTGGAAATCATGGAGGTAAAAGTTTGAAACTTTCTGTATGCATTACTAGTTATTCATATATTTTATTTCTGCTCATATGCAACCATATTGATATTATACTTTTATCTGTTATAAATCACTGCCTATAAATTCAGACAGGCAGGAACTGTCATACACACATATGTGTATATGATTAGATATGCCTTAGAGCTCATAGGAAATACAATTTCAGCCATTCAATTACTGGGAAACCTCCCTTCTTAGTGTTGCACAAAAATCTGGTAAACTGAAGACAGCCCTCTAGCCTACAGTCCCTCAGTGTAGCAGTGTAGCAGTGTACTCCTTGTTGAAGCTCAGAGATTAATAGTCTCTGTTGCTTTTATCCCAAATGTGGGCATGGGAATCTTTTTCAGTTCATAATTCCCCTTGGTAGGTCCAACCACCCCAAATGCAGCCCAGCCCTGAAATCCTGCCATATGATGGGGTGCGGCCAGGGACAGGAAATGGGTTCCCACTCTTCTCAGAATACAGCAACTTCTATCACACTGGTTGTGAGGCTCCCAGCATTGCTTCTCTTATTTTTGCTTGTCCTTACCCTTGTCAAAAATATTCTTATTATTCTTTATCCCGTATCATTATACCCTCATCCCTTAAATCTAGTTTTCAAAACACAAAAGCCGAAAAGGAATCTGCAGTCAGTTAATGCTTTGAGGCCTGCAACCACAAGCCTCTTCCAAGAAAAAGGAATAGAAAGACCCGGATAACTTATGGAAATGTGGGGATGGAAAAATATAGTGAGAACAGAACATAAATTAATAGCTCAATAAATTACCTTGCCTCATTGCTTTAAAATTCCACCTGGAATTTTTAATAAATCAGTACCCATAGTTCATTTTGGAATTATATGTTCAAAAGAAGAAATGGAACACACCCAAAGGGGGAATCATTGGTTCAGTCATTCCCAATCCAGAGATTGTGTGTCGGATTCATACAGGAACCTCAGCAGGCAAATGAACCACACACGAGACTAGTTTGTGCTGTTGCTTCTAACACACACACATTTCTAAATGAGCTGTACCTTTCAACAATCCTGATTTTATCACCGACTTCGTGCCTATTGAACCATATATTATGAAATCTGGTAATAGTAGTCCACCATCCAACTTCCATCGTATTCAGACAGCTGTTAAAAAAATTCTTCCTTTGAGACAAATTTTGTTTCACAGAGCATTTGAACCTTAGCTGCCAGTTTGATCTGACTTTACTTATACTGCCACTCACCACCATGGCATAATGTTCATAACACATTCTCACTTCTTAATATAAAAATATTCAAAGCACAAGACGGAGACTAGACATAGGGGACTGGATGAATGATGGCCCGAGGGTTCTGTCAGTTCAGTAGAGTTGTGGTAGCTATGATGGTGATAACTAACACTTGTGTGGTGTTTACTCTGTCTCGAGATGCTTCTAAGGGCTTTATAGGTATTAACTAGTTTAGTCCTTCTAGCTCAATGAGACTACTATTTTTATCACCTACTTAATAGATGGAGACAATCAGGGATTCTCCAAGTTCACATTGCTTATAAGAAGCTGTTTGGTATTTGAACTCGGTGGTTTGACTCTAAGTTGCTCCTCTTGACTATTCCACTTAACATCATAATCTCTTAGGATGGAAGGAGAACACCATCAACTGTGATTCCATTCTTCCCCAACCCAACTCACAGTGTGTGCGTATAAACTTCTGTTTCAAGAAAATAGTATATTTATGCTAATTGAAGACAAAACTATATAAAAGTATATACCTGATATTTAATATGTATTTGTATTATGCAAAATTAAGAGTATAAATAAGTACCATGTTGAGATCTGCTTTTTCATTCAATTTTATATCATCAGAATTTTCCACTTGAGTAGTCCTTAAAATATAGACTTATCTATAAAATATGTTTATATAAAGTTTTAGATGGTTTCCATTTTCTCACAATTCTAGATAAAGATAGTAAAAATATTTTTGTATTCTTACAATTACTTTCTTAAAACATATTTTTCAAAGTGAATCCCTGGGATAAACTCCATAAACTCATACAAGGTTTTGAACACTTTGCCAGATTGTTTCCCCAAAGCAGTCATGCTGTGTGTTCCCACAGAGAGTGCATGGGTGCTCTTTGCAGTATAAGTACAGTGACACTGGGTATTTCATTTGCATTTCTTTGTTACTGTCGAGGGCAAAAGGTTTGCTATATGTTATTGGAATCTTTTAATTTTTTCTGTGAATATCTATTTTCTTTGGTATAGGAGGTAAACATATTTTTCTTATTGTTTTTCAAGTACAATCTCCACAATAAGAATATGCAAACTTTGGCTTCCCCATATGTTAGCAAGTATTATTTCCTAGTTTGCTGTTTGTCTTTATTTTGCTTAACACGATTTTTAAATAGAATGCTTAAAAATATAGTTTCAGGCCCTGGCTGGCGTAGCTCAGTGGATTGAGCGCGGTCTGGGAACCAAAGTGTCTCAGGTTCGATTCCCAGCCAGCGTACAATCCTGGGTTGCAGGCCATAACCCCCAGCAACCGCACATTTATGTCTCTCTCTCTCTCCCTCTCTCTCTCTCTCTCTCTCTCTCTCTCTCTCTCTCTCTCTCTCTCCCCCCCTCCCTCTCCCTCCCTTCCCTCTCTAAAAATAAATAAATAAAATCTTTAAAAATATATATATATAGTTTCAATGCATCAAGAATTGCCTTTGTAGTTTCTTTATTTTCGTGATGAGAATAGCTACCCTTGTTTTAATTTTGGAGAAACAATCAACTATCTCCTCTAGTTATTTTGGTTTTGTCTTTTAATTTTTCATAGCATAATTGGTCTGGAACTTATTTTGGCAAAAATTAATACTGAACTAATTTGAACATAATGACATCTTTATAAATTGAATATTTTCATCAGTCTATCAGTGCTTTCTTTCGTTTCTCACTGTTTCCATAGTTTTCTTCATTTTAAGTCCACACGTATTTTCATTTTTATCTATCACATTATGTATCTTTGATGCTGTTTTCAATAAGACATATTGATATTCTAACTTTTTATTTTATTCTAGACTCTAGCAAGATATGAATTATATACATGCATGTCACATATTGCATGCATATGTGTATTTATACATATATATGTAGTTGACCAGCCTATTGAATTCCCTAGTTAATTTTAATAGTTTTTTTTAATTCTACTCTTGTAGGTTTTACAAAAGTTATAGGTTATATATTAAGATGACCATAGCCATATAAAAACAGATTTTATCTTCTTCCTTTCTAATTGCCGTATGTCATTGTTTTATAATATAGCACATGTAGAACATCTAGAATATTAAACAGTGATAACAATTGCTATCATCTTATTGTTCCTTATTTTAATTATTCACTCTTAAACAGCATATTGGGTGCTACTGAGATAATTAGTCAAAAATGTTTAATAAGCACCTAACTTGTGCCAAATACTCTTGGAAATTCTAGAGAAAGAGGCAGAGAATAAACAAGATAAATAAGGAAATGTATTAAGTTAATCAATGATAAACATTAAGGGTAAAAAAATGTCCAGGCAATCGAGTAAAGTATTTGGGTGTGTTAGTCTTTGGTAGAACAGCTAGGAAAGAAATAACTGAGAAGACTTTTGATTAAAGACCTTCAGTATGTAGATGAGCAAGCCCTGTTAATATCTGGGAAAAAATTATTCCTGGAAAAGGAAACAGCAAATGTTAAGGCCCAGAGGAGGGAGTTTGTCTGGATGACTGCGCAAAAGAGGAAAAAAAGAGAACTTAAGTGGACACAGATAATAGTGTGGTGATTGCCAGAAAGATGGAAGAGGCAGAAGAAGGGATGGGGGATTAAGGGGATGGAAGGAGACTTGACGTGGGGTGGTGAACACACAATACAGTGCACAGATGATGTGTTGTAGAACTGTGCACCTGAAACCTGTATAATTTCGTTAACCAGTGTCACCCCCATAAATTCAATAAAAATGGAAAAAAAGAATAGAGCACACAGAAACCCACATATACACACAAAGATCTTTAAAGATCTGCAAGCTAATGAGGGTACAGACTATGTAACCTGGGAGGCCATAATCAGCACTTTGGTTTTTATTCTAAGTGAGCTGGGAAGTTGTTAAGAAAGAAACTGATTAAGAGATTTTTTTTTAATTAGAAAAGAATATTGAATTAACTTCAACATGCAAGATTTTAAGAGAATTCGCTCAAAAGTTTTAAGCACTTTCTATATCTGTAAAACAAAAGTAAAAACAGAAAATGTAAGTGAACTTTAAGTGGTTATTGTAAGTAAAAGATCTTTCACCAGAACAAAGGGCATCATACTCTGGGGGGAGCAAGAGTATGCACACTTGGCTTAAAGAGTATTATGAGACTTAAATGAAACAGCATGCGTAAAATATTCAACCACATTTTTGGCAAACAAATAGTAAATACACAAACACATTAGAATACTATTATTAAAGTTAGTTCAATGTTATTACATAGCAAGAGCATTGCCATAAGAATATTTGTATAATATTTATAAGAAATGTAGTTTGTCTTTTAAAAGATAATTAAACTTATTAATCAAGCCAAACACATTATTTTTTTACATTTTCAGTAATGTAATTTTAGGATATTTTC
This sequence comes from Phyllostomus discolor, assembly GCF_004126475.2. Lineage (NCBI taxonomy): Eukaryota > Metazoa > Chordata > Mammalia > Chiroptera > Phyllostomidae > Phyllostomus > Phyllostomus discolor. The sequence goes on along the minus strand of NC_040904.2, from coordinate 137,964,458 downwards.
TCAAAGGTTACATTAGCTTCAACTGGCTCTGCTTGGGGGTAAATCTTAAGTACTGTTTTTTAAGAAAACTTATTTTAGAACATTTTTAGATTCATAGCAAAACTGAAAGGAGGGTACAGGGATTTCTTTTACACCAATGGCCCCAGATAGCTTCCCCCATTTTCAACATCAACCACCAGAATGGAGTATTTGTTATGATTGGTGAATCTATATTGACATACTAGCATACCTCAAAGCCCATAATTTATATTCAGATTCACTCTTGGTGCTGTGCATTTTATGGGCTCAGACAAATGTGTAATGACATATATCTACTATTATAGTATCATACAGAGTACTTTTGTTGCCCTAAGATTCCTCTGTGCTCCACCTATTCATCCTTTTCACCCCCAGCCCCTGATCTTTTTCCTGTTACCATAGTTTGCCTTTCCCAGATGTCACATAGTTGCAATCATCCAGTATGTAATGTTTTCAGAGTGGTTTCTTTACCTTAGCAACATGCATTTAAGTTTTCTCCATGTCTTTTCATGGTTTGATTGCTCATTTCTTTTTATCTCTGAATAATATTTCCTTTTCTGAATATAATGTGGGCTATTTATTCACTTACTTATTGAGGGAAATCATGGTTGCTTCCAAGGTTTGGAAATTATCAATAAGCTGCTATAAACATCTGTGTGCAGGTTTTTGGTTGATACAAGTTTTTAACACCCTTGGGGTAAATTCCAAGAAGTGCTATGGTAAGAGTATGTTTAGTTTTGTAAGAAGATACCAAACTATCTTCCAAAGGTTTTATACCATTTGCATTCCCATCAGCAATGGATGACACTTTCTGTTGTTTCTCATCTTCTCAAGTATTTGCTGCTGTCAATGTTTTGAGTTTTGGTTATTCTGATAGATGTGTGGTGATATTTAATTATCATTTTAATTTGTATTTCTCTGATGACATGATGCTTATTCACCATCTGTCTGTCTTCTTTGGAGAGGTCACTAAAGGTCATTGACCCACTTTTTAATCATTTTTTTTATTGTTGAGTTTTAAGAGTATTTTGCTGGAGAGTTCTTTATTATATATGTCTTTTGCAAATACTCTCTCCCAGTCTCTGATTTGCCTTTATGTTCTTGGTAATGACTTCTTCAAAACAGAAATTTTATTTGTAATGCAGTCCAGCTTGTTCTTTGTTTTCATGGATCATGCCTTCAGTGAGAAATCTAAAATGTCCTTGCCAAACTGAAGGTTGTCTAGGTTTTCTCTTACGTTATTGTCTAGGAGTTTCATAACTTTGTATTTTACATTTAGGTCTATAATGCATTTTGAGTTAATTTTTGTGAAGGGTGTAAAGTCTGTGTCTACATGTTTCCCCCCCCCGCCCCCCACCGGCATGTAGCTATCCAGAGCAGTCCCCAACCATTTGTTACAAAGACTATCTGTTCTTCATTGTATTGCCTTTGCTCCTTTGTCAAAGATAACTTGACTGTATTTATTGGGGTCTACTTATGGTTTCTCTATTCTGTGCCATATTTGTCTATTCTTTTGCCAATACCACAGTATCTTGATTACTGTAGCTTTGTAGTAAGTCTTGAAGTCAGATAGTGCCAGAACTCCAACTTCATTCTTTTCTTTTAATATAGTGTTAGCTGTTCTGTGTAGCCCTAGGTACTTTAAATATTAAAATGTGGGCAGGTAATTTAGCCGTTAGCACTAAAAATGTGTGCATAATAATCAGGAATACACTATCTCATTGTGTTTGAAATCTGCCCTCACGTTTTAATATATGGATGCAAAAAAACAAATATAATAAGCTTTTCTATTTTGAATACATGGAATTATGTGAAATTATCTGTGTCTCTTGGAGACGGTTAAGAGGGGAATGATAACAATAGTAAAGGTAGGTGTGTGTGTGTGTGTGTGTGTTTGTGTGTGTGTGTCAGTGTGTAAAATCATTTGGGCATTGAACTATCTGCATTTACTGGATGGCCACACAATGCATTGTCTATACTGCAGCCAACTTCACAAAGCAATATTTCAGGATTAGTTGAAATAAATGAGAACTAGTAGACTTACTTCTAGAATATCACATTAGCAGGTTTTCTTGTACAGCATTCTACCTAGTGGTACCCAACTCAACCCGAACTAATGGTTTGAAAAGGTAGCTGCTCCATTTCTGAATGAAGGTCTACCCTAGACCTGGATTTTACTATAAAGTGTTTTATCTTTGAAACATTCTGATTTGAGCCACCTACTTCTATAAACAAATTTAGTTCTGTTTTTATTAGTCTTTGTGGGACATAGAATATAGTAAGGGATACTGGCATTATTTGCTCTTTAATGTGGAAGGACTTTTGCTGAAAGCCAGTTTAAGTTGAAAGTGACAAAAGGGTTTTATCTCTTGGTATCTTATCTCATACCAGATAGGAAATATCTTTAGTTACCCCAGTGTCCAGCAATTTCTTGCAGTGTACCCACCAAAGAGAGATATTTGAGATAAATAATGTTCTCCTTGTATAAGCCTGAAAGGATAAAGAAATAATGTTCTTTTTCCAGTTACAGTAGTACTAAAAACAAATGAGGTTGTCAGAAATAAGAGAGCATTCAGTAAAATTATATTTATTAATAGGTTCAAGTATTTCAAATATTTAGTGTGTTTGTTCTTGTTGATTCCAGACAATCTGCCCACTCGTGGATCCAGGTTTTCATAGCCAGAGAGCATACTCCCTGAGCTGTGCTTTAGTGTTAACAAATGTTGGCATCTTGTGAAAGTCTGCTACTCCATTTGCCTTTTGACTAGGTTGAAGTTATTTTCCACATAGACACATAGGGTTGTCATCTTTAAAGTACTATGTTAAGGCATGTTTGTAACAATACACTTCTACTAACAAAAAGAGTTTCTGAGGTATAGTTACATAACTGACCACAGTCTTCTCCTTTTGCCTTGTGTAAGAGCTTAAACACAAAAGTGAAGCCCAGTTTAACATACTCTATTATGGCTTAGATATTAGAATTCTTTTTGAGTCTTGACTTTCTCTTCTAATAGTTTTTGGTTTTAATTCTTTAATTTTATTTGTGTTAACTATCCCATGTTTGTGTGTGAGTAAAAGTCTCATGTGAATAGATGGATAAATGTTGTGTGCCCAGGCTTTCTAACTCCTTTAGGAACTTTTCAAAGGTTTGTTGCTCTTTGGCAATAAATCTATCACAGAAAATTAAACACACTGGAGACAGACTAATAATTAGGCAGGATTTAGAATACAAAATTGTTAGGGTTCTATGCCAAGTCAAAATTGAAGTGGATCAACACTTGAAATCAGTTCACAGAGAAATTATAAGTTGATATTACCAATTATTTAAGAGACTTTTTAGAATTTTATTTTCTTGTAAACTAGTGTATGATAAGGCACATGATATTCATTTCCCATTGGTTGACACTTAGAAATTCGGTAATCTCTCAGTATGCTTTAAAGTATTTGCAATAAAGGAATAACTTTATAAATGCCTTTCTGCCTTAGATTTTAAAATAATCAGTGTAAACATCAAAATAATTATTCAAAATGTGTATATATTTTAATATTTTCCCCAACATAGTGATTCTGCTTTTCTTATAAAGACTGTTTTTCCTAAAGATATTTTAAAGAGACTTTAATTTGAATATTATGCCCAATTTAAATTATACATTTCAGAAAATAAGATAAAAAGCCTAGGGAACATTTAATATGGTGGAAGAGTGGGAAAATTGTTTTTAGGCTAATAATATAAGGCAACTGGCATAGATAAGTAATAATTGGTAATTGACATAGAAAGATAAGTAATATCAGGTAAATTAAAAACCCTCTTTGAATACAAAAAAAGCTATTTATAAAGTGACATTTTCTCTTGCTCACCTGTTCTTCACCTTCCAAGATGTGGACTTAAAAAAAGTGAACAGTATTTGTTTTTAAGGAAGAATTCACACAAGGAAAAATATCTTCTGGTAAAACAGATCAAGTACTGACGTAGGCTACCAAGGGTTGTTAAATTGTTTTGAATTCTTAATCTCTGAGGAATCACTAAGTTTTGATAGACAACTCTGTGATTTGAATGATTTAGACATGGTGCTTCATACTGAATCCCTAGAAGAGATCAAAATTGTGGTAATTTTCTAATTATGGTTCAGTGATTTTATTGAAGCAGACATAGCATATTCAAGAGGTATTCTTTCTTCTCCTTAAATTAAGCATAGAAGTAGATCATGTTTTTAAAATTTTATTTATTATGAACAGTCATTAATATCTTTTTATAATACTGTATTTACCTTCAATGAGCCCCTATACCATGCAGCACACACATCTATTGAAGATTTTAATATGTTGCATTTGGTTACACATATGTTTCTTTTATTAATAATAGTTTTTTGACATCTGAGACCATGATGGAAATTATTTGCATTCCCAGAATCTAGGACAATACTATGCATGATACCTGCAACTGAGATGTGGTAGATGAATGGAGGAAGGAAAAACACAAATAGGAAAGAAGAAATTTCTGTGTTTTTTTTTTTTCTTAGAAAGCTGATCCTGTAATTTTGACTTGTTACCATAAGGTGGCAGAAGTGTGCCACCACCAGGCAATTCATTCATTCATATTCATTTGAATAATCATTTTACATACTGTTAGGAATTTTTCTTCTCCCCCTAAGGCCATGACCTTTTGGCAGTCTTGGTGACTGAGAGAATACAGTAAATATCTGAATAGCAACTCACAATACATTTTTGTTGACGGAGCAACTGAAATCTTAGCAAGATGAAAGTATATTGCTGCTAAAATGGAGCATTCCCTGACAAAATTTCTCTCATATTCTTGGTTTTAATTTCCAGATATGCTTTCCTTTCTCTTGAGAACCTTAATTTTAGCTTAATCTAATGAAAATATTCCAATTTAGCTCTAAATTGTTCTTTGCTGTAACACTTATGTAAATTTTCTGTTGGTGGGAAGCAGAAAAACTTCCATTATTGTAAAATAGCTATCATTTATTGGGGCCCCACAAGATATCATCTTATTATCATCTTATGTATATTGCTTCTTTTTTCACTTAATTCTAATTTAATCTAACTTTTAAATTCACTTTTAAAGATGAAGAACCTGAGTTACCAAACACTTAAAGAATTTCCTCCGTGTTATATATGAAGTTATGAGAAAAACCAGGGCATGAATTTAGTTTGGGGTTCTCACCTTTTGAGGTCCACCATCAGAATGTATATAACATGTGGGATATTTTTAAAAATTCATGTTTGCTAATGTCACATATTTCATTTTTGTTTCAATTCATAATATTGAGATGACCTAATAGCTAAGGACATATCTATTAGAGTTCTTATCACAATGTACTGTGTTTTTCATTTACTTGTCCATTGAATAAAATTGATGAGTTCTTTGAATGCAAAGTTGTCCCAGCATCTTGGAAAAAGTATGATAGGTAGAAAATACTCAAAAGATACATTTAATAGTTCCTTACTAAAGCTTAGACTCCCTTTTCCCTTAACTTTCCCTCTACCCAAAGTCTCAAAAATAGTTTTCTTAAGTGAGAATATTCCTTCAATAGACACTGTTAGTTACCAACCTCAATTTCTTCTTTTAACTTTAGTTCTGTTTAGGTGTCAGGATGCTTTGTGTTTCAGGGAAGTTTGAGACAGAAAGGGACTCAATCAAGGTAATTCAATGCCCTTGTCAGTGGATTTAGTTAGGAGCGTGCATGTGATATGATGCAAAATGAGAAAAAGTCTGGTGCCAGTTTACTGGAAGAACTTTCCTTGCCTTTAATAGGTAAAGCAAGGAAAGGACTTGTGTTGTTCTGCTGTTGCATGTTTCTGTGTGAGGATGTGATGGTTGGAGGTACCTCAGTCATTTTAAAGACAAAAACCAACATAAGAATGGCAGAGCCAAAACATGTGAGGGACTTGACTATACTGTAACTGCCTTTGAAATGTCCTAATCTCTTCTATTGGGAGAGATTATTTAATCAGAACCATTACCTAATCTGCTAATTGTTCTCCTTAGTTTATTATGAATTTTTCTATGTAATCAAATATGGCTACAGTTATTGCAGAGAAGATTCCTCTCCCTAGCAGCAGACAGCCAGGGGCTTGTGTTGCTGTGAGGGAAGAGCCATTCACTTCCAGCAAATTCAGCTGCTCCACACAGGTCCAGAACTGATTTTGAAAAACTACTCACCCACCGATGTTAGGCCAAGATAGTGAAAAGAAATCTCTTTTCTTGGTAAAAATGTAAAGACTGGTTTCTCTAAAAAACAAAACAAAGTGTATTGTCAGGCATACATAAATTTATTATAAATTTTACAGATATAAAAGATGTGTATACACAGTTTACAAATAACAATAAAGTATACAATATTCTTTATTGTAAGTTATAGATAGCTAATTGATTCTCACATAATGCTTTGTTTGGTTTTGCCAAATTTGCATATCCATAAAAACTGATGGATGATTGTATTTCCAGCATGACTATAGGTTGATATTTTTATCTGCATTTAAGAATAAAACAAAATGACAGTACAAAGGCATATGTTGGAACTGTACTGAATGGTCAATGACATGACCAATTTCTTTGCTAAATCAGTTAGTAGCTTCAAACTCTGGAAGAATATTATCTCAGTATTTTGTACTATTCACAATGTAACAGATATGGCCATGATATATTTTAAGCTTTCTCTATTAATATTTTGCCCATCAGTAAGTTTAGACAAGAAATAAAACAATCAATTAACCCTTGATTTGCAGTGCTTGCTAGTTGCTGTGGTGTAAACATTCTTGTGATGGCTGACTTTAAGCTATTGATATGATGCCAAAGAACACAAAATTGGGAAGAGATATGTGGGGACACACTATAATACAATATTTCCCCCTATCAAACCAGGAGGGATAAATCATATCAAAAGCAAAGATAATTATGATGTATTAGAATAACTAGGAAGTGATGAGGCTTGAATATTTAATACATACAAAGCTCACTGAATTATATATTTATATGATTTAATTTATAATAATAATTGTATTTAACAACAAGTTCACAAAATTCCTGAAAATTTAATAATCAGTTCTCACAAGCTGGCAGGGGCCAGCTCAAGCACCATATGCCTCATCACAGAAATAAGTGATTCATTTTCCTGGTTTAATTCAGTTCAATTTGAATAACAAATTATTTAGAACCTCCTGTTTCAATCAGATGTGTTTGTTTTTAGGCAAAAATTCTATTGGCAGGTTGTTTTGTTCCTGCTTGAGAGTTAATGCCAGCAGCAACCTGATTAGATTTTGGTCTTCAAACCAAAATTTTGAAGACCAAAATCTAATCATTTTAAGCTAATCGTGAGTGCTAGATCTCCAACTTTACATAGTAACATGAGTATTATGACTTCTATCATGTATAGCACTCGAACTCCCTTCTAACAAATGTGAGTCAGTCAAAACCTGGGAACTGAGCATTTGAAGGGTTAATATTTGGCATTTTTGTATGATATTTGAATAAGCATAAATCTTTTATTATAATCTTATAAATTCATTTAATTGTACAATATTTGTTTACAGATCAATTCATACTGATAAATAGCTGAGGGTCCTTGCAGGACATTTGGTTCTATCCAAAATAGCCATTGAACTATTTTGTCCTCACCAGGATGTCCTTGATCATGTGCCATTGCCAGGTAGGCTACCATGACAAGAAGGGTAATTATTGGCAATACAGCCACAACACAATTATTGGACCATAATTGCACCTTTCATGTATTAACCCTTAAATCTGAAGTATAAATAAATGTTATGGGCTATTCGAACCAGGGGTGCTTTCTATGTGTGGACATTTTGGATGGGACCAAATGTCCACTAATCATGAGAGTAACTTTCTTCCTATTCAGTTCACATAAACTCAAAATTAATACAGCCTTGCCTTTTCAGGTTTATTTAACTCATACAGGGAATAAAATTTGTGTTAGAAAGTGATATCAACAGTTTTACAATACTGTCTTGTAATTTGTCTTCTTCCAGTTTATGTCCAGAAATAATATCTTATTATGTTTCTACTCCTGTAGAGAATTCCTGATATTTATAAAACATTCCTTATTGGAGATGTTTTCTTAACGTCTAAATTGTATGCACCATTTCATTTGTTCTGTCTTAAAATAAATTAATGGAAAAAAGGAAACTATAGAAATAATCTTTTCTTCTTTAAATTTCATATTAAGTAAAAGATGATTTATTTTTGAACCCGAACAATCAGCTGGTGTAGAAGAAAGCATACATACATTTGGCACAAGATAAAACAGTATCTAATTCTGCTCCAAGCTCTGGTGAAACACATGGAAATTAAGTAAAGTGTCACTGAAACTGAGCCCTCTCTTATCTCAGTGGGGTCAGGAAAACAAAGAAACAATTCTATTTCCATAGTTCTGGCCTGGGGTTTAGCTGAATTTTGCCCAGTCTGGCTTACTGACTTGTGCTTACAGATACATGACAGCTGAATGCCTGAGCAAGTACCTATATGGCTGTGAAATAGGAGAAAAAATAGTTTAGCTGTACCGTCACAAATTTATTCCAATTGCTAGAGATGTAATGCTGTTAATCCTGGGCAATTTGACACCAATGCCTGCTGAATTCAAGAACAATCTTTTCTATATCCTAATTATTCACAGAATTGAGAAAAATGGAGCCATTTTTCTGATCTCTGTATTTAAACCCATACTTTCTTTTCTTTTCTTTTTTTGGTATTCACAAAGACTTAACTTGAGAAATTATTTCTAGTATTAATTTTATATATTGTCACTACTTATTGTCTTTTTTCTAACAACTTTTCTGCTACTAATATCTCTGTATTAAATCATTATGAATGGTTATATTTCCTCAATAATAATTTATCATTATCTCAATTTGACAAACTTTTAAATATAAACCTAAGATTCAAAAAGTTCCAATTTCAAGTAATTTTCATTAATTATAAGATAGAAAGGAAATGCTTAATAATGATGATTTTTTAGAAAGAAGTATAGTAATAATTTTAAAGCCTTTTCTCCGAGGAATAATCCTTACAGAATATGTCTGGATTAAAAGGACATACATCCTGGACCTACTTTCACTTGTCAAGCCTATGATATATGTATGTACATTAAACTTTGGATAATTTTGAAGGCATTTAAAACATTTTTATTTACTGATTGATTGCTACCTAAAGAAACAGCGGAATCTGGTATGCTGGAGAATCATTTTTAAATCCAGCATAAAGAGGAGACATTTTTAGAAATAAATTTTGAAAAGTTTTTTTTTCTTACTGATAGGCTAATGCTAATAAGCCAAATCAAACTGATGGCTTGGGGAAACACTCCAAGACATTAGGTTATAGAAACTGCCAAACTGCTTTCCCCCTCTTCCTCTCATTAAAAAGCCAGAAGAGTAAAAAAATGGCTAGATTTCATTTAACTCCTTGGTTATCAGATATTAACTAACTCTACTCAAGTGTGCATTAGATTTCTAGAGCATATCTGTCTATTTGAATATATGTACAAACTGCATTTAGTTCATACAAAATTAAAATGGGTTTTAATAGTTTCAAACTCAAGGGATAAAAATACCTTTTCTTTAATTGTTTACCTTTTATTTCAACATGCCATTGTTAGTGTGTCAATGTCTCCTCTCACCCTCAACACAACCATAAAGATTAAGAGTATGTATGCATTAGTAGTCTGGAGTCTGTAACACTTAATTTTACCTGTCAACTTGACTGGATTAAGGGATGCTCTGATATGTAGTAAAACATTTCTGGGTGCATGGTGAGAATGTTTTGGCGAGAGGTTAGCATTTGAATCAGTAGACTGAACAAAGAAGATACCCCCTCACTACTGTGGGCAGGCATCATCCCATCTGCTCAGGGCTTGAATAGAACAGAATGGTGGAAGAAGTGCAAGTTCTTTCTCTCCTTGAGCTGGGGTGGGGGTACAAATTTTCCTTCTCTTGGATATTGAAGCTCCTGGTTCTTGGTCCTTCAGATTCTGAGAGTTTCACCAGCAACCCCTCTGGCTCTCATGCCTTTGGTCTTGGGCCTGGGAGAGACAGAATCCACATACCTGGTTCTCAGACCTTTGGACTTGAACTGAATTATACCACCAGCTTTCCTTGTTCTTCACTTTGCAAACTAAAGATTATGTTTGGCTTCCATATATCATGAGCCAATTCCTATAATAAATGTGGTGTGTGTGTGTGTATACACACACACTTATACACACACACATATTTATATATATTTATATATAGCCTATTGGTTCTGTTTATCTGCAGAACACTAATAGATTTAGACTCCTTAACTTCATATTTTTACATGTTTACTTATGCTTCTGTAATTGCTGTATGTTTCTACAGTGATGACTATATGCTAGCCAATAGTTTAGTCACATTTACAAGTACAGACCCATTGGGTCCTCATAAGAACAGGGCCAGTATTCAGACCTTGGCTGTCTGTCTCAGAGCCCATTCTCAGCTCTAAGACATTGGGTGGGTACCATCATTGCTGTAAAAAGCAGATAAAAATGGTATCTTTCTCATATATTTTGAATAATAAACCAGTTACTACATGTTAAGCACTGGGAGCAGTGCCTGGCACTGTGTAAGTGGTGTGTCAGCTTCCTACCCCCAACAAGCCATCCTCCAGCTCTGCCTCACACTAGTGCCTTGACTTCCCACTAGTCATCATCAATGAACTTCTCCTCTTCTTTTTTCTTTACACAGTTTTTGTTTTTGTCTTTCTGTCCTTTCTAAAATCTACTGGATTCCTCTCTAAGTCATAAATTCAAAATCTCTGAGAAATAATTTCACTAATTCACTGGTCACCATCAATCTACTTAACATTGGTAGCTTTTGAATCATCTGTGGAGACTGCTAGCTCTGTAGTCTGAGGCACAACCCTGGGCCATTGACTGGCTGTGAGGATGGCAGAGTCACAAACTAGGTTTTCTTAAAACGTGAATAAACACATAGTATATTCTACTGTTCTTCAGTATGAAGACATGTGTGCTACGTTTTTTAGCTATGTCAAGTTTACACTCTGCATCATAAATAGGCTTTATTAATCAACTTTAAGAACTTTGATGATGATGATGATGATGATGATGTTGGAGGATTTGGCTACATTTTCTATGGCACCCTGTAAGAAGCAAAGTTTCATTTAATAAATTACTATAAGTTTTCAGTGTTTTTTCAATTCTTCCTCTTCCCATGATAACCACTAGACTCACAAGAAAGGATGAGGGTAGAATAGAAGGGAATATCTAAGAAGTTTTTTTCCAACTTTACCTTGTATCTCAATAAGTTTCAGATCCTTTCTTTTCCAATGGCCTTTTTTGTTCTTTCGTTTTCCTTACACATCATGGTGGTATCCTATGCAATATCTCTATGACATGAACCACATAGGGAAGTGCAGTCTTCACTTCTCCCAGTTACCTAAAGGGCTCATACCTATAATATGCAGGCAAGTGAGGTAATAGCTTAGAAATTATATAGCAATTCCTGGAAGCTTAAAAAAAAAGAAACTGCCTTGTGCACAACCCAAATCAATTAAAATCAGAATCTCTGGAGGTAAGACCTAAGCATCAATAGTTTAAAAACTTCCTGGTGATTCCAAAGTGGAGTAAGTGAAAACTCACACAGCTCTGGAAACATGCTGGTCTGAGTAGATCTTGAATGTACCAATCTGTTTCTTTGTTTACCTGTTGGTATGACCGAGCAAACAGGGGCCTGTTTGTTACAGGGTGCAGCCAAGAGAGGGGACCCCAAATGGGCATTTGAAATGGGGTCCAGAACTTAAGGTGTTCAGGAGATTTTAAGATGTCTTCACCCCCATTCCCCAGGTGTAGGCTGGGGGAAGGGACATATGGAGCAGGGCCTTTGAAAGCTGTTTCTCATAGCAACAGCCTTGCAGCTAACCTCTGGTGTGGTCATTTAACATATTTATACCCTTAGGCTGGTGGCTTAGATATGTTAAATACCTGTGGCCATGCTCAGAGCCAAGGGAAGGAAAGTAACTTCCCCACCAAGACATAACTGGGGGGCAGGTCCCCCGAGTTACAGCGCCTGCGTGGGAGCTTGGAGATGATTGGCTCCAGGACTTGGGGCCACACCTGCCCAGACTCATGATGGCAGTCCAGTAAAGCTGGAAGGGTATGAGTTCTGGTGTGTGAAGCCGAGTGTGGGAGGAGTCGGAAATGGGGCTGCAGAGGAAGATTGGCATGGGGATTTAAACCCAGATGCAGCAGCCATTAGAGAGAGAACCACACAGCTTTAGCAGAGTGGAGACTCCTGCGGCCATGAGGGAGAGAACCACGCAGCCTTGCCAGAGTGGGGACCTCCGCAGCTTTAGAAGGGGGAACCACCACCTGGTTTTAGCAGAGATCCCGGTGACTCAGCTGAGGGTGCCGGGAACTGAGGGAGGTCTCCCATTTGAGATGGAGTACTAACTGGGAATAACCAGAGGGCTGCCTGAGCTATGGACTTCTATTTCCTTTCCTGAGATGCGGTACTCTGGACTGGGCAAAGGGGGAAGGAAGGAAGAACTGTTTGTTTGTGGGTGTTTTAAGGGACTTTAGGGTTTTTGATAAAGACATTAGGTCACTAGTTTAAGTTTGTATAGCATTAAATAAACATTTCCTTTCCTTTTCACGAATCTCTGGCATTGAGAGACGTCTTTCCTCGGGCGGTGGACATAACGGACCCGGGGGCTTCCTTCAATAATAGTATATCATCCCAGGCCCCCCTTGTTTGTTCTGTAACATGTTCACTTGGCAACTTGGTGTATGACCCAACAATCAGTATTGGAAGAAACATGTTTTTATTTATAGTACCCCAACCTTGGGGGTACTGAGAGCACTTTAGCTCAGAGCCCTGTTCTTTCCCAAGACCCAGCACTTCACTTGTTTCCCAAAAGGCTAAACAGCAAAGCCAAGACCAATAGTTCCCCATATTCTTATCTGTGCTTGAGCCAACCGTGCAAAGTCTTGCAGCAGCTCTCTTCTTCAGGATCCGGGGTATGCTGTCATCAGCCTCTGTGTAGCAGTCCAGGAAAGGCACAAGTCCTGAGAGTGGCCTTTCTGTATGTCCCAAGTCCCAAGAGTCAGCATCTTGCAAGGCAGAGTCCTTTATGTTTTCTGAGTCAGCTAGAGCAGGCATGATCAGAGCAACACCATGCTACATCATGGCTCCTTCCCCTCTCCACTCACTCTGCCTGCATGGCTCCTCTGTTACTATTGTCAGCATGGCTGAATCTCCTTCACTATAGACTGGCAAAGCTACTGCCTACTCTCTCAGCCCTCATGGTGGATCAGCCTTCTCTCTGCCCACCCTTAGTTTAAACTCTGACCTGGAGCTTCCTATGTGACCTCCTATGCAGCTCCTCCTACACTGAGCTACATTTGCCAGATTCCCCATATTGTACTAGCTTCTCTCCACTGCCATCCTTTGGGCAAGCTTGACTCAGTGACTCAGGGGCCTCTGCCTCCCTGCTTCTGGTGCAGGCACTATAAGCTCTCAGCATACCTTCTGAAAGTCACATACACACCTTTTGCCCTGAGGCAGTGCGAAGCTATTAACCAGCTAGTATCTAGCTACCAGCTTGCTACAGATATGCAAAGTATCTTAAATGCTGTATTGTCCACTCTCCCTTCCCCAAGTCCCCAACTATGGGCTATGGGGGTCTTGGGGACCTCTTGCCCTGTACCCCACTTCATTAGTCCATAGCCAACCAACTCCATTTCTGATTCAGCTCTCTGTATGTAGATATGTTAATATGACTTCTGACTTGGAAGTCATTTAGACTTCTTAAGATGACTTTGTATATCTCTGTTCTGATTTTTAATTAGTTGATTTATTGACTTATACTAAAAGAATGTGCTTTCTTTGGGAATAGTTGTTGGGTGAAGAGATGGGATGCATTTATGTCACCAGTTTGTAAAAAACAAAGTAGAAAGATAATAACAAAAGTATAACACTACAGGCATTGATTTTAAGTAACTAATATTAAAATGGTACCTAGAACATACTAGGTTTTTATTAAATTTTAGTTTCTTTATCTTCCAGCACACTAGAATTGGCTAACTAGATTTTAGGAAGAAAGAAATTTGCATGATATTTGTCTCAATAGACTTCTTTACATTCCTATAAAAAAATCTTGGCATTCGCAGTTTTATAAGGAAAAGATGAGGTTCTTTAGGACATTTAAAAATTGATTGGTTTTCCTGATGTTCATAGCAGCACAATTTACAATAGCTAGGTGCTGGAAGCAACCTAGATGCCCATCAGTAAATGAATGGATCAAAAAACTATGGTACATTTACACAATGGAATTCTATGCAGCAGAAAGAAAGAAGGAGCTCCTACCCTTTGCAATAGCTTGGGTGGAGATGGAAAGCATTATGCTAAGCGAAACAAGCCAGGCAGTGAAAGACAAATACCACATGATCTCACCTTTAACAGGAACCTAAACAACAAAGCAAAGAAACAAACAAAATATAACCAAAGACACTGAAACAGAGGACAGGCTGGCAGTGTCCAGAGGGGAGAGAAGAGGGAATTTCAGGGGAGAATGGGAAGGGTTTACAGGAACAAAGTTAAAGGACACATGGACAAAAACTAGGAGGAGGGTGGTAATGGGAGGGAAGTGGAAAGGGTTGGGTGGGTGGGCTGGAAAGGGAGTAAAAGGGAGAAAACTGTACTTGAACAATGATTAAAATAAAAAAAATTTAAAAATTGGTTGGTTTGTTTAAACAGGACCAAAAGAATTAGGATCAGGTTATTTGTAATATCTTTACCTAGCAATTCTAAAAATCATAGACTTGTGGAAACAGAGCTGCTGCTTGGGTGGGTGGTTATGCAGATGCTACTTCCCATCACAGAGGAGAAACTCTTCATTTTCTCACCAATTAGGGCCTGCATACCCTTTCTTTGTTCTTATAACTTTCAGGATTTAATTTTCTGTTGATTCTTTTAGATAATGTAGTCTAACAGAAATTTTTATTAATAAATTGGGGAATTTGGTAGGAAAGGGTATAATACTGAATTGTTTGAAAATTCGTTGATGTTTATGACTCCCTGTCTCCCCAAAAGTTTATATAGTTTGAAAGCTATTTAAACTTTCAATTTTTAAACTTTTCTGCACAGGGGGCACTTTTATTTTCTATTTAGTAGACTTTACATCTTATCTTCAAACAAAGTTGACTTTGAGGCACTTTGTGCTCCTGCTTCAGAAGTATCCTTTCATATGTGTTGACTTAGGTGTTTAAGTATTACAAACTAAATCATAATACAAGTAAATGCTGTTGATATTTTCTTGAATTGTTTGTTACTTTCACTGTAGCTCAGTTGAGTTCAATTATAGCATATCAATATTTAGTTATAATATATGCCTTTTATGACTGTCACTATTATTGGAAATATATTTTATCACCTAAATGGAAAAGGTTCAGGGAGCTATTTAGTGCCTTTTAAAAATCTTAGTCTGAATTATTCAAGTACATGTGGAATGTGGGAGTTATGCTATTTAGGATTATTTTAATGGTGCTAATTATCAGACATCTCATTTCAACCCACATTAAATAATAATATTTCATTCAACTGAAAAGCCCAGAGTTATGCTAGCTTCAAGCAAGGCTTGATCTAGTGTCTAGTAATGCAATCAAGGACAAACTTTATTTTTGTCACTTTTTCTTTCTTGGATTCAAATTCATTATAAGCTTGTCTCCCTTTGTGGCTCCAAGATGACTATTGGCTGCTCCTTGGGGCTACAACATAATTCCTTAAGCATGTCCATCAGCATTCTGGAAAATGATTTTAGATTCACTGTGAGTGTCAGTTTAGGTCATGTGTCTAATCAAAGCCAATCACCGTGCATGTAGGTATGAAGTATGCTGATTGGTTTTGACTAAGTCGTGAACTATATCCCTGTTTCAGTGTTGCAGTTGTTGCAGAGGGAAAATCATTCTTTACCCTTCAAGTTCTTCTGGCTGGACTAACAATTAAGTTAACAGAAAACAAATTAGCAGGAGAAAAACAAATTAAAGTTTACTAATATGAATACCTTCTGTATACATGGGAGAGACCCATGAACACTGAGTAACTAGCCAAAATAGTGGAAGTCATCTCCTCAAATACCACCTTCAGCTAAAAACTACAGATGATGTTGGGGGTGGAGAGCCACTTATTGCTGGTTAACAGAGAAGCACAGAAACCAAGGACAACACTGTTATGCAGATTTAAGCCCAAAGCCTTTTCTATTGATAGTGAAGGCCTACTTGATTCAGTAAGAAAAACACCCTTGCAGATGGAGATTTTTCTCGCAAATGTAAATGTCCTTTCACAAAGGGTAACTTCTACTTAGTTTTCACAGCATCTCCCTTGTCTGCTGTTTCTTAAAATTAAGTAGCCTAAAATAATCAGCATCCCAAAGAGGCAGATTTTGGAGTTGCTCACTCTGCTCGGCTTCAGCAACCTCTGTGGAAGCTACCGTACCCTGTATTAGTGATCTATGGCTATATAACAAAATATTTCAAAACTTAATTGTTCAAAACAACCATACTTATAATTTCACAATTTCTGGGGGTCAGGAATATGGGCATGTCCTAGCTGGGTCCTGTTTCAGGGCCTCTCACAAGCTGTGATCAAGGTGTTGATTGGGACAGTAGTCATCTGAAAATGCAACTGGGAAAACATCTGCTTCCTCCAAACTCACTTGTATTGTTGTTGGCAGAAGTCAGTTCCTGGAGAATTAGACTGAAGGACTCACATCTTTGCTAGCTATTAGCTGAAGGCCTTGTAACTGGAAAAGACACTGGTGTTCCGGCTGCCTGTCACTACCAAATCCAATAAGCAATGACAGCGATTGAATCTTTTATGGGTGCTTTATTCAGATGGACAGAGATCCGATAAGATGGCGGGTTCATACCCTAACAAACCATCTTCCCTTCCCTTTCCTGTCCAGATCTTCTATAAGGGGGTTGGGGAGGACAAACAAGGTATGGTGAGGGCTTTGCAATTCAGAAGCTGCAACATTTCTGTCCTGGGCAGTTAGCTGTTCCCAAGGGGGAGGTGTGGTCATCTGCTCTCCCTAGAACAAAGGTTCGGATGTCCCCAGGTGGTAATCTTCTATCAGTGCCCCAGGAGGTCGGCTATTTTTCCCAGGAGCCAGGATGGGCCTTATCTGTAGTTTCTGAAACAAAAGCTTAACATACACATTACTTGCTAGACTTATAACTTTTTACCTTAAGCTAAAACTTTCCAAGTCTTGAGTCCCCTATCAGCCTCTTTTAGTTCCTTACCATGTGGGCCTCTGCAACATGACAGCTTGTTTTATCAAAGCAAGTTGAAAAGGTAACAGAGAAATAATTCCAGCAACATGGAAATTATAGTATCTTTGCAACCTAGTCACAGATGTATCATTTCATCTTTTTTGTCATATGCTATATATCAGAAGTGCCATAATAGGCAGTTAGACATGAGCAGGGTAGGAACACTAGGCCAGGTAAGGGAGGTCACTGGGGCAGAAAGCAATGAACAATTGCTTTCTGGTGCCAAGCAATGCCCCTGGTGCCCCTGGTGCCAAGCAATGAACAATTGTAAGATAGGGCCTTGTCCCTTCGGGTGACCTTACCTCCGCTAGCATTTGCTAGTCATGATGTTAGGATCCTCCCTTGATCTTTCCTCCCCTGGCTTGTTGTTATAGTCATGTGTTAGATCCCCTTGGAAGAGGAAAAAGAGGGCCAGAAAATAGCCTTATACCATTTAAGGCCTTGCATTGCCACTCCCTTAGGCAGTAAGCCCTAGAGATAATATCTAGACCTCAGCTGTTTCAGCTCCAGGCCCAGAAAAGCAGCAAAACCAGATAAAGCAATGCCATGGCTGACATTAGGACCAGCTGTGATGGCTAATGATTCCCAAGGCTGGCACAGCCAATCAGTGGAGGCCACAACCCTGGGGAGACACCTGGAAAGCTGATGAATATTCTATTGAGATCCTCCCCGCAGACTTCCTTAATAAAGGCCTTTAAATGAAGGACCCAGCGCATGTTCTTTTACTCTTGAGTATGTCCAAGACTTTCCCCATCCCCTTCTTTCTGCAGTCACTCTCTCTGTGGAGCATGCACACACCTTTCCTCCTCTCCTTCTCCTCGGTGTGTTTCCTTTGCCTTTCTTTCTCCTAAATTCCAAGGGCTCTACTTTTGCCTCAACAACTCATTTCCTGAGCCCATGAAGCCCAGCTGGCTCACCTTTTCTATTTCTGTGACTTTCTAAATAAACTTTTTGTTACAATTTGAGTTCCAGGTTCTGTATTCCTTCTTTGCCATCTGGTACCATTCTGGTGCCATTTTGCCATGAACAGATGCAACCACTGGGTCCATCATATATGCAAAGGGTGGAGATTACACAATGGCATGAATATCAAGAGGCAAGAGTGACTGGGAACCATGTGATAAGCTACTTACCATGCTTCCTAAATTCACTTTGATGGCCTAGATTGTAACTCTTTTACCTATGATTGACAAATAACTTTTAAGCTATGTGAACTTGACTCAGTTTATGCTTACTTGAGTTGAAATATTAGTTATATGATATAACTTAAGTTAAAAATATTTCTATCTTTTCTACCAGGCTTTGCATAAGTTAAACAGAGATCAATTGTATCAAGAAGGAAAGTAATAATCAAATTACTAAAGGCAATAGGCTTAGGAAATTGATATCATTTAATTCAGTGGTGCTGTAAGTTATAAATTGCTAATTGTAGATACCTAAATGGCTTTTTAACTGAGCCCAGGCAAATAGTCTAAAAATCAGGCATGTTCTTTTAATCACTTTAGCTCATGCAAATTATAGCAAAATAAGTGAATGATCTATGAAGAAACATCTTCCTGCATCCATCAGTTATCTCTGAGCTGGAGCTAGTTCTAGCCATATTGAAAAGTAAATATTTCTTCCTTAATATTGTGGGGGCTAAAAACTTTTTCTCCCACCTGCTAAGTTCTTCTAGTCTGGGCAAGTTAACAGAGATAGATCAAGAGCAGAAAAGCAAAGTTTTCTTACATTTTCATGGGGAATCTGCATAGGTGAGAAAATCCCAAAGACAGTGAGGCAATATTAGTATATAAGACACTTTGGAAGCAGAAAATGTGGGGGCAACAGGGTCTTAGATTTCAGAAGTGAGAATGAGCAATTTATAGATAGTTGAGGAAAAGCAGAACATATATGCCTGGAAAATTTTTGCCCGGCAACTCAGAAACAATAAAACACAGTGAGTATCTAGATAATTAACCCCTGTCTGAAGCCCCCTGTTTAGAATACTTAATGCACGTTAGGCTAGGGGGAACATCCTAAGATTGCCTTCCTGAAGTAGGTTCTCTGTCTGAATCTTTCTCTCTCTTTTTTAAAATTATTTTATTGTTGTTCGGTTACAGTTGTCTGCATTTTACCCCCCACCGTCCCCCCAGTCTAGCCAAACCCACCTACCTTTCTTGCTTGCATCCCCCCTCCTTGGTTTTGTCCATGTATCCTTTGTAGTTGTTCTTGAAAACTCTTCCTTCCATTATCCCCTCCCATATCCCCTCTGGTTACTGTCAGATTGTTCTTAATTTCAATGACTCTAGTTATATTTTGTTTACTTTTTTCTTTTGTTGATTAGGTTCCCGTTAAAGGTGAGATCATATGTCAATTATCACTCACCACCCAGCTTATTTCACTTAGCATAATGCTTTCCAGTTCCATTCATGCTGTCCTAAAGGGTAGGAATGCAGTATTCCATTTACACAATGGAATACTGCATAGTATTCCATTGTGTAAATGTACCATAGTTTTTTGATCCATTCATTTACTGATGGGCACTTAGTCTCTTGGCCAGGAAAGTGGGAGACTTAAATACTCCCTGTGAGCCTTGTTTCTTAATAAACAGCTTAAAATCAATATCCCCAAAAGCAGCTTCAGGATGGCAAGACTTTGCTTCCTTTTGTTACTTGTTTATTTTCCAATAGCTGAAGTTTAAAGACTGTATCTCATGAAATGGAATATTTGAATCCTATAGGCCTGGCCCAACCCATATCAAAAGAAATATATATTTTTACTTTTAAGTTTTTCTTTCTTTCATTTTTTCACTTTCTTTCATCCTTTCATAATTTCTGTGTTGTTCAAGTAGTTTCCTACATGCAAATAATCAAATAAATAAAAATAAATAAATTCAAAGTGTCAACACTCGCCTGAATCATGTTCCTGGGACTGATTTTTGATGGTGACATTTAGGTATGTGCACTACTCAAATTAAAATGAACAAACAAACAAACAAAAAATACACTCAGTAGTTTGGGAGAATTTAGGACTACTCGACTGGAAGCTTAGAAATGACCTCTTAGAGATACAGCTGAGTGGATGAGGCTGTGACCAGAAAATTGTCAGCTGTAATTCTAGCTTCATCTGTGATTTCCACTATGACTTGGGTACACTATACAGCCTCTATGCACGTGCACTTTTTCGTTTATAACAGAAAGGTAGTCAAGCATTGATCAGTTTCATCATGGCTTATGGAATACCTTTGAATTAAATAGGAGTGTTCCCATTCGTATGGGATGAGTTATTATCCCATTTCTTTGGATGCAGCACTGAGGTTTACAAGTACATTTTTTTCCAGTTTATTTTCTGTACCTGAATCTGATATGGTTAAATTAAATTTTTATATAGAGGAAAGTGTTTAAGATTTTACATTCTTGTTACTTTCAGTAATATTTACTACATTAATTATATGTGAGTCAGTATTTTTCAAATTTTTTATATTGGCTTACAGTTTAGTGATGAAGGAAAAAATATATAAAAAATAAAGGCAATTCAAAGCAGTGAAGATTAATTATGAGATGGTTAGACATAAGGAACCACATGAGGGACATTTTTCATGGCCAAGGTGCTGAAAGGAACTTTCCCAAATGGAAGCCACATTTGATGAGTGACTTGAATGATAGATAAGATTTTAAATTGTGAAGATGATGGGTCATAACTTTTAATTTAGAGGAAAAACAAAACAAAATATGGATGGCAAAAA
This sequence comes from Phyllostomus discolor, assembly GCF_004126475.2. NCBI lineage: Eukaryota > Metazoa > Chordata > Mammalia > Chiroptera > Phyllostomidae > Phyllostomus > Phyllostomus discolor. The sequence continues at coordinate 137,943,377 of NC_040904.2, read as the reverse complement.
TGTACATGTGCTGTACACAGCCAAACAGCTCATTTTGACTTGGCTTACACAGATTGTGCATGCAATTAAGTGTTAAAGGTTGAAGTTCCTAAGTGGGATCAGGGTCAGATTCGGGAGAGCCTTGAAGGCCAGATAAAGAGTTTTCATATTATTTTGTTGTTTGAGAAAAGTTACTAGGGGCTGTAAGTGACAGGATTGAAATGGGAAAGGCAGAATTAGGAGGCTGGTATAATAGTTTAAAAGTGGGCTACTATTACACTAAGTATGGTTTTCCTTACAAGCATCTTACTCACTAAAAAAATAACTTCCAGCCATAAGTAGCTAACATCACTTGAAATTAATTTCTTATTAAATTTGTGTCTAGTAAGTCATTTCTGTCTTTCAAACTAGGTATTTCCCTTTTGAGAAAATGCAGTTTTTTGAAAAAAACAAGATAATTTTTGAGTTATTTTCTATATCTTCCTTGTTCTTACCACATAATTTTTTGCTTAAATAAGGGCTCTTATTCTTTCAGCCAAAGATGATTTTCTTTTCTTTCTTTTTTCTTCCCTACCAGGCAGTAAATTTACAATCCTGTTTGTGACATTGTGTCTGTTTCCATGGGAATGGAAGTAATAGAGCATATTTAGCACTATGGACTTGATCCAGCTAAAATTATTTATTAAGAGCTTGAAATATGAGGCTGTATAAGGTCATGGGTGTTGGCTCTGCTTTGGTATTGATGTCTTCATCGAAAATGTCAGCTTTTTATGAAAGTCAGAAGCAATTAAAATGGCACAGAAGGGGACAACCCTGCAGAGGTGGCTTCTTTGCCATCTGTACTAGTTTGGTTGGCTTGTTTCTAAGGATGCTTAGGAGAGTTTGTGTGTTATTAACTATAACCAAGTGAGAAGACTCTTTAAAATCTCTGTTTCAGAACATGATGTTAACTGCAGTAGAAAAAGAAATGAGGAATACTAGCCTGGAGAATGTGTGCATTCTCCTTTTTTAACAAACAAACAAACAAACGAATGAATGAACAAAACTATTATCTTTAAGTTTTTGTTTAAGCCAATACAAAAGTTACAGAAGGACTTGTGATAGTTTGGAGGTAAAACTACCCCTTTTGCAACTAGTATTTGATGCTATGAGATATTTATATAGTACACCAAATTTTGGACAATAAAGTTTTCAAACTTTATGTATTTAATTCAAATAATTATTCTTAAGAATATCTTTGGGTATTCTTTTAAAAAATTCCCAAATTTTCTTTGAAAAATGTTTTTCAGTTTATTGAAATATAATCAACATATAACATTTTATACATTTAAGGTGTATAATTTGATAATTTTATACACATATAATGAGAAATGATTACCACACTAGGGTTAGTTAACCCTCTATCACCTCACACAATTACCATTTATTTTTTGGTGAGAACATTAAGGATCTACTCTCTTAGATTTTCAGGTATGTAATACAGCACTGTTAACTGTAGTCACCATGATGTACGTTAGAGACCCAGAACATATTCATCTTATAATTTGAAGTTTATCCCCTTCGACTTCCATCTCCTCATTTTCTCCATCTTCCAGCCCCTGGCAACTACCAGTTTACTCTGTTTCTATATGCTTTGCTTTTGTAGATTCCACACATAAGTAATATTACCCAGTTACTTGTTTTTCTCTCTCTGACATTTCACTTAGCCTGATGCTCTCAAGATTCATTCATGATGTTACAAATGACAGGATTCCCTTCTTTCTTGTGGCCAAATAATATTCATGTGTACATACATTTACATACATATATACATCTGTGTATATATAACATCTATCATTCATATATATGGATGACACACATGTTATGTGTCATTCATATACATATATATGAGTGATATATATCATGTATCATATGAGATATGTGTGTGTGTATATATACATACACTGTTTATTCATTCATCCATACAGGGGACACTTAAGTTGCTTCCAGGTCTTAGCTATTGTAAATAATGCTGCAATGAACATAGGAATGCAAGAATCTCTCAGGATCCTGATTTCAATTCTTTTGGATACTCTGAAGTATAATTACTATGTCATATGGTAGTCCTAGTTTTAATTTTTGAGAAAACTTCACACTGTTGTACATAGTAGGTACACCCATTTATATTTCTAATAACAGTATTCCCTTTCCTCCATATCCTTATCAACACTTGTTATCACTGTCTTTTTGACAATATCCATCCAAACAGGTGTGAGGTGATATTTCATAGTGGTTTTGATTTGCATTTTTTCTCACAATTGGTAATGTTGAGCATCTTTTCATGTTCCTATTTGCTATTTGTATGTTTTCTGTCTATTCAGTTCTATGCCCATTTTTAAAAGGATTATTTGCTATTGGTTACACAAGTTACTTATACATTTTAGATATTAATGCTTTATTGAAACATGGACTACAATATGTTTCCCTATAGGTGCATTTTCAATTTGTTAATTGTTTCTTTTGCTTGGAGAAGCCTTTTAGTTTGATGTAGTCCCATTTATTTCTTTTTGCTTTTGTTACTTGCTTTTCATGTCATATCAAAAAAATGTTGCCAGATCAATGTTGAGATGTTTTTGCCTATGTTTACTTCTAGGAGTTTTGCTGTTTCAGGTTTTATGTTTAAGTCTTTAATCCATGGTATAAGGTAGGGGTCTGATTTCATTCTTTCATTGTACAGTTTCTGCAACACAATTTCTTGAAGTGACCATCTTTTTCTTTTTTCCATGGGATCCTCTTGGGTCCCCTGTCAAATATGAATGACTGTATATTGGAGGATTTATTTTGGGGGTATCAGTTCTGTTTTATTGGTTTGTGTGTTGATTTTAATGGCCATATATACTGTTTTGATTATTATTGCTTTGTAATATAGTTTGGAATTAGGGCTTATGACATCTCCAGCTTTTTTCTTCTTTCTCCAATTGCTTTAGCTATTTAGGGACTTTTGTAGTTTCATACAAATTTTAGAATTTTTTTCTATTTTGGTAAAAACTGATATTGGAATTTTGATAGAGATAATATTGAATCTGTAGATGGCTTTGAGTATTATAGATATTTTAACAATATTATTATCATATATGAATTGGGGATAGCTTTTCATTTATTGTGTCTTCTTCAATGTCTTTCACCAAAGTCTTACAGCTTTTAGTGTACAGAACTTATATTCCTCTGTTAAGTTTATTTGTATTTTATTGCTTTTAATGTTATTGTGAATAAATTATTTTCTGAATATTTTTCAAATATTTCATTGTTAGTCTATAGAGACAAAACTAATTTCTACATGTTGAATTTGTATCCTACTGAATTCATTGATTGTTCTAACCATTTTTCTTGTGAAGCCTTTAGGGCTTTCCATGCATAAGATCAGATCATTTGCAAACAGAAACAATTTTGCTTCTTCCTTTTCTATTTGGATACATTTTATTTCTTTTTCTTGCATATTTGCTCTGGCTAGGACTTCCAGTCTTATGTTGAATGGTAGTGATGAGAATGAGCACTTTTGTCTTCTTACCTTAAAGAAAAAAACTTTCAAATATTTTTTAATTTAATCTTTATTGTATGTTTTTCCATTACCATTTAGTCCCATTATACCCCCTCCCCTCAGTAATCACCACACTGTTGTCCATGTCCATGGGTATTTTTCCTTTTTGCTCTACTCGTCCACCTTCTAACTCCCCTCCACTAATAGCTATCATCCTGCTCTCTTTGAGTCTATCTTTATTTTGATTGTTAGTTCAGTTTGTTCATTAGGTTCCACATGTGACTGAGATCACATGGTATTTGCCTTTCTCTGACTGGCTTGTTTCACTTAGCACAATGTACTCCATGTCCATCCATGCTGTCACAGAGGGTTAAACTTTATTTTTTTAATGGCTGAGTAGTATGCCATTGTGTAAATGCCCCACAGTTCTTTTATCCACTCATTTACTGATGGACACTTGTGTGCATCCATATCTTGGTGATTGTAAATAATGCTGTCAATCTTTCACTAATTAATGTGGTCTTAGCTGTGGGGTTGTTATATATGGCCCTTATTATGTTCAGGTACATTACCATATTTTGCTATGTATAATGTGCACTTTTTTGCCAAAATTTTTGAGAAAAAATAAGGGTGCACATTATACATGGGTAGTACCTGAAATACTTTGTATCTTTTCTTGTGTTTTGTAATTATTTGTTACATAAAATTCCTTGTACCATAATATATTAAAAAAGAAATGCCAAATTTCCATTATAATATGAAAAACAAGTATCTAAATATAAATAAGTAAATAAATAAATAAATTAATTAATTAATTAAAATGAAAGATTTTCTTCCTGTAAGTTCGGGCCAAAAATGTGGGTGTGCCTTATAAATGACAAAATATGATACATTTATACTTACTTTGTTGAGATAATCATGAAAAGACTATGTATATTGTTGAGTAATTTTTCTGCATCCATTGAGATAATTATATAATTTCTATTTTCTATTCTATTTATATGTTATAATTCTTTTTACTATGCTGTGTAATTTGGTTTGCTAATATTTTGTTGAGAATTTTGACATCTATATTCATCATGGGTTTTGATCTGCAGAAATGGGTCTCTTTTGCAGATATCCTTAATTGGGTTTGGTATCAGGGTGGTGATGACCTTGTAAAATGAGTTTGGAAGTTTTTCCTCATCTTCTACTTTTGGAAGAGTTTGAGAAGAATTAGTTTTAATTCTTAAAATGTTTGGTACAATTCACCAGGAAACCATCTGGCCCTGGGATTTTATTTGTTTCAAGATCTTTGATTACAGATTCAATTTTCTTATTTGTTATTGGTCTTCAAATATCCTGTTTCTTCATGTTTCAGTCTGGGTACATTACACATTTCTAGGAATTTCTCAATTTTTTTAGGTTATCCAATTTGTTGGCTTATAATTGTTCATAGTTGCCTTATATGATCCTTTGCATTTCTCTGATATGTCATAATGCCTTCTTTTTCATTTATGTATTCACATTTTTGTCCTCTGTTTTTCCTTGGTAAGTATAGCTAAAGGTTTGTCAATTTTATCTTTTCAAAAAGCCAACTCAGTTTTGTTGAAACTTTGTTTTCCTAATCTCTATTTTATTTGTGTTTGTTCTGATGTTTATAATCTCCTTCCTTTTGCCTGCTTTGTGCTACTTTCTTCTACAGTTTCTATTTTGTTGAAAGTTAGTTTTTAAAATATTTTCTGCTCTTAATATAGCATTTGTTACTGTAAACTTCTCTTCGAACTGCTGTTGTCAAATCCCATATGTTTTCTTATGTTGTGTTTCCATTTTTGTTTGAAGGTTGTTTTTGATTTTTATTTTGATTTCTTCTTTAACCTATTGGTTCGTTAGGTATGTTCTCTTTGAATTTCACATATTTGTGAATTTTCCAATTTTCTTTCTGTAGTTGATTTCTAATTTCATACCATTGTAGTCAGTAAAGATGAGTGGTATGGTTTCAATCTTCTTAAATTTGCTCAGCATTGTTTTGTGACATATTACATGATTTATCCTAGGAAATTTTCCATGTGCACTTAGAAGAATGTGTATTCTGCTGCTGTTGGATGGAGTGTTCTGTATATATCTGTTAGATTAATTTGTTATAAGTGTAGTTCAAATATAATGAATCCTTAATGATTTTCTTTCTGAATGATCTATTCATAATTGGAAGTGGAATATTGAGTTCCCTAGTATTATTGTGTTGTTGTCTTCTCTCTTCAGATCTATTAATATTTGCTTCACACATTTAGGTGTTCTGATGTTTAATACATGTATATATACAATTGTTATATCCTTTTGGTGAATGACCCTTTTATCCTTATATAATAACCTTTTCTTTCTCTTGTTACAATGTTTGACTTAAAGTCAATTTTTTTTTTCTGATACAAGTATAGCTACCCCTGTTTCTTTTTGCATGGAATGTTTTCCCATCCCTTTACTTTGAGCCTATGCATATTTAAATTTAAAGTGAGTTTATTGTATGCAGCATACAGTTATGTCTTTTAAGAAGTTGAATCTATCTGGCCACTATATGCCTTTTGATTGGAGTGTTTAATCCATTTACATTTGGAGTAATTTTTGATAAGTAAGAATTTACTAATGGCATTTTATTCATTGTTGTCTAGATATTTTATAATTCCTTGTTTCTTTTTCCTTTCAGCAATTTCTTTTGTGAATGGATGATATCACATAGTGGTATGCTTTGCTTCTCTCTCTTTTGTGTATCTACTGTAGGGTTTTGCTCTGTGGTTACCATAAGACTTACATAAAACATATTGTAGTTATGAGTCTATTTTACACTGATAACAACTTACCTGATCACATACAAAGTTTACCCTTTTACTGTCCTCACTTTTGTGTTTTTGATGTCTTCATGTACCTCTTTTTATATTGTGTGTTAATTGACAAATTATTGTAGCTATAGCTATCTTTAATAAAGGACTTTTAGCCTTGAAAGAATTTTTTTCCTTCAGCCTTTATACTAGTGTTATGTGTTTAATAGTCCACAATATTACAGAATTAGAGCATTCTGAAGTTGACTATATACTTAAATGTATCAGTTTGTTATATATTTTTAATGTGTTTATGTTACTAATAACATAAATGTACCCTTTAATTTTATCTTGAAGAATTCTTTTCAGTATTTCTTATAAATCAGGACTAAAGGTGATGAACTATACCAACTTTTCTTTGCCTGAGATTCTCTCTCACCTGAAGGTCTGGACAACTTTGTGGGATTAGAGTATTCTTGGTTGACAATTTTTTTCCTCTCAGCATTTAGAATATATTACTTCACTCTTTCCTGGCCTGTAAAGTTTATGCTGAGAATTTATTTCACAGCCTTATGGGGATTCCCGTATTAGTTACAAGCTTCTTTTGTTGTTGTTTTTAAGATACTTTTTCTCCTTTATATCTGACAGTTTTATGATGTCTTGGAGTAGATCTGTTAAGAGCTCCAAGCTACTCCAAAGATATCCAACAATTGAAAAGTTCTCAGCCATTATATCTTTTTTTAAAGGAAATATATTTTAATTGTATTTTATCCATCCCCATTTAACTCCCTTATGGCCCTTCCCCTGGCAATCACCACACTGTTGTCCATGTGCATGAGTGCTTTTTCCTTTGTACTTGGTCCCTCTGCCCCCCATACTCCTCTCCACCACTAGCTGTCATCCTGCTCATTCTCTATGAGTCTGCCTCTGTTTTGATTGTTAGTTAGGTCTGTTCATTAGATTCCACATATGAGTAAAAACATATTAGTATTTGTCTTTTTCTGACTGGCTTATTTCATTTAGCTTAAAGTTCTCTAGGTTCATCTATACTATCACAAAGGGTGAAATTTTATTTTTTTTACATCCAAGTAGCATTCCATTGTGTAAATGTCCCATAGTTGTTTTATCCATTCATCTACTGATGGACACTTGGGCTGCTTCCATACCTTGGTGATTGAAAATAACTCTGCAATGAAAATATGGTTCCTTATGTTCTTCCAAATTAGAGTTCTGGGTTTCTTTGGATATATTACCAGAAATGGGGTCACTGGATCAAAAAGCAGATCTATTTTTAATTTTTTGAGGTATCACCATACCATTTTCCATGGTGGCTGGGCCAATCTGCATTCTCACCAGCACTGCACTAGGGTTCCCTTTTCTCTACATCTTCATCAGCATTTGTTATTCGTTGATTTAATGATAGCCATTCCTACAGGTTTGGGGTGATATCTCATTATGATTTTAACTTGCATTTCTCTGAGATTAGTAATGTTGAGCATCTTTTCATATGCCCTCTGTATGTCCTCTTTGGAGAAGTGTCTATTCAGGTCCTTTGCCCACTTTTTAATTGGATAGTTTGTTTTTATGGTGTTGAGTTTTTGTAAGTTCTTTATAAATTTTGGATATTAACCCATTATCAGATATATTGACAAAAATGTTCTTCTATTCTCTGGGTTGTCTGTTTATTTTGTTCATGGTCTCCTTTACTGTACAAAAACTTTTTGGTTTGATGTAGTCCCAATTTATTTATTTATTTATTTATTTAGTTTTGTTTTGTTTCCTTTGCCTGGGGAGATATATCAGATATAATTGCTATGAGCAATATCCAAGATTTTGCTGCCTAGGGTTTCTTCCATGATTTTTATGGTTTTGAGTTTAATATTTAGGTCCTTAACCCATTTTGAATGTATTCTCATGTATGGTATAAGAAGGTGGCCTAATTTCATTTTTCTGCACATTTCTGTCCAATTTTTCCAACACCATTTATTGAATAAACTATCTTTAGCCCATTGTATATGCTTGCTTCCTGTTGGGTATTAACTGATTATAAAGGTGTGGGTTTATTTCTGGGTTCTCCTTTCTGTTCCATCGATCTATGTGTCTGTTCTTTTCTTAAAGATTTTATTTATTTATTTTTAGAGAGGGGAAGGGAGGGAGAAAGAGAGACAGAGAAACATCAATGTGTGGTTGCTTCTCATGTGGCCCCCACTGGAGACCTGGCCCGCAACCCAGGCATGTGCCCTGACTGGGAATGGAATCTGCGATGCTTTGGTTCGCAGCCCACGTTCAATCCACTGAGCTATGCCAGTCAGGGCCTATGTGTCTGTTTTTATGCCAGTATCAAGCTGTTATGATTACTATGGCCTCATAGTATAGTTTGATATTAGGTAACATGATTCCTCCAACTTTGTTCTTTCTCAGGATCACTGTTATATGGGACATTTCTTCATTCCATATATTTTTTAAACATTTGTTCTAGTAATCTGTGAAATATGACATTGGAATCAATAGAAATTGCATAGAATCTATAGATTGATTTGGATAGCATGGACATTTTAATGATGTTAAGTCTTCTTGTCCATGAACATAGTATGTGCTTCCCTTTATTTATATCTTCTTCAATTTCTTTCTTCAGTGTCTTATAATTTTCCAAGGACAGGTCTTTTACATTCTTGCCTAGGTTTATTCCTAGGCATTTTATTATTTTCAAGCAATTATTAATATTATTTTCTTAATTTCTTTTTCTGTTAGTTCATTATTGGCTTATAAAAATTCAACTGATTTCTGAATATTAATTTTGTATACTCCTACTTTACTGAATACATTTATCTGTTCTAGTAGTTTCTTGGTGGAATCTTTGGGATTCTCTGTGTAGTATCTTGTCATCTGCAAATAAAGAAAATTTGCTTCTTCCTTTCCAATGCGAATGCCTTTTATTTCTCTGCCTTGTCTGAATCCCATGTCTAGGACTTCCAGTACTATTTTGAATAAGAGAGGTGAAAGCAGATATTCCTGTCTCATTTCCAGTTTTAAGGGGACCCTTGTAGTTTACACCAATTGAGTATGAGACTGGCAGTGGGTTTGTTATATATGGCTCCTTCATTATGTCTATATATTTTCCCTCTGTTCCTACCGTTCAGAGAGTTTCTATCATAAATGAGTGCTGGATTTTATCAAAAGCTTTTTCTACATTTGTTGACATGATTATGTGGGTTTTGTCCTTCATTTTATTTTATATGGTAAATCACATTTATTGATTTATGAATGTTGTACCAACCTTGCATTCCTGGAATAAATCCCACTTGATCGTGGTGTATGATTTTGTTGATATATTGCTGTATTCAGTTTGTTAATATATTATTGAGGATTTTAGCATCTATGATCATCATGGATATTGACCTGTAATTTTCCTTTTCTTATAGTCTCTTTATCTGGTTTTTGAATTAGGATAAAGCTGACCTTGTAAAATGAGCTTGGGAGCCTTCCCTCCTCTTTATTTTTTTCAAATAGTTTGAGAAGGAAAAGTGTTAGCTTTTCTCAGAATGTTTGGTAAAATTCACTTGTAAAGCCATTTCATCCAGGGCTTTTGTTGGGAGTTTTTTGGTTACTGCTTCAATTTCAATAGGTGTAATCTGTCTATTTAGATTTCCTGATTCTTCCTAACAGTTTTGGGGGATTGTATGTTTCTAGAAATTTATCCATTTTGTCCAGGTTATCCAATTTGTTGTCATATATATTTCCATACTATTTTCTTACAATCTTTTATGTGTCTTCGGTGTCAGTTGTTATTTCTCCTCTTTCATTTCTGATTTTATTTATTAGAGTCCTCTCTCTTTTTTTTTCATGATGAATCTGGTTAAAATGTTCTCAAGCTTGTTCTTCTTTCCCAAGAACCCGCTTTTGGATTCATTGATCTTTCATATCTTTCTTTTAGATTCTATTTCATTTATTTCTGCTCTTATCTTTATTATTTCCTGCCTTCTACTTACTTTGGGCTTTATCTGGGATTTGATCTTTTTTAAGTTCCTTTAAGTGTAAAGTTAGATTTTTTTTTTGAGATAGGCCTGTAATGCCTATCTCTCTTAGGATTTCTCTCTTAGGATTGCTTTCCTTGTGTCCCACAGATTTTGTGTTATGTTCTCATTTTCATTTATTTCAAGGTGTCTTTTGATTTCTTATTTGATCATTGTTCACTCATTCATTGTTTAGTAACATGTTATTTAACTTTCATGTCTTTGTGTATTTTTCAGTGTTCTTGTGATTGTTTCCTTGTTTCATAGCATTATAGTCAGAGAAAATTATTGACATAATTTCAGTCTTCTTAAATTTATTGAAATTTATTTTGTGTCCTAATATGTCTATCCTAGAAAACATTCCATGTGTACTTGGAAAGTATACATATTCTGTTTTTATAGGATAAAATGCTCTGAAGATATCAATTAAATCCAGTTGATCTAGTGTGTCATTTAAGACCACTGTCTCCTTATTGATTTTCTGTTTGGAAAATCTATCCATTGAAGTCAATGAGGTGTTAAAATCCCTGACTATGACCATATTTCTGTCAATCTCTTTTTATGTTCATAAAGATTTGCTTTACATATTTAGGTGCTCCAGTGTTGAGTGCATACATGTTTACTAGGGCTATGGACTCTTATTGGATTGTTTCTTTCATCTTTTTGTAGTGTTCTTTGTCTGTTACTATAGCCTTGGTTTTAAAGTCTATTTTGTCAAATAAAAGTATTGCTCCCATAGCTTTTTTTCCCTTTCCATTTGCAAAAACTATCATTTTCCATCCCTTTACTTTTTGTCTGTGTGTATCTTTTGATTTGAGGGGGTTTTCTTGGACACAGTCTATACATGGGTCTTGTTGTCTGATCATTCAGCTACCCTATGTATTTATTTACCTAGAAAGGCTATTGTTTAAAATTGAAGTAGAAATAAGAAACTTCTCAATTAAGAAAATCCTAAAGGACTTTGTTAATACCAAACAAATGCTACAACAAATGTAAAAGAGCTTACTTGATAAAGTAGAAGAAGAAAAAGAAATACAAAGGAAAATAGTTAAAAATAAAGTGGGAATAAATACATATCTATTAATAATCACCTTAAATGTGAATGACTTAAAGACTGAGCCATTATATCTTTAAGTATGCTCTCTGCTCCTTTCTCCTTCTCTTCTCCTTCTAGCACTGCAATAATTAAAAACATATTTTTTTAAAATAATTTTATTTATTTATTTTTAGAGAGAGGGGAAGGGAAGGAGAAAGAGAGGGAAAGAAACATCAATGTGTAGCTATCTCTGGAACATCCCCAACTGGGGACCTGGCCCACAATCCAGGCATGTGCCCTGACTGGGAATTGAACCACAACCTTTTAGTTCACAGCCTGTGCTCAATCCACTGAGCTATACTAGCCAGGGCAGAAAAATATTTTCTTTTAATGATCCTCTAGATCATGTAAGCTTTCTTTAGTCTTTTTTATTTTTTCTCTCTGTTTTCTGACTGGAGAATTTCAAATTTCCTGTCCTATAATTCACAGATGCTTTTGTATATTTGATCCATTCTGCTATAAATGCTCTTTTGCATTTTTATTTTTAAACCTTGTATTCTTTAGCTCCATAACTTCTGCATCTTTAAATTATTTCTATCTCTTCATTAAACTTCTCATTTATTTCATGCATTATTTTTCTGAGTTCATTGAGTTGTCCTTCTGTTGTAGCTCATGAGATTCCTTAAAACAGGTATTTTGAATTCTCTATCAGATTAACTGCAGATCTGCATATCTTGGGGGCCAGTTACTGAAATATTTTTGTGAATTTTTGGTGGTGTCATGTTTTATTAATTTCTTATGTTCCTTGAAGTCTTGCATTGCTGCCCTCGCATTTGAAGTAACATTCATCTCTTGTAGTCTTTACTGAATGATTTTAGAAAAGAAATACCTTCTAATTGCCCTGCTAGGGATTCTGAAGCTTTCAGACCTTCTATGGATACACCTGCCCCATGCTTCTTGCTCCCTCTTGTGGTAGAATTCTTAAGAGTGTATCCCTTTTCTGCATCCTGCAGTGCATTAGGCTTGGTGCGGACAGTCTCTCTTTTGCTTTCCAAATGGCAGAAGCAGAGGTAAAGCTTAAGTTTGCAATCTGCCCCTGACCCACATATTCTGGCTGTCTTTCTGCCTGTGATCACTAACTGTCTGTCAAGACTTGCTCTCACTGCTGTTGAAAACTTACACAGGGAGCTGGCCACAGGGTGAACATGTATATGGGTGAGGTATCTAGCCAATGAAGATGCCCATTGGCTAGATGGGGCAATTTGTGGATGAAGAATCCCTATTGGCTTGTGGGTAAGCTTCTCTTTGGTGTCCATAATATAGGTTAGTAGGATCTCCATTTTTTTAATTCCCTCCAAGAGTCCAAACTATCACACTCCTAGTCTCTTTCTGCTCCCCCAGTTGTACAGATCATGACTCAATACCCTGGATGAGGCAAAAGTAAATGGGCCTCTTTGGTAGTGCCCTGCACAGCTGCGATGTCATTCACACACTTACATTCTCCCCCTGCCCCACCCCCAACAAGAGAAACCAAGGGCTGAGAGGTTCTCTCTTGGCACTATAATGTACTACCTCAAAAGAGTAATGATGGAGAAAAAGCCAAACTATTTCTCTTACTAAATCCAATGTGTTTAAACTTGTAATTGTTTTTTCTCAACAGTGTTCTGAAACTTCTCTGCTGGAAAGCTGTGCTTCCACAAAGAAAGCTCTTTCCTCTGTGGGTGATAGTATAACATAGCATTCTCCAGGAGTTCTAGGACCATAGCGGACAGGCACTGAAGCCAGTTCACAGGTTGATGCAGGGTCCACAGCTGGGACCAAGGTGTGTATGTCCAGTACCTGACACACAGGTGGGTGAGACTTCTCTCAGGTTCCTTGACACATGGTGCTATATCCCATATTTGCCACAGAGGTACTTTTGCCTGTGATGGATACCAAATTGTTTTGGGGAGGGAAATAAGAGGGGTGTTTTATTCAGACATGTTGTTGGCATCATACCAGGGAGATATTTAATGCTGGATTTCAAGAAGAGTTATGAAAAGATTATTTGAGGGTAATCAAAACTTCACTATGAAATGAACAATTATTTCATTAGTTAGCAATTAATCACAGTAGACACCTGTGAGTCACTGTTCCTTATAGATTACTTTTGTTTCCTTGTAGCTATACCCTGAATTGACTCTGGGAAATCTTCCTGTCCAGTCTGCCATGTGATTTATGTGGGATTGCATTCATCTTCAAACTTTGCTTAGGGCTCTTGAGGCTTAATCCAAACATATAAGCAGGTGATTGCTTCAGGGATAGGTAAAGATGGTAGATTATATTATTTTGGCAGGTATTCACACACTCACATCCACATATAAGTGTTCTTCACCATCCCAGCGATGTTCATCTTGGTCATGTGGCATGTTTTGGCTAACACCAATGGAATACAAAGAGTGATGATATGTGCTACAATCAAGCAATCACTTTACTTTTTTAAATACATGAAATTTTAATGTGATGCTATCTGAAACACACAAAGGCCTAAATGTATGGTTAATTCTCTATGTAACTTCATTATTATAAAAATTAAGTGTTGAGTCAAAAGTCCAACTCTAAAAACAAGGTCTTAAAAATCACATACCTACATATATATTAAGAGAAGTAAATTGCCTCATGATGTATCACCATCATCCATGGCAGCATAGATGGCTTGCTTACGCCTCTTAATTTTCTTTCTGTGTGTAAGTTCATGATCATCACTCGGTCTCTTCAATGGTACTTCAGTTAAGTCCTTCCCATCTACAGATTCCACCACCTAACCAGGGTTCCCCTCTCTCCCCACAGGCTTCCTTTTCTATGGCTGGATATGCTTGAGTTCTCAAAATTTACAATGACTTTTTCTCTGATCCTCAAAATCTCTGTCTAGATTTTTAATTCTTTATCTCTTTCCACATTTGTATAATTTCTAATTTTTTTTTGTTTTTTTCAATCCTCACCTGAGCATATTTATTGATTTTAAGGAGAGAGGAAGTAGGGGGATGGGGAGAGGGAAAGAGAGAGAGAGAAAGAGGTCAGTGTGAGAGGGAAACATCAGCTGGTTGCCTTCTGCACAGACTGTGACTGGAGACTGAACCTGCAACCTAGGTATGTGCCCTGACTGGAACTTGAACATGTAATCTTTTGGTGCATAGGACAATGCTTCAGCCAACCAAGACACACTGAGCAGGGCATAAGTTTTAATTCTTTTTTTTTTTTAGATTTTATTTATTTATTTTTAGAGAGGGAAGGGAGGGAGATAGAGAGAGAGAGAGAAACATCAATGTGCGGTTGCTGGGGGTTATAGCCTGCAACCCAGGCATGTACCCTGGCTGGGAATCGAACCTGCGATGCTTTGGTTCGCAGCCCGCTCTCAATCCACTGAGCTACACCAGCCAGGGCTCAGTTTTAATTCTTAAAATAATTTTTTATCCTATAAAACTCACAATAATTTTTTTTAAATTCTTATAGTCATTTTTGAGGATTAGAGAACAAGTTATTGTGAATTTTGACAAGTCAAATGCATCTAACTACAGAAGGGAAAGCTTGTGTGGAGGTCGTTTGCAATGTACCTACACAACCAAACATTTACCAGTGATCCTATAGCACAAGTGGTTAAAAGTATAGCATTGAGGAAGAATAATTACATGCAAAGCCAAAAAAAAAGAATTAACTCGAGTATACTGAGTATACTCAGCATCTCTCCATGTATCAATGTATCAATCATAGTACTTACTCTGATATTCTTCAGAGGGTAATGGCCACTGTTTCACTTCTGCTTTGTGGGTATCAAACACAAATCCTCTTTTGGAAAATTCTAACATGCAGTGTTAGAGAGAAAGAGATTCTGAAAAATAGTTCTCAGCTTAACAATGACAGATAGTCCAAGACACTGCAATGGGTATGTGGCCTGTTGGGACTACTTTTCCAATCTGGATGAGAATGAAGAATATGTGGAGTGGAATTTGCAGCATGGACAGATCTTCAACTAACCAGCTCTTTTATAGCATAAGCAAAAAATAAGTGTTTGAGGTAGTAAGCTACTGAGATGTTGAAGATGTTTGTTGTTGGAGAACACTTGACTAATAGTGAACTGCAATTAGAAGTGAGAAGCTGACTAAACCAGAAGCTAAAATATATATATGATTTTTGTTGTGGTTGGATAGGAAGGAAACAAATTTGGAGAGTGATCTGTGTTTTTAATGTTTGAGATATTTAAGAAAATTCACAATGGATTACTGGGAACACAAATAATGACATAATAAAATTGAGGCTTTGAGTTAACACATTTTGAAAGAGAATGTTCCTAGTGTGAGCTAATTGTTATTATTAATTGCATTTAATAAGGTTCTATGAGAAAGACATGAACTCATAAAAGGATTAATCTTTTCTAAAAGACAACATGAAAAACAAAATAGATAACTTCAGAGACTTACAGTTTGAGAAATAAAACTTATTTTCTAATATTTAAAAGGAAATATTGATAGTTTATGTAAACCACAAAGTCTGATTAATATTGACATTAAGACAGTCTCAAATCAACAACAACAAAAAATCATGGGGAAACCATGCTAACATTCACAACATCTTTTGATTAGTGTGGTCTCCAGAAACATTTTTGAGTTAGACAATATGGCTCAGTAAAAGATAGTAAGAATTGTCTCATGGAAGCCTGAATAAAGTAACTAATTAAATTGAGAGGGAGAGGCATATTTGAAAAAGAATTGTAAGTATACAGGAATATTAATAGAATCAGGCAGAATAAATCAATTAAAATTTTAAAAGGATTTTACTTATTTATTTTTAGTGAGAGGGGAAGGGAGGGAGAAAGGGAGAGAAATATCAGTGTGAGAGAGAAACATCAACCAGAAACTGAACCCTCAGTCCAGGCACGTGCCCTGACCTGGGATCGAACTGATGACCCTTCACTTTGTGGGACAACGCCCAACCAACTGAGCCATACTAGGGCTGAGTCAATTATATTTTAAGAGAGCTGTATGGCCAACAGCAGCAGCAGCCTGGATTCAAACCTATCACTGACTGTTAAACTTTAAGGTTTAGGATAAAAATGGCAATTCATCAGGTAAGCAAAACAGTTCTAAATGTGTATTAAATCTAATAACTGAGCTACAAAATACATTAATCCATAGCAGTTAGAACTCAAGGGATATAAAGAAAAATTTATAAATATGGTTGGAGAATTAATTAACACTTTCCATAATTTATTGAACAGTAAATGCAAAATTATTATTGGAATGGAAGATCTGAACAATAAATACTATTAACCAACTGGACCCAGCTAACATTTAACAAACTCAAACAACAATGACATAATGTGCTTTTTTTTTTTTTTTTTTAGTTTACAGGGAACATTTACCAGGTAAAACACAAACAAGACAATTAATCTGAATAAATTTCCAAATATTTTTAAATTAAATACAATTTTAAGTAATCTAATGTGTCAAAGCAGAAATGATCAGAAATATTAGTATATTAAATCATTTCAAACTTAATAGGAAAATATCTATAGGGGCAAATAATTCAGTGCTTAAATGGATATTAGTATATTTTCCTGTCTTTATCAGAAAATAACAAGAATTTAAAATGGAAGATCTATGTGTTTACTTTGGAAGCTAGAAATAAATAAACATGGGAAGAGAAATGAATAAATAAAGATAACAGAAATCAATAAGATAGAAATCAAGTAAACCATAGAAAGCATTTATAAAGTAAGAACTGGTTGTTGGGAGGCATTAATAACATTAATAAACCCATAACAAAACAAATAAAAAGAGAGAAAACACAAATGAACAATATCAAGGAACAAAGAGGGACCATCACTACAACTTCTCCAGGTATTTAAAGGAAAAGGGAACATAATGAACTACATTATGCTGGCAAATCTGATGTTAGATGAGATAGAATCAGTCTCCAAAGAATACTGCTTATGAAAACTGCTAAAGAAATAGAATACTGATATGTTCTAAAATTTATTGAAGGAACTGCAGTTTATTCAGTGGTCCCCATAGATTTTGGCACTAGAGACGAATGGAAGACAGGGTCAGGGTGGGCGGTGGGGATCAGGGTCCACAACTCAAGCTCAGGAGTGGGGGAGACAGGAGGTGGAGCTCAGGTGAGGGGGACTGATACCTAAGAGGCTGCTGACCAGCACTGGTCTGCATCCTGGGGGTTGAGGTTCCCTGTATTAAAAATCCTCTTTCTACATAGAAAACTTTATTTCAGATGTCTTTACTAGTTAATTTTATTAAACATTTAAATAAGAAATATGTCAGTATTACCTAAACTATTTCAGGAAATAGAGAAGTGGGGAATCATTTCCAATGTATTAATATGGCCAATATATTCCTGAGACAAAAATGGTAAAGGAATTAAACCACTATAGACATTATTCTTCATGAGTATAGAATCAGAAATCCTTAGAAGATATTAGAAAATTAAATTCAATTACATAAAAATAATAAGACAGTCATTTTGACCATTTGACTCCATGAATGTAAGTTTGGTTTAACAGAACAATTCAAACATTAGGTTTAGTTTACTACTTTAACAGCTTAGAGGAGAAAACCCATATGATTATTTTATATATGTGATACTAAATGCAATCTCTCAAACACATGAACTACAATTAGGAGGAAATTTTCAGTTGTATGGAGGACATCTAAAAATGTCCTTCTACTAGCATATATTTAACTGTGAAATAGTGGATATTTTGAACCGAACATTGAATAAAGACAAGGATATCTGCTATCACCACTTTCATTCCTCATTGTATTTAATGTCCTAATCACTGCACTAAAGCAAGGTAAAAAAGAGACAAAGTGTGGAATAGATAAATTTAAACTCTCTCTCTATACAGATGATATTACCTATGCAGAACAGCACAAGGTGTCCATAAATACTA
This sequence comes from Phyllostomus discolor, assembly GCF_004126475.2. NCBI lineage: Eukaryota > Metazoa > Chordata > Mammalia > Chiroptera > Phyllostomidae > Phyllostomus > Phyllostomus discolor. The sequence continues at coordinate 137,925,097 of NC_040904.2, read as the reverse complement.
CTAGAATTAAGAAGTCAAATTAGCAAGCCCACAGGATAGTCACCATTCAAAATATGTGTTTTTATAGACTGCAAATAAGAAATGGAAAATCTAATAAAAATATAGACATATTTCCAGTAAAAATGCAAAGATATAAAATACATAAGTAAATTTATTTTTTAATTTTATTTTTATTTATTTTAATTTTTGTTGTTACAGTTGTTCCCACTTTTTCTCTGTTTCCCCACCTCCACTCAGCCCCACCTTCTCCTCTCCCTAAGTCAATCCCCATGTTGTTGTGCATGTCCATGTGCTGTGCACAAATATTGGTTGGTTAATCCCTTTACCATCTTTCATCCTATCCCCACCCCCCAGCTCTTTTCTGGCAGTTGTCAGTCTGTGTTACGTATCTAAGCCTTTGTTACTATTTTGTTTATTGTGTTCATTAGGTTCAAAATATAAGTGAGACCATGCGATATTTTTCACTGACTGGCTTAATTCACTTAGCATAATTTTCTCCAGGTCCATCCATGCTGCTGCAAAACCTGAATTTCTTCTTTTTTATTGCTGTGTAGCATTCCATTGTGTAAACATACCACAGCTTTTTTATCCACTCATCCACTGATGGACACTTAGGCTATTTTCAATCTTGGCTATTGTAAATAGTGCTGCTCTAAACATAGGGGTGCACGTATTTTTTGTATTGGTGTTTTGGGATCCTTAGATTATATTCCCATAAGTGGAATTGCTGGGTCAAAGAGGAGTTCCATTTTTAATTTTTTAAGGATATTCCATACTGTTTTCCATAGTGGCTGCACCAGTCTGCATCCCCACCAGCAGTGTACCAGGGCTCCCTTTCCTCCACATCCTTGTCAACACTTGTTTGTCAATTTAATGGTAGCCATTCTGACAGATGTAAAGTGATCTCATTGACATTTTAATTTGTGTTTCTCTGATGATTAGTGATGTTGAGCATTTTTTCATATGTGCAGGGCTCCTCTGTATGTCCTCTTTGGAGAAGTGTCTATTCAGGTCTTTTGCTTATTTCTTAATTGGGTTGTTTGTCTTCCTGGCATTGAGTTGTATTAGTTCTTTGTATGTTTTGCAGATTAAACCCTTGTCAGATGTATCATTGGTGAAAATATTCTCCCCTACAGTGAGTGGGTTCCCTATTTGTCTTGTTGATGGTTTCATTAACTGTACAGAAACTTTTTAATTTGATGTAGTTTCATTTGTTTATTTTCTGTTTTGTTTCTGGTGCCTTAGGAGATATATGAGCGAAAATATTTCTATACTGAATATCTGAGATTTTACTACCTATGTTTTCTTCTAGGATTTTTATGGTTTTGTGATTAACATTTAAGTCCATTTTGAGTTTATTTTTGTGTATGGTGTAGTTTCTTTCTTTCCTTTTTTTTTACATGTACCAGTCCAGTTTTTCCAACAGCATTTACTGAAGAGACTGTCTGTACCCCACTGTAAGCTCATGCTACTGTTGTCAAATATCGACTGCTCATACAGGCGTGGGTTTATTCCCGGGCTCTATGTTGTGCTTCATTGATTTGTATGTCTGTTCCAGAATTAACTTTATTAAAATGGCCATTCTACCCAAAACAATCTATACATTCAATGCAATTACTATTAAAATACCAATGGCACACTTTAAAGAACTAGAACAAATATTCCAAAAATTTATATGGAACCAAAGAAGACCTGCAATACCCTCAACAATCTTGTGAAACAGGATCAAAGCTTGAGGTATCAAAACTCCTGATATCAAACTATACTATAAGACCACTGTAATAAAATATGTAGATTTCGATTAAACAAAATATATGCAGAACTTATGAACTGAAAACTACTAACCATTGCTAAGAGAAATGAAAGATATATAAATAAATAAAGTGACATATTGAATTCATAGTTTGTAAAAAAAACATTATTGTGATGGCCAGCCTCTTTAAATCCAGCTGAAGAAACAAAGCAATAAAAGGAAAATATCCAGCAGAACTTTTTTACCTTTTTGTATAAAACAAAACTTCCCAATTCTTGATTTGCTTTATAAAGAACCATAAACATTAATGCAAGAAAAGAGATATTCCAGAAATAGACCTACACATATATTATTAAGTGATTTCCTACAAAATTACTAGTTCTTTGGGAGAAATTATAATTTTCAACAAGTGGTGCTGAGATATTGGATATGTGTATTAAAAAATAAACATTAACCTACTGCTTTATACAGAATACTTTCATTTTAACAGAATACAGTGTAAAAGCAAGTAAAACAAAAGCAAGTATGAAATATTTCTACAAAAGAACATAGCTCAGATTCTTTATGACCTTGGAGTAAGCAGATTTCTTAGGTCACATAAAATGCAAAATATTTAAAAAATGACAAGCTGAGTTTTGGCAGCATTAAACACGTTTATTCTTCAAAAAGCATTTTATTTATATTTTAGCATTCTATTTATGTTATTTATAACATATTTATGTTTTATATATATTTTAAGAGACAAAACTTAAAACAGCACAAATTTTAATCAACAGAGGAATCGATAAACAAATTGTATTATATTCATAGAAAGCAGTGCTGGCCAATGCTATAGTGGTGAACAGCTGATGCAATCAATACAGAGGAATGTAGCAACGCGGATGGAATCTCTCAAACACGCCCAAGGCTTGAAGCCAGACACAAAGAGTACATACTGTACAATGAAGTTTGGCAAAATTTTTCTGTAACGATTGTAAGTATTTTTGATTTTCTGTGCCATATGGTCTCTATCACAACTTCTTAGCTCTGCCTCTATAGCATGAAATCAGTGATAGATAAGATTCAAGTCATTGAGTGTAGCTGTGTTCTAATAAAGCTTTGTTTTTAAAAATAGATGCGAAGCTGGATTTAGCTCAGCAGCCATAGTTTGATTGACTGCGGTAAGATTTGACTTAAGTTCTTGGACAGGTAAGACTAATCCGAAGTGATAGCAAACAAAATAGGGGTAGTATAAGGTTCGGGTAAGGGAGTGTATTGATTACACAGGATCAGGAGAGTATATTCTGGTGTGAAGTAAATGCTTTATGTCTTGATTGGAGGGGGTAGTCACAGAGAATATGTATTTGTCAAAGATTATTAACTTATTTCATGTAGAAAGAAAAGCATGTATGGGGTGGGGGTGGGGAGAAGACAAGAAGAAATATGCAGTCTCAAGAAAATTTGCATTATTGGAGCTCCAAATAGAAGACATAGAAAGACATAGAAAAATAGAAATCTTTCTAAGTTTAGAAAGATTTGGGACCTGGTTGTGCCTGGAGACTTTGATAGTAAATGTACATATTATATACCATATTAGTGTATGTGAACCTATTATATATTATATTAGTGTCCATTTTTAGTGTATTGGGTTTAATTTCAAACTTCTGCTGGATATTAAATTAGCATTCAATGTTAGTTTCTAGAAGACCCAAGGCAATTTATTGCAAATATCTCCATGTTTCCAAACAAGGAAAGAATAACTCAACAGGGCTTGCTAAGGAGGGTGATTTAAACATGCCCTGTAATTCTCTGCCCCTCATCGACATTAAGTATATTGAAGGTAGGCGTAGAAGTGATCCAATTTGGGGGAAGAATTTTGTTGGAAAGGGTTGCTAGAATACTGTTGACCCAACCCCATCTTGAAGAGGCTGTTTGCTCCTCACTTAAACCTAGAGGGGCTTCAAGGAGACAGATTGAAGAACTGAAGAACTTCACATGTGTCTCCAATAATTGTGGGCTTCCAAGAAGATAGTTCCCCAACCACACCTGAGAAAGCTCAGAGGCAAAAGAGACTGTGGCTGGATACTTGCTCTGATGATTGAGCAGTGAGACATTGTAGCTTAGGGAATACTTTGTATACCCAGCTGTTCCAGGCTAAGGATGATCCTGTGTTTTTAGGTTAAAAAACTGAAAGGTTTTATGAAAGAGGAATGAAGTGTGCCCCAAGACATAGTCTCCTTATAGAATTGCTTAACAAAAAGCGCTTGCCCACAGGAGACAAAGCCTGGGCAGAGGCAACTGCTGGTACGAATCCCCAGCAATAGAAGTGCTCTGAAGAACCAATTAAAGAATAATTGTTTTGCACTGACAAGCCTAGAGGAAACCAATACCAAATTACATTTGTGCCAGTCAAGAGAGATTTTCCTATTCCTCTTTTTCTTCCCTTGCTTCAATTCTGAAGGAACTAGGAACAACCCATGCAGTGGAGGAGCAAAACTGGAAGCAGAGCAGATTTAAAAACGAGGAAACCCACTACATCCCCTCCCCTCTCCTTCCCACCCCTTCCCTTCCCTTCCTTTATTTCTTTGGAGGGATTGACTTTATTTTTATAACACAATTTTATTAGAAAAGTACAAGTTATGGACAAAAATAAATAATCTCTATCTCATTTCTAGCCCAGCAAAAATGTATACTGCATATAAAACTGGTCTAACATGCAATTTTCCTTATTCTCTTTTTAACTTTATTCTTATTGTTGACACTCTTACAGACATCCCATTGTGGTATCTGCCTGCAAGCAGGCCCGATTTAAAAATTCAAGACACTTGGAGATTGTAGACAATTTTTTTCTTGTTGCATATATGGATTTCTGAACCTCTTCCAAAACCTGAATGAGGGACAAGATAAATTTGTAACTGTTAGTGTGAGAAAACTTTATTGGTGTAACTTTTAACTGCAGCATGATTAAAAACAATGTTCCTTAGGCTTCTACATTATTTGTGTAATAGCAGACCTGGCTGAGTATTACAGAAATATAATCACTGACATCCCATTTCTCCTTTTATATAGTTAACAAACTTATGTTTAAATGGAGTAAATGTGGTAAAGCTCTGAATATAAAAATCATTTTAACTAACCCTGCCCCATTAGGAAAGAAGGAATATCATTTCAGTGACATCTGCATATTTTGAGGTCTCCTCTCTGAGTTTTGATGACTATCTGGGGAAAACAATGTAATGGTAATAATTAGCTGTTTCATATCTTTTCTGAGGGGAGGGAGGATAAGACATCTTATCTCAAAATACTGCAAAAATGACTTTGAATTGACAACAGGAAGAATTTCCTTACCAATGAAATGATAATTCTCATGAAGCGGTTTCTGATGATCTCTGCTCCTTTTAAAGGAGCTTGAAAATATAGTATTTGGGGGCACAAGCTTTCTCTGGCTAATTTTATTGGGACTCCCATAAGTTGAATAATTAGTTCAGAGCAGGAGGGTAAATGTTTTCTTATATACACCTTCACAATTTGGGGGTATTTGGTAATTGGCTCTTCTTTTTCGATCACCACTTTAATAAAGCATCGATAGTTACAGGATAGGAAATTTCAAAAATACATAAAAGCTGCCTCTTTCTAACCTAGTCTGGAATGATTTAAAATATTTTCTTTGATATGATTCCCAAATTCTATATAAAACTAAGTAACAATATAGAAATAAAACATGGTGTAGCATGTCTAGAACTTTTATAACTAGCTTGACTTTGAAACTGAGTTGAAATGAGTAAGAGATCAAAGCTTTAATGACTTCAGTTTTTTTATTAATTTTTTTTCTTTTGGAAATGTTGGTGTTCTATGGGGAAAGTAAAACAATCTATACTTCAAAACAAAATCATATTTAGGCAAATGTGTAGTATTGGTCTTCTTATAGTGGTGATTCATAGGTACTATGCGATAGAATTTCATTTCTTTTCATTTTAATTTTAATTGCATTTGTCAAAATAGTTTAGAAACAGCTAGCCATGTGCTGGGAAAAAAATAACAGAAGTGCGGCAATTCTGAATATAATAATCATAAAGCATATTAGTAAATAAAAGTTTACCAAAGGATATTTTCAGCGGAATATGATGAACCTTTAGAGAAGTATGATGACATCATGGTAGAGCAAAAATTTATCAAATACCTTTCTTTCTTGGGATATAATTTTTTCTCTCTCTTTTTTTTTTAACACAGCAGATTGCATGTCTAGGAGGAATTACTGGCAATGGGTAACCCCAAAGGAAGCGAAATAAAAATTCAAATTGGTTTGGCTTTGGAAAACATCTTGAGTTAGATTTTGATAAAACATTTATTTTCCTATATATCTTTTCTGGGGGTTAGTTTCTAATAAGATTGCATTATTTGGGCATGTCCAAACTGAAACAATTATTCATGGAGTAATTAAATTATAATTCTTGAATAGGCCTCCTCTCTCATGAAACCACTCTCTCAGGTCTTCCGCTAAAATCAAGTACTTCTGTTACTTTGGTTACTCTGTTACTTCTGTTACAGATTTTGGTTATACTAGCTACTGTTGAATTTGAGCATGCATCAGAATCACCTGGACAGCTTGTTAAAACACAGAACTGGAACTGTACTCCAGGAGTAACTAATTTAGTGGATGAGGGATAGAGCCCAATGACTGGGTAGCCAGCAGTCCCAGGTGAGACTGATAGAGTAGCTTGAGTGTCAATAGCTTAAATACCTCATTTCACTTCCTGTATCTGTTCTCCCTTCAAACCTAAGGGCACCAGCTTCTGAACTGGTAGCATAAAATTTCATGTTTCCATTTCCAGGACGGATGGAAACCTAAGCAGGAGGCATAAGCAATGTAATCCAGTCCTCAGGAAGTCAACACCAGTCCACCGCTCTTCTAAATTTTGCTGAAATTGTGCTCCAGTTCTGAGGGTAACTTTACAATTTTAATTCCTTTCAAATGTAGCAGTTTTCTTCCCTTACATTCTTCTTAGTGTCTTCTGTTTTCTTCCAAGTAATAATCTACTAGTACATCTCCTGTCACTATTCTTTTTCTAAAAGGTTTTATAGATTTTACCCAGGTGAATTTTATTTTTTTCATTTTCATTTTTTAAAGATTTTATTTATTTATTATTTTTAGAGAGGGGAATGAAGGGAGAAAGTGGGAGAGAGAAACAGCAATGTGTGCTTGCCTCTCATGTGCCCCCAGATGCGGACCTGGCCCACAACCCAGGCATGTGCTCTGATTGGGAATTGAAGAAATGGCCCTTCAGTTCACAGGCTGGTGCTCAATCCCCTGAGCCACACCAGCCAGGGCCCCAAACGAATTTTACAAAAAACTGATTTGCCTGCACTACTTCCTGAGGGATGAAATAACATATATTAATCTTTTAAAGATTTTAATCTATCATTATGTTATTATCATGCTTAACATCCTACAGTTGTCCCCAATGCCTTGAAATATGCCCCACTATTGACCTATAAGATAGGGAGCTAATATCTTTTCTCCAGAGTGTATTCCATCCTTGTATATCGACATCTTGTTGTTGTTCAGATTCTCTCTACCACCCTTGCATCCATACAAATGAGTTTAAATTATTGACTTGTTCTCAATAGAACTACCGTTTGGAGATCTGGGTGAAGAAAAAACCTCCGTATCCTGAATATAAAATTTAAGTCTCACTCCATTTTGCCTTTTACCTTTCAGATTCTCCCCTTCTATTCTCTGGAGAGCCTGGGTTTGTGTTTTGCACTGGACACAGTTCTAAATCAGTACACTACATTTCTGCTGCATGAAGTTCATGTCTGAATTTCATTCCTTAATTTGCTTAAGTTCCACCCTTCCTTTAAACTACTGGCCAATCTTCTACCCTGTAGGCCCTGCGGAGTTTTACCGGAGCTTCCCAAACACCTGAAATGTCTCCCTCCACAGCTTTGCTTTGGTATTCTTCTGCAACCATCCTGGACTTAGCATCTCTATTCTTTGCGTCCAGCAGAGTGAAACTTTGCATTCTACACAAGTAATAGCCTCTGTGATTTCTGTTGTAGTTGATGTGCCTTTTAAAATAATTTTGGTAATAACTTAAAAAAAATCTAAGAAAATAAAGCAATAAAGCAGTAATAACTCAGCATCCTGTTGAAACACAGAATTAGAACCAAAAGCTTGGGCTTTTGCATTTAAAGTTAGTTCTCAGTTGGGGCTGTAGTAATTTGGAAAAGATAAAAGACCAAAAGAATAGCCTGTGCTAATATTCTTCTACTATCTTAGGAGAATGGGTTTATATTAATGTGATTTGACTACTTCGATATGCATATATCAAGCTGGTGATAGGTGAAACTGGCATGATGTCTCACTGTAACCTTCCTTGTGATTTTCTCAGACTAATATTACAGGAGTTACAGCTTATAGATATATTGCTTTCAAGTTCTTGAAATACAATGAAGAGTTTTACTTGAGGTGACCTGATGTTTTTGTTTCTTTTTTACCCATCATTTCTGATTGGGGAACTGATAATTATTTTATCTAAATATGTGTCATTTTTAGTGTTTATATTCTTAAATATTGATATATCATTAGAATGCTAAAATGAATGCATTTAGTTAATTTAAACATGAGTAAATTTGAAGATCTTAATGAATCTGTTTTTCCTTTTGAATGTCGCCTCTTTTTTTTTTTCGAATTTAAGGTTGACCCTTTTTATTTTTCATTAGTGTTTTCACTATAAAATTTCTCTACTGGTATTGTTAATTGTAAGAATTAGATAGTTGCATAAATGTGGATTATTGTTTTACTACCTTTACCTCAATGAAATATAATGAGAAACGTGAGAGAAATAAATTAGAGGAAGGTGGGCAATGCTGTTAACAGAGTGTATCTTGGGAGGCATCCATACTGGCAAATGGTTTAACTAGTTTGACGTGACTACTCAAATTAGTTGATCAAAGAAAGCAGCAAATTATATCAAGGGTTGGTTTGAGTAGTTTTTCGTGGTAGTAAAACCCAATTTTAAAATAGCTCAAAATAGCTCATAGCACACTCAGGGACATGTGAAACTAATGGCAGCGTGACTGCATTTACAGATTTCATTTTGTATGTCAAGGGAAGAACGAAAATTAATAGTTTTGTTCTCTCTGTCTTTCTCTCTCACTTCCTGTCTCCTTTTCTGCCCCTTCCTCCTCTTTTTTAAAATAATTCCCTAATTCCTCCTCGAGCTGCCCTGGTGTTTTCTGTGTTGCTCCCATATTTCCTTTATGTATGCATTTCCTTTCTATACTTATGGAACAAAGCATAGGAAAGGGGAGAACTAGAGGCAAATTTTGGAAGAGTTTAGGGAGCAGAAAACAAAGGGTTGCAAGGCTGTGAGGCCCTCATTTAGAAAAAGAATGCTTATTTGTTTAGTAATAGAAGGATGGATTTCAAAAATACAGTATTTTAAGCTACTTTCTCATTCTAAAGTTCATATATATTGAAAGAGGTGTTTGGAATATTAAAATCTTAGTGTTGAAAACAAATTTATTCCAGAAGAGAATGATTGATTCATGAATATAAAAAGAGTGATTTGTGAAGACAACTTGAATTTTTTATTTTTCAAGAAGGCTTCAATTCTTAATTTGAAAATTCAAGTACTTTTTGATCTTATCAAATAACTGCAATCCAGTGATGTCAGTACATCTAATATATTGCAATGATTTATTCATAATTGCTATGTATATTTGTATTCTATATGGATAAACACAATAAATATTCACAAAGCACTTATTTTTCCAAATGCATTTCATTACTAGGATGGAAAAGTATTAATCTATTCCTACAGAAAATGTTTCCTAAGGGGTATCTCTAATAACTTATTAACAAAACAATAAGTTCACTCTTTGACCTCCATAAGGTTTGGCTACTAGCTTAAACATGGGAATGGGTTTCTGAACTTTCAGATATACAAGTTACCCATGTAAATCTCATGCTTTGGTGGGCCCACAATACCTTACTTCCTACATTAGTCCTTCATATCTCCTTATTAGTCTGCTCAGGCTTAGATTACAAAAAAAATAAGATATACTGGATGACTTAAAAAATAGGTATTTATGTTTTCAAACTTATGAAAGCTCTGTTACAGGCTGCAGGCAAGAGGAGGGACACCAAATGGGCATTTACAACGGGGTCCAGAACTCCAGGTGTCTAGGTGTTTCAGGATGCCTTCATCCCGCCCACGCCCCCCCTACCCCGCCCCCCACCGTGTTGTGGGTTAGGGGAAGGGACAAATGAGGCAGGGCCTTTGAGAGCTGTTTCTCATAGCAGTAGCCTTGTAGCTAACCTCTGGCGCGATCATTTAACATATGTATAGCCCTTGGCTGGTCGCTTCCATATGTTAAATAGCGGTGGCCCTGCTCGGAGCCAGGGGAATGGAAGTAACTACCCCACCAAGACGTAACTGGGGGGCAGGTCTCCCGAGTTACAGCGCCTGCGTGGGAGCTTGGAGATGATCGGCTCGGGGACTTGGGGCCACACCTGCCCAGACTCATGATGGCAGTCCAGCAAACCTGGAAGGATATGAGTTCTGGCACGTGAAGCCAGAGTGTGGGAGTGTGGGAGGAGTCGGAAATGGGGCTGCAGAGGAAGATTGGCGCGGGGATTTAAACCCAGATGCAGCAGCCATTCGAGAGAGAAGCACACAGCTTTAGCAGAGTGGAGACTCCCGCAGCCCTGAGAGAGGGAGAGCCCCGTGGGCTGGACAGGGTGGGGACTCCCGTGGCCCTGGGAGAGAGGACCACGTGCCTTTGCCAGAGTGGGGACCCCCGCAGCTTTAGAAGGGGGAACCGCCACCTGGTTTTAGCAGAGATCCCGGCGACTCAGCTGAGGGTGCCGGGAACCGAGGGAGGTCTCCCAGTCGCGATGGAGTACTAACTGGGGAGAAGCAGAGGACTGCCTGAGCCATGGGCTTGTATTTCCTTTCCTGAGATCCGGTACTCTGGACTGGGCAAAGCGGGGAGGAAGGACTGTGTCTGTTGGTGGGTGTTTTAAAGGGACTTTAGGGTTTTTGATAAAGACATTAGGTCACTAGTTTAAGTTTGTATAGCATTAAATAAAACATTTCCTTTCCTTTTCACGAATCTCTGGCATTGAGAGACGTCTTTCCTCGGGCGGTGGACATAACGGACGCGGGGGCTTCTTTCAATAATAGTATATCGTCCCAGGCCCCCCTTGTTTGTTCGGGAACAGTTTTCGGCGACCCGGATGGGACGGTAATTGTCCGTGGCAGACCGACCCCCTCAGGTGCGAGAGAGTGAGACTTGGGAGTTTTGCCCGTCTCGAGAACTTCTCTGCACTCCTCCTGAGGGCATCGGCCGCCTAGCACGCCTGGAAAGGTGGAAAGGAAAGGAAACGAAACGGGCAGGAGCAGAAACGTGAAAATGGTTTTGGTGGACACCTGCTTCCTAAATACCATTTTGGAATAATGGAGCTGTGGGTAATGCTTTGGTTAGCATGCTGCTCCCAGGCTGCCCCTGTCTGCTCACTTACAGTTTCGGGCAGCCCAGGTGGCAGTAAGGGAACCTGTACTCGGGTTTGGGGAGGAAGCAAACCCCTAGGCTGTGTAAACCGAGCCTGCATGCATGGTGGGGATCGGGCAGCACACCAGGTGGGCGTGTCGCCATTTTGGGTAAAATGGGGGATGAGCCACGTGAGTGCCCCACCACGGAGGGTGGGTGGTGCCTGGGCGCCGCCATCCTGGCAACTGGACAAGGTGGTGGGCCCAGGGCTCTCTTCAGATTATGGGCTGTATGCTCCTGTTGTGTGGGCACTGCATCAGTGAGGTTCTCTGTGTAAGGGGTTCTGATGGGAATGCCTCTGGTTCTGAAGGTCATGAACTGAGGTCCAAAGGTGACCATCTGATTTATAGGGCGTTTGCAAGGTCTAAGCTTCGGAGAGCTGCAGGATGTCCCTGCGGATCTAGGGACTTTTAGTGGAAGGTACCTGTAGTGTTAGGGACTTTTAGCTGCCACATGCTGAGTTTAAGTACTGAGGTTAAGTACAGTCCTTCGCAGTGTGGGAAAGGAACCAGGATGAAAAGAGAGTGATGGTTAAATCTGGATGCATAAAATTATGTGTAAAGGATGTGAAAGTTTTAAACCTGGAGTAAAGGAAACCTGAACTACCTGCTTCTGGCTTCATGGGAAAAGAGCAAATGTCTCACATTGGTTTTGCTTCTGATCAGAAACCTTCTGTACTTTAAGACCTAGGGAAAGGTCGTCGGTAACCGGTTGGGGAGAACGCCTTTGCCACTCGGGACCCAGGGAGGGTCCTCTGGGGCTGACGAGTGCTTCGGCCAGAGGCAAAGGGGGCATGTCCTCTGCCATGAGACCGGATCTGGAAGAGAGCAAGTCTCTGCCATTGGTGTTGTTTCTGATCAGAAACCTGTATTTGAGGACCTGTTTAAGGTCACCTGAAGACCTAGGAAAGGTCACCTGTAACCGGTTGGGGAGAACGCCTTTGCCACTCGGGACCCAGGGAGGGTCCTCTGGGGCTGACGAGTGCTTCGGCCAGAGGCAAAGGGGGCATGCCTCTGCCATGAGACCGGACCCGAAGGAGCATGTCTCTGCGAGGCACCAACGGACGCTGTGGTGCAAGAGAATGCCTCTACCTGTGTATTATTCTGGAACTCTATGATTCCGAGTTTGCCGTGTATCTGCTGTGCAAAGGAAATTGAGGATTCCAGGGAAGGGTGAATCTTCACACTCTGTAGGAAAGTTTTGAGAAGCCTGGTGGATATCAGAAGGAAAAGGATTTTCCTTCACGCTTCGTAGTTTTCTCCCTGCCTGATCCCTCCAGAATTTGGCATTCTGAAGGAGTGAGTGATAATATAAGGTTTCTTTGCATAAAACCAATAAGACCAGTTGCTAATAGTGGTTTTGTTAACCAAGACTTTGACTGGAATGTCACGCCTGAAGGAGGCATGTGTGGGTTCTGGTCGTCACCAGAAAGCCCTGAGGAACTGGGATTGACTTGTGAAGCGAGCGTAAGCCCACGAGAAAAGCCTGGTACTTTGGTTGGTTGTGTGGTTCATGGCAGTCTTTCCAGGGAAGGAACGAAGGTTGTTTTCCTGAAAGGTGGCCAAAAAGGAACCTGTAAGCAGATGGCAGATGAGTGGCTCTGCTTCTGTGCCCCGAGGGGCGGACCGAGAAATCAACCTAAGAGCTGCCTATGTGAGTTCCAGCAAAGTAGGGTCAAGGATCATAAGTGATCCGGGCTGCTCTTGGTGGGTTTATGCAAAGGAACCGTCAAAATTAAAAGTGGGACTCGAAGTAGTCCCTGGAATAAGTGAGGGTGATCTTAAAGAGAAAAATTGTGGTTCAAGGAAAATCACTATACTTAGTATTGGACATCAGAATGGTGCGGCGAACTGTCTTGAAAGTTTGTTTTCATTTGAAAGTTGAAACCGGGTCTGTAAAATCACCAAAGATGTACACTCTACAGGTACGGAGGACCTGTGAAATTGCCATTGCTAAATGTTATTGCGGGAAGGACCTTGCAATTGACTGTCTTCCCAAAAGACAGTCTCACAGGCACAGAGACTGGTTTGGGGATTGTTGTGTGAATTAACCTGTGTGTTCTTCTGTTCTCCTAGGGCACGTGCCCATGACTTCATTGCCTGAGTAATTGGTTGAATGAGTGAGTGAATATAAACTTTGCTTAAGGAGCCCATTTTCATCATCACCCCCTGAGACTCAACGGTTTGGCTGAACTAAGTGGTTGGGTTGGTGAACGGTTTGGGCGGTCTGTGGGCTTCACTGGAGAACTAATTTTGCCTTCTCTGTCTTGATGGCTTGGACAGAAAGGCCCAGATATCTGAAAGGAGGGGAATCCTAACATATTGCCCTCAGCCCGAGTGAAGTACAGTGGGCCACAAGAGTTTCGGATAGGTGTACAAAAAGCCTTGTACACCTTCCTCCTGATAAGCCATTCTTTATCTAAGCCCCTGCCTTTGTCATTTAGTGGTTATGGTTGAATTGTGCTCGCCAACTCTTTCCAAATCTGTCACCTCCAGAATATGACCAGGATGCCAAGGGTCCAGGAGTGCCAGCCTTTGGACACCGAGCCTGTGACTTCCTGGTGACAGCCAACTGACCAGGATTCTGTAAGGTCCTTCCCCTTACAGGAAGGACTCCCTCCATGCTTGACGCCCCCCGCCCCTCCTTTCAGGGCACCCCTGACCCATGGGTGGGTAGAACAACGTCCATTTCCAGCCCGAAGCAGTTACAAGAAGATGAGATCTTCGTCCATTGTCCTTTAAAAGAATTTAAAGTGGGTGTATACCTGAAAGGAGGGATTGGTGCAGGGTGCAGCCAAGAGGGGGGACCCCAAATGGGCATTTACAACGGGGTCCAGAACTCCAGGTGTCTAGGGGTTTTAGGATGCCTTCATCCCGCCCCCACCCCTCCTCCCCGCCCCCCCCCCCCCCCGCCGCCGTGGTGTGGGTTGGGGGAAGGGACAAATGAGGCAGGGCCTTTGAGAGCTGTTTCTCATAGCAGTAGCCTTGTAGCTAACCTCTGGCGCGATCATTTAACATATGTATAGCCCTTGGCTGGTCGCTTCCATATGTTAAATAGCGGTGGCCCTGCTCGGAGCCAGGGGAATGGAAGTAACTACCCCACCAAGACGTAACTGGGGGGGCGGGCCTCCCGAGTTACAGCGCCTGCGTGGGAGCTTGGAGATGATCGGCTCGGGGACTTGGGGCCACACCTGCCCAGACTCATGATGGCAGTCCAGCAAACCTGGAAGGATATGAGTTCTGGCATGTGAAGCCAGAGTGTGGGAGTGTGGGAGGAGTCAGAAATGGGGCTGCAGAGGAAGATTGGCGCGGGGATTTAAACCCAGATGCAGCAGCCATTCGAGAGAGAAGCACACAGCTTTAGCAGAGTGGAGACTCCCCCAGCCCTGAGAGAGGGAGAGCCCCGTGGGCTGGACAGGGTGGGGACTCCCGTGGCCCTGGGAGAGAGGACCACGTGCCTTTGCCAGAGTGGGGACCCCCGCAGCTTTAGAAGGGGGAACCACCACCTGGTTTTAGCAGAGATCCCGGCGACTCAGCTGAGGGTGCCGGGAACCGAGGGAGGTCTCCCAGTGGCGATGGAGTACTAACTGGGGAGAAGCAGGGGACTGCCTGAGCCATGGGCTTGTATTTCCTTTCCTGAGATCCGGTACTCTGGACTGGGCAAAGCGGGGAGGAAGGACTGTGTCTGTTGGTGGGTGTTTTAAAGGGACTTTAGGGTTTTTGATAAAGACATTAGGGTCACTAGTTTAAGTTTGTATAGCATTAAATAAAACATTTCCTTTCCTTTTCACGAATCTCTGGCATTGAGAGACGTCTTTCCTCGGGCGGTGGACATAACGGACGCGGGGGCTTCTTTCAATAATAGTATATCGTCCCAGGCCCCCCTTGTTTGTTCGGGAACAGTTTTCGGCGACCCGGATGGGACGGTAATTGTCCGTGGCAGACCGACCCCCTCAGGTGCGAGAGAGTGAGACTTGGGAGTTTTGCCCGTCTCGAGAACTTCTCTGCACTCCTCCTGAGGGCATCGGCCGCCTATCACGCCTGGAAAGGTGGAAAGGAAAGGAAACGAAACGGGCAGGAGCAGAAACGTGAAAATGGTTTTGGTGGACACCTGCTTCCTAAATACCATTTTGGAATAATGGAGCTGTGGGTAATGCTTTGGTTAGCATGCTGCTCCCAGGCTGCCCCTGTCTGCTCACTTACAGTTTCGGGCAGCCCAGGTGGCAGTAAGGGAACCTGTACTCGGGTTTGGGGAGGAAGCAAACCCCTAGGCTGTGTAAACCGAGCCTGCATGCATGGTGGGGATCGGGCAGCACACCAGGTGGGCGTGTCGCCATTTTGGGTAAAATGGGGGATGAGCCACGTGAGTGCCCCACCACGGAGGGTGGGTGGTGCCTGGGCGCCGCCATCCTGCAACTGGACAAGGTGGTGGGCCCAGGGCTCTCTTCAGATTATGGGCTGTATGCTCCTGTTGTGTGGGCACTGCATCAGTGAGGTTCTCTGTGTAAGGGGTTCTGATGGGAATGCCTCTGGTTCTGAAGGTCATGAACTGAGGTCCAAAGGTGACCATCTGATTTATAGGGCGTTTGCAAGGTCTAAGCTTCGGAGAGCTGCAGGATGTCCCTGCGGATCTAGGGACTTTTAGTGGAAGGTACCTGTAGTGTTAGGGACTTTTAGCTGCCACATGCTGAGTTTAAGTACTGAGGTTAAGTACAGTCCTTCGCAGTGTGGGAAAGGAACCAGGATGAAAAGAGAGTGATGGTTAAATCTGGATGCATAAAATTATGTGTAAAGGATGTGAAAGTTTTAAACCTGGAGTAAAGGAAACCCGAACTACCTGCTTCTGGCTTCATGGGAAAAGAGCAAATGTCTCACATTGGTTTTGCTTCTGATCAGAAACCTTCTGTACTTTAAGACCTAGGGAAAGGTCACCGGTAACCGGTTGGGGAGAACGCCTTTGCCACTCGGGACCCAGGGAGGGTCCTCTGGGGCTGACGAGTGCTTCGGCCAGAGGCAAAGGGGGCATGTCCTCTGCCATGAGACCGGATCTGGAAGAGAGCAAGTCTCTGCCATTGGTGTTGTTTCTGATCAGAAACCTGTATTTGAGGACCTGTTTAAGGTCACCTGAAGACCTAGGAAAGGTCACCTGTAACCGCTTGGGGAGCATGCCTTTGCCACTCGGGACGCGGGACGGGTCATTTGGGGCTGACGAGTGCTTCGGCCAGAGGCAAAGGGGGCATGCCTCTGCCAAGAGACCGGACCCGAAGGAGCATGTCTCTGCGAGGCACCAACGGACGCTGTGGTGCAAGAGAATGCCTCTACCTGTGTATTATTCTGGAACTCTATGATTCCGAGTTTGCCGTGTATCTGCTGTGCAAAGGAAATTGAGGATTCCAGGGAAGGGTGAATCTTCACACTCTGTAGGAAAGTTTTGAGAAGCCTGGTGGATATCAGAAGGAAAAGGATTTTCCTTCACGCTTCGTAGTTTTCTCCCTGCCTGATCCCTCCAGAATTTGGCATTCTGAAGGAGTGAGTGATAATATAAGGTTTCTTTGCATAAAACCAATAAGACCAGTCGTTAATAGTGGTTTTGCTAACCGAGACTTTGATTGGAATGTCACACCTGAAGGAGGCATGTATGGGTTCTGGTCGTCACCAGAAAGCCCTGAGGAACTGGGATTGACTTGTGCAGCGAGCGTAAGCCCACGAGAAAAGCCTGGTACTTTGGTTGGCTGTGTGGTTCATGGCAGTCTTTCCAGGGAAGGAACGAAGGTTGCTTTCCTGAAAGGTGGCCAAAAAGGAACCTGTAAGCACAATGGAAGCCTCGAGGCTTTGAGGGAAACAACTGGTACAGGCGAAGCCAGATGGCAGATGTGTGGCTCTGCTTCTGTGCCCCGAGGGGCGGACCGAGAAGTCAATCTAAAGGCTGCCTGTGTGAGTTGCAGCAAAGTAGGCTCAAGGATCATAAGTGATCCGGGCTGCTCTTGGTGGGTTTATGCAAAGGGACCGTCAAAATTAAAAGTGGGACTCGAAGTAGTCCCTGGAATAAGTGAGGGTGATCTTAAGGAGAAAAATTGTGGTTCAAGGAAAATCACTATACTTAGTATTGGACATCAGAATGGTGCGGCGAACTGTCTTGAAAGTTTGTTTTCATTTGAAAGTTGAAACCGGGTCTGTAAAATCACCAAAGATGTACACTCTACAGGTACGGAGGACCTGTGAAATTGCCATTGCTAAATGTTATTGCGGGAAGGACCTTGCAATTGACTGTCTTCCCAAAAGACAGTCTCACAGGCACAGAGACTGGTTTGGGGATTGTTGTGTGAATTAACCTGTGTGTTCTTCTGTTCTCCTAGGGCACATGCCCATGACTTCATTGCCTGAGTAATTGGTTGAATGAGTGAGTGAATATAAACTTTGCTTAAGGAGCCCATTTTCATCATCACCCCCTGAGACTCAACGGTTTGGCTGAACTAAGTGGTTGGGTTGGTGAACGGTTTGGGCGGTCTGTGGGCTTCACTGGAGAACTAATTTTGCCTTCTCTGTCTTGATGGCTTGGACAGAAAGGCCCAGATATCTGAAAGGAGGGGAATCCTAACATATTGCCCTCAGCCCGAGTGAAGTACAGTGGGCCACAAGAGTTTCGGATAGGTGTACAAAAAGCCTTGTACACCTTCCTCCTGATAAGCCATTCTTTATCTAAGCCCCTGCCTTTGTCATTTAGTGGTTATGGTTGAATTGTGCTCGCCAACTCTTTCCAAATCTGTCACCTCCAGAATATGACCAGGATGCCAAGGGTCCAGGAGTGCCAGCCTTTGGACACCGAGCCTGTGACTTCCTGGTGACAGCCAACTGACCAGGATTCTGTAAGGTCCTTCCCCTTACAGGAAGGACTCCCTCCATGCTTGACGCCCCCCGCCCCTCCTTTCAGGGCACCCCTGACCCATGGGTGGGTAGAACAACGTCCATTTCCAGCCCGAAGCAGTTACAAGAAGATGAGATCTTCGTCCATTGTCCTTTAAAAGAATTTAAAGTGGGTGTATACCTGAAAGGAGGGATTGGTGCAGGGTGCAGCCAAGAGGGGGGACCCCAAATGGGCATTTACAACGGGGTCCAGAACTCCAGGTGTCTAGGGGTTTTAGGATGCCTTCATCCCGCCCCCACCCCTCCTCCCCGCCCCCCCCCCCCCGCCGCCGTGGTGTGGGTTGGGGGAAGGGACAAATGAGGCAGGGCCTTTGAGAGCTGTTTCTCATAGCAGTAGCCTTGTAGCTAACCTCTGGCGCGATCATTTAACATATGTATAGCCCTTGGCTGGTCGCTTCCATATGTTAAATAGCGGTGGCCCTGCTCGGAGCCAGGGGAATGGAAGTAACTACCCCACCAAGACGTAACTGGGGGGCAGGGCCTCCCGAGTTACAGCGCCTGCGTGGGAGCTTGGAGATGATCGGCTCGGGGACTTGGGGCCACACCTGCCCAGACTCATGATGGCAGTCCAGCAAACCTGGAAGGATATGAGTTCTGGCATGTGAAGCCAGAGTGTGGGAGTGTGGGAGGAGTCAGAAATGGGGCTGCAGAGGAAGATTGGCGCGGGGATTTAAACCCAGATGCAGCAGCCATTCGAGAGAGAAGCACACAGCTTTAGCAGAGTGGAGACTCCCCCAGCCCTGAGAGAGGGAGAGCCCCGTGGGCTGGACAGGGTGGGGACTCCCGTGGCCCTGGGAGAGAGGACCACGTGCCTTTGCCAGAGTGGGGACCCCCGCAGCTTTAGAAGGGGGAACCACCACCTGGTTTTAGCAGAGATCCCGGCGACTCAGCTGAGGGTGCCGGGAACCGAGGGAGGTCTCCCAGTGGCGATGGAGTACTAACTGGGGAGAAGCAGGGGACTGCCTGAGCCATGGGCTTGTATTTCCTTTCCTGAGATCCGGTACTCTGGACTGGGCAAAGCGGGGAGGAAGGACTGTGTCTGTTGGTGGGTGTTTTAAAGGGACTTTGGGGTTTTTGATAAAGACATTAGGTCACTAGTTTAAGTTTGTAGAGCATTAAATAAAACATTTCCTTTCCTTTTCACGAATCTCTGGCATTGAGAGACGTCTTTCCTCGGGCGGTGGACATAACGGACGCGGGGGCTTCTTTCAATAATAGTATATCGTCCCAGGCCCCCCTTGTTTGTTCGGGAACAGTTTTCGGCGACCCGGATGGGACGGTAATTGTCCGTGGCAGACCGACCCCCTCAGGTGCGAGAGAGTGAGACTTGGGAGTTTTGCCCGTCTCGAGAACTTCTCTGCACTCCTCCTGAGGGCATCGGCCGCCTATCACGCCTGGAAAGGTGGAAAGGAAAGGAAACGAAACGGGCAGGAGCAGAAACGTGAAAATGGTTTTGGTGGACACCTGCTTCCTAAATACCATTTTGGAATAATGGAGCTGTGGGTAATGCTTTGGTTAGCATGCTGCTCCCAGGCTGCCCCTGTCTGCTCACTTACAGTTTCGGGCAGCCCAGGTGGCAGTAAGGGAACCTGTACTCGGGTTTGGGGAGGAAGCAAACCCCTAGGCTGTGTAAACCGAGCCTGCATGCATGGTGGGGATCGGGCAGCACACCAGGTGGGCGTGTCGCCATTTTGGGTAAAATGGGGGATGAGCCACGTGAGTGCCCCACCACGGAGGGTGGGTGGTGCCTGGGCGCCGCCATCCTGCAACTGGACAAGGTGGTGGGCCCAGGGCTCTCTTCAGATTATGGGCTGTATGCTCCTGTTGTGTGGGCACTGCATCAGTGAGGTTCTCTGTGTAAGGGGTTCTGATGGGAATGCCTCTGGTTCTGAAGGTCATGAACTGAGGTCCAAAGGTGACCATCTGATTTATAGGGCGTTTGCAAGGTCTAAGCTTCGGAGAGCTGCAGGATGTCCCTGCGGATCTAGGGACTTTTAGTGGAAGGTACCTGTAGTGTTAGGGACTTTTAGCTGCCACATGCTGAGTTTAAGTACTGAGGTTAAGTACAGTCCTTCGCAGTGTGGGAAAGGAACCAGGATGAAAAGAGAGTGATGGTTAAATCTGGATGCATAAAATTATGTGTAAAGGATGTGAAAGTTTTAAACCTGGAGTAAAGGAAACCCGAACTACCTGCTTCTGGCTTCATGGGAAAAGAGCAAATGTCTCACATTGGTTTTGCTTCTGATCAGAAACCTTCTGTACTTTAAGACCTAGGGAAAGGTCACCGGTAACCGGTTGGGGAGAACGCCTTTGCCACTCGGGACCCAGGGAGGGTCCTCTGGGGCTGACGAGTGCTTCGGCCAGAGGCAAAGGGGGCATGTCTCTGCCATGAGACCGGATCTGGAAGAGAGCAAGTCTCTGCCATTGGTGTTGTTTCTGATCAGAAACCTGTATTTGAGGACCTGTTTAAGGTCACCTGAAGACCTAGGAAAGGTCACCTGTAACCGCTTGGGGAGCATGCCTTTGCCACTCGGGACGCGGGACGGGTCATTTGGGGCTGACGAGTGCTTCGGCCAGAGGCAAAGGGGGCATGCCTCTGCCAAGAGACCGGACCCGAAGGAGCATGTCTCTGCGAGGCACCAACGGACGCTGTGGTGCAAGAGAATGCCTCTACCTGTGTATTATTCTGGAACTCTATGATTCCGAGTTTGCCGTGTATCTGCTGTGCAAAGGAAATTGAGGATTCCAGGGAAGGGTGAATCTTCACACTCTGTAGGAAAGTTTTGAGAAGCCTGGTGGATATCAGAAGGAAAAGGATTTTCCTTCACGCTTCGTAGTTTTCTCCCTGCCTGATCCCTCCAGAATTTGGCATTCTGAAGGAGTGAGTGATAATATAAGGTTTCTTTGCATAAAACCAATAAGACCAGTCGTTAATAGTGGTTTTGCTAACCGAGACTTTGATTGGAATGTCACACCTGAAGGAGGCATGTATGGGTTCTGGTCGTCACCAGAAAGCCCTGAGGAACTGGGATTGACTTGTGCAGCGAGCGTAAGCCCACGAGAAAAGCCTGGTACTTTGGTTGGCTGTGTGGTTCATGGCAGTCTTTCCAGGGAAGGAACGAAGGTTGCTTTCCTGAAAGGTGGCCAAAAAGGAACCTGTAAGCACAATGGAAGCCTCGAGGCTTTGAGGGAAACAACTGGTACAGGCGAAGCCAGATGGCAGATGTGTGGCTCTGCTTCTGTGCCCCGAGGGGCGGACCGAGAAGTCAATCTAAAGGCTGCCTGTGTGAGTTGCAGCAAAGTAGGCTCAAGGATCATAAGTGATCCGGGCTGCTCTTGGTGGGTTTATGCAAAGGGACCGTCAAAATTAAAAGTGGGACTCGAAGTAGTCCCTGGAATAAGTGAGGGTGATCTTAAGGAGAAAAATTGTGGTTCAAGGAAAATCACTATACTTAGTATTGGACATCAGAATGGTGCGGCGAACTGTCTTGAAAGTTTGTTTTCATTTGAAAGTTGAAACCGGGTCTGTAAAATCACCAAAGATGTACACTCTACAGGTACGGAGGACCTGTGAAATTGCCATTGCTAAATGTTATTGCGGGAAGGACCTTGCAATTGACTGTCTTCCCAAAAGACAGTCTCACAGGCACAGAGACTGGTTTGGGGATTGTTGTGTGAATTAACCTGTGTGTTCTTCTGTTCTCCTAGGGCACATGCCCATGACTTCATTGCCTGAGTAATTGGTTGAATGAGTGAGTGAATATAAACTTTGCTTAAGGAGCCCATTTTCATCATCACCCCCTGAGACTCAACGGTTTGGCTGAACTAAGTGGTTGGGTTGGTGAACGGTTTGGGCGGTCTGTGGGCTTCACTGGAGAACTAATTTTGCCTTCTCTGTCTTGATGGCTTGGACAGAAAGGCCCCAGATATCTGAAAGGAGGGGAATCCTAACATATTGCCCTCAGCCCGAGTGAAGTACAGTGGGCCACAAGAGTTTCGGATAGGTGTACAAAAAGCCTTGTACACCTTCCTCCTGATAAGCCATTGTTTATCTAAGCCCCTGCCTTTGTCATTTAGTGGTTATGGTTGAATTGTGCTCGCCAACTCTTTCCAAATCTGTCACCTCCAGAATATGACCAGGATGCCAAGGGTCCAGGAGTGCCAGCCTTTGGACACCGAGCCTGTGACTTCCTGGTGACAGCCAACTGACCAGGATTCTGTAAGGTCCTTCCCCTTACAGGAAGGACTCCCTCCATGCTTGACGCCCCCCGCCCCTCCTTTCAGGGCACCCCTGACCCATGGGTGGGTAGAACAACGTCCATTTCCAGCCCGAAGCAGTTACAAGAAGATGAGATCTTCGTCCATTGTCCTTTAAAAGAATTTAAAGTGGGTGTATACCTGAAAGGAGGGATTGGTGCAGGGTGCAGCCAAGAGGGGGGACCCCAAATGGGCATTTACAACGGGGTCCAGAACTCCAGGTGTCTAGGGGTTTTAGGATGCCTTCATCCCGCCCCCACCCCTCCTCCCCGCCCCCCCCCCCCCGCCGCCGTGGTGTGGGTTGGGGGAAGGGACAAATGAGGCAGGGCCTTTGAGAGCTGTTTCTCATAGCAGTAGCCTTGTAGCTAACCTCTGGCGCGATCATTTAACATATGTATAGCCCTTGGCTGGTCGCTTCCATATGTTAAATAGCGGTGGCCCTGCTCGGAGCCAGGGGAATGGAAGTAACTACCCCACCAAGACGTAACTGGGGGGCGGGCCTCCCGAGTTACAGCGCCTGCGTGGGAGCTTGGAGATGATCGGCTCGGGGACTTGGGGCCACACCTGCCCAGACTCATGATGGCAGTCCAGCAAACCTGGAAGGATATGAGTTCTGGCATGTGAAGCCAGAGTGTGGGAGTGTGGGAGGAGTCAGAAATGGGGCTGCAGAGGAAGATTGGCGCGGGGATTTAAACCCAGATGCAGCAGCCATTCGAGAGAGAAGCACACAGCTTTAGCAGAGTGGAGACTCCCCCAGCCCTGAGAGAGGGAGAGCCCCGTGGGCTGGACAGGGTGGGGACTCCCGTGGCCCTGGGAGAGAGGACCACGTGCCTTTGCCAGAGTGGGGACCCCCGCAGCTTTAGAAGGGGGAACCACCACCTGGTTTTAGCAGAGATCCCGGCGACTCAGCTGAGGGTGCCGGGAACCGAGGGAGGTCTCCCAGTGGCGATGGAGTACTAACTGGGGAGAAGCAGGGGACTGCCTGAGCCATGGGCTTGTATTTCCTTTCCTGAGATCCGGTACTCTGGACTGGGCAAAGCGGGGAGGAAGGACTGTGTCTGTTGGTGGGTGTTTTAAAGGGACTTTGGGGTTTTTGATAAAGACATTAGGTCACTAGTTTAAGTTTGTAGAGCATTAAATAAAACATTTCCTTTCCTTTTCACGAATCTCTGGCATTGAGAGACGTCTTTCCTCGGGCGGTGGACATAACGGACGCGGGGGCTTCTTTCAATAATAGTATATCGTCCCAGGCCCCCCTTGTTTGTTCGGGAACAGTTTTCGGCGACCCGGATGGGACGGTAATTGTCCGTGGCAGACCGACCCCCTCAGGTGCGAGAGAGTGAGACTTGGGAGTTTTGCCCGTCTCGAGGACTTCTCTGCACTCCTCCTGAGGGCATCGGCCGCCTATCACGCCTGGAAAGGTGGAAAGGAAAGGAAACGAAACGGGCAGGAGCAGAAACGTGAAAATGGTTTTGGTGGACACCTGCTTCCTAAATACCATTTTGGAATAATGGAGCTGTGGGTAATGCTTTGGTTAGCATGCTGCTCCCAGGCTGCCCCTGTCTGCTCACTTACAGTTTCGGGCAGCCCAGGTGGCAGTAAGGGAACCTGTACTCGGGTTTGGGGAGGAAGCAAACCCCTAGGCTGTGTAAACCGAGCCTGCATGCATGGTGGGGATCGGGCAGCACACCAGGTGGGCGTGTCGCCATTTTGGGTAAAATGGGGGATGAGCCACGTGAGTGCCCCACCACGGAGGGTGGGTGGTGCCTGGGCGCCGCCATCCTGCAACTGGACAAGGTGGTGGGCCCAGGGCTCTCTTCAGATTATGGGCTGTATGCTCCTGTTGTGTGGGCACTGCATCAGTGAGGTTCTCTGTGTAAGGGGTTCTGATGGGAATGCCTCTGGTTCTGAAGGTCATGAACTGAGGTCCAAAGGTGACCATCTGATTTATAGGGCGTTTGCAAGGTCTAAGCTTCGGAGAGCTGCAGGATGTCCCTGCGGATCTAGGGACTTTTAGTGGAAGGTACCTGTAGTGTTAGGGACTTTTAGCTGCCACATGCTGAGTTTAAGTACTGAGGTTAAGTACAGTCCTTCGCAGTGTGGGAAAGGAACCAGGATGAAAAGAGAGTGATGGTTAAATCTGGATGC